>NC_140995.1:90266347-90994500 GCF_052327205.1 Somniosus microcephalus
AATCGGTGCGTGTGTGGGCGGGCCTTATCGTTCTGAACCGAGGTGAGTCGCTGCCATCTTGCTTCCATTCTTTTTCCTGCTTTCTGCGTCTTTCTTTCAAATATACATTTCCAGCAAAATAGAATTGCTTTCATTACATTGTTTTGAAAAAAACTTCATTCATTTGTAAATATTTTCTCTAACCTGAAGATTCTTTTTCCTACCTTTCCCCGTTTTTGTTAGGCCTGAAAGCCTGGGGCTTTCTTGCCCAGCCAGGCCCGAGCTACGTAATTGTCCCACGGCTTCTGCAAAGCTCCACCCCCCCCCCCCCCCCCCCGCCCCCTGGTGTCACGTTACCTGGGGCAACGGCGTCAGCCACGAGGGTCAGGGTGCAGGAGCAGCTGAGACGCGGCGTCTCTCTGTTCCCCGCTCGGGGTGGGGGGGGGGCGGGGCTCTCGGGAGTGCGGATCTCGGCCGGGGCTTGGTGAGCGGGAAGGGTTACCCCGGCAACCGGGCCCGCCAGCCGTCTCACAGCCGCAATCGGCGGTCTTGAAGCCGGCTCGGGAGGGCGGGGCTCCGGAGGGCGGGGGGCCGTGCTCAGAAGATCGGGCCTCCGGAGTTCGGTGCTTGGTGGGTGGGGTTGGGTGTTCGGGTTGGGGGGGGGGGCCAACCTCGGGAGTTCGGGGGGGATCAGGGGGTTCGGGGGAGGGCAAGCCTCGGGGATCAGGGGGCTCGGGGACTCTTCCCCTCCCCCCCCCCCTCCCTCCCCTCCCCTTCCCTCCCTCCCCCCCCCATCCCCATCCCCATATCCCCATTCCCCCATCCCCATTCCCCCATCCCCCCTTCCCCATCCCCATTCCCCCATCCCCATTCCCCCCTCCCCTTACCCCCCTCCCCTTACCCCCCTCCCCTTACCCCCCTCCCCTTACCCCCCTCCCCTTACCCCCCTCCCCTTACCCCCCTCCCCATCCCCATCCTCCCCTTCCCCCCCCCAGTCGCTCGCTCTCTTCCCCCCCCCCAGTCGCTCGCTCTCTTCCCCCCCCAGTCGCTCGCTCTCTTCCCCCCCCCAGTCGCTCGCTCTCTTCCCCCCCCCCCAGTCGCTCGCTCTCTTCCCCCCCCCAGTCGCTCGCTCTCTTCCCCCCCCCCCAGTCGCTCGCTCTCTTCCCCCCCCCAGTCGCTCGCTCTCTTCCCCCCCCAGTCGCTCGCTCTCTTCCCCCCCAGTCGCTCGCTCTCTTCCCCCCCCAGTCGCTCGCTCTCTTCCCCCCCCCCCCAGTCGCTCGCTCTCTTCCCCCCCCCCAGTCGCTCGCTCTCTTCCCCCCCCCCAGTCGCTCGCTCTCTTCCCCCCCCAGTCGCTCGCTCTCTTCCCCCCCCAGTCGCTCGCTCTCTTCCCCCCCCAGTCGCTCGCTCTCTTCCCCCCCCCCGTCGCTCGCTCTCTTCCCCCCCCCAGTCGCTCGCTCTCTTCCCCCCCCAGTCGCTCGCTCTCTTCCCCCCCAGTCGCTCGCTCTCTTCCCCCCCAGTCGCTCGCTCTCTTCCCCCCCAGTCGCTCGCTCTCTTCCCCCCCCAGTCGCTCGCTCTCTTCCCCCCCCCAGTCGCTCGCTCTCTTCCCCCCCCAGTCGCTCGCTCTCTTCCCCCCCCAGTCGCTCGCTCTCTTCCCCCCCCAGTCGCTCGCTCTCTTCCCCCCCCCAGTCGCTCGCTCTCTTCCCCCCCCCAGTCGCTCGCTCTCTTCCCCCCCAGTCGCTCGCTCTCTTCCCCCCCCAGTCGCTCGCTCTCTTCCCCCCCCAGTCGCTCGCTCTCTTCCCCCCCCAGTCGCTCGCTCTCTTCCCCCCCCCCAGTCGCTCGCTCTCTTCCCCCCCAGTCGCTCGCTCTCTTCCCCCCCCAGTCGCTCGCTCTCTTCCCCCCCCAGTCGCTCGCTCTCTTCCCCCCCCAGTCGCTCGCTCTCTTCCCCCCCCAGTCGCTCGCTCTCTTCCCCCCCCAGTCGCTCGCTCTCTTCCCCCCCCAGTCGCTCGCTCTCTTCCCCCCCCAGTCGCTCGCTCTCTTCCCCCCCCAGTCGCTCGCTCTCTTCCCCCCCCCAGTCGCTCGCTCTCTTCCCCCCCCAGTCGCTCGCTCTCTTCCCCCCCCAGTCGCTCGCTCTCTTCCCCCCCAGTCGCTCGCTCTCTTCCCCCCCCCAGTCGCTCGCTCTCTTCCCCCCCAGTCGCTCGCTCTCTTCCCCCCCCAGTCGCTCGCTCTCTTCCCCCCCCAGTCGCTCGCTCTCTTCCCCCCCCAGTCGCTCGCTCTCTTCCCCCCCCAGTCGCTCGCTCTCTTCCCCCCCCAGTCGCTCGCTCTCTTCCCCCCCCAGTCGCTCGCTCTCTTCCCCCCCCAGTCGCTCGCTCTCTTCCCCCCCCAGTCGCTCGCTCTCTTCCCCCCCCCAGTCGCTCGCTCTCTTCCCCCCCCAGTCGCTCGCTCTCTTCCCCCCCCCCAGTCGCTCGCTCTCTTCCCCCCCCCAGTCGCTCGCTCTCTTCCCCCCCCAGTCGCTCGCTCTCTTCCCCCCCCAGTCGCTCGCTCTCTTCCCCCCCCAGTCGCTCGCTCTCTTCCCCCCCCAGTCGCTCGCTCTCTTCCCCCCCCAGTCGCTCGCTCTCTTCCCCCCCCAGTCGCTCGCTCTCTTCCCCCCCCCAGTCGCTCGCTCTCTTCCCCCCCCAGTCGCTCGCTCTCTTCCCCCCCAGTCGCTCGCTCTCTTCCCCCCCCAGTCGCTCGCTCTCTTCCCCCCCCAGTCGCTCGCTCTCTTCCCCCCCCAGTCGCTCGCTCTCTTCCCCCCCCAGTCGCTCGCTCTCTTCCCCCCCCAGTCGCTCGCTCTCTTCCCCCCCCAGTCGCTCGCTCTCTTCCCCCCCCAGTCGCTCGCTCTCTTCCCCCCCCAGTCGCTCGCTCTCTTCCCCCCCCAGTCGCTCGCTCTCTTCCCCCCCCAGTCGCTCGCTCTCTTCCCCCCCCAGTCGCTCGCTCTCTTCCCCCCCAGTCGCTCGCTCTCTTCCCCCCCAGTCGCTCGCTCTCTTCCCCCCCCAGTCGCTCGCTCTCTTCCCCCCCCAGTCGCTCGCTCTCTTCCCCCCCCAGTCGCTCGCTCTCTTCCCCCCCCAGTCGCTCGCTCTCTTCCCCCCCCAGTCGCTCGCTCTCTTCCCCCCCCCAGTCGCTCGCTCTCTTCCCCCCCCCCCCAGTCGCTCGCTCTCTTTCCCCCCCCCAGTCGCTCGCTCACTTCCCCCCCCCAGTCGCTCGCTCTCTTCCCCCCCCCCCGTCGCTCGCTCTCTTCCCCCCCCCAGTCGCTCGCTCTCTTCCCCCCCCCAGTCGCTCGCTCTCTTCCCCCCCCAGTCGCTCGCTCTCTTCCCCCCCAGTCGCTCGCTCTCTTCCCCCCCCAGTCGCTCGCTCTCTTCCCCCCCCCCAGTCGCTCGCTCTCTTCCCCCCCCCCCCCAGTCGCTCGCTCTCTTCCCCCCCCCCCCCCAGTCGCTCGCTCTCTTCCCCCCCCCCCAGTCGCTCGCTCTCTTCCCCCCCCCCCAGTCGCTCGCTCTCTTCCCCCCACCCCCAGTCGCTCGCTCTCTTCCCCCCCCCCCCAGTCGCTCGCTCTCTTCCCCCCCCCCAGTCGCTCGCTCTCTTTCCCCCCCCCAGTCGCTCGCTCTCTTTCCCCCCCCCCAGTCGCTCGCTCTCTTCCCCCCCCCCCAGTCGCTCGCTCTCTTCCCCCCCCCCAGTCGCTCGCTCTCTTCCCCCCCCCAGTCGCTCGCTCTCTTCCCCCCCCCAGTCGCTCGCTCTCTTTACCCCCCCCCCAGTCGCTCGCTCTCTTTCCCCCCCCCCAGTCGCTCGCTCTCTTTCCCCCCCCAGTCGCTCGCTCTCTTCCCCCCCCCAGTCGCTCGCTCTTTTTCCCCCCCCCCCCAGTCGCTCGCTCTCTTTCCCCCCCCCCCCAGTCGCTCGCTCTCTTTCCCCCCCCCCCCAGTCGCTCGCTCTTTTTCCCCCCCCCCCCAGTCGCTCGCTCTCTTTCCCCCCCCCCCCCCCCAGTCGCTCGCTCTCTTCCCCCCCCCCCCCAGTCGCTCGCTTCCCACAACAACATGCCGTCGGAAAAGCCTCGGCACCGCCGGGCACTCCAGCTAGTGTGGTGTAAGAGGAAGTATAGCAACATGGAAAGAATTAAATGGACAGGCAACCAAGGGCATAGCTTGGAGAATGGCTGCACCCCCTCCAAGTCTGAAAACTGAATACAGTAGTCCAGATGTGCTTTGACTAAGGCTCTATACGAAAGCATACCTTCTTTCCTTTTATATTGCATTCCATTAGACTTTTGATTACCTGTGCTCTAGCTTTTATACATTTTCCAGATGTGGGTGTCACCGGCATGTATTGTCCATTCCTAGTTCCCTTTGAAAAGGTGTTCTGGTTTTGATGCAACTGAGTGACTTACTGGGCCACTACAGAGGGCAGAGATCCTTCATCGTCGCTGGGTCAAAATCCTGGAACTCCCTCCCTAACAGCACTGTGGGAGTACCTTCACCACACAGGCTGCAGTGGTTCAAGAAGGCGGCTCACCACCGCCTTCTCAAGGGCAACTAGGGATGGGCAATAAATGCTGGCCTTGCCAGCGACACCCACATCCCAGGAACGAATATTAAAAAAAAAAGTCAACCACATTGGTGTGGGACTGGAGTCACATAGGCCGGACAAGGTAAGGACAGCAGGTTTCCTTCCTTGAGGAACCAGTGGGCTTTTTATGACACTCCAACAGCTTTTTTTATAAAACTGAATTCAAATTCTCAAAGTGCCATAGTGGGATTTGAACTCTCATTTTCTATTAATTTTAGTATTAATCCAGTAACAACCATTATGCCGCTGTACCCTTTAGGTGTACATGGACACCTAAAACCCTTTGCTCCCCCACAGCTCTTAGTCCCTCACCATTGATAAAATATTCTGATTTTGTCTTTCTCAGACACAAAGTGGATGGCCTCCTGTAGACACTTCCCTCTAATATACCAGTGACCTCCTCAAAACAAATCTTCTAGATTAGCCAGACATGACTTCATAAATCCATGCTGATACTTGTCAAGCTTCATTCTGATATTTAAATATTAACCTAGTTTGCCAATTGATTGTGAACTCAAGTTTGAAAATGGGTGACTGCTGATAGTGATATGGAAAAATTAACATTCATTTCAAAAATGATGCATTCAGATACCTACAGCAAGTGATCTAATGCTGCACAACATTATTCTGCCCAAGTACTGTAATTTTGCAAAATAAAAACCCTAGGTTGTGGTGAAAATGAAAATGCTAGTGTGTGAGCATTGACTCATTTGATTGTCCTATTGAGAAATAGAGTACAATTCTTTTAGATCTTGAATTCAGAAACATGGATCCATCTCTTTGATGGAAAAATTCTATCATTTTCACACAAATTCACTATCTTGCAGTTTGTTTTGACAGTATAAAACCAGTAATAACCCCAATATTGTTTCTTACTTTGCATTAAGAGTCAGCTTGGTTCAGTAGGCAGTCGTCTGACTTCTGTGTCCAAAGGTTATCGGTTTCAACCGAGTATATAATCTAGACCGATACTGAAGAGGTGCTGCAGATGGGCTGTAAACCGAGGCCCCACCGACCTGCTCATTGAACATATAAGACCCCATGGCACTGTTCAAAGAAGATAGGGAAGTTCTCATGTCCTGACCAATATTCCTTCCTCAACTAACGTCAGGAAAAACAAATTTATCTGACCATTCATTGCACTTCAAAAGTAAATGCAAGATTTTTTTTTTATTGAAGTCTAGAAAATCTTCCATCTAAATCTGCATGTCATTGTGTGCTTGGAAACCAACTTCTGCTGTATGTTAAATTCCATATACAGGAAACTTTCAATTTACCGGCACCTAAATAACCGGAAATCTCGGTTAACCGGCAAAATTCAGGAGTAGGTTCAGGTAACTTTTATTACTTGCCTTCCTCCATTTGTTGCTGTGCAAGGGTGTGGCTGCAGCTGTTGCTAAGCTACAGAGATGCTTGCAACTTGTGGCCATTGTTCTGAAGCTAAGCAACAGGGTTTGTTGCTTTATACGGAGCTCTCAGCTCTGTATCTTTTACTATAGCTTTCGGTTATCAGGAATTTTTGATGAACCAGCACCACGTCGGTCCCGTCCGTGCCGGATTAAAAAAAAGTTTCCTGTACCGTGGATTAGGTATGCACTCCAGAAAATTAGAAGAATACTTATTCCTTTGCATATTAACCAGAACTGTGTGATGTTGCTTTACAGCTTCTGTATTTTAGACACTATTTCCATTATTGGCTTATTTAAGTTATTTTTCTACAATTGTCAAAAGTTGTAAGTTGAAATCCGCTTTAAAAAAACATTGTACAGTTTTGTTAAAGTGTAAGGCCTAGAAATTCAGTTGTTTGCGCCAGCCGCTAGCGCCTTAGGAGGAGGAGAAGTGGGGTGCTAAGCGGCTAGCGCCCAGGCGCAGCGTGATCTGCGCCTCTCGCGAACTTCAGTTAAGATTTAGCGGCAGCGCAAAACCTTTGCGCGCGCAGATCCTGACGTCATTTCATGGTGCAACGCCCTTTGTGCGCCCCAAACCGGAAATTCAGTGGCGCCGGCCTATTGTGCGCCTGGCGCCCCAAGCGACTGGTAGAGGGGAACGGTTCCCAGTCGCTGCGGGGCGCGGGGGGTGCTAATTAAAGGGGACTCCTCCTGCAGTATAAATGGCAGCCATTTTGCACCACTCCTTCTTTGTGAGAGACGGATCTTTGGAGAGAGACAAAGGTAGAGAGCTTTCTGGTTTGGCTCAACACACGCACAGGTACTTGTGGCTTCAGGCCACAGCTTTGCACTTGTCTTTAACTTCAGAGTCATAGCATTGATTGGAAACATATAATGGGGGCTGCAATGGGTGGAAACATTGGGCTTCTCCATTGCATTCAAAGGGCTCAGAGACGCCGTGAGAGAGTGCCAGTCATGGCCAGACGGAGAAGGGGCAACAGGCGTCGGTAAAGGAGGCCTTACCCACCCAGGGTATACCGCCAGCAGTTCTCATATCTGAACATGTCTGAGGAGCAGTGTGTTCGGAGGCTGCGATTCAGAAGGCCGGTGGTCACTGAGATCTGCCATCTGCTTCGCGGAGATCTGCAGCTACAGCTGAGGAGCAGGACGTCTCTGCCGGTGGCAGTGAAGGTGACGGCGGCTCTCAACTTCTATGCCACCGGCTCCTTCCAATCCGCTACTGGGGACATTTCCAATATCTCCCAGTTTGCGGTACATTGCTGCATCCGCCAGGTGACCAATGCCCTTTTCAGAAGGAGACGTCAGTTCATCTCCTTCCCCATGACCGTTGACAAGCAGCAACAGCGTGCAATGGGCTTTGCAGCATTAGCGGGCTTCCCCATGGTGCAGGGCGCCATTGACTGCACGCATGTGGCTTTGCGGGCACCTCTAGAGAATGCGAGGATTACCGCAACCGGAAGGGCTACCATTCGCTCAACGTGCAGTTGGTGTGTGACCACAGGCAGCTCATCCTAGCTGTCAATGCCCGCTTTCCAGGCAGCAGCCACGATGTCTTCATCCTGCGCCAGACTTCTGTGGCAGACATGTTCGAGGCCCAGCCTCACCCACGAGGATGGCTTCTCGGGGACAAAGGCTATCCTTTGTGCACCTGGCTGATGACCCCGCTCCGTGCGCCCAGCACCCCTGCTGAAGAGGGATACAATGACAGCCATCAAGCAACCAGGAACATCATTGAGCAAACAATCGGCGTGCTGAAGCAACGGTTCCGCTGTCTGGATCGTTCCGGAGGAGCCCTACAGTACTCGCCTGAGCGAGTCTCCCATTTCGTTGTCGTGTGCTGCATGCTGCACAACCTGGCTATCCGCAGGACTCAGCCACTGCCAGCAGACATTGGAGGACCACCAGAGGAGGAGGACGACCAGCACAGGAGGGAGGCAGAAAGTGCAAGGGCCGCAAGGGCCACCCGTCGGTGGCTTATTGCAAGTCGGTTCTAGGCCCCCTCTCAGGGAATGGCTTGTGCCAATGGCAGAAGATGAATGTAGCCGCTCCACAAGCCCTCAGCCGAGCAGGGCAACCAGGACTTCCAAAAGAAAGCATGGACAGTGCGATTTAAGAATTTTTTTTACTATGATACCTCTGTGCCCTTCCCACATGACACAATGGAGAGAAACTCTACCCCCCCCCCCCCCCCCCCCACCCAAAAACACACATACACCAGTCTCGGCCTTTACAAGTAAAACAAATAGACCAGTCTCGGCCTTTAAATATGAAACAAATACACCAGTCTCGGCTTTTATAAGTAAAACAAAACATTTGGCTACACCACCTACTTTTTCCTCTGCGAGGGTGATCCGTTTCGCTTCCGTGACTGGCCCCTACCCGCCCTGCAGCTCCTCCTCAATGGGACCCCAGTGGCTGCAGCAAGGCTGGGGAAGGCTGCTGAGGGTCAGATGGTGAGACGACAGATGCCCTTGGGGGTCGGCCTGGACCAGCTCTGGGCCTGGAGGGGCCGGCTGCTGACTGCTCCAACTCTGCTTGGGCAGCAGCAGTCTGTCCAACAGCTGGTGGCAGCTGCAATGAAGGAGTGACAGTGTTGGCTGCAGGAATGCTGCCAACCTGACTGATCACAGGCACTCCCTGGTCGGCTGATACATTGGCACGCGCACGGGCCAGCACTGCAGCATGCGCAGCAATCTGCTGAGGCACAGACTGCTGGGCTGCTGCGGCACAGCAAGTGCCCCGGCGATGCCTGGCCGATCCAGCGAGTGTGGCAGCAGTTAGTGCCCGTGTGGCCCTGGTCTGTGGCTGCATGATAGCAGCCAGTGAATGCACGGCACGACTGAGCACTTGGCTAGAAGCCGCCTGTGAAGCAGCAAAGTCCTGCTGACTCCTAGCCTGTGCTGCCGCCATGTCCTGCAGACTCCTGGCCTGTGCTGCCCCGAATTCCTGCACACTCCTTGCCAGTGACTCTATGGAGTCAGGCATCCTTGCCACTGCAGCCATGAGCTCAGTGTGCCTGCGCTCAGCCTGGGCGCCCATTTCCGCTAGGAGCCGCACCTCCTCTGCGCTCACCGTAGCAGGACTGGAGGCCGCACTCACCCTCCGGGGAGAAGGCCGCCGAGCTTCCCCCACCCCTCCCGCGTTGCTGCAGCCCGCTGGTCCCCGGAGCTTCACTATCCTCCGACCCTTCCCCCCTGCTCCCCTCCAGGGAAGACGTGTCACCATCATGGTCATGGGCTGCCTCGGCTGAGGGTTTCCCTGATGGGCTGGCTTCCTCTTCCTCCTTCTCTATGTCTGACTCGGACACAGTGCCAGCTTGAGGGGCCGCCTCCTCACCTGGCGAGTCACCATCTGAAAGCAGGGAGGCACAAGAGTTGCTTAAGAGTGAGGACAGGGCGGCAGCGAGGGAGGCATGAGTGCTGCTGTGCACTGCATTGGTTCGATAGTGGCAAAGGATGCTGGTGTGAGGCGCAAGTGGAAAGGGAGAGGTCAAAAAGGTGATGACCTTACCATTGGTGCCCAGAACAGGGTCAGCATATCCAGTGGCGACGGGGCCACTCAGCCGGCCTGCCACGATCCGCTCCACTCGCTGCTCGAGGTCGCTCAGCTGTTTCAGGTCAGGTCAGGTCAGGTCTGTCGCTGCTGTCTTCTGTTATGTGCCAGCTTGGCCTGCAAGAGAAAGGCCTGCCTCTAAGTAGTGTCAAGCCCTGATCTTGCCCGCACTGCCTCCCATGTTCGATTAGCCCTGACAGTGTCAAGCCCTGATCTTGCCCGCGCTGCCTCCCATGGTCGAATAGCCCTGACTGTCTAAAGTCCTGATTGCGCAAGTGCT
This sequence comes from Somniosus microcephalus, assembly GCF_052327205.1. Lineage (NCBI taxonomy): Eukaryota > Metazoa > Chordata > Chondrichthyes > Squaliformes > Somniosidae > Somniosus > Somniosus microcephalus. The sequence goes on from NC_140995.1 coordinate 90,276,158, forward strand.
TTTCATGACAGTCCCATAGCTGCTGGATGAGGGCTGGCCATTAGGGCTTTCAGACCTGTTTGGCTATAAAGTGAGGTGCACATGCAGGGATGAGGAGGATACTGGAAAGGGTACTCACCCTGACAACCCGAGTGAGGTCGTTGAATTTTTTCCGGCACTGTGTTCGTGTCCTGCCAACCACGCTGTTGGACGTGACCCGGTTTGTCACATCCCTCCATGCTTTCCGATATTCGGCGGGCAGCGGCCTCCTGCCACCCTCAGGGAAGAGGATATGGCGCCTGCGGTCCACTGCGCCAACCAGCAGCCTCAGGTCACCCTCGCCGAAGCGCTGCGCTCTCTCCCTGGCCTTCTCCATTCTCCTGGGCGTGGAGCTGTTCCAGAAGCAGTGTTCAGGCCTTGCCTTAGGGCTGCAGTGTGCAGGGCGTGGCAGCCAAGCAATTCCACCCTCCCCCTTTAAGTGCTGACCGGCGCCTGACTGTCTGCCCTCAATGAGCAACTTGCCGCACCTGCGCTGCGCCCGCCTTCGGTGTTTGCGCCCCGGATCGCCGGCTTAGCGCCTAATGATAGTCGTGCATTGCCTGCTTTAGCGCAGCAGCAACCTCTTGGGGCGACGCAACTGAATATCGGCGAAGGTGGCGCTAAGTTGCGCCGGGCGCAAAAGTTAGTGAACACCATGCTGTAGCGCCCCAAACGTGGCTATACTGAATTTCTAGGCCTAAAGCTTTAAGTAAATGTTTCAATTATGTTAATTGTGGTTCTATTATCATTTTTTCTGGTAAGTTTATTTTTTCCTCAGTCTCTCCACACCAAACACTATCACCAGCTAAGAGGTTGAGTGGGGCTCTTACTCTAAATTCTCTGCCAGTTCAGCTCTACAGCTGACTGCTGGAAGATACAGAAGAGTTGCTCAGGGTAAATAACTGATTTTTGCTTCTTTCCCTGTAGGAATGCATCTAACCTGCAAATGGGCACCCCACAAATGGCATTACAAAGATCAGGAATTTTGAGTGTAACCCTATATCTATGGCTGTGCTCTGTTCCACAGCACCTATTTTTTTTTTGCAGTTTTATTACTATCTGCTTTTAAACTTTACGTTTAACGGTGATGGGACTGAATTAATAGTTATAATAACCAAATTAGTGAAGCACCCCATAACTGTCTACTGTTGTTCACTTAACTCCCGCACACATTCCACATCCCACTGATGCATTCCACATAGATCTGATGATGTCATCATTCAATGGTACGTGGCAAAACAAGTATATTGAAACAAGTGGTTTCTGTTTTGTACCTATTTTCAGAATGGTTACCTGTAAATGCACCAAAGTCTAAAGCAGTGAGACAGATCATGCCTTAAATGTTAATATAGCAACAACGTAGTGTCAGCTATTGTATAGTACAGCATGTACTTAAGTGGTAGGTTTTGCCCAGTCACAGCTTGGATTTTAAAATTAAAACTGTCTTTATAACTTAGTTTTCGCAGCGCTGTTTGGGAAATATTTTCTTTTTAAGTTGCCTACCATGGTCAAGTTTTTGTGTAGTTTGGCAATGTGTTGCACCAGCTCTGATCCAAGAAGTCAAGCCCGGTAAAATGTGGTCCCATTTAGGATATCCCACTCATAAGAAGGTGCTTTGATGATAGCTCAGGACTTTTAAGTGAAGACTGCCCCATGTGCTGGCAAATCTTAAATTACCCAGTCTAGACAGCCATTGAATTTTGATTTCCAGCTGGAATTGGCTGGAAGTTTGCATTGGTTATTAGTGTTGGCCTGTTGAGACTCCACTACGCTTCAGATAGATCTGAGGGTAATACTTAGTGTTTATTTTGAAACTCAATCAAATAACTCCAATTGAAGCAGTTACTGGAAATTTGCAACACAAATACAAACCGTGTTGGCATAGTGGAAAAAGCAGCCAGATAAATGCACTGCACAATAGCCAAACTACAGAGCTCGAAGACAACTCTTGCTGAGGAATTAGATTGTAATTACACTAAGTTGGTGTTTCTTAGATAAATTTTTGTGATTTTTTTTTTCCCATCAATTTCTGTGGCTCAGAAACTTGGCATGATTACTAGGGCTAAAAATTGGGTAGCGCCCCCTTTGGTATTTTTAGAGCCCTGAAAAAGTTAGCGCTCCCGCGGCCGATTTTCCCAGGTAGCGCCCCGAGAGGGAGGAGGGCGCTACTGGAAGCATCCCTCTTGGGGCGCTGCGGCAGGCCTTCCTCCCCTTCTTAAAGGGGGGGGTGCTGGCATAGCAGCGTGTCCAACCAGGGATCGGGAGTGCCAGCAAACGAGCCCAGCACACGAGGAGTGCCGGGCTTACAGAACAGCCGGCACCCCGCAGGGGGGGGGGGGGCTTCACGGGGGCCAGGGCCAGCAATGGGGGCAGGTGCTGGCAGGCGGCCAGCAACAAAAATGGCCGCCCGCCACCTCCCCATTAACTAGCGCCACCCCAGCCGCAGGTAGGCCCCCCCCGACCCCGGCGGACGTAACGTCCGGCGCTTAGTCGGGGGGCACCACCCAATATTACAGCCGGGGCGCTACTTACGGCGATGCACGGGAAACCGGCACTTCCGTTCCCCTGAAAGAAGGGGTTCAGAGGTGGAACGCGTGCGCGGGAGAGGCAGCGCGTGCGCATTGAACTTGCATTTTTTTTGTAGGTTTTCCCGGGAAGGTAAGTCTCCAGAAGTTAGACATGTAAAAAGCAGGCCTTGTGACTGCTTTTTACAAGGTAAGTGGTGAATTAATTAAAATTAAAACATTTTTTCCCACAGGTTTATTATTTTTAAATATTTTAAAGAAAGGTAAGTTTATTTTTAGCTCTGTTAGAAAATAAAATTATTTTTTCAAAAATGTAAATTATTGTTTAAAATAGTTATTTCATGTAATTTATAGTTTATTTAAAAAATGTGATTTAAAAAAAAAAAAAAAAAAAAAATTATTTGAAGATTTAGTGATGTTTTGGGGCTTATAGTATTTAAGTTTGACAGGAAGGGCTGTCTACTTATGAATGAAGCATTCCCTTCTACCATTGGCTCTCCATGGCCCACGTGATCCCAGGGGACGCATCGAACTAACTGCGCCCCTGGGATAAGCAAGCACTGCGTGCCGGCAGTTGGAGGAGGCCCAGGATCGTAATTACACGGGGGCCCACAGCTCAACGGCCGGCGCGCAAGGTAAGTGCAGGTCGGGGGCTTACACCCGCGGGAAGCACCCGACCCAAATTTCTGGGCCATTATGTGGCCAAAATGTTTTTGATGATTTGGGTTATTTGGGAAACATTTGATGGTGCCGTTATAACATTGGAACTGGCATAATACAGGTACTGTGCTCACTGTGATGGGAGTGGAGAGTATAGATATGCTTTCTGTTTTTGTCTCGTACACGCACACGCACAAAACCAGAAGATTGTGTGGTGTTTGGCCTTTTGGGGTAAACATTGTTGGAGTTGTTTGCAGTTGCATTTGTAGGGGTCACATAATGTTAACGTCATCCGACTATAGCATTCAGGTGGTTTTGTTGGGGTAGAGCCCTTTTTTGAAATTGGATAAATACTGGCAGCATTGCACTTGGCACTGTGTGGTTGAAAAATACCATATCATAGAGGAAAAAAAGTGCAAGGCTTTGAGAACTTAAGAATCCAGTGTTCTTTTTTAAAAAAATTCATGGGATGTGGGCATTTATTGTCCTTGAGAAGATGGTGAGCTGCTTCCTTGAACCATTGCAGTCTGTGTGGTGAAGGTATTCCCACAGTGCTGTTAGGCATTCTTATTGTTTTTTTGTAGGGACATTAGTGAACCACATGGGTTTTTACGACAATCTGGTGGTTTCATGGTCCCCATTACTGATGCTACCTTTTTAATTCCAGATTTATTTAATTGAATTTAAATTCCCCAGCTGCCGTGGTGGGATTTGAACTTGTGTCGCTGGATCATTAGTCCAGGTCTCTGGATTACTAGTCCAGTAACATAACCACTATGCTACCATACTCCATATGCTTAGGATGACCACCTGTCTAGTTTTAAATCAGACCATCCAGTCCCAATTTCCAGTCCTGCTTTTTTTTTAAACTGTACACAGGTGTGACGCATTAACCAACTGCGACCATACCACAGGTAGATTCATCTTTTGTTTCTTAACTTGTCCCATTATCATTTCCTTTTGTTATTTAATCTCTCCTGCCTTCCACCTTATCACAGACCTTCCCTTTTGTTCTTTCCTCCCCTCCCCCTTTCCCTGCCCCTGCACTTGCTTAAAATCTGCTACGTCTCCAACTTTTTCCAGTTCTGATGAAAGGTCACAGACCTGAAGCGTTAACTCTGTTTCTCTCTCCACAGATGCTGCCTGACCTGCTGAGTATTTCCAGCATTTTCTGTTTTTATTTCAGATTTCCAGCATCCGCAGAATTTTGCTTTTGCGCATGTAACTGTTCAATGGCACCCAATTGGACAACAAAAGGTAGTTGGCGCAGGACTTACAAAAATACGTTTTTTGGGAGTGCAACTCTTTTTTTAAAATTTGCATTATTTTGGGGCCTATTTTTACAAATATCACTTATTCTTTGAAGGCGTAAGCAGCTAAATGCTTTCCTCGTGTTTTAAGCTGGTACCACCTCTATACTATGAATGTAAAACATGAAGAAAATATAAGTTGCAAATCAGTTTTATATTTTAAGTCTTATTTAAAATAAACTGATATTTAAGAACATTGTTAAAATAGTGCACAAAAGGATGACTCATGAATTTCAACCCCATGTTGACCTGGATTTGTCAGAAATAATGCAGCAATTTTAAAATAGTGATTTGAGTCACCCTTTTATGGTGGCTAGTAAAAATAACATTCCTGTTTTAAGTCAATAATGAATCCCTTGGAGAGTGGCTGTTGAAAGTTATTTATGGGTTAGAATGGAACAATGCCCATTGTACAAACATTGTCTTTTGTAGAATTAAATATCTATGGCAACAACAGGGACTTAATTCTAAATGATTCTTTCACAATGGCTATCAATGTACTTTGTACTGTAAATGGTCAGAGCAATCATTTGTGCTTTGCTAATGCTGCAATTTAATGCAGATTAAATTATGTATGCTGTCAAACTACGAGTGAAAACCTCGATTTACACACCAATTTTAGTATCACAGTGCAATAAAAACCACTTCTCACTGATGCTAGAGTTGGTGTAGTCAATTGTTATGGGCTTACTGGTTTCTCAAACGGGCTACAGGTGTCAGGACTACCTGTGGCCCTCAAAGCCAAGACGTTTGCAGAGTCCTTCAACTGTAAGTGCCTCCAGTGTCCAAATTGAAATTCTGCTAGAAGTCTGGAAATTACACTAACAGAAACTCATTGTTGCATCTTGAGAGTCAGCCAAATTTTCCAGAGGAATCCTCCTTGTCCACATCTCATGGCAGAATCCCAAACCAGTAGTAGTGTTTTCTTGACACTTTTTGGTGTTTTTGACTTTGTGTGGTAAAATGGTAGCTGAAAGCAGTGTAATGTGACTTCCACAGAAGGATATAAAATGTGGATGTCACATGCTGGAGATTTACAGAGCAACAACCATTAGTGGATTGCACAGCAATTCCAGTGTCCATCAAGGGGCAAAAATTCTTAGCCATTTATGTTCATGGTCTTGATGTGACATTATTAGTAGAACATTGTGTCAAGATGGATTTTTTAAACTTTTGTAAAGCTAGAAACGGCATCTACGGGGTTAACTGTCCAGGCAATAAACAAAGTATTCTTATCAACAAAGTCATCAACCCAAGGCAGACAGATTGCTAGATTTTCTTCAAGATGTAAGTTTGTTTTGACCCATGCAATGATCTGGGATTCAAAAATGCCAAGACCAAGAGCCATGTGTATAATTTTAAAAGGGCAAACTTCAAAGACGTGAGGGAACATTTAAGCACATTGACTGGGGAAGGTTGCTCAACACTTCAGTAGAGCACCATGAAAGGCATAATGTTAAGCATGTAGAATAAATACATACCTAGAATCATCAACAAAATAAAAGTGGAAAAATAACCTCTTCAAATTCTGCAGGGAGAATGGGTTCACTTGGATAAATACAAGAACATGCAGAGACCAGTTAAAAGGGTAATCAGAAGGGCAAAGCGATCCAGGGAGGAATTATAGTTGCAGATGCAAAGCGTAAAAATAATAGATTCTTTCAGTACTTCAACAGTAAGAGGGCAGTCAAAGAGGAGACGAGAACCAGGAAAGGTGCAAATAGCTCAAACCTGAAGATCAACTCAACAATAAACATTCTAATATTCTCCAAATATTCATGAGAATCCATCAGTAACCTGCACTTGCCAAACAGAGATAATCTAAGGAAAACATTATGGGCTGGATTTTCATTAAGCTGTCGGGAAGGAGGCGGGACTACAACTTCCGGGTTTTAGTCCCGCCTCCATCGACGTCCGGCCAATCGACGCGATTTTTCCTTGATTGACCTTGTTGAGCCCGTCCAGCGGGCTCAGCAGGCCAATTAAGGGCCACCCGGCAACAGGTGACGTCACGAGTTTTTGACAGATGAAATATCAGTGTTTCACAGCTGTTTGAAGCTGTCAAACACTGACAGTCTGACTTCTAACCTGTGTCCTTCTACACAGACTCAGTTAGAACTCTCACCGGCGCTGAAGGCTGTCACTTTTGACAGATCGCAGCCATTCAGCTTTCAGTTCCGGCTGAGTGATGGACTCCCGACGCCTAGAGGAAGAAAGGCTGTTAAGGTAAGTACAGGTAAGTAAAACTTCTTTAGACACACCAAAAACACTTACCTTTGCACTCATGCACCCATCACTCGCCTGAACACCGACATCGCGACCCCTCCAAGTCCTTCAACCCGACGGCCCGCCTGCTCTAACCTAGCGTGGTTTGGAGCCGTCGGGAATCCCACACGACACCCCTCAAAATAGGGATTAGGCTAAAAACTGCCTGGTAACTACCTGTTAAACAGGCAATTAATTGGCACTAATCCCTTCCCGCCTCGGGTCGGCGGGTCCCAGTGCGGGGTAGGTACCCACCTCCCTTGAAACTTACGTGGAGGCGGGTTTTGGGCGGGATGGTGTCGGGACCCCCGAATTCGGGATTTTTGCCCCCCCGCACGCCTGAAAGCCTGCCTCACGGCACACTGAAAATCTGGCCCTATGACTTCGGTACAAATGAAATGGAAGTCCTCGATAGATTAAAAGGGCTCAAAACTAAAATCCCAGGGATAGATGGTATTTTTCCGAAAAAGCTTAAACATTAGGGAGGAGATTTTCAAGGCATTGACTATTGTCGCTGGATACTAGAGGGATGCCAATAGATTAGAAATAGGCAAATGGTGTTGAAATAGCGAAAGATGATGTTGCGAGAGACCTTAGGAATAGGCTTAATGTGTCCAACCAATGCAGAGCAGCAATCGACCAAGCCAATATACGATGCAGCTTAAACTGTAGAATATAAGATAATTAATTAGGTACTTTAAATGAACTTGCAAGAGTAGGACAAGGGGACATGGGTTCAAACTAGTATAAGGCACATTTAGGACTGATGATAAGGAAGTTCTTCACTGAGAGCAATCAATATATGAAATGCACTCCATTTCCCCAACCCCTCATGCTTACTTGGATGTTGGAGCAGTGCTACTGAATATTCTGTGCAGGGAGCTTTTACAGGTTATCCAAAAGGCTCCAAGAAGAGCTTCTGCTGATTTGAGTGCAGCTCAGTACGCAGCCCCTGTAAGGCAAGAATTGGTTAAGTCCTGCAACAGCTGCCCATCTGACTCTTGCCCTCTTTTCCTCCCTGTTGCAGCTCATCTGATGCCACTGCCACTTGCTCCTCCCCCCACTAGCATTTGGTGCTTCGTCCAGTTCTCCCCCTTGGTGCCCAGGGAATGGGCATTCCTGGTGGTATAGGTCTGCCAATTCTCTCGGCTTAAATATAGCTGCCTGGATGATCCTGAAGACTGTTGCTGCTCGTGTAACCATACTCCAGCATGAATCCGGATGAGAGGGGAGAAAATTGAGGGGAACAAAAATTTGATCTAGTATTTCATCAATTCAGCATTACAGCTGCAGGATTTACAGTAATAATTGCTTGTTTTATATGTTAGAAGCAATTGTTAATGAATCCATGACTTCAGTCATAATTTACCTGATGGATTTGCTGATGGCTGTAAATATTTTTTCACAACAGTGAAAACAGCTAGAGTCAGAATGTCAGTTTGATCAACTTGCTGTGTAACGGTATGACTAAAGGAAAGTGACACAATGTGAAAATATTACATAAGCTAACATTCCTATTGCATTTTGTTATCCATAATTGCCTTTTCTGCTTCTTTCAGTAGTGCTGCATTGTACTAAAATAGGCATCAGTGTAATCCTGTATTTTTCTTGACCTTCTCGCCCATAACTCTTCCCCTGTTAAGGTATACACTGTCGGTGGGAGGGCAGTAAGATGTTTCCTGGCTGAAGATGCCAGCTGCACATTTAAACCTGTGCAGACTGTTTCCTCTTTCACATGGAAACCAATCGCAGGAAGGCAAGGGAAGGTCCTATTGTTATATGATGCTGAAAGCTAGGATAAGGTGACTTTATGAAGTATGGTCTCACCTCCATCTTGTAAAACAAAGGCAGTTGACAAAACTTTTTTAATAAAATCATTCAATGCTTGAGCACTGAAAGGCTAAGTGAAAATATATTGGTGAGGGCAAAAGACTTCGTCTGAAGCAGGTGTTAAGCCATTAATATATTCAAATTCTTGTTCTCTGGCTCAGCTGAACTCGAGAGACTAAAAATAAATTGCTTCCACCTTTTTAAATTCTCTCGACTCCTTTCCCCATGCCCGTCCAAAAAAGTAGAATCATGTACTTCTTCCACAAGCACCGCATAGTTTAAATGTACAATGGCTTCATAAAAATACATAGTGGGTGAATGTAAACACCAGAAAATACAATTTTTAAAAAATACGGAAGAAGTGGAAAATGCTCCCAAAAATATTACGGGGACAAAGGTTTTAAAATTGGTGAGAACATTACCCAATAATGAATATTAATAATTGTGAGCAACTGCGACAGCCTGTGAATTTTTATGCCTGTAGTGTTTTATGATCTATAATCAGAGTGTTACTTCACATGGATTTAAAAATCCCACTTTTCTAATGCTTGGATAAAATTGAACCTTTTTAAAATAGCAGGTCATCCAGTTCACCTCATTCAGCTGGGACTCCTTTGCAGATGTTGCAGCTATCACTTTTTAAAGATCATGATCATCAAAATTAAACTGTAAAGGCATTAACATGTTTAATTTATTTTGGGCATTTGGCCTTAATGACCCGATTCCCTAACATTCTGCCTTTTTTTTCAGCTATAGATTGAAGAATGCGGAGTCTTCTAACCTGAAGACTAAACTTAAGTTCACACTTTTTGATGAGGAAGTAGATGCTGATGTTGGCCTTTTTGAACCTGTGAAAGGTTCCACCACACCTGCCACAAAGCAATCCTCTTTCAAAGACGGTGAGTATTGACTCAAGCTAACAGAGTTGCATTTACTCCAGTAAGATTAACTTTTTTTTTCTCCTTGCGATGTGGGCAATATTGGCCAGGCAGTATTTACTGTCCATCCCTTGTTGTCTATAGGGCAGTAAGAATCAACCACGTAGCGTGGGACTAGAATCCCATATGGACCAGATTGTTTAAGAGTACCATGTTTCCTTCCCTGAAGGATGTTAGTGAGCCAGTTGCGTATTTATAATCTGCCAGTTTTCATAGCCACAAATTCCCCGATCTATTCAATTTAGTGTCAGCTGTGGCTCAGTTGGCAGCACTCTCGCCTCGGAGTCAGAAGGTTGTGGGTTCAAGTCCAACTCCAGATACTTGAGCACAAAAATCTAGGCTGACACTCCAGTGCAGTACTGAGGGAATGCAGCACTGTCGGAGATGCCAGCTTTCGGATGAGATGTTAAACCGAGGCCCTGTCTGCCCCCTCAGGTGGACATAAGATCCCATGGCACTATTTCGAAGAAGAGCAGGGGAGTTATCCCCGGTGTCCTGGCCAATATTTATCCCTCAATAAACATCTCTGGGACAGATTATCTGGCCATTATCACATTGCTGTTTGTGGGAGCTTGCTGTGTGCAAATCGGCTGCCACGTTTCCCACATTACAACAGTGACTACACCTCAAAAAGTACTTCATTGGCTGTAAAACACTTTGGGACGTTTGGTGGTCGTGAAAGGCGCTATATAAATGCAAGTCTTTTTATATCTCTAACTAACTTCTATCAGTTCTGACGAAAGGTCAGCGACCTGAAACGTTAACTTTGTTTCGCTCTCCACAGGTGCTGCCTGACCTGCTGAGTACTGTATTTCCAGAATTTCTTTTTTTAATTTCAGATTTCCAGCATCTGCAGTACTTTGCTTTTGAATATTGTACAAACTCATTAAGCATCCAGCTGATACTGCCAACAGTAGTTTGTAGGCTATAGGGGCTGAAGTATGATTCTGTACCAGCCAGTAAAATAAAATAAAATCTTTTCCCCCTAATCGCACGGCGTACAAGCAGGATGTGACCAAATGGAAAAAAGTGGGGTGGGGGAGGAGGAAAGACAGATGTGTGACAAGCTGCCTATTAAATGCATCAGTGAAATATCTCAACGTGTTCCACAGTGAATTAATTCATTATGTAGGCAAATGTGGCAGTCATTCTGCATCAGTGAAGGGCAGTGAAGTGACCAGTTAATGTGCGTTTTGGTGACATTTGTTGATGGATGTTGGCCATGACACCGGGAGAGGTTCATGACCTTCTATGAATAGCACCATGGGACTTTTAACATTCACCTGAACTAACAGACGGGACCTCAACGTAACATCTTATTTGAAGGATGATACTTTGATGCTGCCGCACTCCTGGAGGAATGCACTAGAGTATCATTTGGTGGTGCTCGAACCCACAAGCTTCTGACTGAGGTGAGACTTCTATCAACTGAGCCAAACCGATATTGCTATTGGCCAGGATACTACTGCAGGTGAAAAACACAATAAACTGGAAGACAGTAAAATAAAGCAGAATGAGCAAAATATATTTGTTTCTGCAAGAGGTGTGGAATTTATAACCTGGGATTATGCTTCTCAAAACTTTATCAACACCTAGCAACAAAATGTCAAGAAACAATGCCGCTGTGAACCACATAATATAATAATAATTCAACTTTATTGTCATTGTGCAAGTACATGAACAACGAAATGTGATCTTGCAAGCTCCCATGAGTCCAGTACAAATAACATTAACATTAAACGTAAATAGCACCGTCCTGGGAGAAGCCAAGCCGCTGCGTCTATGCGTGCCGCCATTCCATTTCCATCATTCCTCCTGTCCGACAATCTTCAGCCCAACGCCCAGGCCTGCTCACCAGCCGCCCCTCCCGGGGCTCCTTCCGTGACCTTCTGCACCTGGTCTTCCCTGATGGTCACCCCTCCAGGTACTAACCCGGCCTGGCTCTGCTTAGCTTCCGAGCCTTGCCAGTGACCCTGTCCCTAGTCCCAGGAATCAAAGATTATGTGGAAATGGCTTGTGACCAGTACAATAATACTGCTCAAAAATGACCCAAATTTGATCTAATACAATCCCAACGCCCCTCCACACGCACACAAATAAACCCTTAACATTAAAATACACCATTGTTAAAAAGGACAAAATGACTTGCATATCAATCTTTCAAACCAACATACTATTAACACTGAAAAATGGGACTCCGTACAAGAAAGAGAGCCAAGCTATCTGGACATGGAGCAACACAAGCAACTTCCACAACAAAACACAATTGTTTCTGAGGATTACAACTCATTCAGGCCCCAAGATCGATTCACACAGTACTGAAAATCAACCAACATACATTATGCCAAGACTTTCAATTATCATAAAGGTAACAGACTCCCAAGAAGGATTTAAGTTAATAACAGTTGACCAACAACGACAAAGATGCTGAATTTCTGAGGGCTCTCCCAGTCTCCTGCTGCCTCTTGGGCAGAATCCCCACAAAACCATTTTTACGGGGGTTCTGCTGCTCTATGCCAAAATTATGCCAGGAAATGAGAACAATTCCCGTGAAAATTCAGGGCCAAATTTCTTTAAATGACAACCAAAATAAAAACCTTTTTTTAAAAAAAAAAAAAAGCAATAATAATGTCCTTTACTGACTACATTCAATTGGCAAAAAAACCCACAATGGCCCTGGATTCGCGGTCAGCGGCATAGCTAAGGAGTACGCCGGCGACATCGCAAGGAAATCCGCACTTACCTCGTGCGAACCCCCATTCGAGAACTTGCTTTCAAACGCTGCAGAGTTGTGTGCAGCGCACTGCCCCACGGCGCCCAGCATTGTGCGTATGTGAACCTGGGATCACCTGGGGCGGTGCTCCTTTCACTTCCTGACTCTTAGCCAATTGCCAATCCAATACCCCTGAAGTGAAATTCTGGATAAACGGGTAATGCGACCAGTGTGGTGTTCATTGAGAAAATTGTTAAAGTTGGAAATATCACTATCATACAATGCAAGATCTATGTGTTAGGTTGAAGTGGTAATTTTATTTTTAATTGGTTAACTTAGAAACCCTAGATACAGAAACTGAAAAGCCAGTCTCTGATCCAGGTTGAGTTGATCCCTCATCCCAGGTATAAGAACATAAGAACATAAGAAATAGGAGCAGGAGTAGGCCAATTGGCCCCTCGAGCCTATTCCGCCATTCAATAAGATCATGGCTGATCTGATCCTAACCGCCAATCCACTATGACAGGACTATCTCCTGAATCTAACAGCATTAGACACACGAAAACAGGAGCAGGATCAGGCTACACGGCCCCTGGGCCCGCTCCGCTACCCACAGGGCCATGACCTATCCGAACCTAGACTCATGTCCAAATTCCTGCCCGCTCCCCGTAACCCTTAATTCCCTTTTCTACTAGGAAACTGTCTATTTCTGTTTTAAATTTATGTAATGATGTAGCTTCGACAGCTTTTTGGGGCAGCATATTCCATGGACCTACCACCCTCTGAGTGAAGTAGTTCCTCCTCATCTCAGTTTTGAAAGAGCAGCCCCTTATTCTAAGACTATGCCCCCTAGTTCTAGTTTCACCCATCATCTGGAACATCCTCCCTGCATCCACCCGATCCAACCCCTTCATAATCTTATATGTTTCAATAAGATCGCCTCTCATTCTTCTGAACTCCAATGAGTAGAGTCCCAATCTACTCAACCTCTCCTCATATGTCCATCCCCTCATCCCCGGGATTAATCGAGTGAACCTTCTTTGTACTGACTCGAGAGCAAGTATGTCCTTTCTTAAGTATGGACACCAAAACTGTATGCAGTATTCCAGGTGCGGTCTCACCAATACCTTGTACAACTGAAGCAATACCTCCCTATTTTTATATTCTATCCCCCTAGCAATAAAAGCCAACATTCCATTGGCCTTCTTAATCACTTGCTGCACCTGCATACTAACCTTTTGAGTTTCGTGCACCAGGACCCCCAGATCCCTTTGTACTTCAGTACTTTCAAGTTTCTTGCCATTAAGATAATAACTTGCTCTACGATTTTTCCTGCCAAAGTGCATAACCTCACACTTTCCAGTATTGTATTCCATCTGCCAAATCTCTGCCCACTTACTTAGCCTGTCTATGTCCCCTTGCAGGTTTTTTATGTCCTCCTCACTCACTACTTTCCCTCCCATCTTAGTATCATCTGCAAACTTTGACGTGTTACACTCGGTCCCCTCCTCCAAATCGTTAATATAGATTGTAAAGAGTTGGGGACCCAGCACTGACCCCTGCGGAACACCACTGGTTACTGATTGCCAGTCTGAATATGAACCATTTATCCCAACTCTCTGCCTTCTGTTAGATAGCCAATCCTCTATCCATGCCAGAATATTACCCCCAATCCCGTGATTTTTTATGAATAAAGTCTGTTCCGTATACTACACTGCGAAGTGTCCTGTGCTTACTCAACACGTTGTTGTGAACCACAGAAGGAAGGGGCTTGACTGCTAACACCTGTGAATAGATTTTTTTTTTAAACTCACGGTTTGAATTGTGATTTTTCACCGTTCCTTTTTCCAGTTTGACATCAAAAGGCAAGAGAAGTTTTTAAACTAGCTGTCTGCCCATATTCTTTAGTTCCCTTTTTGTACCACCTTGTAGGTTGAAGGCAAATGGAGGACTATGGAATGTCTTTCTTTCATTAAAAACTTTTTTTCACAGATATTTGGTCCACGATTATGAAAATTACTACGGCTTCAGGACTTTATTACTTTGAAACTGTTTAGTACAGATGAGAAATCAACTATTACTGTATTCATTCTGTTAATTGATCCATTTTACTTTTATTGTTTCTATCTCTTAAGGCAATTATTTAATAATTGATGGCCTAAACCATATGGTTTGTTAACATTATTTTCCACCAGTTATGGAAAGGTCACTAGTGACAGGAGTCCTACCATTTTCAGTGTATATCTTCATGTAAACAGGCTCATAATTCACCTAGGGCACATGACATCCTAGATACTTTGCATATAAGATCAAGTTTTGGTTCAGAGGAAGCATATGCTTGCATATAGAAGCTAACTATCATATGGATCACGAGCAGGAAATACTGGCTTTTGGCCGAATTATAATGTGAACAATGCATATTGTGAAGTGATAACTTGTCCATTAACATTAAATCTTTCTGTAGCTGGTTTCAGATTATTTGAGGACCCAGACTTGGGTGGAACTGTCCGAACAGGTGACCCTTTATTACTTCCAGCTGCCTATGAGCTTAAAGGTGGTGCCATAAATGTAAACCTTGATGAGGACACTGAAGAATTATTCAGGTATTTATTTCAATAGTTAACAGTATAGTCAATTCTCTTGAAGGCAAGTGGGATTTTGTAACCAATGCTTTGCTGTTTGCAATTGGTAAGTGTTACAAATATTGGGTCTCCCTTAGATATTCCTGGGTGCAGTGATGGTCACTGTCATAAGTACTTGGTGTCTTCCACTGGTCATACTGCCCAATACCTAATTCTATAATCTTGTAACCGATCCTGTAACCTCGGGGTGTTGTTTTAGGACCCCTTTGTGATCCAAGTTGGATATCTTGCCCTTATCCAATTTGACAGTAAGCAGACTGAAAAGTACTTTGGTGAGAAGACTAGAGACAAATTGTTAAAGCTGCTTTATTTTAGACAGCAAGTGAACAGAGAGTAACCATTATAAACAAACCTCACTCCATTTTCATTTCTCTCAACCATGTGCCCTGTCGCTTTTGTGGGCTAGCTAGCTTTTTGTTGGCATTTCCTTTCTTTCTAAACAACTTCTAACTGCAAAAACCTGCCAGTGGCATTTTAGCTGCCAGGTCCAGGCCTGGCTCTTGCAGTCTTCTGTTTGACCTCTACAGTACATTAGAACTGAATCACGATCACATTTAACACTTTCTATCCCAGGATACACTGCCTATGTGTGACTTCAGTATAGATCTATATAGTAACTATCAAAATGGAAGCAGTAATTTGAAAAAGAAATACTAGATGTGGCATGCTGTTTTGTACAGGAACTTTGCTTCCTGCACTAGTTTGAACTCCCAATATGTCAAGTACATTGTGCTCGGGTATGAATTTCAGAAATCAAAACATTTTAGTGCAAACAAAACACCAGCTTTTTATACAAAAACAAAATACTGCAGATGCTGGAAATCTGAAAGGGAAGGTATGCGACAGGGTGGAAGGCAGGAGCTATTAAATGACAAAGGGAATGATGGTACAAGGCGAAACAAAAGATGGGTCTAGAGCTGAAAATGACAAAAGCAGAATCATTACCAGCACTTGCTGTCCGAAAAAATTGTAGCAGTGGTTCTGATCTGAAATCTGGAAAGCTGTAAAGTGCCTAATTGAAAGATGAGGTGCTGTTCCTCAAGCTTGAACAGCCTTCCAACCTATCATAGACCTTCCCTTTTGTACGTTCCTCCCCTCTCCCCTTTCCCTGCCCCTCTGCTTGCTTAAAGCCTGTTACATCTCTAACTTTTTCATTGACCTGAAACATTAACTCTTTCTCTTTCCACAGACGCCGCTGAGTATTTCCAGCATTTTCTGTTTTTATACCAGCTTTTTATAACTTGTTCACTCTGCAGTTTACACATCCACCGAGCCACATTGCAATTTTGTTTTATTTCCTTCAAAACAGAATAGGGATGATTTCATTATTTTGTAAAACCACCCATTTCCAATGTGGCTTTCATTTTTTTTTTAATTTGATTTAAAAAAAAGAACTGTTTCCATTGGTTTAGGACCACATCCCATAATGTCAGCATGCATGCCACTCTGCAGCTTCTCGCCTAATCTGTACTTTTGAGTTTGCCCAAATTAATACTTAATGTTATAGATCACTTTAAAAAAAATTTACAATCATTATATTGGGATATACTTGGAGACCAGTGGTTTATGCAAGCTAAATTAAGACTTATCACGGCCACTATAACTGAACTAGAGCTGCTACTTGGTTTGTTTTGCATAAGCCACCAGTTCCTCTTACAAATCGCCTATTAAAACCATGGTACTGGTCGTTGGACCCCTGATCACATGCCACTTACACATTTTTTGAGCAGCAAAATTATTTTTTGTTGAACTGCCATTGATCCAACCTGGGCAGCTTCCAACAGTGACGTATGATTTGAAAGACTTGTATATTCTTCAGTATTTCAGATCATGTAGACAGCAGTTGGAAGTTATGTATACAATATTTTAAAAAATACATTAAAATATGCTGGTGTCAAACAATTGGTCATATCATTAATCACGTGTCTTTGTGCTCTTAATATTTTCAGAGTTGAAGATGACTTGGATAAATTGCTGAAGCTGAGTGCCAGCAATAAAACAAGATCAAAGGCGCCAACCAAGCCGGCTGTGCCAACCAAGCCGGCTGTGCCAACCAAGCCAGCTGTGCCTAAAAAGCCAGACGTGTCATCTGAAATGAGGAGCTGTCCCACAGCAGAAGCCAGTTCCTTTAAAAGCACAGCGGCTGACATGGATGAACTGGATATTCTGAAATACATTCAAGAGAATGAGACATCGAGTAGTGACGCACTGGATCTGTTTTGAACAGAATCTCCACCAATACCGTACCAACTGCTTCAAGCAGTAATCTGGGGTACCTGCCAGTGAACTATCAAACTCCAAATATATTAAAACAACTTTCAGTAATGTTTGCATTCAAAGACATGAATGAAAGAGATTTAATTCAAAGTGCTTTCATTTAAAGTTTCTATTTGAGGCAAACTTCATTCAGCTGCTAAAGTTTCTCGAGCAGAAAATTAAGGTGTGGATTTTGAGTCCCCGCCTATGGTCAGGTATTTGACCCACCGAGTGCATAGATCAGAAAATCGCAAACAACGTACCTGCAATTCCCCCCCCCCCCCCCCCCCCCCCCCCCCCAATCCACGGTCATGGTGAGCCAGGTACCTTGCCATGGGTGAATATTTGGAAAATCTAGCATTTAAAAAGAATATATATATGTGGTTGGGATACAGAAAAGGGCTGAACTGGATTGTACACCAAAAGTAAGAACATTGTCTGGCATATGTAGGCGGTCACAAGTGGAATAATTTATGTATTAAATCCGTGCAATTTTGTATTCGTTCTTATAAGCAACAAATTCCTGGTGCCACATGTCCTTACAAATAAACCCCTTTCAGTAATTTGGTCAAGTGATAAACCAGGGCATTTGTGGGTTTTTTTTGGTTAAATGTCTCGCTTCTTTATAGGTTGTTGTCACAGACTCACCATAAAGCAATGCTATGTTTTTTTTAACCAATGCCATATGTACCATACATATGTGCTTAAAAGTACTGACCAAAATCCATAAGCAATGCACTGTTTTCAATTGGCATTGGATACAGTGCACATTACATCAATAATCTGCTTCAGAAAAGTAGTTTTGTTTCTATAAGCTAGTTGTCTAAAGTTTGATTGTAGATCAGATACTGCATCAGCCCCGTACCATGCATCCTCCCTACATGAGTCTCGAGACTGGCGGCGCATGTGCGCAGAGCTATACTTCAATGGGCCTCAATAAGTCTCCATGCTGCTTGGCATCATTTTCAGTTCTGAGTGCCAATCTACAATATTCAGTAACAGTTGGGTACTGAATTTCCCAGTCTTGGATGGTTTGCGATTTGTTGTCAAGGCCAGAATGGTAGCTTAGCAGCTTGGAAGCGTATGCATCTGTTTGCTGAAGAGAGCCTATAGCTAAGATATTGCTCTGAACTTGGGTGGAGAAGCTGTGTAGTACACGAAGACTACAGGAAACATGCAGGAGGATAAAATACAGTACACATAACTACTTTTCTGAACCAGATTATTAATGTAATAGCAAAATTGATTGGGTGACCGCTTTGCGGAACACCTCCATTCAGTCCACAAGCGTGACCCTGAGCTTCCGGTCCCCGCTCCACTCCCACTTTGACCTCTCTGTCCTCGGCCTCTTGCACTGTTCCAACGAAGTTCAACGTAAGCTTGAGGAACAGCACCTCATCTTTCGATTAGGCACTTTACAGCGTTCTGGACCCAACATCAACTTCAACAATTTCAGATCATAACCTTTGCCCCTATTTTTTGAGACGGCAGCGGTGGTTCCCATTTGTAGCATTTTAACCACTGCTGCCTTCCACCCTTTCCCAGACCGTCCCTTTTGTTCTTTTCTCCCCTCCCCCCTTTCCCTGCCTCTGCACCTGGTTAAAATCTGTTACATCTCTAACTTTCTCTAGTTCTGACGAAAGGTCACGGACTTGAAACGTTGGAGGGAATTTTCTGGGGGGTTAGCAGGCACGATCGGTGGTGGGTCGGCTGGGCAAGTGTTTTATTTTTTGACAGCAGGTTGGAACCCCGCTGTCAACCCGTCGCCATGCGCCTTTACCAAATGTCAGGTCTGCCAGCGCTGAGCAGACCCAACACACAGCGGTGGGGGAGGCAATTAAAATCATTAGTGGCTTGTTTATCGCCACTTAATGCTTTTTTCCCAGCTTTTTGAATTTGACAGGTCGCCCACCAGTTTCCTGCTATGCCTAGACCTTGTCTGTGAAGCTGAGGCAGGAGGTCACTGGACATTGAATCAGCTGATGAGTTGACAGCTTCAAATGTCAAGTCAAAGCTACCAGCTGATTGAGAAATGGTCCTTTAGCCACTAGCTTCTCTAAACTGCATTTCCACTATAGATTCTGAATGCTGCAAGTCTTTACACAAGTATCCATCCAGTCTGACCTCATTACCTCTCCCATCATTGACAGATCACTTCTGTCATATCTAATTCGCCTGCCATCTATTCCATCAGCATTGGTGCCCTTTATACTCTTTCACCTTGGTCCTCAGAATCCCACCACAATCAGCCCGAACACCAGCATCACCAGCAACCTTCTCCACAATCAACTGATGCTGCACAGGACAGAGGGCATCAGCACTTGATCACATTGCTTCCCAGGACACCAGGGATGGCCTCACCATGGCCAGATTTACTTTACCTGATGCTGTACACACTGGCTGTCACAAGATGGCACTACCCCACACCAACACCATAAAGCACCCCTACAATGCCCAAGCCAGTCCTTTGACACTCATGACCATTGCGGGGGGTAATGTTATGTCTCACCATTCACTGCAACTCACTAAGCCCCTTCCAAAGGTGCACACAAATCTGTTCAAGAACTCAAAGTGTTGAAAATAAAGGTTTCAATATTTGACACCACATTTACAGAAAATTTACATGAAATTTGGATAAAACAACAAAGTGCCTACCTTTGTGTGTTAAGTTGGTATGATTGCATTAGGGTGAGTGAGAGGGGTGGCTAGTGAGATGGGAATGTGATAATGTACATAGAGAGGGATGGGTGGAGGTGCAAGGTAAGTTGATGTAAGGATGTGCAGGAGTAGGGTAGGGAAGGCAGAGTGATGGGATGAGACACAGCAGGATGAGGTTGAGTATGGCTTTGTACTAATGTTTTGTGATCTACTGAGATCATTGACACATTTGAGGCACTGCACCCAGGTCCTCCTGGCCACATCCCTGCTTGTGTCCTCCTCTGCAATGTGCAACCAGGCTGTGTTGATGTCCTGGGGAGGGAAGAGGACCTCCCTGCGTGTTGTGACTCCCTCAATAAGTATATGGAGGGAGTCATGGGCGAGCCTGGGTGCAGCCCTGCACCTCTGTGCAGTGCTCATCAGTGTTTGCAGCATCTCAATGCTATAGAACACGCAGCACAAATGGCAAATTAAAGTTGGCCATGGCCTCTTTAAGGAAACCGGCTGATGATGCATCATCAAATGATGTCATCAGACCCACTTCCTTCAATTGGTCGGGAAACTCGCTGGGCGGGCTTAACGAGCCCAATCAAGGGAAATGCAATCTACACCAGCTGGATGGAGCCAGCAGGGGGGCCGGGACCTGCCACCGGCGTCACCCACTGAGGTTCGTAAAATCCATCCCATTAACACTCTTTCCCTCTCCACAGATACTACCTGACCTGCTGAGTATTTCCAGCATTTTCTGTTTTTTTTCAGATTTTCAATGTATTCTGCAAGCTAGTTGTCTAAAGTTTGATTGTAGATCAGATACTGCACCAGCCCCATACCATGCATCCTCCCTACATGATTGTTGAGGCGTTTGCAATTTTCTTCTTTCCGTATCTCTTCATTTTCCTTCAAGTGCCCTTCATGCACTTTTTCCCACTCAATTTGCCTTTGTGTTTGTGTCTGAACAGTACATTTAGCTTTCTCAGTTGTATGTACTGTCCACCGCAGGTGCTTCAATCAATTTAAATGTCGAAGACTATTCTATTGCCGAATCAGAGTAAGGTGACACGATCTCCGATGCTTTGTGTCAACTCTTTGTGGAATGGAGAGGGGTGGTGAATGGTGAAACAGGTAGAGCAGCATTGGGGGTGGAAACAGGAATGGGACTGGATCAATGACTGGACAAAGCTTGGTAAAGTTGTGGCTGGCCCCTGGGTTATATACTACTACCGTCATAAATCATCATAAATTATTTGTGACCAGTATTTGTGATGTTTATTGTAATATAGCTTCATCTGAGGTCATTACAGCTACAGGGAAATTGTACAAAGTGTGTGTTACATAAATTATACAGTACAATGGCAGTGTTTGCATTCTACTTAGAACGGCTAATTGTACAGTAAAAAAAACTTGTGTATGATAAATAGAACTTGGATTCAAGAATTGTATTAGAATTCGGCAGTTAACTTGTTCAGTGTGTGTAGTAAGAAGGCAGTTCAGGAGTCTAACAAAGCATCTTCTGTCGATAAATGTAAATCGGAGTATTGCATGTTTCCTGATGGTTTAGCAAGCTGTGCAGAGCAGAAAAAGCCCTGGTTTAGTTCCAGGTCTGTGCTGAGTCAACTGATCTCAGCCAGATGACAGCAAGGGCAATGCAACTGGCCTCAGCACCTGAGTAAAGGAGGGGAAAATTAGGCAGAGTTCCCTCTCTCGCTCCTGCCCTCTTCCCCCTCTCGCTCCTGCCCTCTTCCCCCTCTCGCTCCTGCCCTCTTCCCCCTCTCGCTCCTGCCCTCTTCCCCCTCTCGACCCTGCCCTCTTCCCCCTCTCGACCCACTTTCTCTATGACCTGTTGCAAATGTCACACACATGGACGTAGGGTGAGGACATGGGATTGTATCCGAGCAAAGACTCTGCCTTCATAAAAAGAGGGGAAATGCCATGTAAAAGAAAACTATTTTCAAAGGAAATGAATCTCTTGATGATGTTCTTCAATAAAAAAGACACATTAGTTTCCAAACTCTTGCACATGGTTCAAACATTACTTAAGTAAACAGATATTCATTTGGGAATTGTAGTTTTATGATATGAAGATGATGTTGGGTGTTAGTACGTCATCTCAAGCACTGACATTAAAAGAATATGATGTGCCAACCAAGCTGTTCTTTTCATAACTATTGATACAAGAATCAAAAGTTACTCAACCAAAGACTACTTGCTGGACATTAGAGAAAATAGTGAGAGGAAATGTAGTAAGGCCTTTTTTGGTGCAACTTCCTCCTTTTTCCCAAGGTCACTGTCAGACAGTGGGTTACGGATCCACGGCGCAAGTAGTTCTACAGTACCTCATTCATGTAGCCATTCTTGGGTGTGAATGTAGATGGGGAGCATAGAAAGTCATTCTAAATTAGTATATCCTGTTGTTAGTATATCCCCTGTTCCTGGGACTAGGGACAGGGTCACTGGCAAGGCTTGGGAAGCTAAGCTAGAACCAGGCCTGGTTAGTACTTGGAGGAGTGACCATCAGTGGAAGACCAGGTGCAGAAGGTCACGGAAGGAGCCCCGGGAGGGGCGGCTGGTGAGCAGGCCCGGGCGTTGGGCTGAAGATTGTCAGACAGGAGGAATGGTGGAAATGGAATGGCGGCGCGCACAGACGCAGCGGCTTTGCTTCTCCCAGGACGGTGCTATTTACGTTTAATGTTAATGTTATTTGTACTGGACTCATGGGAGCTTGCAAGATCACATTTCATTGTTCATGTACTTGTGCATTGTACAATGACAAAGTTGAATTATTATTATCTCTTAGCCATAACAGGAGATGGGTTGAGATTGGCTGTCTGCCATCAGTGGATGGAGGCACAGAAACTATAAAGCTGCTTTTATATTGTACCATTGCCAGTGGTTCCCGACAATAGATTTGCGCAGCAAGAAATACCACCAAAGTAAAATGACCAGTTTTGTTAAGGCAGGTAGCTAGGAAACTACTTTTTTTTTAAAACTTTTTCCAGTCAGCAGTCTTAGCAAAGCAGCTTGAGTAAGTATTCCGCATTTCTTTAAAATACTTCTGACAGCTGATAATCTAGTGAGAGGCTTCTGATTCATATAAAAAGAAATGGGTGCAGTCCAATTGGATGGAGGGGCGGGGCGGGCTGGGGAGTTGCTGCCCACATGCTGACTCATCTAATCCCACTGAGTGGTCTTATTGTAGCAACAGCTGGCAATGTTGTTGAATGCAACTGAAAATCTAATGCAATTTCGTAAAATCTAAATTTTGCACCACTTAAAGGCACAACAAAAGTACTTTGTCCTGATGAAATTGAGGAATTCAGTAAATATCCTCAAACAAGAATATGGCAAAAAGACAGGAACAATGTGTTCACTGTTAACATTGACGAGGGCATTTTAACGAGGGCTCTAGTCAGAATGTGAATTAATACAAAACTAACACGAGGACTCGACAGACTTCCGTTTGGTATTAACTGTGTTTTGGGATGTGCAGCTTGTTGTTGCATCAGACCACAACCCTTCCTAAAATGGTATTGCTGTGGGAGAATAATCCATACTTTGTAGGGAAAATTAAGAACAGGAATTACTTCCTGGAGGTTTTGAGAGTCTTTATTTTTCAACTATTGTCCATATCCCAATTTTGTCAACTTGCTCCAATGTCTGGACTGAGATGGGATTTCCTGTGTATAATGTCTGTAAATTTTGCTTGTGGGGGGAACAAGTTTTATGTACTTTTAACAAGATGTGGTAAAACGAGACTCGTCCAAAATAAACATTCTAGATAAGCCAGCTCTAACCCCACCTCATTTCAGGGTGACAAAAAACATTGTTTTTGTTGGCAATGGGAAGTTTGTTACAAAGCTATAAGCACATTTGTGATATTCCAATGAAGCTATAATCTGTTGAACATTTGATTGTCTTCTCTCAGCTGGGCCAGTTTGTTTCCGTGCCTGTGGTAAACCACTGTTTGTATTCCACTGTGTACATGCCTGGACATGCCTCGGCTGACTCCTCCCACAAGTCCTAGTATAAAGGTGACTGCTCCCCAGCCCTTTGTATTTCTGGACCGGTCGACCACTCGAGGCAGACCTTCATTCTTTTGTTAATAAAAGCCTTTAGTTACTCTCTTAACTCTCAGTCTTTTATGAGTAATTGATAGCGCATCAGTGCCCTTGCATTAGGATGGAAACACCGATCAGTCACTACTGATGGCTATCCGATGACTGGTTGAACAGTGCACCTGTCTGGTCGTTAAATGAAGACTGGAACAGATTTGGCGATGACTCCCTCCACATAGCTGCCAACACTCAACTGGCTCACAGAGGGTTGTCCTTTGAGGAGAGATTGGGTAGATTGGGCCTATACTCTTTGGAGTTTAAAAGAGGTGATCTCATTGAAGCATATAAGATTCTGAGGGGGGATTGACTGGGTAGATGCTGAGAGATTGTTTCCCCTGGCTGGAGAGTCTAGAACTAGGGGGCGTAGTCTCAGGATAAGAGGTCGGCCATTTAAGACTGAGATGGGGAGGAATTTCTTCACTCAGAGGGTTGTGAATCTTTGAAATTCTCTACCCCAGAGGGCTGTGGATGCTGAATCACTGAGTATATTCAAGGCTGGGATAGATAGATTTTTGGACTCTAAGGGAATTAAGGGATATGGGGAATCGGGCGGGAAAGTGGAATTGAGGTCGAAGATCAGCCATAATCTTATTGAATGGCGGAGCAGGCTCAAGGGGCCGTATGGCCTACTCCTGCTCCTAATTCGTATGTTCTCGAGTGTGAAGAGTGCCCACTGGGGCGAGGTACTGGAAGGGTTGCTGACATTCCTGGAAACGCATCTCCAAACGTCATAGCCTTTAGGAGAGCAGTGAAGAGGATTGGCAAAAAAAATGCTTTTTCTTCTGCCAATGTGGAGTCAGAATCCCTCTGCTCACTTTTGTGTGTCGCAACATCATGCATGTTACGTGACTCTTTCCTCTGGTATTCCTAGAACAATCGCAAACATGGCCAGAGGAATTCTTCTCTCGGTGGGAAGGCGTCCTGACCCAAGGACTTTCCCAGGGGTTCTACTGGCTTCATTAGTATATGGGGACCAGTTTTGAAGAATGACCCCATCAGTGACTGATTAGATTTATTTATTCTTCAGAGAGATAATTACATTTAAGTGAAAGGTGTTCATATTAGCACAATGAGTGCTAGATTATTAAATGTTAACAAGAATTAATTCAACCTTGTCAGTATTCAATATATAGGTAATATATTAAATTGATGCTTGGAACAAATATCAGGCCATTTAAATTTTATAAATGTTAAAAATTCCTTTCTTTTTATCTTTATATGACGACTAATCGATTTTATGTACACTATACACTGCTTCAGGTTTGCAAACAATGGTGTATAGCTACATGAAAAACTTTGCTTTCTGATGTGGAATGCTTCGAGTGTTCAATTCTGCTTAATATTCTTATAAAGCTATTGTGTACAATAGTCCCAAAAATCTGTGGGCTGCGATCCCAGTGGTTATTTTGGGATCAGTGGGAGGCCAACTAATTTGCATGGGGCTGGCAGGTGCCCATGTTGCTGCATCACTGGTGCCCACCTGCCCAATGCAGGCTAAAAATCTGGCACCTGCCCACCATGGGGAAGGGGCCTGCCCACCCACTCGCCCTCCCCATTGGTAGGGCCCACTTATGCCCATCTGGAGGCTGGTATGCCTCCTCTCACTCAGTGTACCGGCCCCTTTTATTACAGTGGGTCCTGAATGAGACAAGGAAGCAAGAAATACAACACTTGCTTGGTAAAGGGTGGGCAGATATTATGCCCCTTATGAGGCAGACCAGTAAAACTGGGCAATAATGGGTCCCTGCTATTTTCCCTTGGGTTCTGCCAGTGTGACAGCGAGATTCTGGCAGAACCCTGAAGGTAATTCGGGCCCTGTATGAACAAAGTACAATTTTTCTTCAGAGACTTGTCTCGCCGTCAGTGAAGTGTCATTGATCGTCAGAATTTCGCTTCACATGCATGAGATTGTGGTGTATGTTTCTAATTTCCAGCTACTAGTTAAAACAGTTTTGTTCCTGCTAAGTTCTGATGAGATGCAAGCAAATAACTAAAAGATTATTTTAAATAAAAAGCAATGGCGTCTTGGTGTTTGTTAGAAAAACACAATTTAGCAAAAGTATAAAACCTTTGTCGATTTATATATACAGTATCGATGGCTTATTGTGTACAAGCAAACCAGCCTGTTTATAAGAAAATATAGCTCTTGACTTGAGTCTAGAAATCCTCCCCTCTCACAACAATGCAATTCTTCGGTAATTCTACAGTATCGAGCTAAATTGGTGCTGGGAGCTAGAAGCATGATTCTTGGTCTGTGGCGTTGCACGTTCAGTCAATAACAGGATAGAGCTGTCTCCTACAGCCTTCCAGACTGCAATGAGCAGTAGAAAGCCATTGTTCTGCTCAGGAAATTAGGCGTCTATAAACCATAGTGTGGTGTGAGTGCCACTCTTCAAACTCAACATGGTTATCGAGGAGTCCAATCGAGTATGGCAAACTGATTATGTGAATAAATGTATACATTTGTGAATTCTTACCTGAATGCTGTAAATTATTGGATCTAATCTACACAAAGTTTGCATCAGATAAATGAAAAAACATTTAGAGACTTGGTTAACATGCTACTTTTTTGACTGATTTATGGGGTTTATTTTGTGCTTTCTTCCCTATTATCTGCATTTATTTCTGACCAGATTTAGTTATTTTAAGCAAAATCGTGGCTCTCCATACTGAACCAACAATTGAAATCAATGGGATGAAAATTGGACAGGTTCTACAAGGACTGGGTGACCTGCGCTCTCAGATTATTGCCCAGGTGGTGAAAGGGAAAATGACCTCTAGCGTTTCTAATCAAAAATGTAAATCTTGAGATTTTTTGAAAATGTGATTCAAACAGAGTACAAACTTTTTACACAAGATTTAGTTTCCTTGGATTACACTTCTGAGACGGAATTTTTGAATGAGCCTATTTTTTCAATTTTACTTGAGGTATTAATCCTGCAGAGTCTCTGATTTCACAGGGGAGGCCCTGCTTCTAATAGTATTACAATCCACCACTGAGCACATCACCTCAGTTATGCCAAAGAGTACATTGTGTGTAGTGCATTTCAATCTGTACTTGCATTGAATTCTGTGAAAAGAAAATGTTGGCGCAAAAGCGGCCTCAGCTGCTGCTGTCTATTGAGAATTAGGCCACTGGGATGCAAACACAACAGTAATGAGGCTTTAGATCAATGGCATAGCTTAACAAATGAAGGAGAAAGGAGCTTCTTAGTGCAGTCAACCATACCATAATTTCTCCAGAGGCCTTTGCTGTTCATTTCCCACAAATTTCTCTTGCTCTCCTTTTAAAGCACAATACATTTGTTCAGCCTTGCAATTTAACCTGAAGGCAAATTGTGCCATCAGTGTTGCACTTTACAGCAAGCGCTTATTCACCTTCACTGTCCTCTCATGGTTGTAATAATAACTGACAAGTAAATTGTAAAATAAGGGTTCACCATAAACCACACCATCCAAATTACTGATGGTTTCAAAAGATAAAATCACATTTTACATACTTTGTTTTAGCATAATTTTTGTACTTGAAGGTTTGCTGTCACTATGTCCTTCCACTGTCATCATATGGTTTATTCATATTTTGCATTCATTTGATTTTTTTAAACTAAGATTCTTAACTGAATCAGGTGCATTAGAAAAATAGCACTTAAATAGGAACATAGATACTGGCTTTGCCATTAGCACCCATATGTGACTCCGTTCCTGCTGACTGACAAAAAAAAATGATTTAATCCCTAATTATATCTCTCTAAGACATATCTGCAATGTAGTTCCTTTTAACACAGTTAGCACTACTTCAAACAATTTCAGCTGTAATAGTCATATGTTCAAAGTTTAGGCAATAAAAACGGAGTCATAGAGGTCTTGACCTTGAGATAGTTTCCAATGGGTACGGTAGCATAGTGGTTATGTAATCCAGAAGCCTGGACTAATGATCCAGTGATACAAGTTCAAATCTCACCACGGCAGCTGGGGAGCTTAAATTCAGTTAATTAAATAAATGTGTAGCTAAAAAGCTAGCAGCAGTAAAGGTGACTGTGAAACTACCGGATTGTCGTAAAAACCCATCTGGTTCATTAATGTCCTTTAGAGAAAGAAACCTGAGTGATGTGTGGCTACAGGCTCACCGGGATGGACAATAAATGCTGGCCTTGTCGGTGATGCCCACATCCCATGAATGAATAAAAAAAAGATGCTTTACTAATGCAATGTAGAGGCATCCTTGCATCATATTTGACCCCTATCATCTGACTTTAGGTTTTTCCTCTTCATTGTCCCTCATTTTGAGCACATATGCAATAAATTGGCAGCTATTTTTGACACTTCCTCAGGTATGTGTTGTGAAATGAAGTAATCTGAAATGATGGCTCGACATGGTAAAAACAAGTTTGTCAGAATCATAAATCCTTTTTATTGCAGCAAATGGTTGAGTGGAGAGCTAATTTGTTCCTCCATGCATCTAGTGATCATCCATAATCGATTAATTCCACTTTATTGCATACCTAGTACGTAAATATATTTTAATTCACTTCTATTCCTACTATAAGTTCTGCAAGTTTTTTTAAATTTGTGTCTGTGTCAGTACCAGCACTAACTCTTCTTCTTAGGCAGTCCCTCGGAGCCGAGGATGACTTGCTTCCACATTAAAAATGAGCTCGCATGTGCCTGATTAGTCCAATGCGGGGCCTACAGTCTCTGTCACAGGTGGGGCAGACGGTGGTTGAAGGGGCGGGTGGGTGGGGTGCTTGGGTTGACGTGCGCTCCTTGCACTGCCTGCGCTTGGCTTCCGCTTGCTCCCGGCGAAGAGACTCGAGGAGTTCGGCGCCTTCCCGGATGCTTCTCCTCCACTTTGTGCGGTCTTGGGCCAGGGATTCCCAGGTGTCGGTGGGGATGTTGCACTTTTTCAAGGAGGCCTTGAGGGTGTCCTTGAAGCGTTTCCTCTGCCCACCTGGGGCTCTCTTGCCGTGCCGGAGCTCCGAGTAGAGCGCTTGTTTTGGGAGTCTCGTATCGGGCAGGCGGACAATGTGACCCGTCCATCGGAGCTGATTGAGTGTGGTCAGAGCTTCGATGTTGGGGATGCTGGCCTGAGCAAGAACACTGACGTTGGTGCGCCTATCCTGCCAATGGATTTGCAGGATCTTGCGCAGGCAGCGTTGGTGGTACCTCTCCAGTGCTTTGAGGTGCCTGCTGTACATGGTCCATGTCTCTGAGGCATACAGCAGGGCAGGTATCACTGCTGCCCTGTAGACCATGAGCTTAGTGCTGGGTTTGAGGTCCTGGTCTTCAAACACTCTCTTCCTCAGGTGAGCGAAGGCTGCACTGGCACACTGAAGGCAGTGTTGGACTTCGTTGTCGACGTCTGCCCTTGTTGACAGTAGGCTCCCGAGGTATGGAAAGTGGTCCACATTGTCCAAGGCCTTGTCGTGGATTTTGATAATCGGGGGGCAGCACTGTGTGGCGGGGGCAGGTTGGTAGAGGACCTTTGTCTTATGGATGTTTAGTGTAAGGCCCATGCTCTCGTATGCTTCGGTGAAGGTGTTTACGATGGTTTGGAGTTCGACCTCCAAGTGAGCGCAGACGCAAGCGTCGTCTGCATACTGTAATTCGACAACAGAGGATGGGACGACCTTGGATCTGGACTGGAGGCGACGGAGGTTGAACAGTTTCCCGTTTGTTCTGTAAATTAGCTCCACTCCAGTGGGGAGCTTACTGAGGGTGAGATGGAGCATTGCAGCAAGGAAGATTGAGAAGAGCGTTGGTGCGATGACACAGCCTTGCTTGACCCCGGTTCGTACGTGAATTGGGTCTGTGGTGGAACCGTTGGTCAGGATCACGGCTTGCATGTTGTCGTGAAGCAGGCGGAGGATAGTGACAAACTTTTGAGTTTGTCGCTAGCTCTTAATCCTATACTATTCCCTTTCCCTGAATCCTTTTAGATTATTCCTTTTCAAAATTTGTAAATATTATTATGATCTCTGTCTCAATAGCTAAATGTGGTAAAGCATTCCATGTTCTAATAACCCATTGTTGCGGGGTGGGGGGGAATCTTCTAACTTCTCCCTTTGTTATCATAATTGAGTCTGTACCCCCTTACATAGACAGAAACAGGCCATTTCAGCCCAACCAGTCCATGTTGATGTTTATGCTCCACTCGAGCCTCCTCTCATTCTTCTTCATCTAACTCTGTCGACATAACCCTCTATTCCCTTCTTCCTCATATGCTTATCTAGCTTCCCCTTAAATACATCTATACTATTTGGCTCAACTACTCCCTGAGGTAGCAAGTTCCACATTCTCACCACTCTCTGGGTAAAGAAGTTACTTTTGAATTCCCTATTTGATTTCTTACTGACTATCTTATATTGATGGCCTCTCGTTTTGCTCTTCCCCACAAGTGGAAACACACTCTCTCTCTCTCTACTCTATCAAAACCTTTCATAATTTTGAAGACCTCTATTAGGTCAACCCTCAGCCTTCTCTTTTAAAGAGAAAAGAGACCCAGCCTGTTCATCCTTTCCTGATGGGTATACCCTCGCATTTCTGGTATCATCCTTATAAATCTTCTCTGCACCCTCTCCAGTGCCTCTATATCCTTTTTATAATATAGCAAACAGAATTGTACACAGTACTCCGTGTGGTCTAACCAAGGTTCGATACAAGTTCAGCATAACTTCACTACTTTTCAATTCTATCCTGTAGAAATAAACCCTAGTGCTAAGTTTGCTTTTTTATGGACTTATTAACTTATATTGTTACTTTTAGTGATTTGTGTATTTGTATGCACAGATCCCTTTGCTCCTCTATCCCATTTAGATTCTTACTTTCCAAGTAATATGTGACCTAATTTTTCTTACCAAAATGTAATACCTCACATTTATCTGTGTTGAAATTCATTTGCCAATTTATGTGCCCATTCTGCAAGTTTATTAATGTCTTGTAATTTGTTGCAGTCCTCCTCAGTCTTGACTACCCCCCCCAATTTGCAAATTTAGAAATTGTGTTTTTGATTCCAAAGTCTAAATTGTTAATATAAATTGTGAACAACGGTGGTCCCACCTTCTGTCACTCTGAATAGCTACCCTTTACCCCTACTCTCTGCTTTTTGTCTTGCAGCCAGCTAGCTACTATTATGCTCTCTGCTTCAATAGCTACATGTGGTAAATCATTCCATATTCTGATAACCCTTTGTTGCGAGGTAAAAAATCTTGTAACTTCTCCCTTTGTTCTTATACCAACCGGTGGAAAGAAATTCACTACCATCTCAAAATCGAAATTATGCAAAATTATATTGGATCCCCCCTTAACCTTCTCTGGCTGAGATTGGCAAACAGCGTTGACCATGAAATCAAACCTGAAACTTTCTTGTTTGTGGTTCAGTAGTAGAAAAGGCAATGGGGAGCCAAAGGCTGGTGGTAGAATTGAAAATATTATGGTTCTACTGACTGCAAACTGCCAATTAAAAACATATCGGCCCAGAAATTCGGCTCTCCCCAGGTGAGTACGCACGAGGTACTCACCCGTGGGCCGAATGGAAGTGCGGGTTTCCTGCATGCACTGCGCATGCGCGGGAAACCGGCACTTCCGATCCTCTGAACGAAGGGGTTCAGAGGTCGAACGCGCGCGCAGGGGAGGCTGCGCGTGCGCTTTGAACTTAGTTTTTCTTTGCAGGTTTTCATGCGAGGTTAAGCCTGCAGGATTTACACGTTTAAAAAGCAGGCGTAAGGCCTGCTTTTTACAAGGTAATTGGTCAATTAATTAAAATTAAAACATTTTTTCCACAGGTTTATTATTTTAAAATACTTTAAAGCAAGGTAAGTTTATTTTTAGCCCCGTTTTTTAAAAAAATTATTTTTTTCAAAAATTTAAATTATTGTTTAAAATAGTTATTTAATGTAATTTGTAGTTTATTGAAAAAGTGTGATTTAAAAAAAAAAATTATTTGAAGGTTTAATGCTATTTTGAGGCCCGTAGTGTTCATAAGTTTAGACAGGTCTTCCTGTCAATCTTATGAATGGGCTTTTCCCTCCTCTGATTGGCTGCCCATGGCTCACGTGATCCCAGGGGACGCATTGCACTAACTACGCCCCTGGGACACGCAAGCACAGCGTGCCGGCAGCTGGGCCAGGCCCCGGAGCGGAATTCCACGGGGCCCTACAGCTCAACTGCCGGCGCGCAAGGTAAGTGCAGGTCGGGGGCTTGCACCCGCGGGAAGCCCCCGACCCAAATTTCTGGGCCATCATTTAAGTGAAAATCCTTTAATTTACATAGCTGAAATCTGCTTTGCCCATCAGCAATACATCTCCACCAACCTGTAGCCTGACTCCATTTTACAGGTTGCACGCAGGGCAGTGACAAACCTAATAGGCTCACTATTAAATCGACACCTGCAATTGGTTTGGAGGGAGTGGGAGGATTAACTGGATTGGAGATGAATTCGGGATTTTTAAAAATCGTAAATAATTTCTTTAGCATTGTGCATTTATTGAAAATCACAGTTAAAGAGATGGGATACAATGTGATATTCAATAAATCATACTGCTCTTTTAAAGTTACATTAAAATGGTAAATTAATTCAAGTTTACTTACCAAACTGCCAATCAATTGTTAAAGCACCTTTCCAACTCTGAACCATTGACCCATTGCCTCATGGTAGCGTTAATCAACAAAATCTAATTTACTCAGATAGAAATAAGGGGCTGAATTTTAATAGGGAAGGCGGGTTGGGGGGCGGGGCGGGGGCTCCGAGGCGGTCGAGAAACTTGGGAGAACTGGTTTCCCGCAGGCCCTTAATGGTGGGGCCTGATTTGAATG
Organism: Somniosus microcephalus; assembly: GCF_052327205.1. Lineage (NCBI taxonomy): Eukaryota > Metazoa > Chordata > Chondrichthyes > Squaliformes > Somniosidae > Somniosus > Somniosus microcephalus. The sequence continues at coordinate 90,308,896 of NC_140995.1, forward strand.
AGCAGCCTCTGTTTCCTGCCCACAGCCAGCCAGATTGAGAGGCTGGCTGGCTCTGGGCGGGTAGGCCTGTGGAGTTAGGCTACAGAGGGAGGGATCGCGTGGAGGCCGGGGCCGGCCGGAGGCGTGGGGGTGGGGGGTGCTGAAAAGATCACAATTGTGGTCTGGGACCAGCACGGAGGTTGGGTCAGGTGAGGATCGGGGGCCAGGAGCAGTGGAGGGGGGGGCTGAAGGGGGAATCGGAAGCCTGGCAGGGTGGGGGGTGGTGATGGGAGGCCTGGAGGGGTGTTTGGTGGCCACGTTGCGGGGGGGGTCTCCGATAACTGGGAATAGGGTAGATAGGAACCTTGGATCCAGGAAATAGGTGTAAAGACACTTGCCTCCTGGATGCAGCAGTCCTCGCCTTGCTGTAGTTGGCAGGTTTCATGAGGTGTGCAAAACCCAACCAGCTACAGTTAAACACAAAAGTGAGGTTAAAGAGGTTCCAGCCTTCTATTTAAATAGATGGCCCGGAAATGGGTGGGTTGGAGGCGGGTTCAGGTTGGGATTCAGATTTTTAACAGTTTAACTACTCCCCACGCTCCCAACCCACCCATTTTTTTAGGTTAAAATTCCCCCCATGGTATCTCATGTTTATGTTTTTATTTGGAACGTTTATCCTTCCTGCTTCTGGATGACTCATCTCCTGATGACGTTATATCCTGAATCCAAATAGAATGGCCATTACCTACAATCTTGCCTAACTCCTGCCTCCTCCTAAAACAAGTGAAAAGCATTTTATTTGGCCTCTCGTCTCTGCTCCCAGCAATTTTGCTCATGCATTGTTTTTCCTAAATCGAACATTGTGGGCTTTTTCAGTAATCCATGAATTTGCAAGAGGTTCGCCAGCAGGGGTAGATAAAGTTCCAGGCATCACTGAGCAAGGATTTGGTCTGTTCACAAACAACCTTTCAACTATGGTGAATTTTGGAAGATAGGGCAGGAAAATAAAGTTGGATCTCTGAGGGCTGGAGCAAGGTTATGAATTTATACTTCTGACACCATCTTGTCTCTTTATTTCTTCAACAGCATTTCAATTGTCTCTGTGTAGTTCTTTAATAGATTTTATTTCTTCTTGCACACAAACATTTTTAGCTAAGAGAAACATTGTTGGCAATGCCATCTCTTAGATGAGGAGATGCACTGAGGCCTCATGGCATTATTGGCCCAGTTGGCAAGGCCAGTATCAGGGGACGTCATATTTTCTCCATTGCAATAAGCATTGTCCCATTTATAGCTTGGGGGTGCTTTCGGTGCTGCATTCTGATCTTGCGGTTTGCCCTTCCTTGGATTCAATGTGGTTTTCAGCCTGATATCAGACAATGTTTAACATTCCAATGTCCAACCTTTAAGATAGAACTGATATGTTATGTTATGTTATTAAACCTTCTGTTCTTTGGCAATGTCCCTTTAATCAAGAACAGCTGAAAATCTCATTTATTTAACAGAAGTCACACATTATGTACAGAAGGTGTTGAAATTTTACTGTGTTCCACTTTCTGTGAAATCTGTTTTGCTATTTACTTCTCAAAAGAGTGTTCTGCGTGCAGATTTGAAATTTACTGTTGTTTATTTTAAGGTAGTATGGACTTTAACGGTTTACTCCCAGATATCAAAGGTTTTAACTGACAAAAAAAAAATATTTTCCTGAGAAAACCACAGGGAAAACTTGTTAGATAACAACAGCATTTGAATAATGATCCTGAGGCTCAGTTGATAAATGCACCCCTACTGTAGTATGAAGACATACAGATCAGCAATGTCCCTGGTCTGTAGTGAGTTGGCAAATTTCAGTTGAGATGACAATAGAAATAGGGAGAGAACAAAAATCAGCCAAGATTCCCACTCATGATTGGAAATATCTGATGAGGACAGGATTAGGCTTGCTTGTGATTCCTTCTACAGCCAAATAATATGTTAATATTTAATGTAAAGATCTGGCATTTACATAGCACATTTCACATCCGTAGTACATCCCCAAAACATGTTGCAGCTAATGGATTACATTTTAAAGTGTATTCAATGTTGTTATAAGAACAACTTGTATTTATATAGCGCCTTTAAACACAGCTGTCAATTTGCAAACAGCAAGGTTCCACAAACATCAAATGACTGGTTAATCTGTTTTTTGGTGTTGGTTGCAGGAACCAGGTAAATTCATCATTCTTCAAATAATGTCATAGGATCTTTCACTGAAGGGATAATTACTAGTCCTAGCCCTTTTCGGGCTACCCTGGAATCAGGCGTATTCCCCAGACATTCACCTTCAACTAAAGTTAGAGATAGCCAAATTCGAGAGACGCTTAATTGGGTCTAAAGGTCCAGACTATCTCTCCCTAAAGGAAAGGAATGACCTGAAGATGTTACCATCCTCCAGATAGCACTTTTAATAAGTTTAACTAGACTGTAACCTTCTGGATATTATGAGGGTCCAGAAAACTCCCCCAGAATTCTGCAACTCCTCACCAAAGAGTGTACAGAGATTGAGTTCGCGAGTTTGACACAGAAGTACTATGTGAGAGAATTCTAAAAATATATAGATTTATTAAAGAACCGACATGTAATTACAGCTGGTGATTCAATTGCAACTTTAACAGTTCCAAATACAGAAAACTTACAATTCTTATTATCAGAGATCCTTATTCACAAATCTTAACTTCGTTACATTTTTACATTTCTTAGTCTAATCAGGATATCCACCAAAATCAAATACCTTTGATTACCCGAGACTGAAAGAGCTGTAGGCTTACAGAGCCTCTGAAGCCGAGAATCGCTTTGCCTCTTCCAGCGAATTCTGTCTTCCTATTTGAAAGTCCAATTTTTATAACCTTTTTTCAGTGGTATGTCCTTTGAAGTTTTCTGCTGATGTAAGCTAATTATCTCTAGTCATTTTTCTGTTGACTCCTTCTATTCTTACTGTCAGTTCAGCTGTTGCATTAAGAATTATGTCTCCTCCTTTAGATGTTCAAAGCTTTATCATAAAAACAATGTGACAGCAGTGGTTCTATTTGATTTCATTTTTATCAAAGTCTCCTGTTTGTATCTTTTGCATTTAGAACACCTCAGTTGGTTGTATTCAGTTGGTTGTATTACAGACTTCGTGTCTCCTAGGTGTTCCAAGTTTAACACAAAAACAATGTAATGGCTGTTGCCTCCCGTGTTTCATTTGATATTTTTACAAAGGCACATGTTTCTTTAATTTTATGTGTTTCTTTCCCGAAGTGTTGGTTTATGACACTTTTAACTGGTCATTCCATTGTGTTCTCTCCAAAGCTCAGACTTTCTGGAAGCTCTAACCCTCTGCTTCAATAGGGCTATTGTTTCAGTGTCAACAACTGATCTTATCTCAAAAGCTTGTATGCTGTTTACAGCTTTTCCATCATTGAGGCTTTTAGACTTCCAGACCCAGTATATCATGTTTTAATAAAGTCAAAATTCTGTTCATTGGATGGTGTATTTTTCTGAATAGGTATGGCTCATTCCTTCACATCACATCCATGTGACCAAGTAGGCAGGGCCTTGGTTTAATGTTTCATTTAAAAGATGATTTTTCCAACAATGTAGTTGTGTACTCCCTCAGTACTAGATTATGTGCCCAAGTCTTGGAGTGGAGTTTGAAGCCCCTACCTGCTGATTCAGAATTTAAAACTGACATAAGGGGAGGCTTTACCAATAGATGGAAAATCCTGTAAGGTCTATTGACCTCCGTGCCCAAATTTCCAATATGCACTCGTGGCACAAGTAGCTCCATGCTGGTTTTCATAATCGGATACAAAAGATATCTACCCTCTAGGGTCAGTGGATTGAACTGGAAAATGTTATATCCTGGACACTTTTTCAGTGGATTCAAAGGCACTGATTGGCAAAAGCTCGTCGTTCAGCTTTGCACGGCCACAATGGCCACTGGGGTTATGTTACTGGCAGATGTCAGGTACCCATAGAATTGCGGCCCAGCATCAATCTGTAGGGCCAGTCTTCTTGCCCATGGGGCACCACCCCCCCCACCATGCAGCTGCTAGCCAGGCAGAACATATCCAAAATGCACTACGTCCAACCTGACTCTGACTATATTTGTAGGTTTGGGTCATTAGCTTGGGTTCAATGCAGCATAGGTAGGACCTTTTGCTTGGAAAAGGGTGTGGCGGGGCCTGCAGCAGCAGTAGTGGTCACTGCTGTTATGGCCTTCTAATTGCTGTCCAGGTTATTGTCTCACTGTCCCTGAAAGAAAAAGAGACTTTGCTTCTTTTGTCCTCTGGTCTTTTCTGCCTGTCCCTCTATAATCCCCAGAAGAGGCAAGAAGGGGGCAGTCACAGCTAACCAGGGCAGAAACCGAGGGGTGAGCAATAGTAGAAGAGGCAGTGGACCCAGCAGAAATCGATGCTGAGGTCGATGCCAGGTGGTCCGTCCGGTTTTATTCTTATTGTGTTTCGTAGTGGTTTGTTACAACTGAGTGGCTTGCTAGGCCATTTCAGAGGGCAGTTAAGAGTCAACCACATTGCTGTGGGTCTGGAGTCAAATATAGACCAGACCAGGTACGGACGGCAGATTTCCTTCCCTAACAGACATTAGTGAACCAGATGGGTTTTTACGACAATCCAATAGTTTCATGGTTACCATTACTGATACGAGCTTTTTATTCCAAATTTATTGAATTAACTGAATTTAAATTCCCCAGCTGTCGTGGTGGGATCTGAACGCACGCCTCTGGATCATTAGTCCTCAATGATGGTGGAGCCCAGCATGTCAGTGCAAAAGACAAGGCTGAAGCATTTGCAACCATCTTCAGCCAGAAGTGCCAAGTGGATGATCCATATCGGCCTCCTCCTGAGGTCCCCACCATCACAGAAGCCAGTCTTCAGCCAATTCGATTCACTCCATGTGATGTCAAGAAACGCTGAGCGCACTGGATACAGCAAAGGCTGTGGGCCCTGACAACATCCCAGCCATCGTACTGAAGACTTGTGCTCCAGAACTAGCTGTGCCTCTAGCCGAGCTGTTCCAGTACAGCTACAACACTGGCATCTATCCGACAATGTGGAAAACTGCCCAGGTATGTCCTGTCCACAAAAAGCAAGACAAGTCCAATCCGGCCAATAACCGCCCCATCAGTCTACTCTCAATCATCAGCAAAGTGATGGAAGGTGTCATCGACAGTGCTATCAAGCGGCACTTACTCAGCAATAACCCACTCACTGATGCCCAGTTTGGTTCCGCCAAGACCACTCGGCTCCCGACCTCATTACAGCCTTGGTCCAAACATGGACAAAGGAGCTGAATTCCAGAGGTGAGGTGAGAGTGACTGCCCTTGACATCAAGGCAGCATTTGACCGAGTGCGGCATCAAGGAGCCCTAGTAAAACTGAAGTCAATGGGAATCGGGAGGAAAACTCTCCACTGGCTGGAGTCATACATAGCACAAAGGAAGATGGTTGTGGTGGTTGAAGGTCAATCATTACAGCCCCAGGGCATCGCTGCAGGAGTTCCTCAGGGCAGTGTCCTAGGCCTAACCATCTTCAGCTGCTTAATGACCTACCTTCCAACGTAAGGTCAGGAATGGGGATGTTCGCTGATGACTGCACAGTGTTCAGTGCCATTCACAACTCCTCAGATAATGAAGCATTCCATGCCCGCATGCAACAAGACCTGGACGACATTCAGGCTTGGGCTGATAAGTGGCAGGTAACATTTGCGCCACACAAGTGCCAGGCAATGACTATCTCCAACAAGTGACAGTCTAACCACCGCCCCTTAACATTCAATGGCATTACCATCGCCGAATCCCCCACCATCAACATCCTGGGGGTCACCATTGACCAGAAACTTAACTGGACCAGCCACATAAATACTGTGGCAACAAGAGCAGGTCAGAGGCTAGGTAGTCTGTGGCAAGTGTCTCACCTCCTGACTCCCCAAAGCCTTTCCACCATCTACAAGGCACAAGTAAGGAGTGAGATGGAATATTCTCCACTTGCCTGGATGAGTGCAGCTCCAACAACACTCACTAAGCTCGACACCATCCAGGACAAAGCCGCCCGCTTGATTGGCAACCCATCCACCACCTTAAACATTCACTCCCTCCACCACCGGCGTACTATGGCTGCAGTGTGTACCATCTACAAGATGCACTGTAGCAATTCACCAAGGCTTCTTCGGCAGCACCTCCCAAACCCGTGACCTCTTCCACCTAGAAGGACAAGGGCAGCAGGCGCATGGGAACCCCACCACCTCCAAGTTCCCCTCCAAGTCACATACCATCCTGAATTGGAAGTATATCGCTGTTCCTTCATCGTCGCTGGGTCAAATTCCTGGAACTCCCTCCCTAACAGCAGTATGTGAGTACCTTCACCACACAGACTGCAGCAGTTCAAGAAGACAGCTCACCACCACCTCCTCGAGGGCAATTAGGGTTGGGCAATAAATGCTGGCTTTGCCAGCGACGCCCACATCCCATAAATGAATATTTTTTTTAAATGGGGCATTCACCACAGGTGAGTCATCATTACCTCACTAAGGAGCAGCAACGTGTCACCAAACTTGCTAATTCCACTGAGGTGGCAGTTAGAAGGAGCGGGTTAGAAGTAGACAACACGCCCTCTAGGCCTCACCAAGAGCAAGCAATGGGGAAGAAAGCTTCGATGTACAGAAACACATGTGGAGTTGGGAAATAAACTGATTGCTCCTTCTTTGGAATGTTCGTGGATGATTGTTTGTGCACAACAGGGACATATTTTGATATTGGAGCTACTTTGGAGATATTGTAATGAAGCCAGATGGGATTAAGGCATCGGCTGTTGTGGGGTAAGTATACTGTAGAGATCTATAGAAGAGTTCAAGGGTTTTTAAGAAAAAGTCCTGTCAAAGAAAAGAAAGACTTGCATTTATATAGCACCTTTCACGACCACTGGATGTCCCAAAGTGCTTTACAGCCAATTAAGTACTTTTTTTGAAGTGTAGTCACTGTTTTAATGTAGGAAACGCAGCAGCCAATTTGCACACAACAAATTCCCACAAACAGCAATATGATAATGACCAGATAATCGGTGTTTTAGTGATGTTGATTGGTCAGGGCACTGGGGATAGCCCCCCCTGCTCTTCTTCGAAATAGTGCCATAGGATCTTTTACATCCACCTGAGAGGACAGATAGGGCCTCGGTTTAACATCTCATCTGAAAGACAGCACCTCTGATACTGCAGCACTCCCTTAGTACTGCACTGGAGTGTCAGCCTAGATTTTTGTGCTCAAGTCTCTGGAGTGAGACTTAAACCCACACTTCTGATTCAGAGGCGAGAGGGCTACCAACTGAGCCACACAATGACTCCTGATGCATTAGTCTGCCTGGCCATGCATCACCCTCAGCCAATTCTTCCTCCTCTGTTACCACCACCAACAACTTGTATTTATATAGCACCTTTAACGTAGTAAAACGTCCCAAGGCACTTCATTGGAACGTTATCAAACAAAATTTGACACCGAGCCACATAAGGCGATATTAGGGCAGATGACGGAGGTCGGTCTTAAGGAGTGTCTTAAAGGAGGAAAAAGAGGTAGAAGGCGGAGAGGTTTATGTTGAATCCGTGATTCTTAAAGTATGATGTTTTCCAATAACTACACGGAGGCTGTAACTTAACAATCAACAGGTGTTTACTGGAGGAGAGTAGTCTAAAGGCTGACAGTACAGAGGCATGCTCAAGGCTTATATACAGGTGTGGTCACTGCCGGTACTACAGTATACAGGAGCTGTAAAAGTAGTTCTCTCTTAAAAGGTACATACTCTACAATTCCTCCCCTTTTAGATTAGCAGTACCCATAATGTTCAAATAACAATGAACACATTAACATGCACATTAAACAGAAATAGCCCATTTATAGATTCAGTCTTTGGGGCGGCTTCCTGATCCTTTCTGGATAGCGCCCTTCCTGAGGTTCTTGTTCTTGGTGCGGAGGCGATTCTGGTCCCTTTTTGTCAGTTATTTCATCAGTTTCCACTGCTACTGTTTCTGAGGTAGATACTACTGGTATGTCGGGTTCATCCCCAAGGACGCGAGACATGGGGTTGACTCGTTCCTGTGACGCAAAGATCTGGTCGACGTGGCGTCTCACAATGTTCTCCCCGACATCCACTGTGTACATTAATGGCCCCTGCCGTGTGCATATCGTTCCGGGTTGCCATTTCTCTGTTCGGTAGTCACGGGCCAAGACTGGTTGTCCTACATTGAAGCTCCTTGTCGGCTTCTCATTGATGTGCTGGAATTGTTTATCCTCAACATTTCTTCGCACATTTGGTCTGAGCAAATCCAGACGAGATCTCAACCTTCGGTTAAAGAACATCATGGCTGGGGTCTGGTTGGTAACTGCATGTGTCGCATTTCTGTAGGCTAACAGGAAATTATCCACCTTATGCTGTAGTGGAATTTCATCATCGCACATGGCCTTTATCGCCTTTTTAAAGGTTTGTACGAACCTCTCAGCCAATCCATTTGTGGCTGGATGATACGGGGCGGATGTGTAATGCCTTACCCCATTCCTTCTCATAAATTTCCGAAACTCTTCAGACACAAACTGTGGTCCATTATCAGAGCAAATCTGCTCTGGCAAGCCGTTCCTGGCAAATGTGGTCCGTAGGACTGCAATCGTTTTCTCTGTAGTGGTTGAGGACATTTTTATCACCTCAGGCCATTTCGAGTGAGCATCCACTGCTATTAAGAACATTGAGTCCATGAATGGACCAGCAAAATCAATATGCACCCGTTGCCATGGAGAGGAGGGCCACTCCCATGGGTGTAGAGGGGTATGTGGTGGTGCATTTTGGACCTTCTGACATCCTGAACAGCTCTTGGTTAGGTCTTCGATTTGTTGATCGATCCCCGGCCACCACACATAAGCCCTAGCAAGGCTTTTCATTTTCACCCCTCCCAGATGACCCTCGTGAAGCTCATTGAGCACTCTCTCCCTTAACTTGGGTGGAATTACCACTCGCGATCCACACATCACTGTCCCCTGGCATACTGACAGCTGTTCTCTTCTGGATGAGAATGCTGGCAACAGTGAGTCGCCATGTGTTGACCATCCCCTCACGGTCAAATCATATACCCGAGACAGTGTCGGATCATTGCGGGTCTCCTTCTCTATATCCGCGTTAGTTACTGGCAATCGTTCAATTATTGACGAATAAAATATCTCGATAGGGTCCACTGCTGGTGCTTCCTCCACAGTAGGCAGTGGCAGGCGTGATAGCCCATCAGCGTTTCCATGCTGTTTCGTGCCTTTATATTCTATTTCATATTGGTTCGCCCCTAGAAAAAGGGACCATCTTTGTAACCGATGTGCAGTCATCACCGGAACGCCCTTCTTTGGATTGAAGATGGAGACAAGTGGTTGGTGGTCAGTCAGCAAGGTAAACTTCTGCCCATGCAGATAGTGGTTGAATTTTTTACTCCCCATACTAGGCTGAGGGCCTCCCTGTCAATCTGGGTGTAGTTGCGCTCGGCTGAGGTTAGTGACCGAGACGCAAAGGCAACTGGCCTCTCCAACTCATCTGGGAATTTGTGCGACAGCACTGCTCCAATACCATAGGGCGATGCATCACATGCCAACCGAATTGTTAGTGCTGGGTTGAAATGGGCCAACACCTCTTTTGATGTGATCAATTCTTTGCACTTCTGGAAAGCTCGTTTACATTCGTCATTCCACTTCCATGGTACCCCGTTTGCAGTAGGGTGTTCAGTGGGTGTAATACTGTAGACAAATTTGGTAAGAACCTATGGTAGAAGTTTACCAGCCCGAGGAACGACCTCAGTTGTGACACATTTTCCGGTGCTGGAGCCTTGACTACTGCCTCAATCTTTTCAGGGGACTTATGTAACCCCTCTTCATCAATAACGTGGCCACAATACGAGATCTGCTTCTGGAAAAACTCGCACTTGTGGCGATTAGCTCGTAGCCCATATTCCTTTAACCTAGTGAGCACCTTCTCCAGGTTGGCGAGGTGATCACTGTCATTTTCGCCCGTGACCAGGATGTCGTCCAAATAACACTGGGTCCCTGGAATCCCTTGCAGGACTTGATCCATTGCCCTTTGCCAAATAGCCGGAGCCGATGCTACCCCGAACACCAGCCGGTTGTATTGGTAGAGACCTTTATGAGTGTTGATCGTGAGGTATTGTTTCGAGGCTTCTTCTACCTCCATTTGCAAGTACGCCTGGGCCAGATCAATTTTGGTGAAGCGTTTACCTCCAGATAGCGAGGCGAAAATATCCTCAATCTGTGGAAGTGGATATTGCACCATGTTATGTCCCCTATGAGACTTTTAGTGTTGTGTTTTGTCTCCCCCAGTGGTTTTACTACTTACCTCCTTATTGTTGATTTATGTCATGTGACATGATGAGAAAGCGAAAGTAAAACACAACCACGAGGGAGCCCACAATTCATGGCTGGTGATGTATACAGTATCTAACGCCACCCTTCTTAGTTTCCCCCTTTGACTGGCATTGTCTGTAAGTAGCCTTTCATCAAATGTCTTTATGTTTGATCTATGTCACCATTTCTTGATATTTGTGGCCAGATGAGTTAAAATATTGCACTTTGTGGAGTTTCCATGTGGCTGGCTATTAGTCTTTCTCCTGGCATTCATGTGTTAGACCTTTGATTGTTGTATCAGATTTACCTCAAATTGTAATAGAACCATTGAGTTATAGTGGTAATGTTTCATTCTACAATCCTAGGTTTATTTTGTGTATTCAGATCGTGATTGTAAGACCAATCGGCCTTATTTGATGTTGTAATTTCTTGCTCTCTTGTAGTTTCACCCTGTGTCATTAAACTGGATTAAAAGTAACAACGCCTCCTGTTTGGTGATGAGGGTTTAGCTGTCTGTCGAATCATAGTCGTGAGGAGGACAGAACAGTGAAAAGACACCTTTCCCATGGGCGAATCTACTAAAGGTACAGATACGCAACACCAACACGATTCAATGCATCTCCGAAGCGACACATTCCAGGCACCAGTCACAAAAGCTGAAATGGAGGAACAGTCACCACCGAAACAAGCAGAGGAGACCAGATCTCACTGTTCTGGCTCCTCCAGGCATTCAAGTAGGTCTGTTACTGGTGCAGCAGCAGCGATGGCCAGAGCCAAGGCCGAAGCAGCCAAAGCAAAGATATCCTTTGCTCAAAGGGAAATGGACATAAAAATGGAAAAGGCACGTATTGAAGCAACATTAGCCGTATTGGACATGGAAAAAGAGGCAGCAGCAGCTCTAGCGGAGGCAGAAGTCCTTGAAGCAGCTGTTGAAGGTGAAGCAACAGGCAGCAACCTTAACCTTCATCTCCCTCACCAAGATCAGTGCAATGCACCACAGAATACATACAAAGCCACTCCAGCTCACAAACTGTTAACTCTTCAATGCCCGACATAGAGCCTGTTCCAGAGTTAATACACGAACAGGAGGAGCCTGGCCATGCATCTCAGTGCCGTTGTGAGCTCAACAAAAACACTGTGGAAGAGGATGAACACAAGTTCCAACCAGAAGACCTATCGCTGTCCAGCTGCTCTACCTCACTACGAACAGACCCAAGGCATGTCAGATTTCGTGAGGTTCTTCGCACGTCGTGAACTCGTCACCACCGGGTTGCTACAGTTCAACGACCAACCTGAAGACTACAGAGCATGGAGGTCTACTTTTCGGAACACCATAAGAGGGTTAGACCTGTCAGCAAGCGAAGAAATCGACCTACTCGCTAAATGGCTGGGTAAGGAATCCTCTGAGCAGGCCAAGAGAATGCGAGCTGTGCACATTAACCTCCCGGAAAGGGGGTTGAAGAGGATATGGGATCGTCTGGACGAGAGCTATGGCTCCCCGGAGGTGGTTGAGAATGCACTGTTTAAGAAGCTGGAGAACTTTCCCAAGATCCTCAATCGAGACTGCCTGAAGCTCAGAGAGTTAGGTGACGTCCTAATGGAAATTGACTCAGCCAAAACTGAGGGATGTCTGCCAGGTCTTCTGTACCTTGACACGGCACGTGGGATAAATCCCATTGTTGAAAAGTTACCATTCAACTTGCAGGAAAGATGGATAACTCAGGGATCAAAGTATAAGGAAGATCACAACGTTCCCTTCCCACCTTTCTCCTTTTTTGCCAGCTTATCTGCCAGCAGGCTAAAATAAGAAACGACCCAAGCTACTTCTTCTCCACTCAAAGCCCTGGGCCACTGAAGACAGCACAGTCTGCTACAAGCTACAACCAGAGAACTCCAGTGTCAGTTCATAAAACTGAAATGTCACTGTCCACCACCTCCTCCAGCGACGACGCAGATGGGAAAACGGACGACCCCGTCAAGCAATGCCCCATTCACAACAAGCCGCACCCACTCAGGAGGTGTCGGAGCTTCAGAGAACGGACTTTGGAGGATCGCAAATTGTTCTTAAAGGAACGTGGCATCTGTTATAAATGCTGTTCCTTTTCAACCCACCTGGCACGGGACTGTATCACGGCCGTCAAATGTGCAGAATGCAATAGCGAAGGCCACAACACAGCACTCCACCCAGGTCCAGCCCCCTGGGTCTCAACGGCCTCTACTGCCGCAGCAGAGCACGGCGGGGAGGAAGAGGAAGACATTCTGACACCTGAAGTAGCCTCACATTGCACCAAGGTCTGCGGAGCACATATCAGCGGCAAATCCTGTTCCAAAATCTGTCTTGTGACGGTCTACCCTGAAGGACAGCAAGAGAAAGCCATAAAGATATACGCCATGCTGGATGATCAGAGTAACAGATCACTCGCCAAGTCTCAGTTCTTTGACCACTTTAACATAGAAGGAAACAGCTCCCCATATTCACTGAAAACTTGTGCCGGCCTAGTGGAGACATCAGGAAGGAGGGCCAATGGTTTCGTAGTGGAGACCCTTGATGGAAAGACGAATAGAGTGTAACCAGGTGCCTGATAACAGGTCAGAGATCCCTACACCTGAAGCAATGCTTCATCATGCTCATCTCAAACCAGTGGCTTACCAGATTCCACCATTGAACCCTCAAGCTCCCATCCTGCTTCTACTAGGCAGAGACATATTGAGAATCCACAAGGTACGTGAACAGATAAATGGTCCACACGACTCACCTTATGCTCAGAGACTTGACCTAGGGTGGGTCATCATCGGTGATGTTTGTCTGGGAAACGCCCACAGACCTGCCAAAGTGAACACATACCATACAAATGTGCTGGAGAATGGTCGCCCCTCACTCTTTGATCCGTGCCCCAACAGCTTTCAAGTGAAAGAAAGATACGGCATATAGGTTCCAAGCTCTCTCTCTGATGATCCTACTGAGCAACCGGAACACGGAAAGCAAGAGGATCATCTTGGCCAGGCAGTCTTCAAAGGGACGAGTGACGATGACAAGTTAGCTCCTTCCATTGAGGACAAACTCTTTATAAAGAACATGGATGAAGAGGTCTTCATGGAGAGTAGCAATAGCTGGGTCGCTCCTCTACCGTTCAGAACTCCAAGACGACAGCTTCCTAACAACCAAGGACAGGCACTCAATCGACTCATCTCTCTCTGCCGCACGCTGGAAAGAATGCCGGATACAAAGGACCACTTCATTTCATTCATGCAGAAAGCCTTTGCCTCAGAAGACCACACCAATGACCTAAAGGACCTGGACCTTGGAGTTGACTTACCTCCTCTACAGCGCAGCCTTGGGCTCAGTTGGGACCTGAATACGGATACCTTTACCTTCCAAGTTGAAGACAGCGAAAAGCCCTTCACTCGTCGTGGTGTCCTTTCTACAGTGAATGGCCTGTTCGACCCCCTTGGGTTTGTGGCACCAGTCATCATCCGAGGAAAAGCTCTGCTTAGAGACCTCATGGCAGACACAAATGATTGGGATTCACCACTACCGCGAGAAAAGGAGGGATCTTGGCACACTTGGAGAAACTCTCTCCAAGACCTCAGAAAGCTTCAAATTCCAAGACCCTATACTCTCATCTCTCCCTCTGAAGCTCAACACAAAGAAATATGTGTCTTTTCTGATGCTTCAAACAATGCCATAGCTGCAGTTGCCTACCTCAAGGTCACAAACCCCAATGGAGATTGTGAAGCAGGCTTCATCCTCGGTAAGGCAAGGTTAACACCACGTCCCGAACACAGCATTCCACGACTGGAGCTCTGTGCTGCCGTTCTGGCTTTAGAGATGGCAGAACTGATCACCTCCGAGATTGATCTCAAGCCTGACTCTATCCAGTTTTACACAGACAGTAAGGTGGTGCTGTGCTACATATGCAACCAGACTAGAAGGTTTTATGTGTACGTCAATAACAGAGTCCAACGCAGCAGAAGGTCAACACAACCTGAACAATGGCACTACGCGCCTACTCACCTGAATCCAGCTGATCACGCCACCAGATCTGTCACTGCAGCTCGCTTAAGGGATACCACATGGCTTATAGGACCTGAATTCCTGTGTCGTCCCCAGCAGAAAGTCACAGAAGTGTCATTCTTCTCCATACGTGGACCGGCCAAGCAGCTTCGATCTGACTGTGGTACCAACTTCATCGGAGCCTGCAAGGAGCTCAACATTCCTTCTTCTAACGATGACAACACAGTTAAGAGATACCTCGCAGACCAAGGTTGCACCTGGATCTTCAATCCGCCACATTCCTCACATATGGGAGGTTCATGGGAACGAATGATCGGCATCACATGCCGCATATTGGATGCAATGCTTCTGGAACATGGATTTTCCAGACTCACTCATGAAGTCCTCACCACATTCATGGCTGAAGTGGTAGCCATCATCGATGCAAGACCACTCGTCCCTCCGTCATCAGATGCAGAGTTTCCATTCATCCTGACGCCTGCCACCCTCCTCACTCAGAAAGGAGAAGCCATTCCTACACCTCCAGGAGAGTTCGGCAGCAAGGACCTCTACAGACATCAGTGGAAGCAGGTACAGAGTCTGGCCAACACCTTCTGGAGCCGTTGGCGACACGAGTACCTGTCAACTCTCCAAGCACGTAGCAAATAGCAGTCATCAAAGACCAACATCCAGACGGGGAACATAGTTTTAATGAAGGACAGTCAGAACAAAAGAAGTGAATGGCCGATGGGGATCATCTCAAAGGTTTTCCCCAGCAAAGATGGTAGAGTTCGGAAGGCAGAGGTCAAGATCCCAATCGGTGATGGGACAAAGCTCTTCTACAGGCCAATCACAGAGATTGTGCTTCTTCTCTCCAAGGAAGACCAGACGGTTGCTCCCTGATAAGTTGTAATTTTTTATTATGTGGCATCTTAGAGATACCAGATGGGGAGTGTTATGTCCCCTATGAGACTTTTAGTGTTGTGTTTTGTCTCCCCCTAGTGGTTTTACTACTTACCTCCTTATTGCTGATTTATGTCATGTGACATGATGAGAAAGCGAAAGTAAAACACAACCACGAGGGAGCCCACAATTCATGGCTGGTGATGTATACAGTATCTAACACCATCCTTCTTAGTTTCCCCCTTTGACTGGCATTGTCTGTAAGTAGCCTTTCATCAGATGTCTTTATGTTTGATCTATGTCACCATTTCTTGATATTTGTGGCCAGATGAGTTAAAATATTGCACTTTGTGGAGTTTCCATGTGGCTGGCTATTAGTCTTTCTCCTGGCATTCATGTGTTAGACCTTTGATTGTTGTATCAGATTTACCTCAAATTGTAATAGAACCATTGAGTTATAGTGGTAACATTTCGTTCTACTATCCTAGGTTTATTTTGTGTATTCAGATCATGATTGTAAGACCAATCGGCCTTATTTGATGTTGTAATTTCTTGCTCGCTTGTAGTTTCACCCTGTGTCATTAAACTGGATTAAAAGTAACAACGCCTCCTATTTGGTGATGAGGGTTTAGCTGTCTGTCGAATCATAGTCGTGAGGAGGACAGAACATACCGTGTGAAGGACTGGGTTCACTGTCACCTTAAAATCCCCACAGATGCGGACCTTCTTTGGTTTCCCAGGCGTATTACTCAACGACCTCTTCATTACAGCAACGATGGGTGTAGCCCACTCGCTCCAGTCTACATTGGACAGTACTCCTGAACGTTCCAACCCTTCCAGCTCTGCTTCGATGGCTGGTCGGATCGCATAAGGTACCGGTCTGGCCTTAAAAAACTTTGGGCTTGCATTTTCCTCTATTTTAATCGTTGCTGTTATGCCTTTTGGCGTTCCGAGTCCCTCCTGGAACACTTCTTTTGCGTCAGTTAGCATTTTTGACAGTCATCCAGGTGTGACGTCGTCATCCTTTTTGGCCTCAACCTTCAGTGCCTGTATGGAATGCCAATCTAATTGTATCTTCCAGATCCATTCACGTCCTAGTAGTGGTGGTCCTCCATCTGGCAATACATATAGGTCCATTTTAGGTATTTCCTGGCCTTTGTATATCACTTTCACCCTTATTTTTCCTTTGTGGTAGACTTTTTGCCCCGTGTACGTCTTCAACACAATCTCTGTAGCTTTCAAGGGTATATGTGAAAATAGCCGCTTGTAGTCCCTTTGGTTTATGACTGTTAGGGCTGATCCTGTGTCCAATTCCATTTTCACTTGGACTCCATCTATCTTGAGTGTGACCCAGATAGTCTGGTGATCCTCCATTTTGATTACCTTATGTAGTTTCAGACAACCCAGCTCCTTGCTTCCGGAGTCTGTATCACTTTTCTGTTCATCTGAACTACTGGCCATCACCTTATGTACCTTTTTGTACTTCTCCTGTGGAGATTTCTTGCTGCTGGTTTTCTTCCCTGACCTGCAGACTCTTGCTATGTGTCCTGCTTTTCCACACTGTCTGCACACTTGGTCCTTGAACCAACAATCCTTCTGGTCATGTGTTGTTCTGCCGCAGCGATAACACTTCCCTGCTCCATATGACATTTCATTGGTGCCATATTCTTGCGGTCTCCGTTGTATCTCTGCAGCGCCCTTTGCAGCTGCTTCATGTGATACTGCCATGCTGAAAGCCTTGTCCAGCGTAAGATCCTTTTCTGATAGAAGCCGTTTCTGGGTTCCTTCACTTTGAAGCCCACACACAAACTTGTCCCTTAACGTATCTGCTAGTCCCAATCCAAAGTGGCAGTGTTTCGATAGCTTGCGCAGTTCCGTTAAATACTCAGCATTACTTTCGTCTTTATGCTGGTTCCTTTTGTGGAACTTAAATCTTTCTGCTATCAGCAGTGGTGTGGGGTTTAAGTGGTCCTGTAGGATTTCCACTATGCTTTCGAAATTCTTATGCACGGGCTTCTCTGGGGTTATTAGGTTTCGCAGTAAGCCATAAGTTTTTGCATCCATGGAATTTAACAAAACCAGTGCTTTCCACATATGTTGCCCAATCTTCGACTTCATTGTCGAACGCAGTGATACTGCCACTCTTCGGCATCCCTGGGTGTGATTTAACTGTCTAAAATGGCGTCTCCCGCGCTCTCCCTTCTTCTCCGCTGGCACAAAATGGCGTCTCCCGCGCTTTCCCTTCTTCCCGCGCTCGCCCTTCTTCTCCGCTGCGGCTTCTAAAAATGGCGTCTCCCGCGCTCTCCCTTCTTCTCCGCGGCTCAATGGCGTCTCCCACGCTCTCCCTTCTTCTCCCCGCGGATGCTGTTCAGCCCTTGAGCCCTGGCTGTGCTCTGCGCGTTCTCCTGTGCGCCTTTCCCGTTGCCGCCGCTCGGTCCTGAACCCGGCTGCTGCTTTACCCTCTCTCTCTCTGTTTTGTTTTTCCTCGACGCCGCTCGGTTTTCAACCCCCGGCTGCGCCCTGTGCGCTTCACCCTCTCTCTTACCCCGTCGACGCTGCTCGGCTTTTTCTCTGCCGTCGGTCGGCTCCAGCCGCCGCTGTCCGGGAAGGGTCTGCGCTGTACCTGTTGCCAGTCTGTTGCTGGATCATCGTGGCTGGGGAACCAAACCCGGCTCTCAACAGCCTCCCCTGCGATGTTCACTCTCTGCCGGATGACTGGGCGGTTGCTCGTGGTCGACGCCCGTGCTTCTGGCCTCGACTTTCTTCCACCGCCCTCCCGGAGCGAATCTTTGAAGGGAAATGCAGAGTTGCAGGTAGATTTGAATCGACCTCGTCGCCACTGTTGAATCCGTGATTCTTAAAGTATGATGTTTTCCAATAACTACATGGAGGCTGTAACTTAACAATCAACAGGTGTTTACTGGAGGAGGGTAGTCTAAAAACTGACAGTACAGAGGCATGCTCAAGGCTTATATACAGGTGTAGTCACTGCCAGTACTACAGTATACAGGAGCTGTAAAAGTAGTTCTCTCTTAAAGGTACATACATTACAGTTTCGGGAGGAAATTGCAGAGCTTAGGCCGTCTATAGCTGAATGCACGACCACCAATGGTGGAGTGATTAAAATTGGGGATGCTCAAGAGGCCAGAATTGAAAGCTACAGACTCATCTTCTAGTCCCTTCTGGTTGCACAGATTTCAGTCTCATGGCAAAGATGATCTTTAGCACTGTTTTGCAGCTAGAAAGTACGATCCTATGTGATCTGTCCAGACATCAGAAGCACTGTGTTAAGGTCCCAATGGTATGTTCTACAAAAGTTTGAATGGGGTCATGGCCTCATTGTATTTTCATTTTACCTTGGTGTGGGTGTTTCTGACTGGTGTTACTAGCCAGCACAGCAAGGGCTACCCTGACCACCCCACCCCCAGTAGCCTCCTGTGGATCCTGCATGTTCCTTCAAATAGTTCACAAGATAATTACAGGTGAGGAAGGCCTTCCAATTATTCTGGTTTATCCATCCAAAAAGTCCCTAAGGTTCTGCCACTGCAACGTTCAATTGTTTCCTAAATGATTCTAGCATTTTAGCCCCCACTGCTCTATCCAGAAGTCCGTATCTTGCATTAATCACTCTTTGTGGGAAGAAATTCCTGATGTATAAATGCCAACCACTCATGTTTCACACGAGTGATCAGCACTTTTGCTCCTGGTTCATGCTGCTCCAGCGGGGACCTGAATGTTCGCTTATTCTGGGAATTTAAATTGAGCCACAAAGCATCGCAGCTTATGTCTTTTGTCCATTTTCAGAAGAGATAATCCGCAATGCTTTTTATTTCAGTTCAGCCAGGTAATAGGGCAAACGGCACTAGAAGGAGTGGAACATCATGCTCATGCTATGGGATAAGTGAAGTCATCAGTTGTTGGTTATCTCCCGTTACGCTGTCACAGTACTTAGAATATGGTGACCGCTTTGCGGAACACCTCCATTCAGTCCATAAGGGTGACCCCGAGCTTTCGGTCGCCTGTCATTGTAATTCACCACCCCATTCCCACTCGGATCTCACCGTTCTTGGCCTCTTGCATTGTTCCACGGAAGCTCAACGTAAACTCGAGGAACAGCACCTCATCTTCCGATTAGGCACTTTACAGCCTTCCGGACTCAATAACGAGTTCAACAATTTCAGATCATAACCTCGGCCCCTATTACATTTTCACTTACTTTTTTATCCAAACCTTTGTTTTGATTTCCCCCCCCCCACCCTTCCTTTTTTTTCTCTCTCCCACATGGCAGCTGTCTCCCATTCTGCCAGCGCATTTCACACCTAATCTAGAGCTGTCTTTTGTCTCCACTAGTCCTATCACCATCTCGTCTCATTTTGAATACCCCTTAATGTCTCTTCTTCTCTTTTGTTCTCTCCCAGCCTGGCCTCTTAATCTACTTCATTCCCTGTGCCTCTTTAGTCTTGATAAAGGGTTTTGACCCGAAACGTTGACTCTAATTTCTCTCCACGGATGTTGCCTGGCCTGTTGAGTTTTTCCAGCATTTTCTGTTGTTACTTAGAATATGGTACAGGTTGAGCGTCCAAAATCCGGAGATCCAGAATGTTCCGGAATCCGGACTCTGGGACGATTGGTGGCAGGGTCGTCTGGAATCCGTAAAATGTTCCGGAATCTGGACAACCTGTCAAACCGTTTCCACTGCCAGCCGGGCCCAGTGAAAAGTCAAAAAATGAAATCCAACTACTGTACAGTGACAAAAATTGCAAGAATAAAAACACCAATCCTACTTGTTCCAGGCCAGGTCTTCACAGTCACCGCACTGCTGCTCCTGGGTCCACAGCAACTCTGCACAGCACACAAGTCCCTTTGGCCAGACTCAACCCCAGGTGACCCACCTACACCCCATGCTGAGACCCCAGCTGACTCACCTACATCCCATGATCAGACCCCACCCAACCTGACTCCATTGCTGTGGTGTTTTTCCCAATTTAAAGATCTGCACAGGTAAAGATTGTGAATTTGTGTTGTCATTGCAAACATGTCAAAAAGGCCAACAGATACCTCAATGGGTTCAGATAAAGGAAAGAGGAAGCATAGTTCACTTTCAATTGCCAAGAAGGTTGAGTTACTTCAGAGATTAGATAGAGGTACTTCAGTGAGAAGATTGAGTGAGGAGTATGGTGTTGGACTCTCCACCATCTATAATATTAGAAAACAGAAAGAGCAGCTCATGAAGTTTTATGTGGAAAGTGATGTTCATAAGGAAATTAGTAAGAGAAAAAGTATGCATAAGCCGAAATGTGATGATTTGGATTGAGCAGTGATGGAATGGTGGGACAGAGGCGAAGTGAAAAGGTTCCTTTGTCTGGCCCAATGGTGGTGCAACAAGCTAAAATATTCCATGCACAACTGGGGATTGAAACTCCATGCGAGTACTCTTCTGGTTGGCTAGCCAAATGTAAAAGGTGTCATGGCATCAGGCAACTGAAAGTATGTGGTGAGAAAGCCTCAGCAGATCATGTGGCAGCTGAAAATTATATTGATGAGTTCATCAAACTAATTGCTGATGAAAACCTTTCACCTGTGCAAATATACAATGCTGACAAGACAGCACTGTTTTGGCGCTACATACCGCGAAAGACATTAGCAGCAGCAGCAGAAGAAACGCAGCCAGCAGGTATTAAAGACGCCAAGGATAGGTTGACTGTGCTTGCTGCTGCAAATGCGGCTGGGACACATAAGTGTAAGCTTATGGTCATTGGGAGAAGCCAGCGTCCAAGATGTTTCAAGGGTTTGAGAGTATTGCCAGTGCATTATTATGCCAATAGGAAAGCATAGGTAACCAGGGTAATCTTTCTGAACTGGTTTGAGAAGAATTTTGTCCCTCAGGTGCATGCTCATCGTACGGAAGCTGGCCTTAAGGAAAACTGCAAAATATACTTGCTCCTAGACAATTGCTCAGCACATCCCGATGCTAAGCTTTTGGTAAAGGATAATGTCCATGGAATCTACTTACCTCCAAATGTTACATTACTGATACAGCCAATGGACCAAGGAATTTTGAGATCGATGAAGTGTCTGTACAAAAATGAGTTTGTGAGGTGTTTACTTAATGCTGTGAACACAGGCATGGGAATAAAAGCATTCTCAAAAGCTTTCTCTCTCAAGGACGCCATATGGACAGCTGCGGATGCATGGAACTTGGTAACTGCAGACACCTTGGTCAATACTTGGCATAACATCTGGCCATCAACCATGTTTGCTGACAATGATGCTGATGATGCTCCTCAGGACTTTCAAGGCTTTCGTGTGTCCAGGGAGAAAGCAATGATTGCTCAACTTTTAGATTATGCAAGAGGGCTGACTTGCAAAGCTGCACAGGAATTGAATGAGGATGATGTCGCAGAAGTCATGGACATAGACAATGATGCTCCCATTGTGCATGCAGTGACAGATGAAGAAATCATGCAGAGAGTTTTGCATCCAGAAGAAAAGGATGAAAGCAGTGAGGATGATGATGATGCCTGTGATCAAGTCAAAAAAGTGCCGATTGACAAAGCAATCAATCTTTTTTAAGAATTAATTTACGCCTTAGAGCAACGAAGCTTCATAAGTGAAGAAGAAATACTGCAGGTCTACAGAATTCAGCAAAGATTAGTGAAAGAAAAGCCCAAATTATTTAAACAAACAACAATATTAAATATCTTTCAAAAGATGTCGCAACAGAAGGCCCAAGACCTACAGCATGCAACTACACCAGTAATTTCCACATTTGATAATCCTATTGCTGGCCCAGCATCAGCCCCAGACATCATAGCTGAGCCCTCTACCTCAAGCACAACCTCCTGCCAATTGTAACTACCTGTTTATTTTTACTCTGTTTAACAAATAAAAGCCGTCATTTATTGTTTTATATTTCATAACTTAACTGTTTTACAAATAAAAACCTTTATTATATTTCATGCTTTGAGTACTGTACATTCCTTTTTAACTTTGAAGATGGTAGCAAAAGATCCAGGCCGGGAAGCTCACATTAAGTAGTTACAGAGTACTGCATTGCAAAAACAAGAGAGGGAGGCTTACCATGCGTTGTGAAGAAGCGAAGACTACAAGGTGACGTCCAAAAACCGGAAATATCGCAACCTGGGCCCAGGCATTTCCGGACTCGGAACATGTTACTGATATCCGAAGTCCGGAAACGCCTGAGCCCAGGTTGCGATATTTCCGGCCTTTGGACATCAGAAACACGTTCCGAAGTCCGGAAAAACACGAAAACCGGCTCGGCCTCGGTCCCGAGGTTGCCGGATTCAGGACGCTCAACCTGTACTGTACAATATTTCTCTATGGAGGTATTTTGAGTAAAGTTACAGAAGTTAAGCCTTACAAGCAGTGTTTTGCATCTGGGAAACAGTGGCACGTGGTAAATCTATCAGTATTAAAAGTAGTGATTTAACTGCTTTATATTTATTGCTGTGCACTGACATTGGGCTTGCTTGAAAAGTTTTTTTTAAGATTTTGCAAAAGCCGTGCACTTCTGAAAGTTTGAAATTGGCGTTTACCAAAAATTTAATGCACACAATGAGATTTCTTTTTATTTTCCAATTGTCAAAATCACATTTAAATACATGTGGAAAAGAAAACAATCTTTCTCGGACTGTCGGCAGTGATGCCAAGCTTTACTAAATTCTATAGTTTGACTCCAGGAGCAGCTGAGATAGTAGCAAGAATGGGCAAAATCATTAATGTATAAATGCCAAACAACAGGCAATGGATCTGAATATTTCCTTTACACAGTCCCAGGGATAAACCATTCTGGCAGCAAAAGGTGAGGAATTTGTAATTTCCCATGTTTTTTCTTAATTCGCATCAGTCAAAACTCACCCTCCATACATAGAGTTTCTGCGAGGTTGTGCTGATTTTTCCAATGCAATTTGCCCCAAATCGGCCAAACCAGTTTAAAAGATCAAGGAATTTCAAGCGCAAGTTACGTCCAGCGCATATCAAGTTTCTGCGATCATTTGCACTAGTTTAATAAACATCGCGCTGGAACCAAGCCCTGCCCACAAAACCGGCCACGCCCCCAGATCGAATTAATTACCTTGACAAGTTTCCACGAATTGAGCCCGTTTGCGGGCCTTCGAGGAGGCTCTTAAAATTAAGCTTTTTATTTAGGCACAACGGCCTAATAGGCTCCTTTAAAAGCTTTTAAATATTAAAAAATATAAAATTTACTAAGAAACTGACTGCTGTACACTAATCAAACAAGTACAGTAAATGGTTATGTATAGTTTTTTTTAAGTCATTTTCAGTTATGAAAAATTGGATTACTCACAGGTAGTGGGCTAGGCACTCTTATTAAAAAATGCTTATTTTTTGTGATTAATCCATTTTCAGTTGTATTAATAAAACGGCACCAGATTACCACTCTTAAATACATCAAGGAATATTTTTTAATGCATGGAAAAAAGCCCAATTATGTTCTTAAATGCTGCCTGATTGCGTTGGTTCAAGGAAGATTTTATGTTTGATTATGCAAATGAGTTTGAGCAGAAACTTGAACCATAAATTCACTTTGGAAAACCAGCGCAACTTTGGGTGCAAATTGCGTCCAGATTGTCGATTGCAGCCAAAGCAGAAACTCTACCCCAAGATAAATCACTATTCAAAAAACTAACCCACCAACCATAGGTCCTTGTGTCCAATGATCAAACTTTTATTTTGTCTTTGAACCTTTGTGTTTCATGTACTGAGGATTTGTACACTGAAGGGGAATGACAAATCAGAGAAATATGCCACTTTGGTGATGTCATGATAGTTTCTCAACAAGAATTAATTAATATTTGTTTACAAAATAACACGAATGTATTATAAAAAGAAACAGAAAATGCTGGAAATACTCAGCAGGTCAGGCAGCACCCGTAGAGAGTGAAACAGAGTTAATGTTTCAGGTCAATGACCCTTCGTCAGAACTGGAAAATGTTGGAGATGTAACAGGTTTTTAAGCAAGTGTAGGGGCAAGGAGAGGGGGGAGGGTAGGAAAGAACAAAAGGGAAAGTTTGTGATAGGATGGAAGGCAGGAGAGATTCAGAGACAAAAGGGATGATGGTGCAAGGCAAAAGGAGATGGTAATGGGACAAGTTAAGAAACAAAGGATGACTCTAGATGAAGTGTAAATGGCAATGGCAGGATGATCAACAGCTGCCATGTGAGAAAGAGAAAAAAAATGATAGAAGCAGAGGTTATGATCTGAAATAGTTGAACTTGATGTTGAGTCCAGAAGATTGTAAAGTGCCTAATCGAAAGATGAGGTGCTGTTCCTTGAGCTTACGTTGAGCTTCATTGGAACAGTGTAAGAGGCTGAGGACAGAGAGGTCAGAGTGGGAGTGGAGCGGAGAATTAAAGTGACAAGCGACCGGAAGCTTGGGGTTACCTTACGGACTGAACGGAGGTGTTCCACAAAGCGGTCACCCAATCTGCGTTTGGTCTCCTGAAATACTCAGCGAATACAATATACTAAATTGCAAGAAGTACAAGTAAATCACTGTTTCACCTGGAAGGAGTGTTTGGGGCCCTGGACAGTGGGAAGGGAGGAGTTAAAAGGGCAGATGTTGCATCTCCTGCGCTTGCACGGGAAGGTGCCGAGTGAAGGGGAAGGGGTGTTGGGGGTGATAGAAGAGTGGACCAGGGTGTCGCGGAGGGCGTGGTCCCTTCGGAATGCTGAAAGGGGAGGTGTAGTGTATGTACCTTTAAGAGGAACTATGTTTTTTTGAAGCCCCTGTGTACTGTAGTACCGGTAGTGACCACTCGGGTATATAAGCCCGTATAGCGTCTTGTATAGTTAGTTCACCTCCAGACTTTGTTCAGTAAACACTAGTTAAATCAACTCCTGCATTCCGTGTCTCCATTAACACACGGATTCAACAGTGGCGACGAGTTAGAAACGAACTTACCTGCAATTCGGCAGCACCTCAAGGAGATCGATTCCTCAGACGAAGGTAGAAGAAAAAAAAAAGAAAAAAACTGTGGTTTCACCAGCTAAACGGGCTGGTGGCAGGTAGTGCACTGATCCTTCCTGGGTGGCGGGCTGGGGCTCGATCGGGTGGTGAGTCGGAAAGCAGAAGCAAACAGAGTCAGAGGGTGGAGCACTCAGGAGACGGCCGGCGCTGCAAAGCAGGTCGGCGTTCGGACCGAGCAGAGGGAGGGGAAAGTCCCAGAGGGTCCGACAGGAACGATTCTCCAAGTGATGGAGAAACTGTTTAAAATATATGTGCAAATAAAAAAAAAAATAAAAAAAAATAGAAATACCGCGAAAAGCTGCAGGTTGCAACGGGAACCACGGAGAATAGCGTTGGCAGCAGCGGCAGCGGCGGGAAAGCGTGGGAGGCACCATCTTGACTCGGCAGGGAAGAAGGAAAAGCGCGGGAGGCGCCATTTTTGATTTTCAGGATGCCTAAGACTGGCAATATTACTGCTTTCAATAGTGATATAGAGGATTGGACCACATATGTGGAAAGAGTGGAGGTATATTGCAAGGCGAATGAAGTAGCAGATGATAAAAAGGCATCGGTACTTCTCAATCTGATGGGCGCAAGGACATACGGGCTGTTACGAAACTTGATCACTCCAGCCAAACCGATGGACAAGAATTTTAAGGAGATTGTTGATACCCTACAGGAGCACTTAAACCCAACACCGCTGCTGATAGCGGAGCGATTCAAATTCTTCAGGAGGAATCAGCACAAGAATGAAAGTAACGCTGATTACCTCACCGAATTACGAAAGCTGTCAAAGCACTGCCAATTCGGGGCAGGACTGGCAGATTCTCTACAAGACAAATTCGTCTGCGGTCTCCTAAGCGAAGGAACACAGAAAAGACTACTTTCTGAGAAAGATTTGACACTGGACAAGGCTTTCAGTGTGGCTGTATCATACGAAGCAGCAGCAAGAGGAGCTGCAGAGATACAGCAAAAGCCACAGGACTTCGGCACCCATGAAATGACACGGGGTTTCGAGAGATGTTATCGCTGCGGCAGATCCACCCATGACCAGAGGGACTGCTGGTTCAAGGACAAAGCATGCAGGCAATGCGGAAAGATGGGACACATTGCACGTGTATGCAGATCTGGAAAAAAATCTGCTGACAGTAAAAAGGTCAATAAGGAAAAGTACAGAAAGGTACAAATGATGACGGACAGTAGCTCCGAAGACCAGAAGAGCGATAGCGACTCCGGAAACAAGAGTCTAAGCTGTCTCAAATTACATAATGTAATTGACAAAGAAGATTACCAGACCATTTGGGTTACCCTCACGATAGCGGGGTCCCCAGTTAAAATGGAGCTAGATACAGGATCAGCTCTGACCGTCATAAGTCGACGGGATTACGAGCGGCTATTTCCGCATATACCCTTGAAAGACACATCCATTATCTTGAAGACATATACGGGGCAGAAAGTATACCCCAGAGGGAAAATAAGGGTGCCTGTTGTATACAACGGCAAGGAAATACAGAAGTTGTATTTATACATTCTGCAAGATGGTGGTCCACCGTTGTTGGGACGTGAATGGATCAGAAAGATACGTTTAGACTGGCACTCCATTCAGGCACTGACGGTGACCAGTAAGAAAAAAAATGATGATGACGTCATACCTGGACGATTAAAAGAAATCTTGGCTAACGCCAAAGAGTGTTTCAACAGGAACTAGGAACCCTGAAAGGCGCCACCGCCTCAATAAAAGTGGAAGATGCGGCAATTCCCAAGTTTTTTAAGGCAAGGCCGGTGCCATACGCAATTCGTCCAGCAGTCGAGGCAGAGCTGGAGAATTTGGAAAAAGCAGGCGTGTTATCCAAGGTAGATTGGAGCGAGTGGGCAACATCCATCATCCCGGTCATGAAGAAAACGTTGAATAATGATAAATCTGAAGAACAGAGAAAAATTCGCATCTGTGGGGACTTCAAGGTGACTGTAAACCCAGTTCTTCACACGGTACAGTATCCTCTTCCGAGGATAGAAGATATTTTCACCTCACTATCCGGAGGGAAACGTTTCACCAAAATTGACTTGGCACAGGCATATCTACAGATGGAGGTTGAGGAGGCCTCTAAAAAGTATCTCACGATAAACACACACAAAGTCCTGTACCAGCACAATCGACTGGTTTTCGGAGTAGCATCAGCTCCAGCTATCTGGCAAAGAGCTATGGAGCAAGTCCTGCAAGGGATTCCGGGGACTCAATGCTACCTAGACGACATCCTTGTAACAGGAGAAAACGACAACGAGCACCTTGCCAATTTGGAGCAGGTGCTCACGAGGCTGAGAGAACGGGGCCTACGAGCAAATCGCCACAAGTGCGAATTTTTCCAGAAACAAATATCATATTGTGGCCATGTCATTAACGAACAAGGGTTACATAAGTCACCTGAAAAAATTGAAGCGGTTGTAAAAGCCCCCGCGCCTGAAAATGTCTCACAATTAAGGTCGTTCCTGGGATTAATAAATTACTATCATAAAATTTTACCGAACTTGTCAACTGTTCTGCACCCTCTTAATGCACTGCTATAAACGGGAGTAATTTAGAAATGGAGCGAAGACTGTAAACGTGCCTTCCATAAATGCAAAGGCTTGATCACGTCCAAGGAAGTGTTGGCTCATTACAACCCATCACTGCCAATCAGACTGGCGTGCGATGCATCCCCTTACGGCATGGGAGCGGTATTATTGCATAGATTCCCTGATGGCTCGGAGCGGCCGATAGCTTTTGCGTCACGCTCATTGAACTCAGCTGAGCGTAACTATGCCCAGATTGACAGGGAGGCACTCAGCCTGGTGTGGGGGGTGAAGAAATTCAAACATTACCTACACGGACAAAAATTTACCTTGTTGACTGACCATCAATCCCTTGTCTCCATATTCAACCCTAAAAAAGGCGTTCCCATTATGACAGCGCAAAGGCTACAGAGGTGGTCCCTTTTCCTAGGGGCACACCAATATGACATAGAATACAAAGGAACAAAAGAGCATGGGAATGCTGACGGGTTATTGCGCCTACCGTTGCCAACGGTAGAAGAGGCGCCTACAGTGGACCCAGTGGAAATGTTCCACTTGACCATAGTGGAATGTCTACCAGTGACAAATTCTACCATTGAAAAGGAAACGAGAAATGACCCGACTCTCTCACGAGTCTACGATTTAACGTTGAAGGGATGGCCAGCACATGGCGAACCACTGTTGCCAGCATTCTCGCAAAGAAGAGAACAGCTGTCAGTGTGCCGAAGAACCTTGATGTGTGGATCCAGAGTGGTGATTCCACCCAAACTCCAGGATAAAGTGCTAAAGGAGCTTCACGAGGGGCATCTGGGTGGAGTGAAAATGAAGAACTTAGCCAGAGCGTTTGTGTGGTGGCCAGGTATCGATGGAGACATCGAAGAAATGACCAAGAGCTGTCTAGGATGCCAGAAGGTCCAAAATGCCCCACCACAAGCCCCTCTACATCCATGGGAGTGGCCCTCATCTCCATGGCAAAGGGTACATATCGACTTTGCTGGTCCATTTATGGACTCAATGTTCTTAATCGCGGTGGATGCACACTCCAAGTGGCCGGAGGTAATAAAGATGTCCTCCACCACCACGGAAAAAACCATCACAGTATTAAGGACCATATTCGCCAGGAATGGGCTGCCTGAACAGATCTGTTCTGATAATGGACCGCAATTTGTATCCAAAGAATTCAGGAAGTTCTTAAAAAACAATGGGGTTAAGCACTACACGTCCGCCCCATACCATCCCGCCACCAATGGATTGGCTGAAAGGTTTGTCCAGACCTTCAAGAAGGCCATAAAGGCCATGGGTAATGAAGACATAAATCTACAACATAAGGTAGATAACTTCTTGTTTGCGTACAGGAATGCAACACATGTGGTTACAAACCAAACCCCCGCCATGATGTTTTTCAATAGAAGACTAAGATGCCGGCTGGATTTGATCAAGCCAAACATCAGAAGGGACGTAGAGAACCGGCAAGTTCAAAGCATGAATGAAAGGCCAACTAGAACCTTCCAGATAGGTCAACAAGTTTTGGCCCGGGACTACCGTACCGAGAAATGGCAGCCTGGAACTATTTGCACATGACTAGGACCGCTGATGTATACCGTGGACATTGGAGAAAGCATAATAAGGCACCATGCTGACCAGATCATAGAGTCATCCGAAAAGGGACAACCTACACCACAACTCTATACGCCTAGTGATGAAGCAGAGATACCCATAGTATCTACCTCCGATCCGGTGATACTGGAAACAGATGAACCCGACACTGGCATTCAAGCCGAATCGACCTTGCCAAAAGAACCTACTACACCACCGAAACCTACTACACCACTGAGGCGTTATCCGGACTGAGTCAGGAAGCCTCCAGAGAGACTGAATTTGTAATTGATTAACTTCAGCAAATGTGTAGATTATTGTTCTTGTAAAAATGTTATTTAATGATTACTTAAAATGTTATGTACTATTTATCTAAAAGGGGAGGAATTGTAGTGTATGTACCTTTAAGAGGAACTATGTTTTTTTGAAGCCCCTGTGTACTGTAGTACCGGTAGTGACCACTCGGGTATATAAGCCTGTATAGCGTCTTGTATAGTTAGTTCACCTCCAGACTTTGTTCAGTAAACACTTGTTAAATCAACTCCTGCATTCCGTGTCTCCATTAACACATGGATTCAACAGGAGGTGAGGGGAAGACGTATTTGGTGGTGGGATCATGCTGGAGGTGGCGGAAATGGCGGAGGATGATCCGTTGAATGGGGAGGCTAGTGGGGTGAAAGGTGAGGACAAGGGGAACCCTATCGTGGTTCTGGGAGGGAGGGGAAGGGGTGAGAGCAGAAGTGCGGAAAATAGAATGGACATGGTCAAGGGCCGTGTCCACCATGGTAGAGAGGAATCCTCGGTTGAGGAAAAAGGAAGACATGTCGGAAGCACTAGTATGGAAGGTGGCATCGTCAGAGCAGATGCGGCAGAGTCGGAGAAACCGGGAGAATGAAAGAGTCCTTACAGGAAGCAGGGTGGGAGGAAGTGTAGCCCAGGTAGCTGTGGGAGTCAGTGGGCTTATAGTGAATGTTTGTCAATAGCCTATCCCCAGAGATGGAGACAGAGAAGTTGAGGAAGGGAAGGGAAGAGTTGGAGATGGACCTTGTGAAGGTGAGGGAAGGGTGGAAATTGGAAGCAAAGTGAATGAAATTTTCTAGTTCAGGGCGAGAGCAAGAAATGGCACCGATAGAGTCATCAATGTACTGGAAAAAGAGGTGAGGGAGGGGACCTGAGTAGGACTGGAACAAAGAATGTTCCACATATCCCACAAAAAGGCAGGCATAGCTAGGACCCATGCGGGTTCCCATAGCAACACCTTTAATTTGGAGGAAGTGATTGGAGTCAAAGGAGAAGTTGTTCAATGTGAGAACAAGTTCAGCCAGGCGGAGGAGGGTGGTGTTGGAAGGGGACTGGTTGGGCCTCTGTTTAAGGAAGAAGCGGAGCGCCCTCAGGCCATCCTGGTGGGGGATGGAGGTGTAGAGGGATTGGACGTCCATAGTGAAAAGGAAACGGTTGGGGCCAGGAAACTGTTAAAGTGGTGGAGGGCGTTGGAAAAGTTTGCGGATGTAGGTGGAAGAGACTCGACAATGGGAGAAAAAATAGAGTTAAAATAGGAAGAGGTAAGTTCTGTGAGGCAAGAACAGGCTGAAACGATGGGTCTACCAGGGCAGTCCTGTTTGTGGATTTTGTGAAGGAGGTAGAAGCGGGCTGTGCGGGGTTGGGGAACTGTGAGGTTGGCGACCGTGGAGGGAAGATCTCCAGAGGATATTGCCTGTTTTACCACTGATATTTCTGTTCAATGCTATTTCTTAATGAAATAGCATTGAATGTTTTTGATGTAATTTATGAAGAGAGTATTTTTCTAAAATCTTTATTTGTAAAAAGAAAATTTAAACAACCTTTAATTGGGAGAAGTAATAGAAGATTAACTGAACTAATACGAAATGTGAGGTATTCTTGTGTACTTTTTATGAATGATTGGATTATTGAGCTCTTTAGAGTTTGTCTCATTGATCTTGTGTATTATCCATTTTCAGTTCTGAACCAATAAACAAATAAACCCTATTTTCTGTAATATAGCATTTATCAACCATTGCAAGGAGTAAATATTGAATTTTGTGTCAAAATAGGCCTAGAATTTTGACCGCACAGCACCCATTTTTTGGATGCTAATGATGTTAATGATGCTAAGGCAGGCATGCTTATTACGAGCCATAAGTGCACTGCCCGCCCTATTGGTGTTGGCAAAAGAATAGGCATTCAGGGCCCAGGCCTGAAACAGGCGATAGCCCCTATGCATATTCAAATAAGGATCCTAACATCTCTTTGAGACTCCTTCTGCAATGTAGGGTTGCCCTGAGCGCAGCCAGCTGTGTTTATTTTCTTTGCTACAAATCTAATTGCCTCAACGAATCTGTTCCATTTAAATTAGTATTGCAAAATCCTTATAAGGACCATCTTTTTAAATTTAATCTTACTATGCTAGTGATAGGGACTGAATAAGCCCAGAATCTGTTAATATTTCTGGTTGTGATCTGTCTTGTTGAGCTGAAACATAAACAGCAAACTCACCCATTTAATTAAACCGAAACAGGAAACAGGAAACAGGTAAAGTTAAGATGCTCTATAAAGGATTTAGAGATAACGGAGAAGTTAATAAAAAATCCTCTAATATCTGTACTCCCTGAGGCCTGGAAAGCTCTGGAAATAATAATGGTTCAGCAACTTGCCAATTATATGAGCCAAGATTGTCATCTTCATCCCTGGGATTCTGTTAGAGTCATTCTGTTGAGATAGATTTATCACATATCTGAAACTATGTTAAACTATCCTTACATAAAGGTTTTACATTTGGTTGAATAGTTTTTTAAACCTAGCAAAGGGCTTTGGTCCTGTCAGAAATGATATGGTTTGTCATTAAAAAAGTCACCATTTGTTTAATCTCCAGAGTGATTAACTGGTTTTATTCATCTTCATCTTTCAGGTGGGGTAGCCTTCCGCTTCTTTAATTGATAGTGTGGCGGTACCACTGGTTGTCCCTTACATTGAGACACATAATTCCCTTTAACTTACCTTACTGTATGTTTAACTTACCTTTTGGGGCCGTTGCCCTTTTAACTTACCTGTTGGGGCCATTGCCCCTTTAAGACGCACCCTAGCACGCTGACGTCACGTCACGTACAACGTGATGTGCGTGCACCGGCACAGCCCAGCCTAGCGTCTTTGGCCTCAACGGCCAGCCGACGGGAGCGACGCGATCTTCCGCTCCCGCGGCAAGCACCGGCACAGCCCGGCCTCCTGACTTCGGCCTCAACGGCCAGCGACGCAATGACACGCATCATGTGACGCCCTAAGCGCGGGAAATGCGAACACCGTGATGACGTCACAACACAAATGCGATGATGTCATCACGCTCCCCACAGGACTGCGAACTCAGTCCTCGTGGAGTCCCCGCTGGGACAAGACCTATACCACGGTGCTCCTGCAGTTAGCCATCTTACCTGCTATCTTACCTGCTGTAATTAGCCGGTTCCTGTAAATAAACAACTTATTTATAGTTTGTCGAAGTCAAACTCTCTTATTTAGTGGCGATCTGCACGAACCGCTACAATAGTAACTTTTTTTTCTCTCTGTAATGTATACAACATTTAAGGGACTACTTTGTTTTGTGGATGTACATCCTTAGTTGCGAGCGTATATAACAGATGCGTATCGATTTATATAGTCAGTGCCAAAGTTCCAGTGAACCAGTAAAGATCACTTGAAGTTACTCTCAGTCTCTGCTGCTTTATTATTTTATGTAGTTGTGTATAGCGGTGCAAACACAACAAGTTGGCGACGAGAATTATGAACCTACGTCTTCCTATTCTGGCATCGCATCCAGAGGACACCGAAACTTGGAAGAAAGGAGCGAGAAGGTAGAGAAAACGGTGTACACTTGCTAAGCTAGGCAGGAGATACGTAAGTCAAGTGAAAAGTGCACAGGACTTGCATGACACTAGCTAACTAGTAAAGAAAGAAAAACGGGTTTGGAAAAAAAAATGGCGATGATTGGCACTATTGCAGCATTTGATAGCAGCATTGAAGACTGGGCAACTTACATTGAAAGAGTGGAGTTGTACTGTGAGGCTAACGGAGTGGAGGTAGAAAAGAAAGCCACTGTTTTGCTGAGTGTTATGGGCGCAAAGACATACGGGCTGCTACGTAGTTTATTAACCCCTGAAAAGCCAGCAAACAAAACATTCAAACAAATAGTGGACAAACTTCAAGACCATTTAAGCCCCAAACCACTGCTCGTAGCTGAAAGATTTAAATTCCATAAACGGAACCAGAGCAAAAATGAAAGCATTTCTGAATATTTGGCAAAGTTGCGCAAATTATCAGAACATTGCCAATTTGGAGTGGGCTTATCAGACACATTGAGGGACAGATTTGTGTGTGGCATGCAAAGTGAAAGCACACAAAAGAAGCTCCTGTCTGAAAAAGACCACACATTGGAAAAGGCTCTAAGTATTGCAATATCAATGGAAGCAGCAGCACGTGGCGCTTTAGAAATTCAACAAAAATCGCTGGAATATTCAACTAATAAAATGTCACTGAAACAAGAAAAGAAGTGCTATCGCTGTGGCAAAATGTCACATGACCACAATGACTGTTGGTTTAAAGACAAAGACTGCAGACAATGTGGCAGACGAGGGCACATTGAAAGAGTCTGCAAAGCAAATAAGAAGCCAAAAACTGATACAATACAGAGTAACAAAAAGGTACATCAAGTGACTGAAAACAAGAAACCTTTCAAAGATAGATAAAAGAAGGTACACCACGTGACTGGAGACAGTTCAGATAAAGAAAAAAGTGACACAGACTCAGAGGAAGAGGATCTGGCTTGTCTAAAACTACACAGTGTGAAAGAGACAGGGGATCACAGAATAATATGGGTTACTCCAGAAGTGGCAGGAGTTAGGCTGAAAATGGAGTTGGACACAGGCTCAGCTTTAACAGTGATCTCTGTACATGACTACAAATGACTGTTTTCACACATACCGCTAAGGCCAACTAAAGTACTGTTAAAGACATACACAGGACAAAGAGTGTGCCCCAAAGGTAAAATAAAAGTGACAGTGACATACAAAGAAAAAAAAATACCGCAATTGAACCTCTATGTACTGAAAAATGGAGGACCACCATTGCTGGGACGTGAATGGCTCAGGAAAATACAGTTGGATTGGCACACCATCCAAGCACTGTTTGTGTCAGCAAAGGAGGACAGCAACGCCACTCCTGAGAGACTGTCACAAATACTCTCTGACTCTCAGGAAGTGTTCAAGAAGGGAATAGGAACACTTAAGGGCATGAAAGCAATAATTAAGATTGAGGAGAACGCAAATCCAAAGTTCCACAAGGCCAGAGCAGTGCCTTATGCAATTCGCCCTTCAGTAGAAGCAGAGCTGGAGAACTTGGAGCAGTTAGGGGTCCTGTCCAAGGTGGATTGGAGTGAATGGGCCACACCTATAGTTCCAGTGATGAAGAAAACCTCCAGCACAAAACCAGGAAAGCCAAGAAAAGTGCGTATCTGCGGAGACTTTAAAGTGACTGTTAACCCAGTCCTCCACACAGTACAGTACCCATTGCCTCGCATTGAGGACATCTTTGCTTCCCTGTCAAGAGGGGAACACTTCGCAAAGATTGACTTGGCCCAGGCCTATCTCCAAATGGAAATTGATGATGCATCAAAGAAGTACCTGACAATAAATGCGCACAAAGGCCTTTACCAGTACAATCGGCTGGTATTCAGAATAGCATCAGCTCCTGCAATCTGGCAAAGGGCAATGGACCAAGTCCTGCAGGGGATCCCAGGTACTTAGTGTTATCTTGATGACATCATCATTACTGGCAAGAATGACAATGACCACCTTTCTAACCTCGAACAGGTGCTCATCAGGTTACGGGAGTATGGGCTCTGAGCGAACTGAGACAAGTGTGAGTTTTTCAAAAAGGAAATCTCATACTGTGGACATGTGATTGACAAGGACGGTTTACACAAGTCTCCAGATAAGATTGAAGCTGTGATTAATGCACCAACACCTGAAAATGTGTCTCAGTTGAGATCATATCTTGGACTGGTGAACTACTATCACAAGTTCTTGCCCAACCTATCCACAGTGTTACATCCACTAAATGCACTGCTACAGACAGGGTCACAATGGAAGTGGAGTGACAGCTGTGAACAAGCTTTTCAAGAGAGTAAAAGACTCATTACTTCAGAAGAGGTGCTAGCTCACTTTGACCCATCCTTACCTATTCGACTGGCATGTGATGCTTCACCCCATGGCACTGGTGCCGTGTTGTCACATAAGTTCCCAGATGGCTCAGAAAGACCAATAGCCTTTGCCTCAAGATCATTGACTACAGCTGAACGCAATTATGCACAGATTGACCGAGAAGCCCTCAGCCTTGTGTGGGGAGTCAAGAAATTCAACCACTACTTGTATGGTCAACAGTTTACACTGTTAACTGACCACCAGCCTCTCGTTTCAATCTTCAACCCAAGGAAGGGCGTTCCAGTGATGACGGCACAACGGCTGCAACGATGGTCACTCTTCCTAGGGGCTCACCTGTATGACATTGAATACAAGGGGACCAAGCAACATGGCAACGCCGATGGTTTGTCACGTTTACCACTGCCGACCTCTGAGAGAACTACAACAGTTGACTCAGCAGAGGTATTTCACACAACAATAGTTGAGCAGCTACCAGTGACAAACTCCATCATTGAAAGAGAAACACGCAATGACCCTACATTGTCAAAAGTTTATGACATCACTGTGAAGGGATGGCCAGCGCATGGTGACTTATTGTTTCCAGCATTCTCAGCTAGGAGGGAGCAGTTATCCTGGCTCATGAGTTGTGATTCCTCCCAAGCTTCGTAACGGAGTGCTAGATGAACTGCATGAAGGCCACTTAGGTACGGTAAAGATGAAAAGCCTTGCCCGTGGATACGTGTGGTGGCCGGGAATTGACAAACAGATCGAGGACCTGACAAAGAGCTGCTCAGGATGTCAAAAGGTCCAGAATGCACCACCACAAGCCCCTCTCCATCCATGGGAATGGTCCTCATCACCATGGCAACGTGTGCACATCGACTTTGCTGGACCGTTCATGGACTCCATGTTCTTGATTGCAGTCGATGCACATTCCAAATGGCCCGAGGTCATTAAAATGAAATTAACCACATCTGAAAAGACCATTTCAGTTCTGAGGACCATGTTCGCTAGAAATGGCCTACCAGAACAAATCTGCACAGACAATGGACGACAATTTGTCTCTGATGAATTCCAAGGTTTTATGAGGAAAAATGGAATCAAGCACTACACATCTGCCCCGTACCATCCAGCTACAAATGGCTTGGCAGAAAGATTCATACAGACTTTCAAGAAGGCCATCAAAGCAATGTACAGCGAGAATCTACCACTGCAACACAAGTTAGACAATTTCCTCTTTGCTTATCGGAACGCAGTACACGCAGCCACTAATCAGACTCCAGCGATGATGTTTCTGAACAGGAACCTGAGATCTCACATGGACCTTCTTAAACCGAATGTACGTCGTGATGTAGAGAACAAACAGTTCAAACATTTGAATGCTAAGCCAACAAGAAGCTTCAGTGTGGGACAGTCAGTTCTTGCTCATGATTTCCGGACGGAAAAGTGGCAACCAGGGACAATATCCACAAGAGAGAGACCACTGATGTATACTGTGGATGTGGGAGAGAACATTTTGAGAGGTCATGTGGGCCAAATTCTGGATGTTCAGGTGGAAAACACCCCTCTACCTCGCCCAGACTCACCTGACATGGAAACAGACAATCCTGATTCATCAGCATCAGCACCAGCCTCATCCACAGCTGAGAGCTCTACCTGTGCTGATAGCTCACCTGATGCACCTGTACCTGTACAGTCTCATTCCCCAAAGCAAAAGAGTCTGGAGAGACGTTACCCAGAGAGGCAGAGGAGGCCTCCCCAGAGACTTGACTTGTAAAAGGGCTGTTGACAAAATAAATGTTATGTTGGAATTTGAATTTTGTTACTTTTAAGAAAACAAAAAGGTTACTGTAAAGACAGGCTCTGTATGTTAATTATAGAAATTTTGCGTTAATATACTATTAAACTAAAGGGGGAGGAAGTGTAATGTATAAAACATTGAAGGGACTACTTTGTTTTGCGGATGTACATCCTTAGTCGCGAGCGTATATAACAGACGCGTATCGATTTGTATAGTCAGTGCCGAAGTTCCAGTTAACCAGTAAAGATCACTTGAAGTTACTCTCAGTCTCTGCTGCTTTATTATTTTATGTAGTTGTGTATAGCGGTACAAACACAACACTCTCTCTCCTGAGTTTGGGAATACCAAGATGGATTGTGGCAAACCCACCACTGCCCTAGCTGGGATTGGCTAGCTTAGCAAATCGAGACAAACCAGGGATTGAATTGGCGTGAGGCAGCTGGGGAAGAAGGAGCTTACCCATTTTGGACAAGGTCATAGAGGAGAATCCCTTCCTCTATGCCCTCATATCCCTTCTTGTGTTTAAAACAAAATTCTCCCTCCTGTAGTTTCACTCAGTTCTCTTCTATAATAACCTAAAGAAGGAAAGGGCTCTCGGTTATCTTCCAATTCTGATTGTCCACTGGAGATGGCCTCCAATAGGGGAATAATCAGGATTCCACTGTAGTGCACTCACACACTAAGTAATCGGGGCAATGGGCATGTCTTTCGGTTTTCAAATGACAGGAAAACATTGACAGCCAATTCACTGTCAGCATTAATGGTACCACTCATAAAGTCAATTGGGCAGGGTGTATAACAGGTGGCCAATCTGAAAACTACCTCCATGGTAAACCTTTATCATGTTAAGGGAATTTGATAAAACTTGAACTAAACCCAAAAAAGCATTGTTTACTTTTTCTCATTTTATTTGAGTTTTCTTTATAGGGGCAAGATTTGAAATTCCATCTAAATATTAATATGCAACTTGAAATGAGTATCATGTACCATGTACTTGGATTTTGAAACTCATTACTGTCCCACTACAGTTCAAAATATTTCCATTTTTAGAATATTTGAAAAACTCCTCAAGAGACGGTATAATTTATGCTTTGTCTCTGCTTTTAAAATATTCTTTTCTCTCTGTTAGGCCGCCCCAAAACACACACCTTTTTCCCAGGGAGCTCCAGCTGAGAGCATGGGCCAGTGATCAGCTCTCAGACCTCTGCCAATCCTGCTTTTGAGGAAGAGGCACACTGTGGCTGCCTCTGCTATTATCCCTCCCTGCCTGGGGAGAATTTGAGTCCCTGTGGCCTCCTGCTGCATAGTTGAATGCAGAAGCTAACCACTCAGTCCCTATTGAGAGAGAACAATCTTTAAAAAATTCTTAATAACATCATGAAGATGACTTGAACTTAGGAAGGCAAAGATATGTTAGCCTTTATTACATGGGGGTTCGTGTAAAAGAGTAAGCAAATCTTGCTACAATTATATAGGGCTTTGGTGAGACCATACCTGGAGTACTGTGCACAGTTTTGGTCTCCTTGCCTTAGAGGGAGTGCAACAAAAGTTCACTAGATTTATTCCTGGAATGAGATTCTTGGGTTGAGAGGGTTTCCCTATGAGGAGACATTGAATAGAATGGGCCTATATTCTCTGAAATTTAGAGAAATGAGAGGTGATCTCATTGAAACGTATAAAATCCTTACAGGGCTTGACAGGGTAGATGCGGAGAGGCTGTTTTCCCTGGCTGGAACCAGCCTCTCAGCATTTAGGTCACCCTCCACCACATTGCTGAGTGAAACTTTTAAATGTAAATAAATACAACAAACTTTAAATTAATATTCAGTAGCTAAATTACAGGCTGTATTGTTTTATAAGTGAGGACTATTTTGGGAAGTGCTTTTGAATCAAGTACAATAGCTTTGAACCTGTCCCAAAAAACCCTGAACTGGAATTTTCCATATTCTACAGTGTGTGCTATAAATGGAAGCATGCAGCGTTTTGGTACAAGTTTTACTTGGCTTATACATTGTGTTCCTGGACTTCTTCATATTGTGAAATGTTATTTACATGGGGATGTGTTTCTCACAAATGCATGTGCCAAGTTATGAATTGTTTTCGGCTTGAATTTACCAAAAACATAGACTTATTGACTTGTCCTCAGTAATGTGATATTGGCCCATTAAAGTTCTAGTAAAGTTCCATTTTAGAAAGTGAAGAGAGGATGGGAAATGCTAGAAAGCAAGGACAGGATCATGATCTGACTTAGCGCTGCTGGTTGGGAGCCTCACCTGTCTGGAACGCATATCCGAAACTTGGGTGTACACTGTGCACAATTTTCTAACCATAGTCAGAAAATCACCCATGATAAATATAGATGAAAATAATGTATAGAAAGTGATGATTCATGTGTTGCTGGGACCATGGAAACATGAGGAGTAATGGAGGCTATAATGTTGGACTGACATCCTGGGGGTATTTCACATTTTCTTTGGTGATGATCTCAAGAGACTGAACCGGTTGTGTGCATGTTTGACAAATTCTGCATTGTTTGCGAAAAGAATGAGTTTGACGGCTAAATTATCTTATTTCATATTTTCTTGCATTTTTACATCTTGGCAGATGATTTGTTACTCACGCAATTTGCTGATGGGATCACTGACTTTGCAACACCTATTTAAAGAGCTGCAACAGATGTTTAAAAGGTAGATCAATTCTTGAAAGCAAACCTCGGGATGAGGATTTACTGAGGTTTTTCCCACGCTGCAGATTGTTAATGCAGCTCCCCACTCTACAATAAAACTGCTGCGACAAGAAGTAGGGGAAGTAGAGGTTCCCCTCTTTGGTACTGTGGCACGCCCTGCACTCAAAAACGTGATTGGTAGTGTCTGGTAGGAGATGGAGCAATGCAACAAATCAATCTGCACATCCCACAGACACTGGCACAAAATTTGCAAAAGGTTTCTCTTATATCAAGTACTGTAAATGGGCAAAGTATACATGTCACAAAGTGTTTCATTGCACCCTCTTATACATCCACCATTGCCCCAGGAGAAGGGTATGATTTAGGTATGATTCCATGTTCTGGCGCTGCCAGGGGGTAATCACACTCACAGGACTGCATCTCCGGAAATCAGTCATTTCCAGCAATGTGCTCTTGTGAATGGCACTTCCTGCTCGGATAGCAGAAATGCCTCATATAACCATTTGAATGCTTACCATTAATGCTCCCCCGGACCCACAAAATTCAATTCCTCCCACCCCGATGCCCGACCCTCTACACTTACGTGAGCTCTGTGATGAAGGCATCAGAGTACCTGGCAAATTGAATCATAGGAGGCTGGATTCTGAAAATGGTTCGGGCCTCCAACCACTTACACAGCGGTCACTTGAAAATCGACCCCTGTTTAAATAATAGAAAAGTGTTCCGTTCCCAAGGAATACCATATGGTATATTTTAGTCTTCACCGCAATAGGCTGGAATCCGGTGGAGCATATCACACGCCCTTTATAGAACCTACCCACTTTTCATTCCATTGAAATTAATGGAATGAAATTCGGGCGGTTTCTATAAAGGGTGGATGATCCGTCTCACCAGATTACTGCCCGGGCAGCTGAAGATAAAAGTCTATCCCCGTGTCTCAAATTGATTGCTAACAAATGTTCACCTCAAAAATGTCAAATTGGACCATGTCAATGTTTTGGAAAAGCTGCGATGATTAGAGACTCTGAGCAGTATTTTACAGGACTCTGCACTTTTTCCCAAGCCTAATCTTCCTTTGTAAAGACAGTGCAAGCAGCTCTCGAGCTGTCAATACATAACTTGCATTAAACTGTTCATTCTTGACACCCAGGCGTGCTCTTACCCAGCTTAAATAGAGGCAGGAATGCACTTGACTCAAACATTAACGTCTAACAAGAGTGAACAACTAATTAAGCTTAGTGTTGAGTAGCCTTTGCAATGTCAGGCAATTACACAGTCATGTGACAAGGAATGGTTTCATGAGAAATCATCAGTCATGTTAAACATAACCTACTGGAGATCACTCCAGCTCGAACATGTGAAAGAACCTGTTCATTTGTTCTTTCAGTAGAAAGTCTTTTATATGATGGCTGGTTTCTTAAAGCTCTGTTGCAATTGTTGTTTAAATATATTTGAAATGATTTACCTCTATCTTATAGGAAGCTTTGGTCATTTTTTTTTATTATGACATATCCTAATTTCTCCAG
The DNA here is from genome assembly GCF_052327205.1 of Somniosus microcephalus. NCBI lineage: Eukaryota > Metazoa > Chordata > Chondrichthyes > Squaliformes > Somniosidae > Somniosus > Somniosus microcephalus. The sequence goes on from NC_140995.1 coordinate 90,350,539, forward strand.
AAATGAAAGTATAAAAATTTAAAGATTACTGGGGAATTTTAACATGGAGGAGCGCATGGGTTTGAGAGCAGGTTTTTTAAAAATTTGTTTCTGGGATGTGGGTGTCACTGGCAAGGCCAGCGTTTATTGTCCATCCCTAATGGCCCTTGAGAAGGTGGTGGTGAGCCGCCTTCTTGAACTGCTGTAGTCTGTGTGGTGAAGATACTCCCATAGAGCTGTTAGGGAGGGAGTTCCAGGATTTTGACCCAGCGACGATGAAGGAACAGCGATATTTTTCCATTCCATTGTCCGTCCGGTTTTATTCTTATTATTGTTTTTTGTAGCAGTTTGGTACAACTGAGTGACTTGCTAGGCCATTTCAGAGGGCAGTTAAGAGTCAACCACATTGCTGTGGGTCTGGATTCACATGTAAGCCAGACCAGGTAAGGACAGCAGATTTCCTTCCCTAAAGGACATTAATGAACCAGATGGGTTTTTACAACAATCTGATAGTTTCACAGTCATCATTACTGAAACTAGCTTTTTATTCCAGATTTATTTAATTAACTGAATTTAAATTCCCTAGCTGCCCTGTTGGGATTTGAACTCACCTCTCAGAATCATTCATCCCGGCTTCTGGATTAACAGTCCATTAACATAACTACTATGCTACCGTCCCCGTAGGGGGTTTTAAAACTGGTGAAATTGACAGCGTGTCAGGAAGCCAGCTCCAACCTTCCGACTTCTGGGTTTTACTCCAGTGCGTTAGGCTATGTGCAAGCTACCCCCTCAGGAAAGGTGGGTTGGCAATTAACATGCTAACCACTCAATTAGACCAATATTGACACAGATTTTTAAGTTTAAGGATGGGTGGCTCTTATGCTGCCTTAGACTGGACCTCAGATGAGGACCAAGATGACCAGCAACAGGACCAACAACAGCAGCACAGGAGCGAGGGGAAAAGCAAAGAGGGGAGCAGCAGAGTGATGCACCTTGCAGGTGGCCATACCCGCCACACAGGGTCTACAGGCAGAGGATCAGCTTCCTCGACATGTCAAACAGCCGTGTCTCAGGAGGCTCAGGTTGTCGCGTCAGATGGTGGCAGACATCTGCTGGCTGCTGGAAGAAGACCTACTGCCAGCTAGACCTGTTAGCCATGCATTTCCAGTGGCTGTCAAAGTCACCACTGCCCTCAACTTTTTTGCCTCTGGATCCTTCCAGGACTCTGCTGGCGACATATCCAGGATCTCCCAGTCAGCAGCCCACAAATGCATAAAACAGGTGACTGATTGCTTGTTCGCCAGGGCTGCCAATTATGTCAACGTTGCCTGCGATGCTGCCAGTCAGAATGAACGGGCGCTCGGGCTTCATCTCTGGCTAACTTCCCACAGGTGTAGGGTGTCATCGACTGCATGCACGTGGTAATCAGGGTACCCCCAGATCAACCGGGAGTATTCATCCACCAATGCACCCATCTCACAACCACATACAACAGCCACTTTACCGACCCCCACCCCCCGCCTACAATCCCACCAACACAAAGCAGTCCTGCAAACAACCAACCACCCCATCACCTCTTCCCATTGGTCGCCATCAATTCATGTCTTCCCATTCATCATCAAACAACTTAAAACGCCACTAGCTAGCCAGCAACCAAGAAACTTAACAACATAACAATGTCTAAGACATCCATGTGCATACCCTTATGCAACAACAAATCTTTACTCTTCCTCTTCCTAGCACTCCTAGTGAAAGAGGACATAGTGAAGATACTGGATGGGATACAAATTGATAGAGGGGGTACTAGAAAGGCTGGCTGTACTTAAAGTAGATAAGTCACCAGGACCAGATGGGAAGCTGAAAATTGAGAAAGTACTGGCCATAATCTACCAATCCTCCTTAGATGCAGGAGTGGTGCCAGAGCACTGGAGAATTGCAAATGTTACACCCTTGTTCAAAAAAGGGTGCAAGGATAAACCCAGTGACTACAGGCCAGTCAGTTTAACCTCAGTAGTAGGAAAGTTTTAAGAAACGATAATCAGGGATGAAATTAACAATCACTTGGACAAGTGTGGATTAACTAAGGAAAGCCAGCACAGATTTGTTAAAGGCGAATCGTGTTTAACTAACTCGATTGAGTTTTTTGATGAGGTAACAGAAAGGGTTGATGAGGGCAATGTGGTTGACGTGGTGTACATGGACTTCCAAAAGGCATTTGATAATGTGCCACATAACAGGCTTGCCAGCAAAGTTGAAGCCCATGGAATAAAAGGGACAGTGATATAAAATTGGCTAATTGACAGGAAACAGAGAGTAGTGGTAAACAATTGTTTTTCAGGCTGGAGGAAGGTATACAATGGTGTTCCCCATGGGGTCAGTACTAGGACCATTGTTTTTCTTGATATATATTAATGACAAGGGGCTGGATTTTCTCAATGGAGACGTGCTGGTGGCAGGACTTCTGGTTTCCGGGTTTCAGTCCTGCCCCCAGCGACGTCTGACCAACCTACGCTATTTTCCCTTGATTGGCCTTGTTAAGCCCGCCCTGTGGGCTTACCGGCCAATTAAAGGAAAGCTGGTGACAGATGACGTCAGTGTATGATGCTTCATCTGTGGAAAAAGTTTTGACAGATGAATTGTCAGTGTTTGATAGCTTTGAGAAGCTGTCATACACTGACAATCTCTGTTCTAAGGTGAGCCCTTGCACACAGGCTCACCAAGACCTCTCTCCTCAGCAGAAAGTAGGTGGCTGCTGCATCTGAGAATGCAGCAGCCATTCTGTCATCTCTGCCGTTGAGATGAGGCACCTCCGGAACCTCAATGGTTGAAGCCTGCAGAAAGAAGCAAAGGTAAGGAAACTTTTTCCAACACTTTACACTCACCTCTCATACTTACCTGTCCACACTTGCACCCATCACTCACCTCTACAGCTGACATTTTGACCCCACTCACCCCCACAGACACACTGCATGCCTCGCTGACCCTGGCGAAGTTTGCAGCCATCGGGAAGCCCACAATTGCAGGCGTAAAATGGGGAAAAGCCTCAAAACTGCGTGTTAACTACCTGTTAACAGGCAGTTAATTGGCTCTAATCCCCTTCCCGTCTCGAGGAGACGGGTCCCTGCGCGACTCGGGCAGCCGCCTCCCGGGAAGATGGTGCGGAGGCAGGTTGGGAGCGGGGTCGGTACCCCCCCCCCAGTTTCTTCCATTTACCCAGCAGTCCCGCCTCCATACCCGCCTCCCCAGGGCTGGGAAAATTCCCCCCTTGGACTTGGGTGTGCAGGGCACAATTTCAAAATTTGCAGATGATACAAAACTTGAAAGTATAGTGAACAGTGAGGAGGATAGTGATAGACTTCAAGAACACATAGACAGGCTGGTGAAATCGGCAGACACGTGGCTGATGAAATTTAGCACAGACAAGCGCAAAGTGATACATTTTGGTAGGTAGAACGAGGAGAGGCAATATAAACTAAAGGGTACAATCTTAAAGGGGGTGCATGAACAGAGAGACCTGGGGGTATATGTGCACAAATCAGTGAAGGTGGCAGGGCAGGTTGAGAAAGCAGTTAAAAAAGCATACGGGATACTGGGCTACATAAATAGAGGCATAGCGTACAAAAGCAAGGAAGTTATGATGAACCTTTATAAAACACGGGCTCGGCCTCAACTGGAGTACTGTGTCCAATTCTGGGCACCAGACTTTAGGGAGGATGTGAAGGCCTCAGAGAGGGTGCAGAAAAGATTTACGAGAATGGTTCCAGGGATGAGGGACTTCAGTTACGTGGATAGACTAGAGAAGCTGGGGTGGTTCTCCTTGGAGCAGAGACGGTTGAGAGGAGATTTGATAGAGCTATTCAAAATCATGATGGGTCTAGACAGAGTAGATAGAGAGAAATTATTCCCATTGGTGGAAGAGTCGAGAACCAGAGGACACAGATTTATGGTGATTGGCAAAAGAGCCAAAGGCAACATGAGGGAAAACCTTTTAATGCAGCGAGTGTTTAGGATCTGGAATGCATTGCCAGAAAGGGTGGCGGAGGCAGATTCAATCGTGGCTTTGAAAAGGGAATTGGATAAGTACCTGAAGGAAAACATTTGCAGGGCTATGGGGAAAGAGCGGGGGAGTAGGACTAGCTGAAGTACTCTTGCAGAGAGTTGACACGGGCTCAACAGGCCGAATGGCCTCCTTCTGTGCTTTAACAATTCTATGATTCGATGATTCCTATGTGGTGCTACCCCTGTGGCTTCAGCAAAGGTAGAGGCAGGCTACTCAGATCCCTGCTCTGACTGTTGAGATGCTCATGGCTGATGTCCTCTGGGTTTTGAAGACTGTGAGGGCCCCGCCAATGACTGTTCCTCTTGGATAGAGGGGGATGTGAGGAAGTGCATAGAAAGAGAAGGATGGATGGGCGTGCAAGATAAGTGGATGTGAAGAATGATGTGATGGAGAAGACAGAGTGATGGGCGGGTGGGAGGGTGGTGGTGATATGCACAGCAGGATGTAAGTGAATGTGCCACTGTATTCACCTTTTCTGATCTGGTTAGATCATTAAAGCGCTTCCTACACTGAATCCATGAGTGTGGCACTGCACTCCTGCAGCAGACCTCCTGTGTCACCTCCAGACATGCATTCTTGGTGTCAGCAGGTTTCTTCCTCCCATTGCTGGGAAATAGAACCTCTCTCTGACTCCTCACCACCCTCAGCAGCACATCAAGGGAGGCATCATTAAAGCGGGACAGAGCCTTTGAGTGTCCTGATTGCATTCTGAGAGTTCTTCCTCTGTTGCTTCCAACTCCAAGCTCCTGCAAATTGCATCTTTGGATTGTGCAGGTCCTCATCATGTCTGCTGCCACTGATTGGTTAGGAAACCGGAAGTAAAATTGTAATGAGGTGGCTGCCTTATTACAAACACGCTGAACTTATATCCGGGTATCCCATGCGATATTGGACCACCCACCCACCCCACACCCCACGTCTCCCAGTTAATATCGGGACCATAGAGTCGACAACACTGAAAAAGGCCATTCAGCCTGTAATGAAATCTGTTTGTCTTGATCCTGTATTCGTTTTGCACTCATGTATATTACCCTCCCCCACAGTGTATAGTTTCACTTCCTCTTTCCTGACTAACCTGGGAGGTTCCAGGTCTTGGCTCTTGGCTCCGCCCCTGACTTCTCTTACAAAATATCCCAGGATCTGTATGACTCATTCCTGTGAACCAGTCGGTGTGTTGAGATGTTAGTTCTGATCTTAGTGATTAAAAGCCAACTTGTTTAAGTCTATAACTTCTAGTTTTGTGGTTATTGAAGGCCCATCAATTTTAATCACTAAAGAATACTAGGATGGATCGACTCCTAAAACCAGAGCGTCTGGACTTGGATCCACATTCTGCTGAAGCATCAAATCAATTTGGACACTGGCTCAAATGCTTCGAACTCGTCGCGGGGGCCTCATCCGCTAGCGAGGTAGATAAACTGAGTCTACTGACTACTCGCGTAAGTCATCGGATTTATTCGTTCACCTGGGACGCCACCTCTTACACGGAGGCCATCACTATCCTGAAGGCCCAATACCAGAGGCCGGTAAATGAAGTGTACGCTAGACATCTGCTGGCTACACGCAGGCAGCGACCAGAGGAATCAATGGACGATTTCTTACAGGGCCTAAAGGACCTGGTCCGGGACTGTAACTGCAAGGCTGTGATGGCCAACGCGTACTCTGACGAATTGGTCCGCGATTCCTTCATCACGGGCCTCAAATCGAATTATATCCGGCAGAGACTGCTGGAGAAGGAGGTCCTGGACTTAAAAAAGGCAGTGGCCACTGCGCGATCGCTGGATGTGGCCCAGAGAAACTCTGACTCTTATTCTTCCGGCCTTGCGGCCCTCACCGCCTCGTGCGCGCCGAGGGGGCCGCCATCTTGGAATCAGCCATCTTCCCCATCCAGGTCTCAGACCAGCTCTACGCCGCCAGAGTCCCCACACAGAAGTTCACCCAGGAGTCCTACTACAGCGGCAATGTCTCGAGGCCCGAAATGCTACTTCTGCGGCCAGGCCAAGCACCCCAGACAACGATGCCCAGCGAAGGACGCTACATGCTTCAAATGTAAGAAAAAGGGGCATTTTAGCAAAGTCTGCAGGGGGAATCCGATTTCCAACTCCGTCACCGCCTCGTGCGTGCTGTGCGGGGCGCCATCTTGGGATCCGCCATCTTTTCCCGACTCAACGGCCGCCCAGGGCCCAACAGTGGCTTCGATCACGGTGGATCAATCCAGGCCACACCCGTTGACAAAATCCATGATGGACATACAGGTAAACGGGAATTTAACGAAATGTTTAATTGACTGTGGGAGTACCGAGAGTTTTATCCACCCTAGCCTGGTACGGCGGCACTCATTAACGGTAACCCCTACACGGAGCAGAATTGCTATGGCTGCTAAGCCCCACACTTCGGACATTTTGGGCTACTGTGTGGTAACACTGACCGTAAAAGGCACGGACTGCAAGGATTTTAAACTCCTCGTGATGCCAGAACTCTGTGTTAATGTAATCTTGGGCCTGGACTTCCAGTGCCACCACGAAAGTGTCACGCTAGCATATGGCGGGTCCCAGCCGCCACTCACAGTCTGTGGCCTATCAACCTTAAAAATCAGCCCGCCCTCTTTATTCGCTAATCTCGCTCCGAACTGTAGGCCCATAACGACCAAAAGTAGACGGTACAGTCTGGAAGACAGACACTTTATCAAAGCGGAAGTGGACAGACTCCTGCGGGAAGGCATTATTGAATGCAGTACCAGTCCGTGGCGTGCCCAAGTAGTCATAGTTAAAAATAGCGAAAAGAAACGGATGGTAATTGACTACAGCCAGACTGTTAATATTTATACCCAGCTGGACGCCTACCCTTTACCCCGCATATCAGAAATGGTCAACCAGATTGCGCAATACCGAGTCTTCTCGACTATCGACCTCAAATCCGCGTATCACCAGCTCCCCATTAGAACGGAGGACCGCCCATACACCGCCTTCGAGGTGAACGGGCGCCTCTACCATTTTCTCAGAGTGCCCTTCGGGGTAACAAATGGGGTCTCGGTCTTCCAACGTGAGATGGACAGCATGGTTGACGAGAATAAACTACAAGCTACCTACCCCTATCTGGACAATGTCACTATCTGCGGGCACAACCAGCAAGACCACGATCTAAATCTTGCGAGATTTTTAAAAACTGCCCTAAAGCTGAATCTAACCTACAACGAAGACAAATGTGTCTTCAACACAACCCGTCTCTGTATCCTCGGCTGTGTGGTGGAAGATGGGGTAATTGGACCGGACCCTGACCGATTACGCCCCCTAAAGGAACTGCCCCTGCCACACAATCCCAAAGCTTTAAAAAGGTGCCTGGGATTTTTTTTGTATTATGCCCAATGGGTGCCCAATTACTCTGATAAGGTCCGACCCCTCATTAAATCGACGTCCTTCCCACTATCAGCTGAAGCTCGGGAGGCTTTCACCAGTATTAAACAGGACATTGAAAGGGCTGCAGTGTGTGCAGTGGACGAATGCATTCCCTTTCAAGTCGAAAGCGATGCGTCAGACTTTGTCTTAGCTGCGACCCTCAATCAGGCTGGGAGACCTGTGGCCTTCTTCTCCCGAACCCTTCAGGGACCTGAAATCAGGCACTCTTCTGTCGAGAAGGAGGCACAGGCTATAGTGGAGGCAGTGCGGCACTGGAGACACTACCTAGCCGGCAAACGTTTCACCCTGCTCACTGACCAGTGGCTGGTGGCTTTCATGTTTAATAACAAACAAAGGGGGAAAATCAAGAATGACAAAATACTCAGGTGGAGGATCGAACTATCCACGTTCGACTATGATATTATGTATAGGCCGGGAGCCCTTAATGAACCCCCAGACGCCCTATCGCGGGGAATGTGTGCCAGCATTCATACGGACAAATTACAGGGTCTCCACAACGACCTCTGTCACCCAGGGGTCACCCGACTATACCATTTTATAAAGCCCCGCAATCTGCCCCACTCCATTGAGGAGGTCAGGGCAATGACCAGAGCCTGCTGCATCTGTGCGGAATGCAAGCCTCATTTCTACAGGCCTGACCGCGCACACCTTATCAAAGCCACACGGCCATTCGAGCGCCTAAGTCTGGACTTCAAGGGACCCCTTCCCTCTGCCGACCGTAACGTATACTTCCTCAATATCATTGATGAATATTCCCGCTTCCCCTTCGCCATTCCCTGCCCAGGCATGACCAGTGCCATGGTCATCAAGTGTCTCTGTAATCTATTCTGCATGTTTGGCATGCCGAACTACATACACAGCGATAGGGGGACGTCATTCATGAGTGACGAGCTGCGCCAGTTCTTGCTCTCAAAGGGGATAGCCACTAGCAGAACCACTAGCTACAACCCCCAGGGTAATGGGCAAGTGGAAAGGGAGAATGTTACTGTTTGGAAGGCTGTCACGTTAGCCTTAAAGTCAAAAGGCCTTCCGACCTCCCGCTGGCAGGAAGTCCTCCCAGACGTGCTCCACTCCATAAGGTCTCTGTTATGTACTGCCACTAATGCTACCCCTCACAAAAAGATGTTCGTTTTCCCCCGGAAATTCACCTCGGGCATATCTCTACCCGCGTGGCTGATGTCTCCGGGGACAGTACTATTGCGGAAGCACGTGAGAGGCCATAAAACGGACCCCCTTGTGGAAAAGGTATAGCTCCTCCATGCAAACCCTCAGTACGCCTATATCGAATACTCTGACGGGCGAGAGGACACTGTTTCCATAAAAGACCTCGCTCCCTCGGGGAGCGGAGAGAACGATGGGAGACTACCCAATGAAGACCTACACTACAAAGAGACAGGACGCCCAGAGGTATCAATACCCAACTTTAACCTGGAGGACACTGCAGATAACCTGGAAGACACTGCGGAGGCCCGGACAGCGGAGGAACCAGAATCCACTCCCCTAGAGGCACCCCAACCGGCTTTGCGCCGATCACTGAGAACTGCAAAACCTCCTGACAGACTCACTTATACCAACTTTTAAGAAACATCACCCCGATGGACTAAATCTATAGAAGGGGTGAATGTAATGAAATCTGTTTGTCTTGATCCTGTATTCGTTTTGCACTCATGTATATTACCCTCCCCCACACTGTATAGTTTCACTTCCTCTTTCCTGACTAACCTGGGAGGTTCCAGGTTTTGGCTCTTGGCTCCGCCCCTGACTTCTCTTACAAAAGATCCCAGGATCTGTATGACTCATTCCTGTGAACCAGTCGGCGTGTTGAGATGTTAGCTCTGATCTTAGTGATTAAAAGCCAACTTGTTTAAGTCTATAACTTCTAGTTTTGTGGTTATTGAAGGCCCATCACAGCCCAACTAGTCTATGCCGGCATTTATGCTCCACACGAGCCTCCTCCCACCCTCTTCATCTAACCCATTCAGCTGATGTCCCTGATAAAATGCAGAGGGAGCTGGTAAGCCTGAGAAAATGTTTTGGTCCGTTCTCCATTCAGTATGAATACACGGTGTAGGGTACATAAGTGAAAGCCAAACCACTAGTTTTATGAAATGGAGGCATCAGATTACTGAGTCTGAATAAAAGTATTCATATTCATCACTGGTTAATCATAATGACATACCCCAATGCTGACTGCTTTCTGCCCAACCTGGAATCACCTGCCAAGAATTGGCATCTCATTTTTGTGTACTGCTACCCAACTGTACATAACTGTCTATGCGCCTTTCTTGGGTGAATCTGTGAGTCCTCTATGACCTTCTATATAGCGTATTTCCTCATCAGTTGTAAAAACTCCATAGAAATTTTCTTTAATAAAAAATCCAGTGGAGTTTTTGTTGGTTGATTGGTGAAAATGAACACTGCTGTAGCACAATGTATTTCATTCCCATGCCCTCCGCCACCAAATTTGTAAACAAAACACATGGAGGTCAATTTTAAACTCTGCACTCCCAACCCGCTTTGAGCCAGAAGCGCATATTGGAAATTTTTGACTGCAATCCCAGTGATTTTTAATGGATAGAAAATCATTAGGGGATGGATGCATGTCCAAATTTCTGATGTGCTCCTGATGTTTCTCAAAGACAAGACTGCATAGCAGCCCTGTGCAAACTGTTGAAAACATTGCTCTGTGGTATGACCTTCTGATGGGGATATTATACTCGGGTGGTGCTCTTCACTATGTTTGGTAATAAAAATAAAGGAAGTGTTTGACTTCATTCCTGTCTTGTTCCATAAGCAGATCTGTGAAGGTGGCAGTAGTCAGTTTTGTTCAAGTGCAATCACGGATAAAGGATTGAATCATAAAAATCACTGCAGTTATCGCACATAGTTGCAAAAAAAATGTCGTATTTGGTGTCATGGATAACTATACTTCAGCCCAATGCAAACATAATTTATAGTCTCACACACCACTGATCCACCCAGTCATACAATCTCTGGGAGAGGCAAAAAACCCCAGAGATAAGCCTGTGACCAATTTAAATAGAAGCTCTAGGAACTTGGCCTTAGAAATGTGTGGGCCTGCGATCCCAGAAATCACGTGGGGATTTCACCCACTGAGACTCTTTGCTGCTGACCCCAACAGGCTTTCTGGGCTTGAGGAAAACTTCCTTTTTTCTTGCATGCTAGTGGTGGGTACATATCTGGATTCCAAGCTAGTTTGTGGCCCTCCTGGATAGGGGTGCGCCAGAAGGGCCGAGGATGTTTGTCCCCTTCTCCCAAAGTCAATCAAAGAAGCCCCAGGGTAATGCAGTAACTCAGGAGTCTCCCTGACTATTTAGCTATTCCACAGCCTACTTTGTATCACTAAAAATGTCCTCCTTTCTCAGGAACCTGCCTAGTTCAATCCAGGTCCAGTTTGAAAGGACATTTTTTTAAGCTATGAAGCTTAACAATTTTACATTAAAAAAATCACACAATTGAACAACAATTCTAACACATCCCTGTTCACTTTTTTAGAATGGGGGAGATACTGTGGGCAGTAATGTAGTGTTTGCCCCTGTAGTGTTGCTGTGCTTTGGACACTGGTGCCCTGTATTATCAGGCTACAGCCTTAGGCCTGCTCAGTGCCTGTGATATATGCACAGTATAACATGGTGGGAAGCACCTCTGATACGGTGAGTCTGTGCATATTGTGATGAAATAACTCTGTGTTCTGGCATTTGTATTGTTGTTGTTGTTGTACTTGTTAATGTCTGGAATGTTCCACCGGTGTAACCACTAATGCTCCTCCCTAGCCCCGCCCCTCTTCTGGAATGTTCTACCAAGGGCTGGGTCAGTGATGAATGATGGTTGCCCTGTGTTAACTTGATGCCATGTTCTTACTTAATAAAAGCCTTTAGTTTTAAGCTTTAACCTCATGGATTCAGGCAGTTATTTGGCACATCAATTTTATTAAGTAACAACTTTTGGAAGATGGATTAATTTTTGAAACCAGAGCGTCTGGATATCGATCCCCATTCGGCAGACGTGTCGAAGAAATTTACGCATTGGCTTCGATGTTTTGAACACTTCATCGCATTGGTCGATTCGACGGTTAACAAGTTGGGTCTTCTAACTAACTTGGCAAGTCATCAAACTTACTCGATAATTGAAGATATTACTACATATGAAGAGGCCCTCACAGCCCTTAAAGCCCAGTACCATAAGTCGGTTAACGAAGTATACGCCAGGTATCTTTTGTCTACTCGCAGGCAATTACCCGAGGAATCTCTGGACGATTTCCTGCAGGACCTTAAGGCTTTGGCTAAGGATTGCAACTACAAGGCTGTCTCTGCCAAAGTGTATCAGGAAGAAGCCATCTGCGATTCTTTCATATCTGGCCTCTGATCTAATTATATTAGACAGAGACTCCTCGAGAACGACTCGTTAGTTTTAAAAACGGTCGTCGCTACTGCTCGATCGTTAGATGTAGCCCAGAAGAATTTAGAAGTGTATGCATCAGCCCATGCATCTCTCTCAGCCTCGTGTGTTCCGAGTATGGAGGCATCCATAACACCAAAGGAGCCTCCACTTAATTCTATTGTTGCGGCTGTACCCCATGGGTCTAAGTGTTATTTTTGTGGCCAATCTAAGCACCCCAGGCAAAGGTGCCCAGCCAGAGAGGCTACCTGTTTTAAATGTAAGAAACGGGGACATTTTAGTAAAGTGTGTAAGGGTAATCCTGTACCTGATGTCTTTTCTGCTGCCGCCTATCGTTTTACTCTAGCCTCGGCTACGGTTGACCAGACCACACTGTGTTCCTTGTCGAAATCTATGATGGACATCAAGATTAATGGTCATCTTACTGGGTGTTTGATAGACTGTGGCAGTACTGAAAGTTTTATACACCCCAACCTTGTTAACTCCTGTTCATTGAAGGTGTATCCTACTCGAAGTGAAATTGTGATGGCGTCCAAGTCCCTTACTTCGGAGGTAACTGGATATCGTAAAGTCACATTGACCGTTAAGGATACGGAGTATAAGGACTTTAAACTCCTCATATTACCTCAGTTGTGTGTGAACTTAATTTTAGGCTTGGACTTCCAGTGTCAGCATGAGAGCGTTACCCTTAAGTATGGTGGATCTCAGCCTCCACTCACAGTCTGCGGCCTTTCTACTTTAAAAGTAAGTCCGCCTTCTTTGTTCGCGAACCTTGCTCCTAATTGTAGACCTATAGCGACTAAGAGTCGACGGTATAGTTCAGAAGATATAACATTTATAAAAGAGGAAGCGGAAAGGCTTCAACGGGAGGGAATCATTGAACACAGTAATAGCCCGTGGCGTGCCCAGGTGGTGGTTAAAACTAATGAAAAGAAAAGACTTGTGGTCGATTATAGCCAGACTATAAACTTGTATACCCAATTAGACGCCTATCCTTTGCCTCGTATTTCTGAGATGGTGAACCAGATAGCTCAGTACCGCGTGTCCTCCACCATTGATTTAAAGTCTGCCTACCATCAACTCCCCATTAAAATAGAAGACCGACCTTATACGGCCTTCGAAGCTAATGGGCGCCTGTACCAATTCCTTAGGCTGCCCTTTGGAGTGACGAATGGGGTATCCGTCTTCCAACAGGAGATGGATCGTATGGTGGATGAATACGCGTTGGAAGCAACATTCCCGTACCTGGACAATGTTACTATCTGTGGGCGCGACCAACGGGAGCATGATCAAAATCTCGCGAAGTTCCTAGAGACTGCAAAGAGGTTAAACCTGACCTACAACGAAAACAAGTGTACCTTCAATACTACACGTTTGTGTATTCTTGGTTGCGTTGTGGAGAATGGGGCAATTGGGCCAGATCCTGAAAGATTACGCCCACTTAAGGAATTACCTTTACCTCACACTGTAAAAGCTTTAAGAAGGTGTCTGGGATTCTTCTCGTACTATGCCCAGTGGGTGGCTAACTACTCAGATAAAGTTCGACCTCTTATTAAGTCAACGTCTTTTCCGCTATCGGCGGAAGCTCAGGAGGCTTTCCTTAATATCAAACGGGACATTGAGAAGGCAGTGGTATGTGCCGTGGATGAGAAGATCCCTTTTCAAGTGGAAAGTGATACATCTGATTTTGCGTTGGCAGCAACTCTTAACCAAGCTGGTAGACCAGTAGCTTTCTTCTGTCGTACATTGCAAGGACCAGAAGTTCGACATTCTTCAGTGGAAAAGGAGGCACAGGCGATTATCGAAGCAGTCAGGTATTGGAGACATTATCTCGCTGGCCAACGTTTTACGCTCATTACTGACCAGCGATCCGTGGCCTTTATGTTCAATACTAAGTAGAGAGGCAAGATCAAAAATGATAAGATTTTAAGATGGCGAATAGAACTGTCAACATATGACTATGATATTCAGTACAGGCCTGGAGTATTTAATGAGCCATCGGATGCTTTGTCACGAGGAATATGTGCTAGTCTAGGTATAGATAAGCTTCAAAGTCTCCACGACGCACTCTGCCACCCTGGGGTTACCAGAATGAACCACTTCATTAAGTCCCACAATCTACCCTACTCTATTGAGGAGGTCCGGACTGTAGTGTATGTACCCGTCTATCTTTAAGGGAACTATTGAATGTAACCGTTCACCTTTAAGGGAACTACTTTAGGTGTGGCACTATTTGTTTGGCTTCTGTATACTGTAATACCGATAGTGACCACACCAGTATATAAGTGTTGTGCCAGGAGTTATTGGGCAGATTCGCCCGGACCTTCGAATAGTAAAGACCTGTTTTGTTTGTTACTTCTGAAGTCTGTGTATTTATTAACTGCACAACCCACAGACTTTACAGTGGCGACGAGTCCGATCGTACCCTGCGGCAAGATTACCAAAGCAAGAAGAGCGTCGAAGAGAGGCAACCGCCCTCGTCGTGCTGCTGGAAGAAAACACGAGGCTGCAGCAGGAGAAAGGTGGAAGACTTTAGCAACAAAAGCTTCCATTAGCAACAGGCACTGACTACCCTTCTACCACGGTGCGGAGTGAGCCGATCAGCAGGGAACAAGGCAGCCGAAGAGACTGTGAGTAGGGGAAGGTGTAGAAGTATCCGGAGGATAAGGGCAGAGCACTCGACCTCGGTCGAGGGGGAGCTGTGCCGGCCAAAAGTCAGGTCCAACGGCGTCGGGTGACAGCCGGACCGCGATCGGCGGGAAAAATCCGGGCAGCGACCGCAGCCACGAAGCGCTGAGCCTGCGAGTAGGCGCGGGAAGAGAAACCCAGCCGCAGCCGGGGAGGGAAACACCGGTCTGCGAGAGGGCTGGGGAGGCGAACGGGAACCGTGCGGGTGAGAGCCGGGTGCGGAGAGAGAGACTGCGAGGAGCCAGTCCAGTGGCTGAGCTGTTCTCCACCAACGGGGTACTCAGAGCCGGCAAAACCGAACGTGTGGGAGTGGGTGAGAGACACAGCCGAAAACGGGGTGAGAGACTGCACGAGAGCCAGTCCAGCGGCTGAACTGTTCTCCACCAACGGGGTACCCAGGGCCGGTAGCACCGAACGTGCGGGTGAGAGAGCGACAGAGCCGGGTACGGAGAGAGAGACTGCGCGAGAGCCAGTCCAGCGGCTGAACTGTCCTCCGTTAACGGGGTGTACCCAGCGCCAGTTGGGCCGTGCGGGCGGGAGGAAAAGACATAGCCGAGTAAGGGGAGCTGTGCGGAAGCCAGCCAGTGGCTGAACCTGTCTGCTGTGGGGGAAGCGTACCCCTTCCACCGGGAAGAAACGCGGGAAGCCGCCATTAGGCGGAGAAGACGCCAGAAGCGGGAAACCGCCATTGAAGTGGGCGGGGCGAGAAAGGAAGAGCGGGAAACCGCCATCTTGATTGACATACCGCCATTGAAGTGGGCGGGGAGAGAAGGAAAGAGCGGGAAACCGCCGATTTTGCGGGAAAGCCGCCATCTTAGAAACAAACAAATAAATAAGAATACTTAAAGAAATACTGGTGCTGCGCCCAAGGGAAGAAATATGCCTAAGCGAGGGAATTTAACGACTTTAATTCGGAAATAGAAGACTGGGCCACGTACGTGGAACGCATAGAGATCTATTGCGAAGCCAACAAAATAGAGGAAGACGACAAGGCGATAACATTGCTAAACTCGATGGGGGCAAAAACATACGGGCTCTTGAAGCATCTAATAGCACCAAATAAACCAGCGGATCAGACCTTCGAAGAGATTGTGGCTGTGCGGAAGGACCATTTGAACCCCACACTGCTGATGCTGGCTGAACGATTCAAATTCTACGCAAGAACGCAGAAGAAAGACGAAAGCAATGCGGAATACTTGGTCGAACTGCGTAGGCTAGCGAAATACTGCCAGTTCGGAGGGAATCTGACAGAAGCGCTGCGGGACAAGTTCGTATGCGGATTGTCCAAAGAAGGGACGCAGAAGCGACTACTGGAAGAGAACGACCTCACACTGGACAGGGCTGTCCTTATAGCTGCATCGCACGAAGCCGCAGTGAAAGGAACGGCGGAAATGCAACTAAAGGCGACGGCACTTGGGGTGGACCAAATTACTTCAAGCACAACAAAATGCTACCGTTGTGGGAAGACCACGCATGACCAGAATCAATGCTGGTTTAAGAACCAAGAGTGTAGGAAATGTGGCAAACTGGGTCACATCGCGAAGGTATGCCGGTCCGGGAAAAAGACCAATAATCAAAGGAAGCCACCACAAGAAAAGTACAACAAGGTACACAAGGTGGCTGAGAAGAGTTCAGACGAACAGAATTCAGACTCAGACCCAAACAACCAGGAGCTGGGTAGGCTGAGAATCCACAATGTGGGTAAAGAAACGGATCTACAGGCCATCTGGGTCATACTAAAAATAGCTGGAGTCCAAGTAAGAATGGAGCTGGACACTGGATCAGCTCTATCAGTCATCAACCGAAGGGACTACCACCGGCTATTCTCTCACATACCTTTAAGAAATACCAAGTTCGTATTACAGACATACACGGGGCATAACGTATACCCCGTGGGGAAAATAAGAGTCAAGGTGAGAGATAGGGGTAAAGAACACCCAAGAATGAACTTGTACGTATTACCTGAGGGAGGACCACCACTTCTAGGACGGGAGTGGATTAAGAAAATAGACACGGAATGGCATTACCTAAAAGCCATAATGAGGGAGGACTCCGGTGCAAGCTATTAGCTCAGATTCTGAAATGGATGATGATAAGACCGAGTCGAATATGGAAGACAAGGCTAAAAGGGACTTGCCGACGGTGGGAAAGAAAACGAAGACATGCAGAAGGACTTATGGTACCAAGAAGAATAAAGCTGCAGAGCAGAACTCCAGGTTGACAGAGAATTCTGAGCCTGTTCAAGCAAAGGATTCATCCATGACGGAAGAACACCGAGCTCGGACGCAAACTTATGTCAAAGTACGACAACAATTAGAACAGTTGAGTGACCGTCTCGTACAAGAGATGAAAAATATGGAAAGGTTCTGGGACACCGAATGGGAGAACCTGGAAAGACTACAGAGACAGCTAACTCAAGCAGAGAGCGACCATAGAGCCATCGTGGTCAAATACCAATCACATTCCCCTGATGCTGTTCAGGAACTAGAATATTTACAGAATGAACCAAAGGAAGAGGAATCTTCAGGGAGCCAGGATTTTATTCCAGTTCTTCTCTACGACTCCTTACAAGCAGAGTGTGAGAAGTTGAAAGAACAGTATGAACAGGCCCAGGCTACAATTCTGGAGGGGGTTAACTCGGCAGCCTCCGAAAAGCTAGTTTCAGTAGAAGCATATGAACAACTAAAGGTTGAACATGAGCAAGAAGTCCAAAGGCTGCAGGAAATTCTTGATGAGCTCAAGGCCAAGACAGACTCATCGGTAGGAGATCCATCCATAGATGAGAAATTAGAGGTGAAAATCATGGCAGAGCATGAAAGACAGGATGTCCAAGAACTTATAAAAACATTGAAGGACACCCAAGACAAATATGAGGCGGCAATGACCGAGGTTCAACAACTTGAAGAACAGATTCAACTGGGAATCCTTTCAGTGGAAGAACAGGACACTGTAAGAATGGTCCCTGAACATGAACTAGAGAGCATCAGGGCGCAACTTTTCCGAGCGCTGAAAGCCAAAGTTCAAGAGGAACGTAAGGTGGAAGTATTGGAGAAAGAGGTGGAGGAAATGGAGAAGACTCTGATCCACCATGTTCCCAGGGAAGAGTTAACGGTCAGCCAACTCCTTCATATGCTGAAGGACAAGACTCTGCAAGGGGAACAATCTGAACATGAGCTTCAATCTTCAGGGGGAATGAGTTCGGAGCTCTCAAAAGTCACGGAGATAGCTGAGGTGGCAACACAAATTTTACAAGGATGCCAAAAGTACGTTGAATCACGTCAAGGTGAACAGAAGAATGTGGAAACCGTTACTTCAGTAGAAGGGTTAAATAGCCTGATAACGCAATTACCGATGGAAAGGGAGGTATTGAACTCACAAATGAGGTCCGTCGTGAAGGAATGGCAGATAACCCAGGAAGAGCGGGATGAATATGAATGCATGAAGAAGGCTTTTCAAGAAAGATGTTTAGGGAAGGAACCACCGTCAGCTAACGTCCAGACGGGTGAGGAGGAAGAAGAAGTCTCTCTCGCTGGCCTAACTCAGGACGAACCCGAATATTACCATGACCTGTTGAGTGACACTGAATATTACAAGGATGTGGTCTGCCCAGCTTGTGATGAAAACTCTCAAAGTGCTGAAATCCGGAGGAAGCACTTAAGGTCTAAGGAACATAGAGAGTTGGTGGCGCTACAGCTGGCAGCCGAGAAAGGAGCTCCGAGAGTTTCAAAAAGGCAGAAAAGAAAAAGAAGAAGCAGAAGATAATAACTGTCTAAAATATTAGCACTTCTACCATTCCAGGCGGGACATTACGAAAGGAGCTAAATTAGTTGAAAAACTGGAAAATGTCAAGACAGCCAGTTGGTTGTAAAAGTCCGCACTGCTGGTTCAACAGGACGAAGGTTCAAGCTGTTACGTCAAGAAAAAGGCTATGGAGGAGTCACGCTCGCCAGGTAATCCGGCTACACCAAAGAAATGTTGTTCGGAACGAGTCAAGATCAGAGACTGAATCTATGAACTGTTTCCGCAGAGACTGAACCTGTGAACTGTTTCCACCGAGATTATATTTGTAAATTGTTTTACATGACATTAACTCCACCGAGATTATATCTGTAATTTGTTTTATAGGAAGTTGAAGATATGTATGTTTAACGGGGACTCTGTAAGTAATAAGCTAAAAAGGGAGGATTGTAGTGTATGTACCCGTCTATCTTTAAGGGAACTATTGAATGTAACCGTTCACCTTTAAGGGAACTACTTTAGGTGTGGCACTATTTGTTTGGCTTCTGTATACTGTAATACCGATAGTGACCACACCAGTATATAAGTGTTGTGCCAGGAGTTATTGGGCAGATTCGCCCGGACCTTCGAATAGTAAAGACCTGTTTTGTTTGTTACTTCTGAAGTCTGTGTATTTATTAACTGCACAACCCACAGACTTTACACAGACAATGACCAGAACTTGTCGTGTTTGTGCTGAATGCAAACCCCGCCGTCCAAGCCAGCTCATCTTATTAAAGCAACTCGACCATTTGAGCGTTTGAGTCTCGATTTTAAAGGTCCCCTTCCATCGAGCGACCGTAATGTCTATTTTCTTAATATTATAGACGAGTACTCTCGGTTCCCTTTTGTTATCCCCTGTCTGGATGTGACTCGTGCTGTTGTAATTAAATGCCTCTGCCAACTGTTTTCCTTGTTTGGCATGCCTAACTATATACATAGTGATAGGGGTTCTTTATGAGCAAAGAATTGCGACAGTTTTTGCTATCGAAAGGGGTTGCAATGAGTAGAACTACCAGCTATAACCCTCGTGGTAATGGGCAGGTCGAGAAAGAAAATGTGACAGTGTGGAAAGCTATCGTACTGTCTCTGAATTCACGAGGCCTGCCGACCTCTCACTGGCAGGATGTCCTGCCAGACGTGCTGCATTCCATAAGGTCTCTTTTGTGTACAGCGACGAATGCCACCCCTCATGAAAGGATGTTTAGTTTTCCAAGAAAAGCTACTAATGGAGTAATGTTACCTACATGGTTGACGAGCACAGGCCCTGTGTTGTTGCGCAGACATGTGAGAGGCCACAAGACTGATCCACTGGTGGAGGAAGTACAACTCCTCCATGCTAATCCCCAGTATGCGTATATTCAATATCCGGATGGGCGAGAGGATACGGTCTCTATTAAAGATCTTGCACCTGCTGGAGCTCGAAAAGACTTCGACTCTGAGAGTAGAGTTTTCAATCGTGGTATTGGACCTTCAGAGACACAAACTCTCAGTGTGAAAAATACTGATGATTCTGGGAATTCGAATGAACTGGAGTTAGTACTCCGGGAGGAGCCTCAGAAAGAGTTATGTCATTCCCAGAGGATTATCAGACCTCCTGACAGACTGAATCTATAGCAGGGGGTGAATGTGATGAAATAACTCTGTGTTCTGGCATTTGTATTGTTGTTGTTGTTGTTGTACTTGTTAATGTCTGGAATGTTCCACCGGTGTAACCACTAATGCTCCTCCCTAGCCCCGCCCCTCTTCTGGAATGTTCTACCAAGGGCTGGGTTGGTGATGAATGATGGTTGCCCTGTGTTAACTTGATGCCATGTTCTTGCTTAATAAAAGCCTTTAGTTTTAAGCTTTAACCTCATGGATTCAGGCAGTTATTTGGCACATCACATATGTTGTGCACTAGGCTGATTAAGGGCAAGAAAAATGTGTTAACGAGGCCATAAGTCAGACAATACAATCAGAGTTGCTAAGTAGCACTCTAGACACTCAGTGCCCGTTTAAAATGGGTGTACTGCATGGGAGGTACAACGTGTTGGCTCCTACCTTTTTAAAGTGGACTTACGATCTTCTAACTGTTGCCAGCAGCTACCCTGTTTCTTTGCACTAATTTCAGCATCTTTGCTGTGTTTCTAAAACTGAACTTAGAGATTCTTCAAGCTATATCCCAGCCGCTATGCAATGCTTGTTTCCCCCAGGGAACTGTCATGGAATCATGCTATGTTGCAGCACAAAAACAGACAATTTGGCTGGTCAAGTGTTTGCCTCCCCCTGAGCCAACTAATCTAATTACATAGAAGCATAGAAACATAGAAGATAGGAGCAGGAGTAGGCCATTCGGCCCTTCGAGCCTGCTCCGCCATTCAATGAGATCATGGCTGATCATCCAAATTCAGTACCCTGTCCCTACCTTCTCCCCATATCCCTTGATCCCTTTAGCCTTAAGAAATATATCCAACTCTTTTTTGAATATATTTAATGAACTGGCCTCCACCGCCCTCTGTGGCAGAGAATTCCACAGGTTCACCACTCTCTGGGTGAAGAAATTCCTCCTCATTTCAGTCCTAAATGGCTTACCCCTTATCCTTAGACTATGACCCCTGGTTCTAGACTCCCCGGCCATCATAAACATCCTTCCTGCATCTAGTCTGTCCAGGCCTGACACTTGACTGCTCTTTCCCCATAACTTTTAATATTTCTGTTTTTCATGCAACTTTATAATTCCGTGTCACTTATAGCCAAGGGGATGGGGTAGCTTGGGATATGAATTAGATGAAAGAAAGACTTGCATTTAAAGAAAGAAAAGAAAGACTTACATTTATATAGCACCTTTCACAACCTCAGGCCGCCCCAATACGCTTTACTGCCAATGAAATACTTTTGAAGTGTAGTCATGTAGGTAACATTACACTGTTGTAATGTGAGATCATAGGAGTGGTTTCTACTCTCCCCTGCTCCCAGCAGGAAGTATCAGTCACACGGAGCATATAGCAGGACATTGCAGGCATACAGCCCATGATTTCCCAGTCATTCATTTTAATGGGCAGAAAACATTGGGCTGTGTATGCACAATTTTCCACAAGGCACTTCCTGTGAATCCCCCTCCTCGTGAGTAACACTCCCCAATGAAAATGCAGGAGCTCGGAATCGGCCCTCATAAAATATAGCATAGATCAAGGAAAGGCCATTCAAATTATCAGAACAATTCCTTCCACACACCATGTACAATAGATCCTCCTGAGGGAAATTCTGTACCCTCAAAAGATAATCTAGCAAAACTCCCACACTTCCACCATTCAGCTCTGCTTACTGTCATCTACAAATAACATTCTTTGGGCACTCTCTCAGCGCACTTTCCCTGATGGTTAATAGGAAATGCACTCAAAGAATGAGACAACTATGTCAACTTTCTTCCATCATCCTTTATAAAGTGTCCAGCCACATGAGGCCTGCTAACTGGCCAAGAACTGGTAAAACTGTCACTGAGATAGTGGCTGGTGAGCTTCAGCAACTGGCAGCCCTTGGACATAATCCTTTGAAGAGAAATGCTCTCTAGCTTGAGGCAGCAGACCATCTGTGTTCTATAAACTGAGCATCTGAAGTAATGGCTGTGGTGCTATTTTGTAGATTTTGGTTACTGCGACATTCTAAGCAATGACTCAGTCAGTTGCTATGATTTGGGGAGATATTTATTACAACATGAAACGAACTCTGCTTTGAGCTGGTTTAACTGTTGCTTTTCTTTTTAAACAATAATTCATTAGAACTGCATATCCTTAGGGAACTGGGTGACACAATGGGCCTGATAATAATGCAGAGGCAGGATCTGAATGGGGGAGGGGGGGTGGCAATAGCAGGTGACTAACACACAACATCGTGGGACGCGTGGGAATGCCCAGATTTCAATAGGGAGGCCACATTATCATTTTACTTCCGGGTTTTGCGTCCCAAAGGCACGTGTGCGGGTGTGATGCGAACCCGCATGACACGATTTCACCTCGACTATTTTAAAGGGCCATTTCACAGGTTCTTCTTCTTATCATGTCCACGGACAGTCTATACATAGCCCAGCCAGAACTGGACACATTTTTGCGCCTTGTTGTTGGATTCGGCAAGATCTGCAACAGTGCAGGGTTCCTCTAATGATGGGCATTGCAGGAGATGTTGCATAGTCTGTGCCTCAGTTCCACATTCACAAGTTGTCGGGCTGGTTGAATATCCCCATTTGTTTAGTGACACCTTTGAGCAACCTACACCGGTCCTAAGTCTGTTAAGGCACTTCCAGATTACCCAGTTGCAATTAGCTCCTGGGGGAAGGCTTTCATCAGGTAAAATTTCCATCGCTGGGGGTTGTTCAAGACTGGCGAGCCGGTCCTTCCACAAGGCGATGCGGGCTTCAGATGAGGTTGATTGTAATGGAACAACACTGTTCATGAAGCTCTTCCTTGACTTTAGGCAGCTGGGTGTAGGTGTATGACAATGCAGAGGGTGCCTCTCATCTGATGTTTGACGGAGTCGCTCTTTCTTGCTGGCTACCATTCTTCTTATATCAGGGGGAGCGATACCCGCCAGGATATATAGGCTGAAATAACAACAGAAAATGCTGGAAAAACTCAGCAGGTCAGGCAACATCCGTGGAGAGAAATTTGAGTTGACGTTTTGGGTCGAACCCTTCTTCAAAACTGGAAAGAAAAGAAGATAGATCGGAGGCAGGGCTGCGATCGGACAAAAGAATAAAAGAAACAAAAGAAGTAAAAGAGACAATAAAAGGTATTAGAAGCTAGACGAGATAGTAATAGGCTGAGATTAGGTGTAAAGTGTACTGGCAGGGCAAGAGATAGCTGCCAGGTGTGAGAGAGAAACAAAAGGAAAGGTCGGGGGGGGGAAAGGAGTGGAAAAATTACAAGAAAAAATGAAATAGGGGCCGAGGTTATGATCTGAAATTGTTGAACTCGATATTGAGTCCGGAAGGCTGCAGAGTGCCTAATATAGGCTTTTGGTGGATGCAATTGCTCTGTGAAGTACAAGCTGAAAGATAGAAACAGGGAGGGCAAAGGCTGCGCCCAGAATCAATGATGCTTCCCTGGACGTACTGCTGGGTGCAGCAAGGGCGAGGAAGGAGGTACTCTTCCCAAGAGGTACTTGGGGAGAAAAAAACCTGCTGTCACAAGAAAGAAGGTGTGATTGGAGGTGGCCCAAGAGGTGAGCAGCAGAAGTGTGATCATGAGGACTTGGATCCAGTGCAGGAAGGTTTTAATGACCTAACCAGGTCAGGACAGGTGAGCAAAGTTGCAGATTCACCTACGTCCTGTAGTGCACCCACCCCCCTCACTCTGCCTTGTTAAGCGTACTGATGCGCCATCAATAACTCTAGAAGACTAAGAGTTAAACTTATAACAAGTAGGTTTTTATTAACAGAAGAATACGAGCATGCCTCTGCTGGTAGACCGATCCTTAAAGCCAGGGGGACTGGAGGTCAATCACCTTTATACCTGGGCTTAGGGGTGGAGCCAGGGGCGGAGCCAGCTGAGGCATGCCCAGACATGTTCTGTACAGGCAGATTAGTGGTTTACCACACGTACTCCATCACATCACTGCTCATACCCACTTACGTTTCAGCAGCACCTATCGTTCGATTTCTATACATTTCCGCACCTCCCCCTTCCTCCATCCACCACTGCCACTCACCACAATCCTTATGTAATGTGCTCCCACCTCAGTCAGGTCCCCCCATTCTCAGCACTCAGCTCTCATGTGCATGCTAGTGACACTCGTGATGCATCTGCCTGATAGTCACCCTCACCGAAAGACCTGCACACATACGTTACAGCCACTCATAGGTCTATCGTGGAGAAGAGAGCGCAAAATACAATGGAAAGGTAGAGGACTGGAGGCAGACCCCCACATATCGTGGAGCTCACAAATGCAAAGCAGCTCCTGCCCAGAGATGATAAGGATTCCTCAGAGGAGCTCATTCCTTCTGAGGGTGCACCATCATAGGACACATGCCAACCAGGCACCAGCGCAGAAAACCAGCACTTCAAGATCTAATTGAATCTTTGAGCTACTAGGGCATCCCTGGCATCTCGAGCAGCAATGCGATCGGCTTGTCTGGCACTGGGGGCCCCATCTTCATCTTCCTCCTCTCCATTGGAATCCTCATCAGATGAAGAGTGATGAGCACCTTGTTCCTCCTCCGCCTCTAGTCCTTGCTGCTGTGCTATGTTGTGCAGAACGTTGCATACCACGATTATCCTCACTGGTGAGTACTGAATGGCGCCTCCAAACCTGTCCAGGCACCTGAAGCACACCTTGAGCATGCCGATGGCTTGCTTGATGGCACATCTTGTTGTCTTATGGCTGTTGTTGTTGTGCTCTTGGGGTTCATCGGTGGAGTTCCTCAGAGGTGTCATCACCAGGTTGCCTAGCAGCCACCCCTTAAAGCTGGTTCCAGGTCTGAACAGGTCAGGGATGTTGGACTGCCACAGTATGAAAGCATCACGGCAGCTCCCAGCAAATCGGGCGCAGGCCTGCATGAATCTTTTCTTGTGGTTGCACACCAGCTGCACATTGATGGAATAAAATTCCTTGTGGTTGACGGATGCTCCTGGTTGACCTGGTGGTGTGCGGATTGCTATGTGTGTGCAATCGATGGCACCCTGCACCTGTGGGAAGTCAGCCATAGATGCGAATCCGAGTGCCCACTCATTCTGGCTATTGTTATCACAGGGGAAGTGTACATACCTCCCAGCCCTGACAAACAATCCATCCGTCACCTGCATTATGCATTTATGTGCAGCCGACTATGAGACCCTCAATATGTCTCCGGTAGGAACCAGAGGTAAAAAAATTGAGGGCGGTGTTGATTTTCACAGCCACTGGTAATGTGAGGTCACCAGGTCCCGCAGGCAGCAGGTCTTCTTCTAGGAGGCTGCAGATGTCTGCCACCACCTGACATGACAATCTCAGCCTCCAGAAGCACTGCTGTTCTGAGAGTCAAGGAAGTTGAGCCTCTGTCTGCAGACCCTGTTAGGTGGGCAGTGCCTCCTGCGACCTCGACCCTTCTGTTGCTCCCCTCTCTGTTGGCAACCTGCAGCTCCCTCCACAGCAGGCCCTTGCTGCTGCTGATTCTCTTTAATGGGCTGCGCGGCACATTCAAAGTTTTGCGCATGTGCGAAATTTCACATTTGAAAAGCTGGTCCCGGGCTGCGCGGGACCGGTAGACAGCGGCCGCGCAGCTTAGAGGGAACATTGCATGACACCACCCAATCTGATGTTGTGTGTGTGAACAGCTCCAAACTGTAGAAATAACTCTCTCACAAGTACTCTCACCAAACTGTTTCCCACCCATCGTCGGGGGTGGGTGAGTTAAAACTCCCCCCAATCTATTAAAACACTGTTCTTTCAGACTTGGGACCTGAATTTGAGTTCAGTTCAGTCAGAGAGAATATAGTTCTCTTCTTACTGTTGAACATTAAATGAAATGAGTTTGGTCAACCGTTCATTTTCACTACTCAGAGCAGCCACAACTAAAAACAAGGAGAACAGCCAATCCCGTCTGTTTATATATATCCACACATCCATCTTGGAATGACAAGAATAACACTGCAGATGATAGAAATCTGAAACAAAAACAGAAAATGCTGGAAACACTCAGCAGCTCAGGCAGCATCTGACCTCTTGCCTCAGTGGATTATCTTTATGTGTGTGCCTTGAGAGTGAGTGCCAGCAGACTCATTCAGAGCAAAGCCCAATCTTGTCCTCACCTCGTGTCCCCACATGTGCACTGTCCAGCAGGAGTCACTAGGGGTAGGAACCCTTACTAACATAGAAACATAGAAGATAGGAGCAGGAGTAGGCCATTCGGCCCCTCGAGCCTGTTCTGCCATTTAATGAGATCATGGCTGACCATTCAAATTCAGTACCCTGTCCCTGTTTTCTCCCCATATCCCTTGATCCCTTTAGCCTTAAGAAATATATCTAACTCCTTCTTGAATATATTTAATGAATTGGCCTCAACTGCCTTGTGTGGTAGAGAATTCCACAGGTTCACCACTCTCTGGGTGAAGAAATTCCTCCTCATCTCAGTCCTAAATGGCTTACCCTTTATCCTTAGACTGTGACCCCTGGTTCTGGACTCTCCCGCCATCGGGAACATGCTTCCTGCATCTAGTCTGTCTAGTCCTGCAAGAATTTTATAAGTTTCAATGAGATCCCCTCTCATTCTTCTAAACTCTAGCGAATATAAGCCTAATCAACCCAATCTCTCCTCATACGTCATTCCTGCCATCCCAGGTATCAGTCTGGTGAATCTTCGCTGCACTCTCTCCATGGCAATAACATCCTTCCTCAGATAAGGTGACCAAAACTGCACACAGATTTTTCTCTCCCTGACTCACAGGCACGGAGACAAATTGTAGTAGCATGACTGAGACTGAGAACAGGCTTGGAATCGAAGCGGGAAAGCTTCTGGTCTGTAGGGCTGAGAACTAATGTACATCATATAGGCTAAAAATTCGATTAGGCCCAAAAACGGGCGCTGGGATTGTGATGCTTGATCGGCCCACACCCATTGAAAGTAGCGCCGGCAGCACGTGACATTCGTGCTGCCTGCTAATTAGCATTATTGATGTGACAGCCCAGCGCAGAGAGCGCTGCTGAGTGGCTGAGCGCTCAGCAGGAGGCCAAAGTTGGTGCGAGGCTCGCTCTATTCAAAGATAGCCTCCACTTTTAAACACAGTAAGCACCTCTTAAAGGGGAGCTGCATTCTGCATTCAGCAGCTGGAAAAAGTTCAATGACCTCACACGAGTGGTCAAGGTCAGTGAATGCCGTCTCCCACCAACTGTATCACTAGCCTCACACACTGCTCAATGCATCACACCCCCATCACTCATCTACCAACAATCTCTTATCAATCACGACTCATACCTCACAATCATAGCTTCACCTCACCCTCACACACTTACCACTGCTGCAGGTGTCACACCCACATCTCACACCTTGCACACACTGCCAGCTATTCAACTGACCCAAACACATTGCACCACATTCACTGACACACTTCCCTCTCTCTTGCAGTGCAAGGTGACTCATAACTGCAGGCAGCAGCTGCTAACCGGCGGGAAAGGGCAAGCCCGCTTATCCTGACCTAGCTGGAGGAGACCGTGCTTGATATTATTGGAGGGGTCGTCACTGAGGCCATGGCGATTGGCGAGGCTGAAGCCATTCAAGATGACGGTATGCACATACCTAATCCTTCTTCTCACATCCCACAATCTCTTCTCACTTACAAGCCGCTGATGGTGTAAGCATGCACATCTTGCTTTCCCCCCTCCCCTCACCACAACCCGACCCTTGTGCCTTCCTCCTTTCAGATACCCAAGAACTCCAAGCTTCCCAGCCAGTTCAGGAAGAGCAAGAGGAGAGAGATGGAGAAGAGATACCGTCACTTGATCTCACACTCGCAGGCACCAGACCAGATACTGGCACTACGTGTACTTTAGAGGGTAGTATAGAGGCAGTATCTGCATGTGGTGAGTCACCGGGCATGAGTGGCCTGCAGCCAGTCCATGGGAAAGGGTAGCACAGGTGCCAGCTCCTCGAGAGGGCGAGGTCGCACACGAGGTCTGCTGCCGAGGACTCAGATGAGGAATTCAATGGGGCAGCTTTCACAAAAGGGTGATGAGCATGCACACAGAAATGTTTGGTGCATTGACAGGCCTGCCAGAGAGCCAGCTGTCACTGTCAAAGAGCATGAAGGAGTCCGGCTCCAACCTTGCACAGGGCTTTGTGCGGAACTTGAAGCCCATGATTTCCAGGATGGAAGTGATGGGCAAATGCATTAGAACACCTGTGGACCAAACCACGATGCAGGTTCTGATGAAGGATGTCTCAGCTTCCACTGCAGCACAAGCGGAAGCAACCCAACATCTGAGTGCTACAGTAAAAGTTCAGACTAATGTCATGCAAGCTGAGCTTGCTGCCACGCAAGCTCAGACTGCTGCCATCGTGGTTGCATTTATCAGTGTGGAAAGGGTGTCACAGCAGTCCAGCAATCTGTCCTCCAGCAGATTACTAGGATTGCTGAGGCGCCGCCCTGGGGGAGTGGCAGTGGCTCCATGGAGCACAAACTTGCTGTCCTCTCCCAGGATGACAGCATTTGTCCTCTCACCACCGCCACTTTGCCAGTGCCCTTGCTGTTGCCTGTCAGCCTGCCAGCCCAGACTGCTGCTGCGCATGCTGAAGTGGTGTAGTCTATAGCTGGGCCTTCTAGGCCCAGAGCTGCTTGAGGTCATCCTGCAAGGCTTTCTGCAGTCTCTTCCACTGAAATTCAGCAGCCATCCAACAGCCATGCTGCAGCCACTGGGGTAGCACTTTGTAGGAGCACTAGGACAGGCAAAGGCACACAGAAGATAGGCACTAAGGGAATGCACAAGGTGATTAGTTGACTTTGTTGTGTAGTATTGGATTGAATGATTTATAAATGTGGTTTGGAATATTTGTTTTGTGGTGGCTTTCATTTCAGCATTGTGGCCAAGAGGACGCTGTGTTGTTCTGTGACAAAGAGATGGTAAGATGGGGAAGTGTTGAGCAACAGGGATCTGGGGTTTCATTTAGCGGAACCAGAGTCTGATGATGCGCTCACTGACAGCCCATCCAGAATGTGAATGTTCAGGCTGCCTCTTCCCTTCCTCCTCCTCCTCCTCCTCCTCAGGTGGTTCCAGAACCCGTGGTGGAAAGGGCTGCACCCTCGTGATGGCCAAGTTGTGGGGGATACCCACCATGAATTGGGACACCCACTTGGGTGAGTACTGGAGGGCTCCACCCAAGCGGGCAAGGCAGCGGAACCATTGCTTCAGCCCCCCAATGGTCTGCTTGATGACGTTTCTCGTGGTAGCATGGCTCTCATTATATGAGTGCTGGCCACGAGTGGTGGGGGTGCGTAGGGGAGTCATCATTCAGAGTGGATAGCCCTTGTCACCGAGCAGCCACCCTCAGGTTTGACGTGGTGGCTAGAATATTGCTGTCACAACGGACTGGTGCAGGATAAAGGCATCATGACTGCTGCCAGGATACCGAGCATTCACCATCGTGATGTGCTGGGCATGGTCACAAACCAACTGCACATTAAGTGAGTGGTACCCTTTGCGGTTACGGAACATCTCACCATTGAGATGCGGTGCGTGCAAAGCCACACGTTTGCAGTCGATGGCACCCTGTACTATGGGGAAGCCCGATATTTTGGCAAAGCCATGTGCGCGCTCCTCCTGCATCTTTCTCTCTCTTTAGAGAGAAGACAATGAAGGCCCCTTGCCTAGCGTACAGAGCTTCTGTGACCTCCCGGATGCAGCGATGGATGGTGAACTGTGAGATGTTTGCTATGTCGCCTGTTCTAGCCTGGAAGCATCCACTGGTGAAAAAATTCAGAGCCATGGTCACCTTGCGGGCCACTGGCAGCACTGTCATCGCCCTGCTCTGCAGGGGTGAGGGAACAATAATATTGGTCCCTCATAGTTACCCGTATTTTTTATTCACTTCTCCTGAAGAGACTCATCCTTATGGGATACAGTTGCATTGACACTGGCACCCCTCTGATAACTTGCCTAACTGGATTAACTTCGTGCGTCCACAGAGCCTCATAAAATTTACCCTTAAATATCCAATATAAGTTAGTTATATACATGAGGATCCTGGCAATTCCAATCAAGCTTCTCAAAAGAAACAGAACTTGTTTGATAGTCTGAGCCTTATCTTCATTGTATCACTTTTCACAGTCAATCTCTCCCCACGAGAAGGTCTAATGTTCTTCCTTTTCTTCATTTTGAATTTATTTTCTCCTTGTTCTCCCCTTGTCTCCGGATGTTAGTGCTGTGCTTTAGTTTCAGAGGCAGTGACAGCTGTTTAGTACCTTGATCAAATAATTCTTCTTCATGCGCAATCCTAGACAGGGAGTGAGGTCAGGAAATTAGACCATACAAACATAAGATCATGCGAAAAAGGAGAGCTGAAGACTGTTCTATTCTAGCATGATGCAACTTCTGCACACCGCCATTCCCATCCCTCCAAGTCATCTAGTCTTCTGGGAGAGGCACAGAACCATCTTAGCCGTGCCTAAACCTGTCCTCATCCTGATTCTGATATCCAGCATGAATCACTAGATAATGATCAAAAGTGAGAGCCCTAACTGATTTTCCTCTCTCTAGTCCAGACACCCTGAGACCAATTGTAGCTGCCCAGGCTGAGATCAATTAACTCAGCAGAGACTGAAAATTGAATCTTGGGATGTTCCTGGCCACTGAACCTTCAGTCAATGCAGACTGAAACCGGAATGAATAAAAATACAATCAAACAATAAGTACTCTTTGATGTGCCTCAATGAATCCGAGACTCGACGTTAACGGAGCAAAGCAAGGCTTTTATTGACTAAGAAAGTAATACACAGTGGAGAAGTGTCTCCCATCCAAAGATCTGCTGCACTGCCTGTGAGGCAGTGCAGCCTGCTTAAGTAGTGGCCAGGTATGGGCGGAGCCCTACACACAATACAGTACCGGTGGGGAAATGAAACTGAAACTAAACTAAACACAGAGAATACAGTGCCTGAGAACACAGAGAATACAGTGCCTGATGAACGGCATATTTCATCACATTCACCCTTTCTATAGATTTAGTCTGTTCGGGGGTTTGATAGTCCTCTGTGACCGACGTGGTGCCGCGGGTGTCGGCTGGGTGTCCCCGGTGGCCTCCTGAATCTCTGCCGGGGGCGCCGCCAGGGTTGTTGAAGGGGTAGTTGGTGGGGGCACCGTTGGTCGATGTTCTTCCGGGGGTGATGAAAGAGTAGTGGGTGGGTAAGAGTTGCTGTGATCGCTGTTGCTGTTGTTGTCGTGGTTGTTGTCGTTACCGGCTGGGGCGACGTCTTTTATGGACACGGTGTCCTCCCTTCCGTCGGCGTGCCGGACATACGCGTATTGGGGGTTGGCGTGGAGTAGGTGCACTGACTCCACGAGAGGGTCCGTCTTGTGGCCCCTCACATGCCTTCGTACAAATACCGGACCTGGGGTGGAGAGCCATGACGGCATGGATACGCCTGAGGTGGATTTCCGGGGAAAGACAAACATTCGTTCATGAGGCGTGGCATTAGTGGCAGTACACAATAGCGACCGTATCGAATGGAGCACATCTGGGAGGACTTACTGCCAGCGGGAGATAGGGAGGCCCTTGGTCCTTAGAGCTAGAGTGACTGCTTTCCATACTGTCCCGTTCTCTCGCTCCACCTGGCCGTTACCTTGGGGGTTGTAGCTGGTGGTACGGCTCGTGGCGATCCCCCTGGACAGCATGTACTGGCGTAGCTCTTCACTCATGAAGGACGCCCCCCTATCTGTGTGGATGTAGCTCGGCATACCGAACAGACAGAACAGGCTGTTGAGGCATTTAATGACCGTGGCGCTGGTCATGTCTGGGCAGGGGAAGGCGAATGGGAAATGGGAGTATTCGTCCACAATGTTCAGGAAGTAAACATTGCGGTCGACTGACGGAAGGGGGCCCTTGAAATCTAAGCTGAGCCGCTCAAAGGGCCGTGTAGCTTTGATTAAGTGGGCTCTATCTGGGCGGTAGAACCGAGGCTTGCACTCAGCGCAAGTGCGGCAGTTCCTGGTCAGAGACCGAACTTCCTCAATCGAGTAGGGTAAGTTGCGGGACTTTATGAAGTGGAACAGCCGCGTGACCCCTGGGTGGCAGAGGTCGTTGTGGAGCGTCTGTAGCCGATCCCCGGTGGCGCTGGCACACATCCCTCGTGAGAGGGCGTCGGGGGATTCGTTAAGGGCCCCTGGCTGGTAAATGATGTCATACTCGAAGGTGGAGAGCTCGATCCGCCACCTGAGAATCTTATCATTTTTAATCTTCCCCTTCTGTTTATTATTAAACATAAACGCTACCGACCGTTGGTCGGTAAGTAGGGTGAAGCGTTTGCCGGCTAGGTAGTGGCACCAGTGGCGCACTGCCTCCACGATGGCTTGGGCCTCCTTTTCCACGGAGGAGTGTCTGATCTCGGGCCCTTGGAGGGTCCTCGAGAAGAAAGCTACGGGCCGCCCCGCCTGGTTGAGGGTGGCCGCCAAGGCAAAGTCAGACGCATCACTTTCCACTTGAAAGGGAGTGTTCTCGTCCACTGCCTGTAGCGTGGCCCGCTCAATATCCTGCTTAATGCTTTTGAAGGCGGCGTGGGCCTCAGCAGAGAGCGGAAAAGAGGATGCTTTCAAGAGGGGGCGGGCTTTGTCGGAGTAGTTGGGGACCCATTGGGAATAATAAGAAAATAACCCCAGGCACCTTTTCAGGGCTTTGGGAGTGTTGGGCAGGGGCAGCTCCCGTAGGGGGCGCAATCGGTCGGGGTTTGGTCCGATTTCCCCATTCTCCACCACGCTGCCTAGTATGCAGAGGCGCGTGGTGTTGAAAACGCACTTGTCCTCGTTGTAAGTGAGGTTGAGTTTTTGTGCGGTTTTCAGGAACCTCTCGAGGTTTGAGTCGTGATCCTGCTGGTTGTGACCGCAGATGGTGGCGTTGTCAAGGTAGGGGAAGGTTGCCTGCAAGTGGTGGTCATCGACCATGCGGTCCATCTCCCTCTGGAAGACCGAGACCCCATTCGTCACCCCAAAGGGGACTCTGAGGAATTGGTAGAGGCGTCCGTTCGCCTCGAAGGTGGTGTACGGGCGGTCCTCTGGTCTGATGGGGAGCTGGTGGTACGCTGACTTGAGGTCGATGGTGGAGAACACCCGGTATTGGGCAATTTGGTTCACCATTTCTGATATGCGGGGTAGTGGGTAGGCGTCTAGTTGGGTGTACATGTTGATCGTTTGGCTATAGTCGATCACCATCCGTTTCTTCTCGCTACCCCTCACCAGTACCACTTGGGTGCGCCACGGGCTGTTGCTGCGTTCAATGACGCGCTCCCTCAGCAGCCTGTCCACCTCGGTCGCGATAAACCGCCTGTCCTCCCAGCTGTACCTCCTGCTTTTGGTCGCTATTGGCCGGCAGTTGGGAGTAAAGTTCGCGAATAGCGAAGGCGGCTTTACCTTCAGGGTAGCCAGACCGCACACTGTGAGGGGCGGCTGGGACCCACCGTAATTGAGCGTGATGCTTTGGTGGTGGCACTGGAAATCCAGGCCCAAGATCACGCTCGCACATAGATTCTTCATGATTAGCAATTTAAAATGATCGTATACAGTTCCGTTAACGGACAATTGTACCACGCAGTAACCCATAACGGTCGATGTCTGGGTTTTATCAGCCATAGAGACGGTGCCCCGAGCAGGGACCACCGTTAGAGAGAGTTGTTGTGCTAGTTCAGGGTGGATAAAACTCTCCGTGCTTCCACTGTCAATTAAACATTTAACCCCGCACCCGTTTACCTCGATGTCCACCATTGATTTGGATAGCGGGTGCGGTCTGGTCTGGTCCACTGTGACCGATGCCACTGTAGGGCCCTGATTGAGACAAGATGGCGTCCACGCTGTCTGCTCACAAAATGGCGGACCCCACGAGGTCGGGCAAGATGGCGTCCAAGATGGCCGCTCCCACGGCGCACACGCGGCGGTGGCGGGTTTTCCAGCGGGGTTCCCTCTGCACACCTTCCCGAAGTGCCCCTTCTTACCGCACTTGAAGCAGGTGGTGCCTTTCACCGGGCACAGGTTTCTGGTGTGCTTCGGCTGCCCGCAGAAGTAGCAGTTGGGGCCCCGACGCGTCGCGGCTGTCGTAGGGCTTCTGGGGGGAGAGCGGGGCCCCGACGGTGTCGGGCTGCCGTGCGGGGAAGATGCCTTCCAAGATGGTGGCACCCTTGGTGCACACGTGGCGGCGTGGGCAGCGCGGGCTGAAGAGTAGGCGTCCGAGTTTCTCTGGGCCACATCCAGGGATCGCGCTGTGTCCACAGCCTGTTTCAGGTCCAATCCCGTTTTTTCCAGTAGTCTCTGCCGGATGTAAGTGGAGCTGAGGCCTGTGATAAAGGCATCACGAACAAGCTCGTCAGTGTACACTGTGGCTTTTACATCTTGGCACTTGCAGTCTTTGCCAAGCATTTTCAGGGTGACTAGGAACTCATCCAGCGATTCCCCAGGTCGCTGTGCGCGAGTAGCGAGCAGATGCTTAGCGTACACCTCATTCATAGGCTGCTGGTAATGCGCCTTTAGGATGTCGCAGGCGGCCGGGTACGTGTCGGCGTCTTGGATGAGGGGGTAAACCCGGTGGCTTACCCAATTCCGCAGGATTCCGAGTTTCATACTTTCGGCGTCCGTAGCGCCTGTGATGGCTACGGAATTGCCCAGGAAGAATTCCATACACTTAAACCAGTGTCTGAAGCGTGCCGATGCGTCCGAAGCATGCTGGTCCAAATCCAAACATTCGGGTTTCAAGAGTTGATCCATTGCGTTGAAAATTTAGTTAATAAAATTGATGTGCCTCAATGAATCCGAGACTCGACGTTAATGGAGCAAAGCAAGGCTTTTATTAACTAAGAAAGTAATACACAGTGGAGAAGTGTCTCCCATCCAAAGATCTGCTGCACTGCCTGTGAGGCAGTGCAGCCTGCTTAAGTAGTGGCCAGGTATGGGCGGAGCCCTACACACAATACAGTACCGGTGGGGAAATGAAACTGAAACTAAACTAAACACAGAGAATACAGTGCCTGAGAACACAGAGAATACAGTGCCTGATGAACGGCATATTTCATCACACTCTTCCAATGCAACCTCTCACCAGTCACAACAGAGCACAGACTCAGAGCATTTTTATTAAATACATATCAAGCCTGATAGAATGGCACTCTGTGATTTATTGGGTTTTCAATCATTTGCTATAAATTCATTGACCTGGAAATTTGGGGATCAGTCTCTGCAGGGTGAGGTCCAAGGTGCACCCAATATTGGGTTTCGGGTCTTCTTACCATTGAGTTGGAGTACTGCAGACAGTAACAGGCTGTGCACCGGCAAAGCAGAATGAAAGATTGATAAATGATAAAAAGGGATAGGACTGGGTGGGCGTTAATAGGGTCAGGATGTTATGGTGCCTGGGGTGGGAGTTAGTGGTGGCGCTCGGGAAGGGTGGGTTAGAAGGGGGGTGGGGGAGCAGATGTAACAGTGGCTGGCAGAGGCCCATATTGTTTGAATCTAGGGTCAGGAGGAGCACTCCTACTCCTAACGGCACCACATTCAGGTAAGTATATTTTAAAACCTTACCTTTTTGGTTGTAGCTTGGGCTGCCTGTTAGGCCACATGTAGAACTGGTTTTCCTGAGTGCACCCGGCGCTGGCTGCACCAGGGCAAACCAATCTTGCAATGGAGGTCTCCAAC
Organism: Somniosus microcephalus; assembly: GCF_052327205.1. Taxonomy (NCBI): domain Eukaryota; kingdom Metazoa; phylum Chordata; class Chondrichthyes; order Squaliformes; family Somniosidae; genus Somniosus; species Somniosus microcephalus. The sequence goes on from NC_140995.1 coordinate 90,386,206, forward strand.
AGGCATTAGGCCACATATTTGAATATGCAAAGGACCTAGGCCTAGAAATTGGGTTTTGGCTTAGCCAGGGCTTTAGCGCCGGAAATTAGTGCCGGCGCTAAGTCCCCTGCGCGCGCCAAAAATTCAGTGGCGCCGCGCCCAAACGGCTGCCGGCGCTACTGAAGGGTCTTAGCGCCTGGAAAAGGGCGCTAACTGCCATTTCGCGCCGCAATTCCGGCGCTGCGGCACCCGATGCGGTGCAGCAGGCTGGGGAAGTGCAGGCCTCCTCCTTCCGTTAAGGAGGAGCTGCCTGCACCCGGCCGCGGCCCGCGCAAATCTGCTTAAAAATGAGCCCGGCACCTCGGACAAGTGCCGGGCTTGCATCTGTTCCGGGGGGGGGGGGGGGGGAGAAGTCCGGGGAGGGAGCTGCAGGCAGGCGGCCGGCGGGAAAGCGGCCGGCCGCCGCGGGGCCTTTAATGCGCCGGCGCTAACTGCAGTAAGGCACCTCTGACAAAACGCTGGTTGCGGCTGCCACGGGCGAGGCGGCCACAACACAATTTCGGAGTTCGGGCGGGTTACCACGGCAACCGGGATGCTGCGCACACCGATGACGTCATCGGTGCCGGCGCAGCGCTACCGGAGCAACGCCGATTTAGGGCCCCAGGGAATTTCACTACAGGCCATAACTCCGGCGCAAGGCCCTCTAGCGCCTCAAATGAGGCGCTAAGGCTACTGAATTTTCAGCCGCTAACGTTTGTTTCAGGCGTAGGCATGGACTATCGATTTTTTTTTGGTCTTTACCAATACGGCAGATGGCGGACTTCCAGCTCACAATGAACGTGTGCTTCCTGCCTGCCATATTGAAGGTTTAGAGGCTGTTTAGCACCCAAAAAACGGACGCTGTATGGCCAAATTTCTAAGCCATCTTCTGTAGATGTGTGCATATGTTTTGTGACATAGAGGTGTTCTGGGAGAACTATGGGGGAAAAATTTGTGTTCGCCAGCAAAGTTGTCGGTGTCACCAGCAACTGCCATTAATGGCCACTGGAAATGTCCACAACGCTAAGCGAGTGAAATTGGTCTGGAGTCACGGAGATAGGTGGCACAGCGCTCACCTTCCATGCAACGCCGTCCTGGTGGCGTTGCTGGAGGGATCCAGGATGAAGTTTGTGTCCAGGTCCGGTTATTTTTACAGCAAATTCCGGCCCATTGCATCGTTCATATATGATATATATCATGTGGATATTTGGGAAATGTAATTGCTTCCAAAAAAGTAATCAATACAAGAATCTTACATATTATTTGCATTAATAAAATATTGGCTAACTGCAATGCTGCAAGTTCCTGTGGCGGAAATTCTGTTAAATCAAGTTGCTGTTCTAGAAAACAAGGAAAACATTTTAATAAAAGGAACCACATTGTTCTTCATTACTGTGAATTTGATTTGTGCTAAATTTTCTGTAAAATTCTTGCAGAACTGAAATGCAGCCTGTCTAGCCTAGATTCTCCTCTGCGATCCCACCTGAAATCAAGCAGGGTTATGGCGGAGAATAACCTTACTGCCACATTACTGAGATTTCGCTTCTCCCCCAACCCGACCACTTTCAGCTCCTTCCCTGCCCGCTGCATGCAAATGCCACAGTGGGGGTGCGGGGCGGGGGGGGGGGGGGGGGAATGTGACCGTGGGCCCTGTCGAATTATCACCCATCTGCCTCACCTTCTACTGTTTCCCATGGGCTGCCTTGTGGAAACTGACAGTTGGCCCTGGGAAGCAAATCATAAAGGTCCTGAGGTCCCCCAATAGAGGGGGTGGGCCTTGTAATGGCCTCCTCTCCCTCCAATTTGGATCCGATGCTTACCTGCTGAGGCTTTTAGTGGGAGCCTTGATGTCACCTTGGGGGCCCTTCAATCACTTTAAGGTCCCTTGCGATCTCTTCTGGTGCTGTAGCGTCTTTCCCACTGCACCACCATCGGAATTATCCTCTTTGTATTGGTGGACTCTCGCCTGACAGCAGAAATCCCACTGTTTGCCCGGCATGCATTTCAAATGACTCCTGACTCAGGGAAATGGGGTGGATTTGGATCTCTGCCTGAAGAGGAGAATCCCACCCTTATGTCCCCTGATGCTGGAAGTCTGGAGATTCATTTTTGTAAAAGAAAAGCTCTGATTTTAACCTAATGCACCCGGTGCGATTGGGATCCGTTCGTGAATCAATTTATATCCCGCCCCATTTTACACTCCATTCAATTCAGTTGAGCCAAAAACCAGGTGGGGGATTAATTGGGTCAGTTCTTGCCGGGCAGTTGCCTTAACATCAGGGCTAATGTTTATACATTAGAATTTAAACTGAAGGCAGGGCCCAGAAATTCCTGTGAAACCACAACAGAGGTGAATCCTGAGCAGGGTGAGTATCAGAAGCATTTACAGTGCCATTAGGTGGCCCACCTCAGGTGGTGCCTTGCTGCAGTGCACGGTACTGTTCAGTGTAGCACTGAACCACCATGATCAGAAAATCCAAAATGAGGTTCTCAGTCTGTTCTGAGTTAACTGATCTTCTTTTGTCCGATCGCAGCCCTGCCTTCGATCTAGTTCCTTTTCTCTCCAGTTTTGAAGAAGGGTCAAACCCGAAACGTCAACTCAAATTTCTCTCCACGGATGTTGCCTGACTTGCTGAGTTTTTCCAGCATTTTCTGTTGTTATTTCAGCTAAGGTAATAGTTGGCCTACTGCAATCAGTAATAGACCCAGAGAGGGGTGAGGTCAGTCAGGGTTCAAGTTCCTACTTGTTATCCAATGACTCCTGCTGGAATGTATGCATGTGTGCACATCGGAGAAGCAGCAGGCTCAGCTGTGACGCACCCCATGAGAAAACAGCTGCTGACATTCCCTGTCTTGTCTCCTTCATGAGCAGCGGTCACTTGGTCAAGTTACTGGGGGGCAGTGATGCTTGTGAAAAGTTTTTCCAGTAAAAGTCGATAGTTTGAGAGGAGAGAAAAATTGAAGTGTGGTTGGGGGGGGCGGCGGGGGGAAATGAAGGCATATTTTCATAGGGGTATATGCTGCTGATGTCTGTTCCAAGGCTTTTAGATTCCCACACAAGAGGTTCTTTTTAACATGACTGGTTATTAGATTTTTAGATGGAATTTACTGCACAAAAACAGGCCAGTCATCCCAAATGGTTTATGCTCCATACCAGGCTCCTCTTACATCTAAATTTTAAATTTTAAAATCTAAAATTTAACATCACAAGAATTATTGTTCTAACATATGCCGGCCTTTCTTTGCTGAAGGCTGGGATTTTTAATTTACTTTTGCAGCCATGCGTAACATCCGTCTGGTAAATGCAACACAAAATGTTTTCAGCCAATTTATTAATAGTAATTATGTTTCACCTTTTGAAGCAAAGCTTGTTAACATCCTTGGGCCTTATACATGGACAAGGAAATATCCCAAAGCATGCCTAGTTCCTCAAGGGAAAGGCATTGTTGAGCTTGTTTTTTGCTGACATAAGGAATTTTAACCGAGGAAATGTCAGGCACTGAGTTTCACCCTCTGCTTCATGAGCCGCGTCAGTTCTCCGGCTGGCTCAGTGGGACTTCCAGGCTCTGCTCTCATGCTCTGCTCAATGAGTATTTGTGGCAGTGGAAATAAAAGATTAAAATAGCCTTTGGGCCAATTACAACTGGAAATGGGAGCAATAGGTGTTGGTTTTGTACTACCTTTATATTGAGAGCCAGGGCTGATCTCAGCTCAGAGCTCAAATCCGCAAAGTCAATCACTCTAAGTCAGTGGACAATTTAGTGCTGTCTGGATAACGCCTGAAGACACACCTCTAATTAAAAGACTACAGAATGGCATGGCATGTGATGTTCATTGCAAAGCAGCATGTTCTAATTTTGTAGCTAGTGCAACATTTGCATTAGTACAAAGGTCGTTGTATTTTGTTAGAGACATTCTGGCACTTATGAATTATGGATTTTTACTGAAGCATTTTCCACAGCATCATGCTCATAGCAGAAGCTGCCCCAATATTCAATGAGTTTGTCCAGGGAGTAGTTGAATCACATAGACCAGGAAGGGTTCATGTTCAATCCCTGGTCTATCGTCAGTTGGCTGATCTCAGCTGGTCTCAGTGTCCCGGGTTAAGCTTCCTTCCACCTCTCCTACTGGAAGTGTGGAGGTTGGGCAAGGAAAGGAACAGGCTCAAATTGTGATGTCTCCACAGTCAAATATTCTCCTAACACGCAATGGTGAGGCTCACACATGAATAATGTCCAAATGGCATAGGTTTGAGAGTGCACCCATCACCCATTGAAACAAACTCCACTATATAGTCAGTGCCTTAAAGAGAGGGGAGGAGCGGTGTGGCGAAATTTAAGAAAATAAAAAAAATTAGAATTAAGAAACAACAAAAATAAAAACCCCGATTTTAACTCAGGGAGAGTTCGGAGTGGAAGGACAGGCTGGGTTAAAATTGGGGCTGTATTGTGTATACATTGTTCTCAAATAAAGTTTTGGACATTAATGGTGTGACATACAGATTCATCTACTTGGAGACCCAGGATACCTTCTGTGTTTGTGGCTTCTAAAATGGTTTCTTATTCATGGATATTTGTGCACATAAAAGTGGTATTTTAGGGTACAATTCTAAAGTGGGTGCATGAACAGAGACACCTGGGGATAAATGTGCACAAATCATTGAAGGTGGCAGGGCAGGTTGAGAAAGCGGTTAAAAAAATCATACGGGATACTGGGCTTCATAAACAGAGGCATAGAGTACAAAAGCAAGGAAGTTATGTTGAACCTTTATAAAACATTGGTTTGGCCTCAACTGAAGTATTGTGTCCAATTCTGGGCACCGCACTTTAGGAAGGATGTGAAGGCCTTAGAGATGGTGCAGAAAAGATTTACAAGAATGGTTCCAGGGATGAGGGACTTCAGTTACGTGGATAGACTGGAGAAGCTGGGGTTGTTCTTCTTAGAGCAGAGAAGGCTGAGAGGAGATTTGATAGAGGTGTTCAAAATCATGATGGGTCTAGTCAGAGTAGATAGAGAGAAACTGTTTGCATTGGCGGAAGGGTCGAGAACCAGAGGACACAGATTTAAAGTGATTGGCAGAAGAACCAAAGGTGACATGAGGAAAAACTTTTTTACGCAGCAAGTGGTTATGATCTAGAATGCACTGCCTGAGAGGGTGGTGGAGGCAGATTCAATTGTGGCTTTCAAAAGGGAATTGGATAAGTAACTGAAGGAAATAATTAGCAGGGCTACGAGGAAAGGGTGGGGTAGTGGGACTAGCTGAAATGTTGTTGCAGAGAGCCGGCATGGGCTCGACAGGCTGAATGGTTTCCGTCTGTGCTGTAACCATTCTATGATTCTATGACTGTTCATTGAGTGTACACAAAGTAATTGAAAATAAATTGAGTTGGCTCTATTCCTCTCTGAAAAAGTGCAACAACATCAGCATTTTAAAATACAATCGTGATTTATTTGTTACATATAACAAAATGCCTGACAAGCTATTGGTTACATGTTAACTGCACAGGTTCACTGGAGCTCTTTGCAGAAGAACAGCTGGTCCTACACTAATCAGCTTTGAAAAGAGTAGTGCTTTGATTCAAAAGGATTTGCTATACACTTTGATATGACAGCACAATTGGCATCAAACTGAATAACAAAGATATTATTGTGCTGCTTGTTTGTGATATCATGATAAAAGTTCATGGGCCTCCTCTGCGATTCTCCGTCCCACAATAAAGATGATGGAGGCTAAATTGGGCTGTGTCGTGCCTATTTTTTAGGCACTACACGGCCACCTAACACCCGTAAATATGGTCAGAGATGCTCGCACACACTTCCGACGGGAAGTGCGCAGGATGGCATCTTGGTAAAGGGGTTTGTGCGCATGCACCATACGACTTACTAAAGCAGGCGCGAATCAGTGTGCAAGGCTGATTTGACACCAGTGCTGCCATTTTCGAACACCACACTCCAGCCAATGGACTGCCTTAACTTTGAAGAGCTGAACACAACGTTAAACGGAATGAAAGACCCCCCTCCCCCCCCCCCTCCCCCACCAGCGCTATTTAAAGGAATCAGGGACTACTTACAGGTTAGTTGCTGGATTATTTCTTCTGGCTGCTGGTACAATTGCATGTGTTTTTGGAACTTTCCTATACTTTGCCTATAATTTGAATACTCTACAGGGAGTGGTCTGGCTGATGCTGAAGTACTTTGTTGGTCATTTAAAATCTTGTGCAGAAACAAGTTGTTTCCAGACATGGGTGGTCTGGTAGGGCTTCCTCTGGGAATTGAACATGACTGGGAGGATGAAGAGAGGCTATGCAGAGCAGGACAAGCTGCTAGAAGAGGGAGGAGGAGGAGGAGGGGGAGAAGGGCTCTCAGCAGGGTCTTTAGGGAGCAATTCTCTTACCTCAACTTCAGCGACGACCAATGTTTGAGACGTCTTTGCTTCACAAAAGATGTTGTGACTGAAATCTGCCAACTGCTGCAGTCACAACTGCAACCGCAAAGCAGGGCAAAGGACAGCATTGCCTATGGCTGTCAAGGTGACTGTGGCTCTTAACTCTTATGCGTCTGGCTCCTTCCAGGCTGCTGCTGGAGATATTTACAATGTACTGCTGCGTAAGGGATATCACTGAGTCTCTCTATACACAGAGAAGCCATTTCATCTAATTCCCTCTTGCCAGAAATAAGCAGGTAGAGTGAGCACAAGGGTTTGGACCTTCAATTGAGGAGATTGCAGGTGGCCTTGAGCAGCTCTGGCCTAGAGAGCCCGGCTTCAGATGGCAGCACCTCGGCATGGGCAGCAGCAGTCTGGGCTGGCTGGTTGATAGGCAACAGCAAGGGCACTGGCAGAGTGGCAGTGGTGGGAGCACGAATGCTGTTATCCTGAGAGAGAAAAAAAGGAATGTTGTCATCTTGTGAAAGGATAGCAGGTTCATATTCCATGGCGCCACTGCCACTTTCCCAGGGCGGCACTTCAGCAATCCTACTGATCTGTTGGAGAACAAATTGATGGACTGCTGTGACACCCTGGAAGCACCTTTGGAACAATGATATACAGAGCCATCATGGCAGCAGTCTGAGCTTGCAAGGCAGCAGCCTAAGTTTTCACTGCAGCACTCAGACCTTTGATGGAAGCTGTTTGTGCTGCGATGGAAGTTGTGACATCGGCCATCAGGTGCTGCATCATGGTGGGTTCCACAGGTGTGCTGATGGAGTTGACCACCCGTTCCATGTTGGAAAGGATGGGCTCCAAGCTCTGTACAACTCGTGTCAGATCATTAAACTTCTTCCTGCACTGCATCCATGTTCTTGAAGCTACACTCCTGGCATTAACCTCTGCCATTACTTCTTCCCACTGCCTCCTGAGCATATATCTGGAGGCCACCTGCCCCCCTGTGGATGCAGGATGTCTCCCCTTCTTTCCACGTCTTGCACCAAGACCTCCAGTGCATTGTCAGAAAACCTTGGTGCTCACTCTCTCGCACGTTGAGCCATTCCTCAAATTATCACAGCCCAGAATACACTTTTCAAAAAACTCCCACCACTTCTTTTAAGAGCTGCAGGCTGCCTTTAAGTAGCACTAGCCACTCGCGATATCCGGCCGCTTGCTGATGCGTTCAGCCAATAAACAGCACCGGCAGTGCTGGCTGCCCGCAGCCAACATTTAAACAGCAGACAGCACCAATTTAACATCCGGCCTGCAACACAATGAATGGGCGCAGGTTAATCACGTATTGCAATCCCCAAGTCCATTTTCAGAGGTTAGCCAATTTAACCCCCCTTAATCCCTAATATCTTTCCTTTAGTCCCCATTTTAAGCTATTTTGGTTTTTTAAAAACTGTTTGTGGTCCTCAGGAAAAGAAGGTGCAGTTTTTCTAGGTCTGTCCTAAAGCCACCCCTAGGGGATGTATGAGATAGCTACTCTATAATTTATTTCCATTGTCCTTGTTGGGAACTTCCTTTCCTTTACCAAATATTTCCTAAGGAAACTTGTGGGAATTGTAAGTACAAGCTCACACTCTACTTTTCCATGGTACAGTGCTGTGATTCACTGCAATGCCAACACCAGTAGCTTGACAAATGAACAAAAACATCAATCAAACCTCAACCATAAGTCAGCTGTGATTGGATCACTGGATCAATACTCACTTGAACCTGCAGCAGTGTAAGCCAGTATCCATGGTACTTTGCAGAAAGTGGATTGATTTTAAAATGGCCACCAAAGAATGTACTGTGGTGAATAAAAACTGTGTGTTGTATGTATGTAGAGTTGCAACTATGGGAGTGAAATTCTGCGGCATCCCTTTTTCCACGCCGTTCGATTTTCTACCACCCAAGACAAATTTCACCCCATATTTGTTCGGCAGCAAACATTGTTGCATGGGAATTATTCATTAGGTGTTCATCCTGAGCACAAAAATCCAGTCACTCCACTGCAGTGCTGAGGGAGTGCAAGTCTTTCTTTCTTTCTAATTTAGAGAGTTGCATCAGGATCAGCAGGGGTATGAAGCCTGTCCCTGAGGTAGATAGTGTCCTAGCCAACACTCCTCTTTTAACCAATACCACCAAAACTGATTAACTGGTTATTTATCCAATTGTTAGTTGTAGAATCTTGCTGCCTGCAAATTGGCTGTCCCTCTTTTAAAAGAACCAAGTAAATTAAACAAATAAACTGTAATTAAACCTTTAAAACTTTAAATAAACCTTAGCAAATCAAATTAAAATTTGGTTGTTCAATCCAATTATGCACTCCTGTCCCCGCGGCGCCCACCGGTCACGGAAGTGCTCGAGCGCGCCGGCGGACACCGCGTGCTCCATCTCCAGGGCCACCCGGGCACGAACATGGCCGCGGAAGAGAGGGAGGCAATCTGGCTGGACGACCTCCTCGACCGCCCGCTGCCTGGACCAATTGATGGCTTTCTTAGCCAGGCCCAGGAGCAGACCCATGAGGAGGTCCTCCAACCTGCCCGCTCCCCTCTGCACCGGGTGACCGTAGATCAAGAGCGTGGGACTGAAGTGCAACCAAAAATCGAGGAGCAGCCCGCCAATTGGCTGTCACGTTTGCCTAATCAGTGAGAGTTGGCTCACAGTATATGGTTTTAAAATCATGCTGTGCTGCATTGAATCACAGAATCATAGAATGGTTATATCACAGAAGGAGGCCATTCGACCCCATGCCGGCTCTCTGCAAGAGCACTTCAGCTAGTCCCACTCCTTCGCCCTTTCCCCGTAGCCCTGCAAATTCTTTTCCTTCAGGTACTTATCCAACTCCCTCTTGAAAGCCATGATTGAATCTGCCTCCACCACCTTTTCATGCAGTGAATTCCAGATCCTAACCACCTGCTGCATAAAAAAGATTTTCCTGATGTTGCCTTTGGTTTTTCTGCCAATCACCTTAAATCTGTGTCCTCTGGTTCTCGACCCTTCCACCAATGGGAACAGCTTCTCTCTATCTGCTCTGTCTAGACCCCTCATGATTTTGAGGTACAAGTGCTTAGCCTTTGCTATTTTAATCCCTTCCTCTGCTATTTTAAACACTTTAAGCATTCATACGTTAATATCATACAGAATAATTCCAAGCTTAATATGTTATGCACCTTTAGTCAATTGCAGAAAGAGATGTTTATTTTGTCATTTCAGATTGGTCATTAATTACATTCCTTTTCCAAGGACATTTAACTAGTTTGTTAAGTTAGTTGTATTTCATGATTATCTGATTTTATTTAATCTAATTAAATTACCCATAGTTTCATGTGTTTCTTGTTAAAATGTTGGACCAAGAGCTGACAGATGGGGGAGGGTTAGAATCCCACATCCACCAGATTGTACACATATATCGGAACATTAAATTACGAGGAATTTAAGTGTAAAAATTCCATTCTCCAAGGGCTGATAAACATTTTGTGGGTAGATACCTTTTACGATGATAAATGATGTAAATTGATATCAGATAACAATGAAACTCTTTCATTTAAATTAACTATACTTTCCACAGCGAGCACTTTGTCAATTCTGGATAAAGTCAGACATATTGATGGATGTTGCTGTCATGTATGGGGAATGCAATTATCTCTATCATTAAGATTAAGAGGATTTTGATGCATTCAATAGCACTTGAATGTCATCTTATTCTTAAAACAGGAATGTGTTCAGATTAACAGATCACATTGGTTAGTGTTGCTCACTGCATATGGTCATTGTAATATGCACTAGTCAAACCCAGAGCTTTTATATAAATTGATAATTGAAGGTACAAAGTGGGCTCTTTATGACCTGACATTATTATATAAATAATTGACTCCTTGGCCAGATTCCAAATGAGATAGACTGTTAATTGAAACTTACCCCAGACTAGTTTATTGGTTTTGGGATATTTTTATAAAAAGTTGAGTTTAGTGAATTACTTTTCTTGTAAATTATCCAAATTACTAAGATTCTTTGTAACCTTGCTCATTTTATAGGAAGGTAAAGAGGTGATGAGTGATTGCGTGCACATGGTTAGAAGGTCTGTTTGTGGCTGCTGTCAGACCGTGGATTCACATTTTTAAAGGGGTTTACAGTGACACGCATTTTGTAGGAACATCAATAACACTTGCAGGTCACATTCTTGACTTCATAATGGATCCAGCAAACATTACCAGCTTGCTCTGATTTTGTGCCTTCCATCAACACTTCACCTTGAGTGCTTTTTAAAAGCCATCCATGTTTTATATACTTCATTAATGACATTATAGAAACAGTTCGATCACAATCAGTGAGTGGCTCTGCAGCTAGAAGATGCACAAATAAGGAAAGGTTTTGAGAATCAGAGAAAATTGTGTTATGAGGCTGGATAAGTTGAGGGTGATAGTAAAAGGCAGAGGATAGAAATTGGTCCACGAGGTGCCCTTTTTCCAGGCAAAAAATGGGGGCAAAGATTACCAATTTTACAGGACTATGCCTTGCACCTCAAGGATGCCTAAAATACATCCAATGCCATATTGGTCTCAGGTGATTTTCAGGCATCCTGGGCAGCTGCGTTAAACCGGCATTAGACCTCTTGCATATGTTAATGAGGGGCCTAATGGCTGTTGGAGGACCCCTCAGCAAACTTTGTCAGCACTGATTGGAGCAGGTCTGGCTTCACTCAGGCTGCAGCAATCCCACCAAAACCTATCAAGCAGCCGCCATGCCTTCCCGTGGAGCCGGGAGGCGCTCCTCCTGTCCTGTTAAAAATGGACCCTTCCAATGCCCAAACATCCGTCATCTTCCCCCCCCCCTCCCCTTTAACCATATTGGCTGGACTCTGCAGTGGACTCTCCAATTGGCAAGCTGCTCTCTGATGGAATGCTAATGAAGTCCAACCATGAAATTGGCTTGAGCCTTTGACCATTTTCATTGGGATGGTGATAGGCTCACTCTTCCCACCTCCCAACTGATGGAGGCGGTCACATTAAAATCAAATCAATATAACTCATTCAGAAGATTCTTTGAGGCCATATGACATTATCAAATTGCTGTTTATTAAACCAAGTTGAATTTAAAGTAGCACAAATTGAATGATTTTAGCTTTATTTAAAATACATATATTTGGTCTAATTCAGAGGCAATTGCACTATTAGCTAATGGCGTGAGCCTTGCTAGGGGTAAGCATGGTTGGAGGTTGGGCTACAACATGATGGGGCTGTTTCTGTGATGTGCACTCCCATCTAGTGAGGTTCAATGCTGGGAGCAGAGCCTTGCAAATGCATCCCTCACTACTTTCCCACCATCATGACTGATACTAGTGGTATCTATGGACAGTTCCATTGATGCCTGGCTTGATGGCAGGAAACTAATGCCAGGACAATCAAAATTCTTTTCACATTGAAATGAAAGAAATCTAAGTTGGTTTATATTTTTTTTCAAAACACTTGCATGGAATGCGTAAAGTATCTCAAGCTGTGGACACCAGTCCCATGGTAAAACTAACTGATCCATCATGTTACTCCCATCATGTCAATTACAGATAAGGTCATCTCTTGCCACTTCCTTGTATCACTCTCCACCCAGGTCCTCCTTCCCCCTCCCAACCTTACTTCCTTCTGTGTCTGTCCCTGGAATGTCTGGCTGGACCACATAAAACACTATCAGGTTCTGTTCTCACGTGCCAAAACTGCTCACTATTCCAGGATCATTCGGGAATGCAAAGATAACCCCCAGCTTCTTTTCTTTACAGCAAGCCGTCTTCTTAAGCCCTCTTCCCTGTCTCCTCCACCCTCACTTCCCACAACAAGTGCGATGATCTCAGGACTTCTTTGTTCAACCAGCTGCCTCTGCCATTTCACTCCCTTCCCCATGCCCACCAGGCCAAACTTCCTCTAAGGTTCCCCCCTGCCCTACCGCAGAACTTGCATCTTTCTCCAGTTTCTCTCCAATCTCCTCTCATGACCTCTCCATGCTCATCTTGTCCATGAAACCCACTTCCTGCTCCCTCGTCCCTATTCCCACCAAACTGCTGACCACCCAACTTCCTTTTCTGGCTCCCATGTTAGCTGATATTGTTCTCTCTCCTCAGGTACTGTCCCCCTCTCCTTCAAATCTGCCGTCATTACCGCTCTCCTCAAAAATCCAACCCTCTGTCCTTGCAAACTATCGCCCCATCTCCAAACACCCTTTCCTCTGCAAAGTCCTTGAACGTGTTGTTATCTCCCAAATCCATGCCTATCTTTCCCGGAACTCCATGTCTGAATCCCTCCAATCAGGTTTCCGCCCATGCCTCAGTACTGAAACGGCTCTTATCAAAGTCATAAATGACATCCTATTTGACTGTGACAAAGGTAAGTTATCACTCCTCGTCCTTCTCAACCTGTCTGCAGCCTTTTACACGGTTGACCACTCCATCCTCCCCCAACGCCTCTCCTCTGTAATCCAGCTGGGTGGGACTGCACTCGCCTAGTTTATTCTTATCCATGCAGTTGTAGCCAGAGAATCACCTGCAATAGCTTCTTTTCTCGCTCCTGCATCATTATCTCTGGAGATCCCCCGTGGATCTATCCTTGGCCCCCTCTTATTTCTCAACTACATGCTGCACCTCGGCAACATCATCTGAAAACACAGCGTCAGTTTCCACATGTATGCTGATGACACCCAGCTCTACCTTTTCTCGACCCCTCCACTATCTCTAAAAAATGTTTTAAATCATTTATCACTGTAAACGGTACAGAGGGATCTGGGGGTCCTCGTACATGAAGCACAAAAAGTTAGCATGCAGGTACAGCAAGTAATTAGGGAGGCAAATAGAATGTTGGCCTTTATTGCAAAGGGGATGGAGTATAAAAGTAGGGAAGTCTTGCTACAACTGTACAGGGTGCTGGTGAGGTCACATCTGGAGTACTGCATGCAGTTTTGGTCTCCTTATTTAAGGAGGGATATACTTACATTGGAGGCAGTTCAGAGAAGGTTCACTAGGTTGATTCCTGAGATTAAGGGGTTGTCTTATAAAGAAAGGTTGAGCAGGTTAGGCCTATACTCATTGGAGTTTAGAAGAATGAGAGGTGATCTTATTGAAACATATAAGGTTCTGAGGGGGCTTGACAGGGTAGATGCAGGGAGGACGTTTCCCCTTGTAGGGGAATCTAGGACTAGGGGGCATAGTTTCAGAATAAGGGGCTGCCCATTTAAAATGGAGATGAGGAGGAATTTCTTCTCTCAGAGGGTCCTGAATCTTTGGAATTCTCTACCCCAGAGAGCTGTGGAGGCTGAGTCATTGAATATATTGAAGGCGGAGATAGACAGATATTTGAGAGACAGGGGAGTCATGGGTTATTGGGAGTGGGCAGGAAAGTGGGGTTGAGGCCAAGATCCGATCAGCCATGAGATCTTATTGAATGGCGGATCAGGCTCGAGGGGCCAAATGGCCTACTCCTGCTCCTATTTCTTATGTTCTCATGTTCTTACTTATGTTCTTATATCTTGTGGAAAAAACTTGCATGATAAAACTTGTATTATACATGTACCAGAATGTTAGTGAACTGTTTGCATGCTGTTTATTACCATCTCTGGTAACTATAATATAAAGTGAACCTGCAATACTAAAACCATTATCATGAGTTTTATGCACAGGCTTCATTGTTTCAATAGTGGACTTTTTTCACTTGCTGACAGCAACCATTGATTGGAGACATTTGTCTCCAGACTATGATGTGATACTCGTTGTTGCTGGCTAAGTCACTTTGAGATCTAAGAGTCTGTATATTCTATGTTCATCATTTTTCTGTTATCAAAGTACAGATTGTGAATTGACAAACGCACAAAAAAATCTTTTTCTGTTTAGTAACTTGTAAAAACCCAATGTGTGAAATTTCCAATAATATCCTCTTTTATCCTGTTTCTCCTTTATTCTTGTCTGCAAGTGGGAGTCTGCCAACAGCCCCTAGGAAAATGAATGTGGTGCTGCAGCAGGAATAGCTTGAGTAGCTAAACGATTGGAGGGAGAGGAGACTTCTACTAGGCCCTCTCCCTCCATTTGACATATGTGAACTAATTCCCCCCACTACCCCCGGCCTATCTCCATGCTGTGCAGAGCCTGGAAGGCGTGGCCAGTGGTAGCCCCAGTGGGAGCAAGGGGTTAGGCCTCTGCCCAATTTTGCCCTCTTTGCCACCATCTCACAATAATGTGGGTGGGACAGCGGAGGAAAATCTAGCTCAATGAGTGTTAATCTTGAAAATCCAGAACAAATAGGGTCTAGTTTCTCTGCTCCGGCAACTTCAGAGGTAGATTATTGTTTCCAAAGGCTATTAGAAAATGTTCCTATCGACCTAAAGCCGTAATCTTGAAAAACAACTAATTATTGTCAGGAAAGGATTTTCAGCAGTGTTATGGGAGAGTGGCTCCTTTTTGAAAAGTTTATTTTGGTAATTTAATTTCGGATGGAATGATGGTACCTCCTGTTCTTAATTAACTGGTGGTGCTAAGTATTCATACCTGTGGGAGTTTTATAATTTCTTATGCAATGTTTCTAACCATTAGAAACTGGTGTAATAGGAGGGAAAATCATTTCAACCAAAAACATTTCTGGTAGATTTGCTTTTTGCTATTTTTTCTGTGCAACATTCACTTACAAAATTTATAGATATCCTTAGTATATTCTGCTATGAGAAGAGTTCTGGAAGTACTGAAGTAAGGGGAAAGAAAGCAATCACAGAATCACAGAAACCCCACAGTGCAGATAGAGGCCATTTTGGCCCATCGAGCCTGCACCGACACATATCCTACCCGATCCCCGTAACCCCTACACCAACACATATCCCACCCTATCCCCGTAACCCCACGTATTTAATCCCCCTAGCACTAAGGATCAATTTTATCATAGCCAATCAACCTAACCCGCACATCTTAGGACTGTGGGAGGAAACCGGAGCACCCGGAGAAAACCCACGCAAACACGGGGAGAATGTGCAAACTCCACACAGACAGTCACCCGAGGCCGGATTCGAACCCGGGTCCCTGGTGCTGTGAGGCAACAGTGCTAACCACTATCAATTTGAGTTTCTTAAGATGACAAATCACAATGCAGTGCAAGCTGCTATCATGCTGAGCAAGCCTTATAAAAACAGCATAGATATAGTGAACAATGAAAACAAGTCAAGTGGAAGATTTCCAGAAGTCATTTTAACCTTAGTTATGTGACCAAGGATGCCCTGACACATTCCTGGAGACCCAAGAGAAAAAGTGCTTTGTGCCTTTTACCCTGCCA
Source organism: Somniosus microcephalus (assembly GCF_052327205.1). NCBI lineage: Eukaryota > Metazoa > Chordata > Chondrichthyes > Squaliformes > Somniosidae > Somniosus > Somniosus microcephalus. The sequence goes on from NC_140995.1 coordinate 90,401,932, forward strand.
TGAAAATACATCAAAAGGGCAGCTACTAACCCACATGTACAAAAGAGTGCATTAATATATAAACAAGAAAAGTGATTCCAAGTCAGGTCTGTTATGTATTGTGTGTTCTATTGTGTGTTCTCCTCCCACCTGTGGTGGCGCTGTCACAGGAGGTAAATGGTTGGGTGTTCTCTGTTAAGTTTAGCTCTCTTTGTTCGGAACTTTCCAGAACTTCCTTTCCTTCCAATAAAGCACTTCATGTTTGAATCTCTGAGTTCTGAGTCCTAAATTGTGTCTAGGTAGAAAGGTACCGACACAACAAGTGGCAACGAGGAGCTGATGGATCTGCGTACGTTACGGGTGCAGTGAGTAAACAGAAAATTTAATTTGAAACGTGAGATGGCTACTATATTAGGAAACATCGGTGATTTTGATGAAAATGTGGAACAATGGAGTGCTTATACAGAACGTTTTGACTATTTTGTATTGCCGAATGCGGTGGCAAATGAAAAGGTCGTGCCTACCTTTTTGAGTGTAATCGGGCCGAAGACATTCAATTTACTTCGCAGCCTCGTGCAACCAGATAAGCCAGGAACTAAAACATATAAGCAACTAGTGGAAATTCTTGGAGCACATTTTTCACCAAAACCTCTGGTTATTGCTGAGAGATTTAGATTTCACAAACGGAATCAAGAGGAGGGGGAATCAGTGACGATGTTTATTGCTGCTTTAAAAAGGTTGTCGGAACACTGCCAGTTCAAGGAGGTGCTGAACGACACCATTAGAGACAGACTTGTGTGTGGTCTGCAAAATGCAGCCACACAGAAGCGCCTTCTTACTGAGGACAACCTTACTCTTGAAAAGGCCATTGAAGTTAGTGTCTCCATGGAGCTGGCGGAAAAGGAGGCTCACCAGTTGAGTTCAACAGGGAGAGTTCACAAGGTGTCGTCTGAGCCTAAAGGTGCGCGGAACGGTACATCTCTGGATTATTACCTGAGCCATGAGCGAATTTGGCTAGGACAAATAAAATTCGAGAGTTAAATGCGTGGCTCAAAGACTGGTGTGGGAGAAATGGGTTTTGCTTCCTGGGACACTGGCACCAGTACTGGGGCAGGAGGGAGCTGTTCCGTTGGGACGGGCTTCACTTGGCCAGTGCTGGGACTAGAGTCCTGGCGGATCATATAACTAGGACTGCAGAGAGGGCTTTAAACCAACTAGTGAGGGGGAGGTTCCTAGAGAGCAAATAATAAAAATGACAACAGAGAAGGTCATAGACTTAGGTAGCAGTGGGGAAATTAAAAACCAGAAGGTATGGAGTAAAAGGTAAAGTAATAAAAAGGGCAAAAGCAGGGACTAAGTGTCACAAAACATATTTGAAAGTTCTCTATCTGAATGCACGTAGCATTCGTAACAAAATAGACGAGTTAATGGCACAAATAACTACATATGGGTATGATCTTGTGGCCATTACAGAAACATGGCTGCAGGGTGACAATGCCTGGGAATTAAACATACCAGGTTATTTAACAATCAGGAAGGACAGGCAGGAAGGAAGGGGAGGTGGGGTGGCTATGTTAATAAAGGAAGGAATCACTGTATTACAGAGAAATGATATTGGGTCAAAAGATCAGGATAATGAAACAGTTTGGGTGGAGGTAAGGAATAATAAGGGGAAAAAAACACTAGTGGGCGTAGTCTATAGGCCTCCGAACAGTTGCAACTCTGTTGGATGGAGTATCAATCAGGAAATAGTTGAGGCTTGTATTAAGGGAACATCTATAATTATGGGGGATTTTAACTATCATATTAATTGGACAAATCAAATTGGGCAGGGCTGCCTTGAGGATGAGTTCATTGAGTGTATTAGGGATGGGTTTCTTGAGCAGTATGTAACTGAACCGACCAGGGGGCAAGCAACCTTAGATCTGGTCCTGTGTAACGAGACAGGATTAATTTAAAATGTCCTAGTAAAGGATCCCCTTGGGATGAGTGACCATAACATGGTTGAATTCCATATTCAATTAGAGGGTGAGAAGGTTGGATCTCAAACAAGCGTACGAAGCTTGAATAAAGGAGACTATGAAGGTATGAGAGCGGAATTGAGTAGAGTGGATTGGGAAAATAGTTTAAAGGGTAAGACGATACATGATCAGTGGTGTACATTTAAGGAGTTATTTTACAACTTCCAAAAAATATATATTCCACTGAGAAGAAAAGGGTGTAAAAGAAAAGACAGCCATCCGTGGCTAAGTAAAGAAATTAAGGATAGTATTCGACTAAAAACAAGGGCATATAAGGTAGCCAAATCTAGTGGGAGGATGGAGGATTGGGAAAACTTTAAAAGACAGCAAAAAATAACAAAAAGATTGATTAAGAAAGGGAAGATAGATTATGAAAGTAAATTAGCAAAAAATATAAAAACAGATAGTAAGAGTTTTTATAGTTATATAAAAAGAAAAAGGGTGGCTAAAGTAAATGTTGGTCCCTTAGAGGATGAGACCGGGAAATTAATGGTGGGAAATATGGAGATGGCAAAAACACTGAATGAATATTTTGTATCAGTCTTTACAGTAGAGAACACTAAGAATATCCCAACACTGGACAAACAGGGGGCTATGGGGGGGGGGGGAGGAGCTAAACACGATCAAAATCACTAAGGAAGTGGTACTTGGTAAAATAATGGGACTCAAGGCGGATAAATCACCTGGACCTGATGGCTTACATCCTAGGGTCTTGAGGGAAGTGGCAGTAGGGATTGTGGATGCATTGGTAATAATTTTCCAAAACTCCCTGGACTCAGCAAACGTCCCGGCAGACTGGAAAACTGCTAATGTAACACCCTTATTTAAAAAGGGCAGCAGACAGAAGGCTGGAAACTATAGACCGGTTAGCCTAACATCTGTGGTAGGTAAAATTTTGGAGTCCATTATTAAGGAGACAGTAACAGGACATTTGGATAAACATAATTTAATAGGACAACGTCAGCATGGTTTAATGAAGGGGAAGTCATGTTTGACAAATTTGCTGGAGTTCTTTGAGGAAGTAACATATAGGGTGGATAAAGGGGAACCAGTGGACAAAGTGTGATTAGACTTCCAAAAGGCATTTGACAAGGTGCCACACAAAAGATTATTGCTCAAGATAAAAAAATCACGGGATTGGGGGTAATATTCTGGCATGGATAGAGGATTGGCTATCTAACAGAAGGCAGAGAGTTGGGATAAATGGTTCATTCTCAGACTGGCAATCAGTAACTAGTGGTGTTCCGCAGGGGTCAGTGCTGGGTCCCCAACTCTTTACAATCTATATTAACAATTTGGAGGAGGGGACCGAGTGTAACATATCAAAGTTTGCAGATGATACTAAGATGGGAGGGAAAGTAGTGAGTGAGGAGAACATAAAAAACCTGCAAGGGGACATAGACAGGCTAAGTAAGTGGGCAGAGATTTGGCAGATGGAATACAATACTGGAAAGTGTGAGGTTATGCACTTTGGCAGGAAAAATCGTAGAGCAAGTTATTATCTTAATGGCAAGAAACTGGAAAGTACTGAAGTACAAAGGGATCTGGGGGTCCTGGTGCACGAAACTCAAAAGGTTAGTATGCAGGTGCAGCAGGTGATTAAGAAGGCCAATGGAATGTTGGCTTTCATTGCTAGGGGGATAGAATATAAAAATAGGGAGGTATTGCTTCAGTTGTACAAGGTATTGGTGAGACCGCACCTGGAATACTGCATACAGTTTTGGTGTCCATACTTAAGAAAGGACATACTTGCTCTCGAGTCAGTACAAAGAAGGTTCACTCGGTTAATCCCGGGGATGAGGGGATGGACATATGAGGAGAGGTTGAGTAGATTGGGACTCTACTCATTGGAATTCAGAAGAATGAGAGGCGATCTTATTGAAACATATAAGATTGTGAAGGGGTTGGATCGGGTGGATGCGGGGAGGATGTTCCCGATGATGGGTGAAACTAGAACTAGGGGGCATAGTCTTAGAATAAGGGGCTGCTCTTTCAAAACTGAGATGAGGAGGAACTACTTCACTCAGAGGGTGGTAGGTCCATGGAATATGCTGCCCCAAAAAGCTGTAGAAGCTACATCATTGCATAAATTTAAAACAGAAATAGACAGTTTCCTAGAAGTAAAGGGAATAAAGGGTTATGGGGAGCGGGCAGGAATTTGGACATGAGTCTAGGTTCGGATCGGACATGGCCCTGTGGGTAGTGGAGCGGGCCCAGGGGCCGTGTAGCCTGATCCTGCTCCTATTTCGTGTGTCTAAATCTGTTAGATTCAGGAGATGGTTCTGTGATAGTGGATTGGCGGTTAGGATCAGATCAGCCATGATCTTATTGAATGGCGGAGCAGGCTCGAGGGGCCGATTGGCCTACTCCTGCTCCTATTTCTTATGTTCTTATGTTCTTATGTTACCGTTGTGGGAAAACGGGCCATCACACTAATGACTGCTGGTGTACGGAGCTGGAATGCCGAAATTGTGGCAAAAAGGGTCACATTGAACGCGCCTGTAGAGGTAAAAAAAGAACAGACAGAGCTGGGAAGCATGGAAGCAAAATGTCTGTATTTGGACAAGAGAGGAAAAAGAGTGTTCATTCAGTGCAGTATGATGGAACAAGCAAAACAGAGGGGAGCGACACCTCTGAGGAGGAAGAGGTGCATATACTGACGGTTGCACGTGGTTCAAATGGCTACTGGGTGTCACCACTGGTGGAGGGACAATCAGTGCGGATGGAGGTGGACACAGGCGCGGCTGTGTCCCTTGTTTCAGACACTGTCTACAACAAAATGCTGAAGCACCTTACCCTTCAGCCAACAAACATTGTGCTAAAGACGTATACCGGCGAACCTGTGGCCATGAGAGGCGTCATTGAGGTGACAGTTAAATTGAACGGACAGACTGCATAACTGCCACTATATGTGGTAAAGGGAAATTACCCATCGCTACTGGGACGTGCGTGGCTAGAGAAAATCACGCTGGACTGGCCTGCAGTCCGCATGATGTCAAAAGGGGAGTCAGGTCTGACTGCAGTGTTAAACAAACATGCAGAACTCTTCAATGGGGAACTTGGGAGCATGAAAAAGATCAGCGTGAGACTAGACATTAAACCTGACAGCAAGCCGAAGTTTCACAAAGCCCGACCTGTACCCTATGTAATTAGGCCAAAAGTTGAGGCTAACTTGGAGGCCTTAGTCGAGAATGGGGTCCTGGAGCCTGTGAACGTGAGCAAATGGGCCACACCCATTGTTCCTGTTCTGAAAAAGGATGGATATGTTCGAATCTGCGGGGATTTTAAAGTGACTATTAACCCGGTGCTGTCTGCGGAACAGTACCCTCTTCCTCTCATTGATGATCTTTTTACGGGCCTGGCCGGAGGGCAAAAGTTCAGCAAAATAGACTTATGCCAGGCTTATCTACAAATGCATGTCGATGACAAATCAAAGGAGCTACTGACAATTGTGACACACAAGGGGCTATACAGGTACTGCCGCCTTCCGTTTGGAATTACGTCGGCCCCTGCTCTATTCCAAAGGGCAATGGATCAGATTTTGAGTGGACTGCCAGGAGTCCAGTGCTACCTGGACGGCATCCTTGTCACTGGGACAAATGAGGAGGATCATCTTCTGAACTTGGATGCGACACTACAATGACTGAAAGAGTACGGACTCAGAGTTCGTAAAGACAAATGTGAATTCTTTCAGTCTTCAGTTGAGTACCTGGGGCATGTGATTGATGCTACTGGCCTGCATAAGGTGCCGTCAAAGGTCAAGGTGATCGTGGAGGCCCCAGCACCCCAGAATGTGAGCCAGTTACGTTCATTTCTGGGGCTACTTAACTACTATGGGAAGTTTATTCCAGACTTAGCAACATTGCTGAAGCCGTTACATCAGTTGCTATGTCAAGGCAAAACATGGAAATGGACTGAACTGTGCAACGAAGCTTTCGCCCAAGCAAAGAAAGCATTGCTGAAATCGGAGGTCCTGACACACTTCGAACCAAAGCTACCCATGCATCTAGCATGTGATGCATCACCATATGGTGTGGGATCAGTCATATCCCACATCATGCCTTCGGGTGAAGAGAAACCTATCGCCTTCGCATCACGCACCTTGAACAAGGCCGAGAGTAACTATGCGCAGATCGAGCACAAGGCCTTGGGAATCGTTTTTGGAATTCGAAAATTTCATCAGTACCTGTTTGGGAGAAGGTTCACACTCCTGACGGACCACCGTCCATTGACTTCAATCTTCGGGCCCCACACCGGAATTTCGTCTCTCGCTGCAAGCAGGATGCAAAGGTGGGCTTTACTGTTGTCAGGACACACATACGACATCAAATATCGCAAATCAGACTTGCACGGCAACGCAGACGGTCTCTCGAGGCTACCCTTGCCTGTTACTCCCCCAGAGCCTCGTCAGATAGACATCTTCTACTTTAGACAAGTGGAGGGAGCACCTGTCACTGCAGTTCAGGTGCGAAGGTACACCCGCAACGATCCAGTCCTGTCTGAGGTAATGGACGATGTCATTCGAGGGAGAGCTATAGGAGATTCTCCTAGTTTGAAACCTTACGTTTCAAAAAGAAATGAGCTCTCCGTCCAGGCAGGTTGTCTTCTTTGGGGATGCCATGTCATCATTCCGCCACCTCTGAGGGAACCTATACTGCAACAACTTCATACAGGCCACAGTGGGATGGTTCGGATGAAGGAAATGGCAAGAAGCTACTTCTGGTGGCCAGGTCTCGATGGGAATATTGAGGAGAAAGCCAAAACATGTTCCCCATGTCAAAGGGTCCGGAATGTTCCACAGCTGGCAACCCTACACCCCTGGGATTGGCCTGCAGAAGTGTGGCAGCGAGTACATGTGGACTTCGCCGGTCCTTTCGAAGAGAAGATGTTTATGGTGGTTGAGGATGCTCGTAGCAAGTGGCCGGAGGTCGCTGTGATGAGGTCTACCACGGCAGAGAAAACAATTGAGAAACTTGGTGAGATGTTCAGCCGTTATGGCTCACCGGAACAACTCGTAAGTGACAACGGTCCACAATTTGTATCACAGGAGTTTGCAACCTTCCTGCATGTGAATGGTGTCCAACACATCAGGTCTGCGCCCTATCATCCCTCTACTAACGGCCAGGCAGAAAGGTTTGTGCAAACTTTGAAGCACGCCTTGAAGGCATCGCAAGGTCAGGGCTCAATCCACTAACGTCTGAACAGCTTCCTGTTGTCCTACAGGAATGAGCCGCATGCCACAACCAAAACTTCCCCCGCTTCGCTCATGATGAAGAGGCAGTTGTGGACAAGTTTTGACTTACTCAAACCTCCAAGGGCAGAACAGGTTGTCCATTGTCAACAACAAGCTCAAGTTGAAAAGAGAGTGAAAAGAGCCAAGGAGAGACGGTTTCACCCTGGAGAGCACGTCCTAGCTCGAAACTACAACACTGGACCGAAATGGGTTCCTGCTACGGTGATCGCGCAGACAGGCCCTGTGTCTTACATGGTTGAGACTGCTGAGGACGTCGTCTGGAGAAGACACACAGATCAACTGTTGCTAGGAGCAGAGACAGCCACAGAGGCTCCAACGGCTGGTTGGCCTGAACTGTTTCCGGATGATACCGCAAACCAGCATCCTTTGCCACAGTGCTCTTCTCCAACACAGGAAGTCAAAGAGACTGTTCCACTTGTGCAAACTCCTGACTTTCGACTGACACAGGCACCTTCTCCATCCAGGCCTGTGTCAATGCCTACTGCTGTGGAAGCCAGCGATGACCGCCGGTATCCTGTCAGAGAGCGGCAGTCTCCAAGACGCTTGGATCTGTGGGCTTAGTGACTTACCCACAAGACTGGGGCAGAATAAACCCCAGGGTAAAGTCAGGGTTTGAGGCAGTCTACCTCTACCCTAGGTTCGTTGAGTGCATTGAAAGTAACTTACCTGTTGAGGAATAATATAGACCTTCCATTTAAGAGGGGAGGAAATGTTATGTATTGTGTGTTCTATTGTGTGTTCTCCTCCCACCTGTGGTGGCGCTGTCACAGGAGATAAATGGTTGGGTGTTCTCTGTTAAGTTTAGCTCTCTTTGTTCGGAACTTTCCAGAACTTCCTTTCCTTCCAATAAAGCACTTCATGTTTGAATCTCTGAGTTCTGAGTCCTAAATTGTGTCTAGGTAGAAAGGTACCGACACAACAAGGTCAGCACAAATATCCTGATTAGCCATGTTGGTGTTTATGAATTTTCATTAATTTGTCCTCATCTGACTCACTATTGTGACACACCTAGGAAAGCATAGATATTTCTGTTTTTTCCCCCTAAGACTGTAAAGTATAACTGCAAATAGTTTGATCCCCACACATGGACTTTTTTAGAATCAATAGTTCAGATGCTTCAATTAGATGCCGTTTTAACCGATTTAAGGGCTCTTTTGGATTCTATTATGTGATCACGCAAAGGACTCAGTTTCTTACTTTTTTTTTAAAGTGAGGAACTTAAATAATGGGCCAAAGCCCCAGTATAGGGCACCATCAAGGTAGCAAAGAGTAAGTGATGAGGCAAATAAAGAAATTGTGATTAGGCTGATAGCAAGCTTAGTTTTTAGAATCCTGAAGATTTCAAGAGGAAGGAAAAGCTGAGGATTTTTGAAAGAATGAGTCGGATTTGGAGACTGTGCGATCCCAACCAACTTCCCAGATATGGGAGCAGTATTAAAGTCTTGTAGGGATTTGGGGTTTCTTAAGAGATCTCGAAAGGAAAATAAATGTTAGGCATGAAAGAGAAAACTAATAGTCTGGAGGCAAATTTAACAATGAAGGACGTGGGAGCTTTATTTGTAGTCAGAGGAGATAACGGGGACAAGAATATACATAGATGCTGCATCTCTGTTACGAGTGGACTATTGGAAAGCTGCAACTTCCAGATTCCAAGGTTTTCTTATAGGAACCAATATTAAACTGTTGAGCGAGAAAACAGTTCTATAAAACTTCTAACATACGAATTAGGAGCAGGAGTAGGCCACTTGGCCCTTCGAGCCTGCTCCGCCATTCAATAAGATCATGGCTGATCCGATTTCTTCACATTCCCACCTACCCCCGGTAACTTTTCACCCCCTTGCTTACCAAGAATCTATCTACCTCTGCCTTAAAAATATTCAAAGACTCTGCTTCCACTGCCCTCTGAGGAAGAGAGTTCCAAAGACTCACGACTTTCTGTGAGAAAAAATTTCTCCTCATCTCTGTCTTAAATGGGTGACCCCTTATTTTTAAACAGTGACCCCTAGTTCTAGATTCTCCCACAAGAGGAAACAGCCTCTCCACATCTACCCTGTCCAGACCCCTCAGGATCTTATATGTTTCAATCAAGTCACCCCTTACTCTTCTAAACTCCAGCGGATATAAGCCTAGCCTGTCCAACCTTCCCTCATAAGACAACCCGCCCATTCCAGCTATCAGTCTAGTAAATCTTCTCTGAACTGCTTCCAACGCATTTACATCCTTCCTTAAATAAGGAGACCAATACTGTACAGAGTACTCCAGATGTGGTCTCACCAATGCCCTGTATAACTGAAGCATAACCTCCCTACTTTTGTATTCAATTCCCCTCGCAATAAACGATAACATTCTATTGGCTTTCCTAATTACTTGCTGTACCTACATAGTAACCTTTTGCGATTCATGCACTAGGACACCCAGATCCCTCTACATCTCATCTACATCCTAAAGCAGATTCTGGCCTCAGTTTGAGCCCCATCACTATCTGCAACATCTTTTATAATTTTTCGATAACAAAGTCCTATATTTTGTACAATTTGTTCTTGGAAAACAAAATCTGTGCTGTGTGATATTTTCAGAACTCCTAGGGGGAAAAATTCGGTATCGACCATTTTGGGGAGCTAACATCGGCCGGCCACAAACTTTAGTGCCCTGCACAAATTAGTGCCAGTGACTGCGAAATTTGTCTCCAACGCACCTGGAGATGATTGAAGCGCTAAATCAAGTACTACACACTTCTCTTAGGGCGCTAACATCGGGGAACGGGGCGCTACCTCAGAGCACTACTCAAGCTCAGGCGCCGTCAACTCAGACAGACTGGCGCCTTTCAGTTCTTAAAGGGGAGGGTCAATGATGCTGCACAGCCTCACCCTGATCATTGCTGCTTTTGACCTGGGCCTGCAAGGAGGTGCAAATCTTCAAACAGGAATATCATGGCTGCTCAGAGGCCCAGGGAGAGAGCTCGCCGGTTCAGCGACCAGGCAGTGGAGGCTCTGATTGTGTCTGTGGAATGCCGATGGGCAGTGCTGTTCCCAGACACTGGCAGGAAGTCATTGCCCCAGGAGTTCACGAGGGTGTGGAGGGAGGTGGCCCAGTACGTCTCGTCCAGAAGTGTGGTCCAAAGGACTTACACCCAGTGCTGCAAGAAGTTCAATGACCTCACTCGGGTGGTCAGGGTGAGTAAATGCTTGAAATACCTTTACATCCCACCATCTCAACTTCACTCTGTGCACAGACGGTATAAACTGCCAAATCCCCAACACTCACCCAACAACTATGCCCATCTACTAAAAGTCACATCCACATCTCACACCTTGCAGACATTAACGGCTATTCAACTATGGTGGGCACATCTGCAAAACACATGGCTGCACACTCACTCACATGCTGTCCTTTTTCTTGCAGGCCAAGCTTGCTCATAACAGGAGGGAGCAGCTATACACGGGAGGAGGTCAGGCAGAGCTGCACCCCCTTACACAGCTGGAGGAGCGAGTGCACAGAATCATCGCGAGCCATGTCGTGGGTGCTATGGCAGTCGGAGAGGTCAACCCCCTTGGGGATAGCAACAGTATGTTCATCACCTCTCCCTCCTCTCTAATACAACACAAGCCCTTCCCACTTTCCATCTAAGCATACTGTCTCCATTTCTTGCTCCCTTCCTGACCCCCTCCCCTCACGTTAAACCCACTCTTGTGCCTTCCTGCTTTCAGATAGTGAGCCACCATCTGAACAGCCTGTCCCTCAGCCTCCCAGTGGCAGCGATACGGGAGAGGATCGGGAATGCCAAGCCGGAGCCTCACCACCTGCATCTCCCGAGGGCAACACATCGGATACTGGGGCTGCGCTGACACTGGAGGGGAGCAGAGGATTTGGCCCTGATGTGGGTGAAGCTCCTGGACCCAGTGGGCTGCAGCAACGCCATTGGGAAAGGGAAGCTCGGGGGCCATCTCCCCAGAGGGTGAGTGCACACACGAGTTCTGCTGCACAGGAATCGGATGAGGACCACGATATCGCGGCGATGAATACTCAGGCTGTGAGCATGTATACTGAGCTCATGGGTGCAATGGCAAGGGTGCCCAAGAGCATGGATGCACTGGCTAGGAGCGTGGAGGAGTCCGCCGCCAGCACAGCCATCATCTGTGCGCAAACCATTGAACCCATCCTTGCCTCTTTGCAGCGGATGGTTGACTTGCAGGGAGACCATGGGAACCCAGACCCCATGCCACATGTAATGTGTGAGGTGGCAGCATCTATTGCAGCACAGGCCGAGGCAACACAACGGCTGAGTGCTGGAATCGAATCATTGGTTGGTGCCATCCAATCTCAGACTGCTCTCATGCAGTCTCAGATTGATGCCACGCAAGCGCTGACTGCTGCCATCGTAGCTGGGGCACGCACTGTAGATCTGATGGTGCCGCAGCAGGCCAGCAATCTGTGCTCGAGCAGATTGCTCCGGATGCTGTGGTTCTGCCCCGGGGGAGAGGCAGTGTGTTGGTTGAGCACGAAGGCACTGTCCTCTCTCAGGATGACAGCATTCCTGCTCCCACCACTGCCACTCCACCATTGCACTTGCCACAGCCTGTAACCCAGCCAGCCCAGACTACTGCTGCCCATGCAGAGTTGGTGCAGTCTGCAGCCGAGCCCTTCAGGCTGAGAGCTGGCCGAGGGTGTCCTGCAAAGTCATCTGCAGTCTCTGGATCCGAGATTCAGCAGCCTTCCGCCAGCCTTGCTGCAGCCATTGGGGCCACATTACGGAGGAACAGTAGGGTTAGGAGGTGGAAGTGCGAAGGGGAGGGAGATCATTGAGGAAGGCCCACTAGCTAAAATTTTTAGATCAAATGGGGGGAGTGTTTGTACCAAAGTTGGATGTGTTTGTAAATGTATTTTGATATGTTTGTTGGTTATTGGTTGTGCTTAATAAGACACTGTTGTTCAGAATAATAAAACTTTATTTCAACGTTACAAATTTCCTCATGTTTCTCATTGGAACTTTGGCCAGTCATAGGTGCTACGATGTAATGATGTGTTTGTTCAGCCCAAGTGCCATCTGCTCTATCATTCATTGGAAGCAGTGTGTAATGAGACGTTTATGAACGGCCCTTGCAGAAGCAACATTGAGTGGCTCCCTCCTACGTTGGTGCTGCTCCTCCTCCTCTTCATCCTCCTCCTCCGCCTCCTCCTCCTGCTCTCCCTCCTCCTCCTCCTGAGGTGGTCCACCAATCCCTGGTGGCAATGGCTGGGTCCTCAGAATAGCGAGGTTGTGCAGCATGCAGCACACAACAATGAAAAGCAATATTCGCTTGGGAGAGTACTGCAGGGCTCCTCTAGAGTGGTCAAGACACCGGAACCGTTGCTTCAGCACGCCCATAGTCTGTTCATTGAGGTTCCTAGTGGCACTATGGCTCTCATTGTAGGCGAACTCAGCAGGAGTGTTGGGGTTATGGAGCGGAGGCGCTAACCAACTGAATTTTTCTCCCTTAAATTCTTTTGCAATAATATTACACCATTTGTGGCAATGTTCCCATTCAGTGTCTACACTGTAGCCAATATTGAAAAGAATAAGTCACTGATAATCATTTGTGATACTTCCAACAGCATCAGTTTCCAAACAAATGATACAAGAGAACAATAATTTTGCGTCTTCGGTGATATGTAACTATACAGGAATGAAAACAGACGGAGCTGTTATGAAAAAGAACAATCATGCTGGAATATATCGCAAGGACATTTGCTTATAAATTGAAACAAGTTATCCTAACTTTACATAGATTTGATGGTGAGGCCACATTTGGAATATTGGAGTAGATTTTTTTCTTCAGCATTCCTGATACAAAGCTTCCCACATCGGAATTTTGACAGGTGGTTCATTAAAGTGAATGGCCTCCAAAATCCATGGTGGCACATTCCCTGCAGTTGTGCTGGGATTGTGTCCAACTGCAGAATTACACAACTGAGTAAGCTGATGATCATTGCGTCTGGGAAGGACCTGCTGGAGTGGGCCTTCGATTGTGTGAGAGGGCATCTGTGGCACCCCCTCCCCACTGAAGACCCCAGAAATTCTAGCGTAAGATGTCTGGCCCGAAGGGATCGTGGGTTCCCTGCCCGGAATCTGGGAGTACCGAGTGGCAATGGAATCTCCAGGTGGGCTCACTTGGTCCTGCCCACTCTGTGCCATTGGCTCTGCCCCAAAACAAGGCCATTGGACTCTCTTGTGTAAGACTAGGACCCAGCATATCCTGGTCTTGCTGGATTTTCAAGCCACTCTGCTAGAATCCTGTTGGAATTATGGCAGGAATCTGCTGGGAGAGCTAAATAAATTTGGGGCCACTGCTTTCGGTGCTCTGGACCCAGTTTAGTTTTGAGAAATTCATGGAGAATGTGAGTCAGAATTCCCAATGTTTGTGTGAGAACATTGAAGACAAACATTTATCTCACTGAGTACAATTTTAGGCACCCTGGCCTCGAATAGGGCTCATGGGATTGGAGTTAATATACTAGCATGGATTGAGGATTGGTTAATGGACAGAAAATAGAGCGTAGGAATAAATGGGTCATTTTCGGGTTGGCGGGCTGTAACTAGTGGGATACCGCAAGGCTCAGTGCTTAGGCCTCAGCTATTCACAATCTACATCAATGATTTGGATGAGGGGACCAAATGTAATATATCCAAGTTTGCTGATGATACAAAGCTGGGTGGGAATGTAAGTTGTGAGGATGATACAAGGAGGCTTCAAGGGGACATAGACAGGCTAAGTGAATGGGCAAGAACATGGCAAATGGAATATAATGTGGAGAAATGTGAAGTTATCCACTTTGGTAGGAAAAATAGAAAAGCAGAGTATTTTTTAAATGGTGAGAGTTTGGGAAATGTTGGTGTTCAGAGGGACCTGGGTGTCCTTGTACACAAATCACGGAAAGTTAACATGCATGTACAGCAAGCAATTAGGAAAGCAAATGGTATGTTGGTCTTTATTACAAGAGGATTTGAGTATAAGAGTAAAGACGTCTTACTGCAATTATATAGGGCCCTGGTGAGACCACGCCTGGAGTATTGTGTACAGTTTTTATCTCCTTACCTAAGGAAGGATATACTTGTCATAGAGGGAGTGCAACGAAGGTTCACCAGACTGGTTCCTGGGATGGGGGGATTGTCCTCTGAGGAGAGATTGAGTAGACTAGGCCTATATTCTCTAGAGTTTAGAAGAATGAGAGGTGATCTCATTGAAACATACAAAATTCTTACAGGACTTGACAGGGTAGATGCAGGGAGAATATTTCTCCTGGCTGGGGAGTCTAGAACCAGGGGTCATAGTCTCAGAATAAGGGGTCGGCCATTTAGGACTGAGATGAGGATAATTTCTTCACTCAGAAGGTGGTGAATCTTTGGAATTCTCTACTCCAGAGGGCTATGGAGGCGCAGTTGTTGAGTATAATCAAGACAGGTATCGATAGATTTTTAAATATTAAGGGAATCAAGGGATATGGGGATATTGTAGGAAAGTGGAGATAAGGTAGAAGATCAGCCATGATCTTATTGAATAGCGGAGCAGGCTCGAAGGGCCAAATGGCCTACTCCTGCTCCTATTTCTTATGTTCTTATGTTCTTTTGTAATTTCCTCAAAGCTGGATCCATGATGGGATACGGCTTCTGATTGCCTGTGATCTGTGTACCCCTAACCCCATCCCATATTCAAAGGTCAGGGATATTTCCGTGTATTAGGTGGGTGCCCAAAGCATTAACAGCATAACTGGGGTGGCCACTTCAGAAAAATTAAGCAATTAGGCCCAGCCAGACCATTTGTGGGCACTCCAACGTAATTAAAGAGAACATTTTTGCCCATTAGTTTAACAGGCCAGGTTATGATAACTGAAATACTAGGACTATTTCCACTGGAGCAGCGAAGAATGCGAGCAGGTTTAATAGGTTATTAAGATTGTGAAAGGTTTTGATAGAGTGAATTGGGAAAAAACTATTTGCTCTGGTTGGGGAGTCAGGAATGAGGGATTGTCAATCTAAAATTTTCATTATGAGAGTAAGGAGAGAGGTGAGGAGAATTATTTTTACTCACCAGATTGTTGGAGCATTGAATGCTTTGCCACAGGGAGTGGTTGAGGCAAGAGACCATTGCATCGTTTAAGGGAAGAATTGATAAATATTTGAAACAGAGGAAGATACAGAGCTATGGGAGAGAGTGCGATTAGTTTATATTGCTTTAGCAAAAAGGCGACATAGATAAAATGAGTTGAATCATCTCCTTCTGTGCTGTAAACTATTATAGTTCTATGGATGAAAAGACATAGGAGAGGCCCACACAAACAAAAATGGGGGAAAAGTAGACAGATATAGGGAAAAGGGCAACCTTAATGAAATTCCTTTTTTGTCTTTCAGTCTTCAGTTCTGATGAATGGTTGTAAACCTAAAGGCCTAGAAATTGGGTATAGCCCCGCTTGAGGCGTTAGAACTGGCGCTGCGCAAAGTTTATAGCCAGACGAAACTTATCACTGCCTGGCGAGATGTTGGGTTGCATCGCCCCCAAAGGGGATTGAGGCGCGAAATCAGACGTTGCACGGGGCTCCTAAGGCGCAAAAGTTCAGGCGCTACCCAATATCGGCGCGGACGGGCGCAGCGCAGGTGATCTCAATTACCGGAAACCACGAGACTTCCAGGCGCCGGCCGACTCTTAAAGGGGTGGGTCAGTCAGCCTGAGCTGCCACACTCAATGCCCCGTAGGCCTCAGAATCGGCGCTCGCCCTTCTCTGGCGCAAGAAACTTGGTCAGGATGGAGAAGGTGAGACAGAGAGCAGAGCGCTTCAGCACTGAGGCTCTGGACCAGTTGGTGTCTGCAGATGAGCGCCGTCGAGATGTTCTGTATCCTGACAATGGCAAGAGGCCGAATCAAAAGGCTTACCGGCGATCTTGGAGGGAGGTTTCTCTGAGGGTCAACTCCAGCAGCATGGCGACCAGGACCCCTGTTCAGTGCAGGAAGAAATTCAACGACCTCACTCGGGTCGTTAGGGTGAGTGTTGGTTATGCAAACTTCTGATTCCCTCCATCTGCACCTGACTTCGAGCACCCTGTTGCCATGATGCCCCAATGGCCATCTGTCAGCAAGCACCCATAGCCCTTTCTGGGCACACACATGGACATTTCACTCAAGGCCACATGTAAGGGCCCTTGCACCATGGGGGGCATGTGATGATCTCTCAAGGCCTCATGTAAAGGCTCTTGCACCATGGGGGGCATGAGATGATCTCTCAAGGCCTCATGTAAGGGCTCTTGCACCATGGGGGGCATGAGATGATCTCTCAAGGCCTCATGTAAGGGCTCTTGCACCATGGGGGGCATGAGATGATCTCTCAAGGCCTCATGTAAGGGCTCTTGCACCATGGGGGGCATGAGATGATCTCTCAAGGCATCATGTTACAGAACTTCCCCTTCTTTCCCCTGCAGTCCAAGCTGGCGGCGAGGTGAAAGGACCAGAGTCGAACTGGTGGCGGGCCTCCACAAGTCGTCACTCTGACGGGTCTCGAGGAGAGAGTGCACCAGATTCTTGGAGGACGTCTGTCTGGTCCTGTTACCACTGCAGCTGCCGACCCCATTGCCGACAGCGAGGGTAAGGCTCTCTCCTTTTTCAGCTGTTTCCTTCCACTTGGTCCCCCCGCCAGCATGCTTCCTCAGTGTGCAGCCATGTCAGAGCCTTGCTGCAATCTGGCATGCCTTTCCGCCAACCTGTCCTTTTGCTAAAGCCACTCTTCCACCTCTCTGCTTTCAGATGATTCATCACCAACTCGGGCTCAACGCCCTGAAGCTGCCAGTGCCAGTGCCTCCGGAGGCGAGAATCAGGAGGAAGCCGGACCATCCGTTCCAATCTCAGGGGAGCATACACATCTACAGACTGGGGATAGTAGTTCCCTGGAGGGGAGTGGGGGGGGTGCTCTGAGGATCAGCCAGTTGCCGGAACAAGCGGCATGCAGCAACGCAAGGGGGGTAGGCAAGTTCGGCCACCGTCTCCCCGGAGGGCAAGGCAGGTAGTGATGACTGCTGCACAGAGTGCAGAGGAGGTGCGTCGCCTGGCTGAAATGAGCACCCAGGCCCGGCTCAGGCACACTGAGCTGATGGCTGCAGTGGGGAGGATGCCTCAGTCAATAGATACACTGGCAAAGAGTGTGTTGGACTTCGGGGCAACAATGGAGAGGACTCTCCAGGGCTTCGGGGCAACAATGGAGAGGACTCTCCAGGGCTTCGGGGCAACAATGGACAGGACTCTCCAGGGCTTCGGGGCAACAATGGAGAGGACTGTCCAGGGCTTTGGGCCAACAATGGAGAGGACTGTCCAGGGCTTCGAGGCCGCTATGGAAAGGACTGTTCAGGGCTTCGGACAATCCCTGGAAAGGTCTGTCCAGGGCTTGTCCGAGGCAGTGGAGCGGTCGGCACCGGCCTTGTCCAAAGCAATGGAAAGAACTGTCCAGGGCTTCTCTGAAGCACTGGCACCTGGCACACAGGTCCTCACTGCTGCCACGCAGTCACTTGCCGGCCTCGTCCACACCCAAATTGAGGCAACGCGAACTCTCACTGCAGCCACCCTATCTGCATCAGCTAGGATCACCCCGGGCCCTTCCAGTCCCATACAAGGCCAGGAATCAGTGGAGCATGCGATTGTGGCGGATGAGCCGAGCCGGTCCCCTCAGAGAGCCAGTGTGTCGTTCGACCATGGTGCAGGTGTCCTCTCTCGGCAGGTGATCATTCCACATGCCAGCGCTGGCACGTCTGCAGTGCAGCTGCCACCACCTGCAGGGCACACTGCTTCCAGCCATGCTCAGATCAAGCATCCTGCGTCCGCACCCTCCAAGCCCAGAGGTCGGCCAGGCCGTCCCTCAGGGGCTTCTGCGCTTCCACACAGTCAGCAGGCGTCCCCCAGCCTTCACCCCGCCACTGGAGTTCAATTACGTAGGAGCAGCAGGGAGGGAAGGGGCCGACCGCGAAAGAGAAGTCGTTCTCCATCAAGGGGCCAGCAGTCGATGGAGGTGCTGAGACGTTTCTTTGGCCAAATTCAAGGACACCCTCACCTGTTGTAATTGTTGGAAATGGTTTGTTTAGTTTTGCGGCTTTGCCGAAGAGTTAACTGTTATTTTGTTAGTTATGGTTTCTGTTGACGTGACGTTGTTTTGCTGTAATGAAAGACTTTTGTGACAATAAAGAGAAGTTTTAATGTGCTATGGTGCACGTGACTAATTACAGTGATGCTGGCCGTCAGAGGCTTTCAACCATCCAAAGTGCGCAGGAGTAAAGACACTCATCAGTCTGTAAGATTAGAAATTTTCCGCAAAAATCACACAAGAAAACTGGATGAAATAAGACTGTTTATTGACCAAAGTAAGCTTGCACAGAAAAACCTTTGATAAAAGGGCATACAAAATGGCCGCCAGGCCCCGTGATCAGTTTCTGAACCATTTTATTTCTGTTACTGCAAGCCAGACAGGCTTGTGGATTGAAGACAGTAAGCCCGCGAAAGCCAGTATCTGGGAACTGATACTCAGAGAAACAGCATACATATTCAATGGATTCTAAGTACAGGATGGGGCCCATCAAGATATGGGCGGACAATGCAAAAACACTTATACCCATTTATTGTACAAAGGAAAAACCGTTTAGCAGCCATCAAGGAAAATCTCCGGACCGATCAATATGCGAACCGAGCCGCGGTGACAATGAAAAAGACATTAAAAGACATTATCGGCCAGGAAGGCCAGTTTAAGTTATCACCGGCTCCATTACAAGACAAAGCGCCCCTGCAGAGATTTCTGCCCGCCAAAATTAATACAAAGACAGGACTATGATTTGGCGGGAGATAAGACTGTCCCAAAAGAGTATAACTATGGATTGAAAGTCCATCAAAAACTTCACTTGACTGGACGGCGGCTGCTTCTTCTTCTTGGACGACTTCAGACTTGACTTTTCTTCAAGGACTTCTCCTACAAGGAACGAACGAAGGACGGACGGTGCCAGGATCGGTGCCTCTTCCACTTCGGCAGATGCAGAATCGATGAAAACGTTTTCGTCTTTTTAAAGACGGACGGTTTCGGTGAAAAGACAACGTGGTTGGTGTTCAGCCAAACAAGGCTCGGCCACGACGAGAAGACGACGAGGGTGGCCCAGGTACTGAGGTCGGGAGATCATCGACGACCCAGGCCGAAGGAGAAGACACCCTCAGGAAAACCGACGATCCAGGCCAGAGAGAGGACATTCCGGGCCTGACACTTCCGTGTCTCAACATCCCATTGGGTTGTTGTTCTACTCCATGAACAAAAATCCACGACAAATAGTGGATCTCAACCTTGACGAGCGCTCATCGAGGCTGTGTCTACCCCACCGCCTCGA
The DNA here is from genome assembly GCF_052327205.1 of Somniosus microcephalus. Taxonomy (NCBI): domain Eukaryota; kingdom Metazoa; phylum Chordata; class Chondrichthyes; order Squaliformes; family Somniosidae; genus Somniosus; species Somniosus microcephalus. The sequence goes on from NC_140995.1 coordinate 90,421,562, forward strand.
GGGAGAGAAAATATCGACTGCGCCAGAAGCTTCCAAATCCACGTGACGATGGAAAGCGGTGCCAAAAGGCTGCGAACCCCCTTTTTCGAGATTTCGAGAGTGGTGAGCATGATCCCAAGTTCCCCAGGTCGAAACTTAGTTTAGGTATAGGGGAGGGAGTTAAGGGTATTCGTAATGTGTTTCCCCTTTTTCGATGTGCCGTGTGTTCCCCATTTCCATAGAGTCAAGTTCATAAATTTGTGTATGATTGTAGTAACTTTAATCTGTGCCTATGACATGTATTTTGTAATGCTTCAAACTGTTTAAAAATAAAAGCATCCATTTCGTGCTATTCAACCTGGTCTATTGAGTTCTTTCTCTGCACTACTGTTCTCTGCATCTAAGTCCAAGGTCTAGAACCGTAGGGGGAGTGGGTCGAACCACTCAAGGGTAATTATTGCACGAAACCTGGCAGGAGACCAGAACGAGCAAGAGAAACCCCCTACAGAAATGGCGACCGTGGCAGGACCTTGGCAGCAGGAAAGTAGTGTGTTAGATCAAGGTCTGAATAAACGAGATGTGATGGACGAAAGAATAGCCGATTATGTTTTTGGAAAAGTTAACCTCACAAAGCAGTGGATATCTGACCTGTTGAGAGATAGGCGCCCGCTAGACGCAGCCATCAAGTGGACAGCGGGTAAAGAGCATAAGAAATCTGTAGAGAAGGCGGTCTGGCTGATGTGCTACAAGAAGCAAGTCCAGCTTTTGGACCAGGTCGTTGCAGCACAGACAGCCCAGATCAACGGTTTGCTTAAAGACGTAGAGGAGAAGGTTGCGGGAGGGCAGCAACTGATTGAAGCGCTTAACGCGCTGAATCAGGAACGTCACTCCATAATTCGCTGCCACGAGACCCGGGTAGAATATATAAAATGTCAGGTCATTGAAGCCAAGGCCAGTGAAGGTAGAATGAGAGAGAGGTGTTTCCGTCTAGCTAAGCAAATAGAGGCCCAAGAGGAAAAACTTCTGGGAGCCAGGGCAGCATATAAGATGGCCATGGAGGATAGATCTGAGAGCACCGACCACAGCGCTTGCCGCCGGGAGCAAGAGGACCTGAGAACGGCCCTAGCCAAGGCAAACGGGTTGGTGTGTCTCATAAATCCACCAGCGAGTCAGCTATTGCTAGCCAAGGAATCCAAAAGACCGATCCCACAAGAGGCAGTTGGGGTACCAACTCCCGAACCCTCTGCGCCTCCTGCTTATGATGAGTCTTGGACTCCGGGAAAGGAGACGGAGACGGTAGAGGAAGAGAGTTCTGAGGTAGAGCAACCCCAGATAGTAGAGTCAGGGCCGGCGCCGATGTGTCCAACGAGACACCGGAGGCTCGGTCCAAATGAAGCGAATGGCGATGACGGACCCCTTGAGAGTCAGATCGTAATGCCCCATAGCGCACGACAGCTAAGAGAAATGATAAGTCACATCCCAAAACTCTCCGAGTCAGGAGATCCCTCCGTCCATTTTAGGGACGTGGAGCAGACCGCAGCAGTTAATGACTGCGACGGGGTTGAACAGTCTAAAATGCTGCTGTTCTCCCTGGACAGTTCGCTCCTCCAGTGTCTCCCTGACGAGAGCAAGAGAGGGCACAGGGACTATGAGTTGCTACGGGATGAGATTCTGGAGATCATGGGAGAGGGGGACGGAACTCCGTTCCTCCGTTTAGAAAAGACAGTGCAGCTAGAGGGGGAACCCCCACGGGTTTTCGCCGACAGGTTGTGGCCAGTGTATCGGCGCAGCTGCCCGGGCGGGCCAGCCCGGGCCGGGCTGGATGGTGAACAGAGAGCTCATTGGCTTCGATGCCTGGTAGCAGGTTGCTTGCCAGTAGTAAGGGAGCAGGCCAAAGCATGGTTTGACCCCACTAACGCCCGCTCCACGGAGGATCTAGTATTAGACCAGCTCACGATCAGTTATAGAAACAACAAGGGCAAGAAAACGCCTGTTGTAAAAGGAAAGGTGCATGAGGTGAGGCCCGCAGCCTCTGCTAAAAGGGAATGGCGTCAGGAGGGAAATCGCCCTCCCCAAGCCAACAGCAGTTGTTGCGGGTGTGGGAAGGAGGGTCATTGGCGCAAGGACTGTAGGAATCCATGGAAGGATAAGAGAGAGAGAGCGTTCGCCGCAGCCCAAGGTCGAGCCCAAGCCCAAGTCGCCCATGGTCCGGTCGTTTACCCAGCACCAGCACAAGCACAAGTGCAGACCGCTGCCCCAACACCAGTCCAGAACCCGACCGTGGCCCCCGCCCCAACCAAAGGGGGTGGTGCGGTTGTGGATCCCGCTGCGATCGAGTCAGTCTTAGAGGCTATGCGGTCTCTGATGACCTGGCAGGGGAAGGTAGCGGTCGCCAACAGCCCTATCGCTCCCAAGACCCCAACCGAAGCACCTAAATGGCTGACGCCCACGCAGCCCGTCTACTTGTGTCCGCTCCGCTATGACGCCTGGAGAAGACCTGTGGTGGAGATGGAGGTGGAAAGGCAAAAGGGTAGTTACCTGTTGGATATGGGAGCTTCGTGTACCGTGATCCACACAGATAAACCTTTTGCCTCACCTCTGTCCGCCCAGGCTCCATACTCAGTAGCGGGTTTCACAGGCAGAGAACAGGCTGGCGCGTACTCCATCCCGCTCTCCATTCAGTTGGGAGCACTCCACACCACATGGACGTGCATCCTATTAAAGTGGAAGGAGTGGGGTGGAAAAGGCATCCTCGGGGCTGATTTCTTGGTGGAACACGGGATCCTCGTGGACCTGAGAAATCACTGTCTCTGGGGAGCCGAGAGCGGTTTAGGTAAGGTAGTCGTTATCCCAGGGAAGGAAGAAAAGGGGGCCCTATGTACCATGAAGCCGTCAGGAGGTTACGATCTCGCGCTCATGGTAACGAACGTCCCAACGGACTTGCAGGCATGTGTGTCGGAAAATCTGACCGCGTTTGCCACCCACAAGCACGACTGTGGGAGAGTCACTGGGTTTGAAGTCAGCGTAGACGGGGACCCCATGATCCGACCCCAAAAGCAGTATAATTTCCCCAAGGAGGCAGAACCCGATATGGAGACAGCAATATCTTCATTGGTGCAGCAGGGCGTATTGAGAACGATAGCCACTCACGTGAACTCCCCATTATGGCCAGTAAAGAAGCCGGACAATTCCTGGAGAGCCACTGTGGACTACAGAGTCCTCAATAGTAACATCCCAGCCTGCGCGCCCACGGTAGCAGCAGTTGCAGACCTAATAGGGAGCATTCCAGCATCGGCGACCACGTTCACGGTGCTGGACATCTCGAACGGTTTCTGGTCCATCCCGCTGCGGCGGGAGGATCAGTACAAGTTTGCCTTTACTTTCAAAGGGCAACAGTACACTTGGAACTGCTTACCACAGGGTTTTCACAACAGCCCCAGCATTTTCCATCAATGCATGGCGGGGAGTTTAAAAGAGTTTAGCCAGCCCAACCAGATAGTACAGTATGTGGACGACTTACTCCTGTTCACGGACTCGAGGGAGGAGCACGGCCCACTATTAGCCGAATTGTTGGAACTGTTAGAAAGGAAGGGTTTCCAAGTAAACCCAAAGAAAGCCCAGATCGGCCAGCAGGAAGTCAAATTCCTAGGTCTGGCCATCCGCGCTGGAGAAAGAGCCATAGATAAGGCCAGAAGGGAATCAATACAAGATCTGCCGATTCCCAACACAGTAACGGGTGTAAGGTCCTTTTTGGGGTTGACCGGGTACTGCAGAGATTTCATCGAGGACTATGCTGCCACAGCAGCCCCGCTACTCCGACTCTTACACAAGGGAGTCGAGTGGTCTTGGGATGAGGGGTGCCAGGCAGCATTCGAGAAGTTGAAAAGGGATCTGCAGACCGCGCCAGCCCTAGGGGCCATAGATGGGGGAAAGGAGTTCTTTCTGGAGGTAGCCGCTAGTGGGGACAGCCTGAGCGCAGTGTTGCTCCAGGAGCGGCACGGCAAGCTGAGACCAGTAGTTTATTCCTCCAGGGTGCTCATGGATGTGGAGAGGAGTTTCTCCAATTGCGAATGGCATCTCTTGGCCACGCATTGGGCTGTGAACAGATCAGTGATCTTCACAGGAACCTCTCCCATCACGCTCCTCACCCATCACACCCCCACAAAGATGCTTCTGGATGGAAGGATTAAGGATGGGACCGTAAGCAGCGCTCGGATTGCACGCTGGACCCTCCTCCTTTCCCAGATGGATCTCAAAGTTAAAGGCCTCTGCACGCCAAGGCTCGCAGCCAATATGGCATATCCCGGGACAGCCCATCGATGTTCCGTAGAAGGGGTATGGGAAGTCGACATAGGTTTATGGGCCGGGATACATCCCACAGGCCGCGAAATCTACGTAGACGGTTCTAGCACTGTATCTGACGGCAAACGACTCACAGGGTGTGGAGTTTATGACCCTGCGGCAAACATTGCCCTGGCAATTAAGCTCCCCAGCACTATGAGCGCACAGCAGGCTGAACTGTCCGCGGTGGCGTACGTGGTTACCCACCCCGAGATTTTCCCAACCCCATACACGATTTGCTCAGACAGCATGTTCACCTGCAATTCGTGTACAGAGTACCTCGCCATCTGGTCCCGACGCGGGTACACCTCCGCGGACGGGCGGCCTTTAACAGTTAAGCCCTTGCTGGAAAAGATCCTAGCAGCTGTGGGGGAGAAAGGAGAGGTGTTCATCCATAAGGTGAAGGCTCACTCCACCACAGAACCCCGCGGCCAGGGCAACCAGCAGGCGGATGCGCTAGCCAGGGAGGGTGCCCGCAACGGCATTCTCTGGGACCCCTATGGACCCGGGCCCGTGGCGGCGATCCAAGGCAGGCAGGGAATTCCAGGGAACACAGGGGTGACACCGCCCCCAGACCTAAAGACCGTCCAAACCCTGGATCCCGCCCTAAAAGCAGTCCTAAAAGCCATCACAGAAGGCAAGCAGGTAGAGGGTCCGTACAGTGCGGCAGCCCTCACAGTCAAAGAAGGTATGCTGTTCCAAGAGGAGCAGTGGGTTGTGCCACAGCAGCACCGGAGGGAATTCCTGCAACTGGCCCACGAGGGTCCAGGAGCGGGACACCCCGGGCCTGAGGTCACCTGGCAACGGGTAGAGCAGGCGGGATGGTGGCCGGGACTTCGGGACGATGTCCGCGAGTTCTGCACAAGCTGTCTTGTGTGCGCTGCTAACAACCCAGACCCCCACAAAAGGAAGGTGCCCATGGGGCACATCAGGAGGGTAGAGGGACCATGGCAGTCGATTCAGGTCGACTACATAGGGCCCCTACCCGGCGCCCAGGGAGGCTATAAGTACTGCCTTGTCCTGGTAGATGTGTTCACCAAATGGGTAGAAGCTTTCCCGTGCAGAACAGCTATGGCACTGGGTACTGCTAAAATCTTGATTCGGGAAGTGTTCTCATGGTGGGGACTCCCCCGTTTTGTAGAGTCCGACCAAGGGAGTCAGTTCACCGGTCAAGTAATGCAGAACGCCCTCATGCTCTTGGGCATTGAGGGGAAGTGGCACGTAGCATACAATCCCCAGTCATCCGGGATTGTTGAGCGTATGAATCGGACCCTCAAGGAAAAGCTGAGGAAAGAGACAATGGGCTCGCCCCAGAAATGGGCGGAGGTCCTGCCTTTAGTCCTCATGGGGATCCGAGCCAGCCAGTCCAAAAGTACGGGGTATTCCCCGCACGAATTAATGACTGGAAGGATCATGCGAACACCCACCCATGTACTAGCCCCGGTGCTCACTGAGGGCCAGCTCCGAGAGGTGAAACGGGATAAATTCGCCCAAACCCTTTTGGAGCGCCTGAGACAGATTTATGGGCAGGCGGCTGGGAACATGGGAAGACAGCACCAGGGAAATAAACTGTTGTTGGAACCTCGGAAACAACAAGAGTGGGTAGTCGGAGACCAGGTCATGGTCCGAAACTACGCCAGGGTAGGGAGTTTTGAACCACTGTACATGGGGCCTTACAGCATTGTGGACAAGGCCAGCCCCATGGTTTATGCAGTGAAGATGCCCCGACGTACCAAATGGTTTCACATCAACCAGTGTAAACTGTTTAAACCGGGTGCACAAGGGCCATCAAAGGGGACCAGGTCTGAGAACAAAGATCCTCAGCCTGTAACAGAGTCACAGACCACACAGGCTGGAACAGTAGCCTGCGTGAAGGGAGAGGCCATCCCATTGGAGTGGGAGGTCTCATCTTTTGAATGGGATTTAGGCAGGAGAGAGCCCGAATAGCTCAACCTCGCTTTAGACCCAATCACGGAGGAGGAAGAGTCAGAGGACGACGATCCCGCCCTCGACTCAAGCTTGGGGGAGGTAGGGAATGGGGGCGGAGACTCACTACCTGTAGGGACAGGTGAGGTGGAGTCGGAAGCCACAGATCCCGACCCCGGGGGGGCGGAGCCTGAGGGAGGGGAGCTGGAGCCGGCAGCTGTGGAGGAACAGGGATTAGGCAAGCCGCCCCGCCCCTAAGTTAAGTTAGGTAATTATGGCGATAATTTAAGGAAATGTATATAGCGTTAAGATGTGTTAAGAGTACGATTTTCAAAGTTTGCCCGATATGTGTGTTTTGTTTGGGAACGGGGTCCAGGAACCCGCGCGTCCATTTAATTAGGCCAGCACCTATTGGGAGCCCGGCTACATCATTTTATTGGTTACAGAAACCTGGGATATGATGGAAAAGATTCTCATCGCGTTCATGGCGATCGGGTGCGGGTGGGCCTACCGAGGCCGCACCAAGGACGTCATCATTTTCGGGTGCTCCGGGGCCACGGCCCCCATCGCAACGGATGGGACAGGGGAGCGAGAGGTTGAGGAAACCGCCACCTACTTCCACCAAGGGAGATGGCCAGGTTGGCTGGGAACGAATTCTACGGAATATTCCAGCAATTTCGGTTTTGCCTACCAAGAGACTTCGTTAACGTGCCCTCGGGTGAGGATCCTTGCACCCAGAGTCAGCGTTACCGTGGGAAAGAGGATTTGTCTGGTGTGCAATGGGAACATACCACTAAGGCGATGGTGGTGGCTACGAAAGCTGGGAAAGGACATGAGAAACTCTACGGTCGAGTGGGAGCGACTGGGTAATAATACCCATCGGACTATTACGGGGACTCACGGACAATTACGTGTGTGTTGGGACAAATGGTGGGAACCAGATGAAGGAATATATGTCTGTATGTGGGGTTCGAGACACGTGTGCCCCAAGGGCGTATCCATCTTCTTCCAGAGGCAGTGGCAGGATGAAGGAAAGGGGATGAGATGGGATGTCAGCACTCGAGCGTGCGGAGCACCATACTCCCCTATTCCGGTAAATGCCACTGAACATATCACCCGCCCACGCAAACCCCTACCCACGCTTCCGGTAGCACTAGCCCAGAAAGGAGGGTGCCCAACCACCACCAAGGGACCCGGGAACGGTTTAGTATTGGTACCCACCGGTCAGGTGCTGTACCAAGGGGTACACTACGCAGTGGCCTCAGTGATTTTAAATCTCACTGAGGTACGATTGCCGGAGTGGTGTCCCAAGGAAACAGAACAATTATACCAGGTCCTGTTAACCCGAATGTTTAGACAATTTTACGAATTTGACTTTGCCGACATCGACAGAGACAAATTATACACCACACCGCCAGAAGTTTTGGATCGAGTCGGGAGGCAAAGAAGGGGTACTGTAAATGACATATTCACTGCTTTTAATACCGGGACATCTGTTGTCAACGCTCTAGATAACGTGGAGCTGCAGACACAGATCAACGGTTTAAAGGCCCAGTTAAGGAACATACTGACAGACGAAAATAAGGTAGTGGGTTCTGAGTTGCATGAGGACCAGGCCATGACACTACACTTTAAGGATATAATCGCTGAGCTGGAGAAACACGCGAGAACGGTAAAGGCGCTCATTAAGGAGGATCGGAATGCGTCCGATCAAGCTGCGCAAAACGAGGCCCAGTGGTTACTGGGCGAGGGCCGCAGTAATCTTGAGGATTTAAAAAAGGGTTTGGTCCCGTCCTGGATCAGCAACAAGCGCTTGCAAGCGCTCCACCCCTTTGAGAATGCATTAATCCCGTGCCAGCTCAGACTAGCCGCAGAAGCATACCCAGTCCCAGTGGACTGCGGACATTCAAATCACAGTATCATGGGAATAGTAGTAAGAATGCCGGTGTTGGGTCCCGCAGCAAAGCCCGCCCCGGTATACAGAGTAGAGAACATTGGAGTCATTCAGGGGGGCGCACACATTCGTTACGCAGTGGTCCCGCCTTACGTCATCAGATGGGAGCGTACGATGACAGGCACCGACCTCTCAGGATGTCGGAGCCGGGGAGCACACATCATCCTGTGTCCCCAGCACTTGAATGCCTTTTTGAAACCACAGTGCGGGTTCAGAACTGCTAGCGCGAAGCCGGTAAATTGCACCATGGAGGCCATGGCAGAGGACCATGTGCCCCCGCAGGTAGTGTATATCGGGGGTGGGACATACTGCGTCACCACTGCAGCGCCTCAGTGCCGATACGGACAACACGAGTGGTGTTCGATCGGTGATAGCAGTTTCTGTTTCAAACCCAGGGCCGAGGTTCAAGTGGCACAACAACGAATTGTCCCCATTCCTGCGCCCTCCACAGTTCACATCACTATCAAAGAGAATTTCACAGACTTACAGCGATTTGTCGCACATTTTGGTTATGTCATTCCCCCTCTTCCCGAACACCTCACAAAGATTTTAAAAGCCGTTATAGTTTCACAGAAACATTTCTACACACTGGAGCAGAAGACTTTAGAGATAGGAAAAGACATATTGGACATAACCATCCCACCATGGTGGGACTTGTTCACCAACATAGAGGTCCCAGCCTGGATTAGAATTGTGAGGGTGCCAGTCGGTTCCTTTTGTAACCTCTAGATGGCACCTTCACTTGTTTGTTTCTCTGTTAATTGTTCCTAGCCTCCTGTGTTAATTGTTCCTAGCCTTCTGTGTTAAGTCTTAACGGCCTGTTAGCTGTTCATGGGTTTCACCTGGTTTTCTTGGTATATAAGTTCTGTGGTTGCTTCACTCTGAGCTCAGTCCTAGCCGGGTAATCGGGGGGGACTAGCCCTTGCTCTGTGGCTCCTGGCTTTAACTAGTTGGTTGCCATAGTTCTCTCGAGCTTTGTATTTAAGATGTATTCTCGAGCTTTGTATTTAAGATGTATTCTCGAGCTTTGTATTTAAGATGTATCTAAGTCTGTGTTCTTGTTGTTAGTCTTGATAAGGTGCTGGGCTGGACTAGCGTGTTGCCATGTTGGAGCTTGTCCTGAGCTTTGTATTGATAAGCTGATTACCCCTGTGGTAGCTTGTCTCGAGTCCTGTCTCGGCAAGCCGGTTGCCCTTGAGGTAGCTTGTCTCAAGCTCAGTATGGACAAGTGGCTTTTCCTCATGGAAGCTGTCCTGAGTTCCTATCTTGACTAGCCGTCTTGTAATTTGTCTCTAGTTCTTATGTATATTGCCATGTTCCTTGTGTGAATCTAGTTATGTGTGGCTTACCCCTGTGGTAGCTTGTCTCGAGTCCCGTCTCGGCAAGCCGGTTGCCCTTGTGATAGCTTGTCTCAAGCTTAGTGTTGTTTTGTAACTTGTCTCTAGTTCTTATGTATATTGCTGTGTTCCTTGTGTTAATCTAGTTATGTGTGAATCTAGTAAAGTTCAAACAAAGTACTGTATATTTGCCTCTCGCCTCGTTTCTGCGCTTGGGTCCAGAACCTACATTACCCGGAGAGCACGGCCCCGTGTGAACACGGCCCCATGGCTCCCCAACCCCGTCACAAGAATAGCATCCCACATCCTAGTAGTGTGTCAGGTTTTAATTGTGATATTTTTGCTCTTTGTGCATTGCAAAAGAGGCAAACGCCTCAAGAGGCACGAGAACGCAGGAGAATGGAGAGAATGCTATGTGCGAATGGGGGAAGAAGACACCCCACTTTAAGCTGCTAGTATAAGATTAAGCGTCCCTCCATTTTTAAAATTTTTCAAACTTCGCGTTTTCTTTTGTGTTTGTTTTGGGTTATAAGGAAATAAGTATTGTTATGTTATTAGTCGTTCTTAAGTATTGTTATGGATTAATAAAAGGTGTATGCAGATGGCGCAAGAGGGTATCGACCCCTGCACATCTGACAGATGAATGTGTTATGGTTTAAGATATGCTGTCTATGATGGTCCAAATGTGCATAAGGTAATTTTCGTTTTCTTTGGAAATGGGAACTGCATGTGTCGTGAGGGTCATAGATAGTTAAGTGCCAGGGATGTTTGGATGTGGGGAATCAGGGAAAATTTGCTCACCAAGGATTATTGAAACTTTAAACAAGCTATCAGTATCACAGGGGGGCCTGTAAGATTAGAAATTTTCTGCAAAAATCACACAAGAAAACTGGATGAAATAAGACTGTTTATTGACCAAAGTAAGCTTGCACAGAAAAACCTTTGATAAAAGGGCATACAAAATGGCCGCCAGGCCCCGTGATCAGTTTCTGAACCATTTTATTTCTGCTACTGCAAGCCAGACAGGCTTGTGGATTGAAGACAGTAAGCCCGCGAAAGCCAGTATCTGGGAACTGATACTCAGAGAAACAGCATACATATTCAATGGATTCTAAGTACAGGATGGGGCCCATCAAGATATGGGCGGACAATGCAAAAACACTTATACCCATTTATTGTACAAAGGAAAAACCGTTTAGCAGCCATCAAGGAAAATCTCCGGACCGATCAATATGGGAACCGAGCCGCGGTGACAATGAAAAAGACATTAAAAGACATTATCGGCTAGGAAGGCCAGTTTAAGTTATCACCGGCTCCGTTACAAGACAAAGCGCCCCTGCAGAGATTTCTGCCCGCCAAAATTAATACAAAGACAGGACTATGATTTGGCGGGAGATAAGACTGTCCCAAAAGAGTATAACTATGGATTGAAAGTCCATCAAAAACTTCACTTGACTGGACGGCGGCTGCTTCTTCTTCTTGGACGACTTCAGACTTGACTTTTCTTCAAGGACTTCACAGAATCACAGAAACCCCACAGTGCAGATAGAGGCCATTTCGGCCCATTGAGCCTGCACCGACACATATCCCACCCGATCCCCGTAACCCCACGTATGTAATCCCCCTAACACTAAGGGTCAATTTATCATAGCCAATCAACCTAACCCGCACATCTTTGGACTTCTCCTACAAGGAACGAACGAAGGACGGACGGTGCCAGGATCGGCGCCTCTTCCACTTCGGCAGATGCAGAATCGATGAAAACGTTTTCGTCTTTTTAAAGACGGACGGTTTCGGTGAAAAGACAACGTGGTCGGTGTTCAGCCAAACAAGGCTCGGCCACGACGAGAAGACGACGAGGGTGGCCCGGGTACTGAGGTCGGGAGATCATCGACGACCCAGGCCGAAGGAGAAGACACCCTCAGGAAAACCGACGATCCAGGCCAGAGAGAGGACATTCCGGGCCTGACACTTCCGTGTCTCAACATCCCATTGGGTTGTTGTTCTACTCCATGAACAAAAATCCACGACAAATAGTGGATCTCAACCTTGACGAGCGCTCATCGAGGCTGTGTCTACCCCACCACCTCGAGGGAGAGAAAATATCGACTGCGCCAGAAGCTTCCAAATCCACGTGACGACGGAAAGCGGTGCCAAAAGGCTGCGAACCCCCTTTTTCGAGATTTCGAGAGTGGTGAGCATGATCCCAAGTTCCCCAGGTCGAAACTTAGTTTAGGTATAGGGGAGGGAGTTAAGGGTATTCGTAATGTGTTTCCCCTTTTTCGATGTGCCCTGTGTTCCCCATTTCCATAGAGTCAAGTTCATAAATTTGTGTATGATTGTAGTAACTTTAATCTGTGCCTATGACATGTATTTTGTAATGCTTCAAACTGTTTAAAAATAAAAGCATCCATTTCGTGCTATTCAACCTGGTCTATTGAGTTCTTTCTCTGCACTACTGTTCTCTGCATCTAAGTCCAAGGTCTAGAACCGTAGGGGGAGTGGGTCGAACCACTCAAGGGTAATTATTGCACGAAACCTGGCAGGAGACTAGAACGAGCAAGAGAAACCCCCTACAAGTCCGCCAGAGGGGCCTCGATATGAGTCCTCATGAGCCTGTGACGGATGGCCCTTCCACTTTCAGGAGCCCTTCCATCTTCCTCCTCCTCGTCCGCATGCTCCTCCTCCTCCTCCGCCTGCTCTTCCTCCTCCTCCTCCTCCTCCTCCTCGACCGCCTGCTCTGCTGGTCGTTGAGGGACAGCTGGAATTGGCTGGGTGCGTCGAATCGCCAAGTTGTGGAGCATGCAGCAGACGACGACGATGTGACCCACTTGCTCTGGCGAGTACTGCAGGGCTCCCCCCGAATGGTCCAGACATCGGAAACGCTTTTTGAGCACACCAATAGTGTGCTCTACAATGTTCCTGGTCGCCTGATGGCTGCTGTTGAACAGCTCTTCTGCTGGGGTGGCAGCCACACAGAGTGGTGTCATCAGCCATGGGCAGAGAGGATAGCCCTTGTCCCCAATAAGCCAGCCTCGAGGTCGAGCCAGCCCCTCAAAAAGGTCACAAACTGAGGTCTACCGCAGGATAAAGGCATCGTGGCTGCTCCCTGGGAATTGGGCGTTGACTGCCATGATGATTTGGCGGTGGTCACAGACCAGCTGCACGTTGACGGAGTGGAACCCCTTGCAGCTGCGGAAGTCCTCAGGATTCTGGAATGGCGCCCTCAAAGCCACGTGTGTACAGTCAATCGCCCCCTGCACCATGGGGAAGTCCGCAATAGCAGCGAAGCCTTGCGCGCACTCCGCCTGCTTCTCCAGGGTCAGAGGGAATGTGATGAATTGACCCCTTCACCAAAAAGGGCAGCTGTAACTTGCCGGATGCAACAGTGGACTGCAACCTGAGAGATATTCGCAATGTCCCCAGTGGCTGACTGAAAGGATCCGTTACCATAAAAATTGAGGGCAACAGTCAGTTTAACAGCCACCAACAGAGAGGTCCTGCACCGTAGATGCGGCTGCAGATCCTCAGCAAGCAGGTGGCACAGCTCAGTAACAACGTCCCTCCCGACTCAGAGCCTTCGCACACACTGCTCCTCTGACATGTCAAGGTATGACACCTGCTGCCTAAAGACCCTCGCAGCATACCCTCGGATTGGCCGACCTCCATTGCCCCTCCTCCTTCTGGCCAATCCCGGCCCTCTCTCCCGCCGTCTCTCTGCCCCTTCATAGTGTTCGGCCATGAGGCCGTCGCCCTCCAAAGCATCTCCCATTCCGATGCCAGTTGGTCAAAAGGCTGTTAGGTCTAGTGCTCCAACTGCTCCGGACAGGTTTGAAGGTCCCAAGTACTCTAATGCTAAATTCCAAAAACTCTGCTCCACAGTAGCTCACCAACTCTCTCCACCAATGATCACAATGAACAGGCCAAGTGGCTGAAGCTTCTATACTAGAGCTGTCCCCTTTAAATAGCGCCCCCCGACTCTGAGAAAGGCCTGCTAACGCTCCTTCGAACTGTTACTAATAGTGCTAGGCGTAAAGGCTCCGGGCGCCACCCAATATCCGCTCAGGTGCCCCTAAAAGGCGTTGCACACTGAAATGATGTCATGATCTGCTTGCGCTCGCGGGTGCGCGCAAACACTTAGCGCAGGCATTAAATGTATAGTCAATATGGGAGTTGTCGCTATCTTCATTGCGCCCGCCCCAACATTGCGTAACACCCCAATTCTCGGTCTCTTTAGGCGCTAACCGCTGGCGCAAACAACCGAATTTCTAGGCCAAAATGTCATAGCTTGTCTTTTCTTTAAAGTTGCTGACTGACTTACTGTGCATTTCCGTCATTTTCTGTTTTTATTTCAGATATCCAGTTTGCAGCTTTTCTTAATTGTTCATTTGAAGATCAATTGGATTCTTCTCAAAGGTCAGAAAGTTAAGATATCAACCATTTGTAACACATAAATAGTTAAGTAGTGTAGGGGGGCATCTTTTCTGTGGTTTACGGTAATTTACCTTCCTTTACCTGGTTTACGGTAATTTACCTGGTCAAGCAGCTTTTTGCCACTGCACCTCTGACCAATCCCAAACAGCGGTTTCGAATCGCTAAACCCCACCTTCCAGTTCTGACTGGAGGACTTATAATTAATGATATATTAAAACGGACAACTGGTCTGGATGTGAGAAAATCAACTTTTATTACACTAAAGAAAACGACACCACATGATGTTAGTAATCACTGTACAATTGCTTAAATGGGGGAAGACAGACGGCAAAAATGAAGGATAAATGGCTACAATGTTAATTAAACAATCTTAGCAATTTCCCTTAAATTACCACCCCCTTTAACTCCTTACTAGATTACCTTGCTGAGGAGTCAGAAACCTGCTCACTTGTGGTCCAAGGAAGTAAGAGAGAGATATAGCTTCTCAGGAGCTATCTTTATATCCTGCCAGCTCCTGCTGTTTGGTGCTGAAAGGGTTTGTGTGCAAATTGGCGCCCAAAAGTTCGAATATACAAGAGAAAGGCTATGATTGGCTGATTCAGAGTGGATTGAATGTGTCTATGTTCTGGGGCCGAAATGTTCCCGCCCACATCCGGAGTTTAATGGGTGATTCAAAAACCCATTCATTCCTTATCAAAGTCCTTTCCGTAGTTTTGATGTGTCCCATTATGTGTAAGTGGTGTTGAATGGGGTTGGATTTCTGTGTAAACAGAAGCCCTTTGTCCTGCAGTCAGTCTCAAGTGGTTTAATACCTTATGTCAACATCCTGCAGTTTCTTGTAAACAAACATTGCCTCTGTAGGGAAGGGAAACTCCCTGGTTTGATTGACAGGTCTGACTGCCTCTGCTTGATCCTCCTACTTACACAGACACTTCGAGCTGCTTCTCTTGTGCTTTTTGGCCATGCTTTTCTGACAGCCATTTTCAGACCCCTCTGCAATTTACACAGTTTGAAGCTCAGAGGTACCATTTTAATCTTAAAGTCCTGATGTTGTCCAAGAGTTCTGGGTATGCTTTTAAAACATTGTCCAACCCAGAGACAATTCAAATCACACAATTCTTCGTCCACGATGTGGACCAATATTTTCTGATCTTCAGGGATTTTTGCGAACCCCTAGAGTAATGAATAGTGGTCTCTGGCCATTTGTTAGTTCACACACAAGATCCAATTTCTAGGCCTATTTCTTTGTTAATTTGTTTTCTTACACTCCAGAAAAACCTTTCACACAAAAATAATTAGCTCTGATTTATAAGGAGCAAAATCTAGCTATAAAAAGTATAGTTTATTTTGAGAGCTGTATGGACAGTACAAATAAAGCTTTAAAATATTAATTTCCAAAAGAAATCGGTATTAAATATAAACTGAATGAAAATGAATTTCCAGTCGAACATACAGACAATCTGCGCTTCTAATACATGCTGGCCATTAATTCTTACTCCTAAATGATTTGTACATATTTAAATTTGACAACCTACAGGTAAAAATTCCTTCTCCACACTCTCAGTATATGCTGAAAGCAATAATCATGGCATTGCACAGCACCAGCAGTGATTTTATGTTCATTATTTTTAATACCCAGAAAATCATGGGCTGTGGTTGTGCCATTTCATGAAATGCATTTCCAGCATGTACTGGGAGCGTAGAATCAGAATTTCTACTTATAGTCAGTGAGCCAAGCGTAATTACACACCAAAGTCAAGAAAACTGACTGTGGTAAACCACGTTCACTATCGTATCACTGTTAGTAGTTAGCACTGTTCACCACTGTTCGTTATAACTGTATCACTGACCACTATTGTATCACGGTACGAGGTCGCCTCTTGCCACACTGCTATACCTGGGATGACCACTGCCGACTCCGCCTTGGCTCCACCCACCAGGCCAGGTATAAAGGTGAGCGACTGGCTGGTATTCCTCCTGCTTGGATCGGATCACCCACGAGAGTGGGCTCTGTTATTTAGTCAATAAAAACCTTTAGTCACCTTCGTAACTCTTCGCCTTTTATTGGAGGAATTGATAGGTATATCAATTTTATTGACTAAATTTAATGATGTCCGACAACGAGTCACAACCGGCGGAGGAGCCACCAGCGCAGCTCCCAGGAGCACAGCCACACCAGCCAGCTTGGCTGCGAGCCCTCAGACCGCCGTACCTGGACCTGAACCCACGAGCAGCAAACTCAGCCGCAGACTTTAAACACTGGCTGGTCTGCTTCGAATCATACCTGAGAGAATCCAGCGTCCCTCAGGCATCCAAACTAAGTGTCCTGCAGGCACAACTGAGCCCGAGAGTATACACTCTCATCGAGGACATGACTACCTACGAGACCGCCATCAACCTGCTGAAACAGAAGTACCGGACCCCGGTAAACTACATGTACGCTAGGCACCTCCTAAGATCACGGCCGCAACAGCCAGGAGAATCAGTAGCCGAATTCTCACAGGCGCTATATGCACTCGCCAGGAACTGTGACTTTAAATCGGTGTCGGCAGCCGAAAATACTGAAGATAATATCCGCGACGCATTCCTGAAAGGCCTACGGTCCGAGTACTCACGGCAAAGACTGCTGGAAGCTAAAGACCTCAGCATGGAAAAAGCTGAAGCCCTCGCTATCTCCCTGGAAGTGGCCCACCAAGATCAGGAAGCATTCACCAGGTACTGCTCGCGACCCTGGGACTCGGGCCCGACCCCTACCACAGCACCCTTCCCAGCGCCGCCCCCGGGACCTACCTCTGCGTCGGCGTCCCGGACCCGACCGGCCCCGCCACCCCCGGCACCGGCCCCGACATCGGGCATCCGCGATCGGGCCGCCGGCTGTTTTTTTTGTGGCCAGGAGAAGCACCCAAGGTCGCGCTGCCCAGCCAAGAACTCCATATGTAAAACCTGCTTGAAGAAAGGCCACTTCTCCAAGGCCTGCAGGAGCGGATCCTTAGAGGCCAGCAGTGCCGCATGCGAACTATGGGGGCGGCCATCTTCGTTTAGGGCAACTGAGGTCAGCATCCCCACACATGAGTCATGGGGGCGGCCATCTTTGTTTAGGGCAACTGAGGCCAGCATCCCCACACATGAGTCATGGGGGCGGCCATCTTTGATTAAGGCAACCGACCCCAATAGTGCCTCATGGGGCCCTACCTCGTGGGAGACGCCATTTTACTCACCACGCCCGACCGCCTCGCCCGCAGATGACAACGACTCGCTCAGCTACACACTAGCTTCCGTCACCCTGGACCAAGCCCGCCCGCACCATCTGTCCAAGTCAATGATGGACATCAAAGTGAACGGCCACGCCACGACCTGCCTGTTCGACAGCGGAAGCACGGAGAGCTTCATCCACCCAGACACGGTGAGCCACTACTCCCTCTCTGTCCTACCAACGCGCAGCCGAATCTCGATGGCATCGAGGTCCCACGCCACGGACATCAGCGGCTACTGTGTCGTGACCCTGTCGGTTAAGGGCACGGAGTATAAAAACTTTAAACTCCTCGTCCTCCCCCATCTCTGCGCTGCCGTCCTACTAGGGCTGGACTTCCAATCCCACCTCCAAAGCGTAACCCTAGCATACGGTGGACCCCTCCCCCCACTCACAGTCAACAACCAGCAAACGTTAAACCGCCCACCGCGTAACACCTGCAGCCTCTCCACCCTCAAGGTCCCGCCACCCTCTCTGTTTGCTAACCTTACCCCTGACTGCAAACCCGTCGCTACCAAAAGCAGGCGGTATAGTGCCGGGGACAGAGCCTTCATTAGCTCTGAGGTGCGGCGCCTCCTGAAAGAGGGCATTATCGAGGGGAGCAGCAGCCCCTGGCGTGCCCAGGTCGTAGTCGTAAAGACCGGCGATAAAAACCGCCTGGTCATCGACTACAGCCAGACCATAAACAGATATACCCAGCTGGACGCATACCCCCTCCCCCGCATATCTGACATGGTCAATCAGATTGCACAGTATAAAGTATTCTCGACCATCGACCTGAAGTCGGCCTACCACCAACTCCCTATCCACCCTGAGGACCGCCAGTATACCGCCTTCGAGGCGAATGGGCGCCTATACCACTTCCTTAGGGTCCCCTTCGGTGTCACTAATGGGGTCTCGGTCTTCCAAAGGGAGATGGACCAGATGGTTGACCAGAACGAACTGCAGGCTACATTCCCCTACCTAGATAACGTCACTATCTGCGGCCGCGACCGGCAGGAACATGACGCGAATCTGGAGAAATTCCTCCGTACGGCCCAACGGCTGAACCTCACCTACAATAAGGAGAAATGCGTGTTTAACACCACGCGCCTTGCCATCCTCGGCTGCGTAGTGGAGAACGGAATCATCGGCCCCGACCCAGAAAGAATGCGCCCCCTCATGGAGCTACCCCTCCCCCACTGCCCTAAAGCACTTAGGAGAACCCTGGGGCTTTTCGCCTACTATGCCCAATGGGTACCCAATTACGCGGACAAAGCCAGACCCCTCCTGAAAGCCACTTCCTTCCCCCTCACGGAGGAGGCGTGCGCGGCCTTCTCCCTCATTAAGGGAGACATAGCCAAGGCCACGATGCACGCAGTGGACGAGTCCATCCCCTTTCAGGTGGAGAGCGACGCATCCGACTTCGCCTTAGCCGCCACCCTAAACCAGGAGGGGAGGCCAGTGGCCTTCTTCTCAAGGACCCTACAGGGCCCCGAGATCCGACATTCGTCGGTCGAGAAAGAGGCCCAGGCGATCGTGGAGGCAGTACGGCGCTGGAGGCACTACCTGGCAGGCAAACGATTTACCCTCCTCACCGACCAGCGTTCGGTGGCTTTCATGTTTAATAACAAGCTGAAGGGCAAAATCAAGAATGACAAGATTTTGAGATGGAGAATCGAGCTCTCCACCTACGATTATGAGATCTTGTACCGGCCAGGCAAGCTGAACGAATCCCCTGATGCCCTTTCACGAATGACATGCGCCAGCGCGCATATCGATAGGCTTCAGACCCTCCACGACCAGCTCTGCCACCCCGGAGTCACCAGACTCTACCATTTCATTAAGGCCCGCAACCTGACCTACTCCATCGAGGAGGTCAGGACCATGACCAGGAACTGCCAGACCTGTGCGGAGTGCAAACCGCACTTCTATAGGCCGGACCGAGCAAGCCTGATCAAGGCCACCCGCCCCTTCGAGCGCCTGAGCATCGACTTTAAGGGGCCCCTCCCGTCCTCTGACCGTAATGTGTACTTCCTCAACATCGTTGATGAGTACTCCCGTTTCCCCTTTGCCTTCCCCTGCCCCGACATGACCAGTAGCACGGTCATTAAGTGCCTGAATGCCCTCTTCGCCTTGTTCGGGTTCCCGAACTATATACACAGCGACCGGGGCTCCTCCTTCATGAGCGAGGAACTCCGGCAATTCCTCCTAGAGAGAGGTATTGCAGCAAGCAGGACCACCAGCTACAACCCCAGAGGTAACGGTCAGGTGGAAAGAGAGAACGCGACGGTATGGAAGGCCGTCCTCTTAGCCTTAAAGTCTAAGGGCCTCCCAACCTCCCGCTGGCAAGAAGTCCTCCCGACAGCGCTGCACTCCATCCGGTCATTACTTTGCACGGCCACTAACACCACCCCCCATGAACGAATGTTCGTTTTCCCCAGGAAGTCGACTACGGGAACCACTCTACCAACCTGGCTGACCGCCCCGGGGCCGGTCTGGCTGCGGAAACACGTGAGGACCCATAAAACGGACCCCCTGGTCGAGAGGGTGAACCTCCTGCACGCCAACCCCCAGTACGCCTACGTGGCGTACCCAGACGGGCGGGAGGACACTGTCTCCCTACGAGACCTCGCACCCTCAGCCGATCCGGAAACACCGCCACCACCCCCCCCAACCTCAGTCCAGGTAGACGGCATGCCGGAACCCCACGAGCCCTCGCCGACCACGCAAACACCAGCATCAACACCGGATAAGGCACCAGCACCGGATAAGGCAACACCACCGCTGCGGCGATCGGAGAGGCTTACGAAGCCTCCGGACAGACTGACCTACCAGAATTGGTAGTACACTTCACCCCGCCGGACTTAATTCTAAACAAGGGGTGAATGTGGTAAACCACGTTCACTATCGTATCACTGTTAGTAGTTAGCACTGTTCACCACTGTTCGTTATAACTGTATCACTGACCACTATTGTATCACGGTACGAGGTCGCCTCTTGCCACACTGCTATACCTGGGATGACCACTGCCGACTCCGCCTTGGCTCCACCCACCAGGCCAGGTATAAAGGTGAGCGACTGGCTGGTATTCCTCCTGCTTGGATCGGATCACCCACGAGAGTGGGCTCTGTTATTTAGTCAATAAAAACCTTTAGTCACCTTCGTAACTCTTCGCCTTTTATTGGAGGAATTGATAGGTATATCACTGACTGATAGGAGAATGGGTCTGGTAAGTCAGGTAACATTGTTTGTTCCATATATTTAACTATTTCATGTACGCTTTTTCAATGAAAAAACAAAAGAATAATAAATAGCTGGGAGTAAATTACCAGCATGGGTGGTGGAACAACATCCTTAATGGGCATCAAGAAGGTGCATTTTTAGGTGTCCTGGACAGCCACCTAAAACAAGGGTTAGGCCCCTAGGTTATGTTAATAAGGGGCCTAACACCTATTTATGGACCCTGCTGGGAAATTGTTTTCAATGAGCGGAACAGAAGCCAGGCCTAATCTACTTAGGCTTCTTCAGCGGCCGTTGCGGCCTAAGCAGTGGCCGCCACCAACAGGGGGGAAGAAAGGGAGAAAGGGAGCAAGGAATGGAGAAAGTATACTTAGATGGAAAGAGGGAAGGGCTTGTGTTGTATGAGAGAGGAGGGAGAGCCAGAAGGAGCAGGAGGGCTTCCCCGACTCCACAGTAGCCCGATCGCCACCTCCCCGCCTCCCCATTGCTACTCCACCATGCCCCCCACCCCAACTCTCACAGGACTTACCTTCGGGCCTCTGCCAGCAACATAAGCGGCCCGATATTCATTTTGTTCAAATGAGCGAGCTGCCTGTGGAGGCACGACAGGCATCAGCAACTCACTCAATTAATGCTAATGAGGCCCAAGGCCCAATTTGGGGCCGGCCTCAATCCTCCCGGTTCGAAACCGGGCACTGACAAACCTCTACCCAGGGCGAAGAAAAGAAGAAATTAGGAACAAAAATGCAAATTTGAACCCTCAGGTCCTATAGTCACGAACAGAATGTATAGCTATCTTATTTGATACTACCCTGTGGCACTTTCAGACAGAATGCAGCACCTGTACAGTACATGCAGATTCTGGTTGTGTTTCAATGAGAAAAGGATCTGTCCAAAGAAAGGATTTCTTTTTAAAATAATTATGTTTTAACTAATTTTTCAAAAGTAACAGCTTGCTAATTACAAAAAACACAAAATAACACCATTTTATCTATATAGTCATAACATAAGTTTGCATTGAATACAGAAATTCAAGATTATTGCAATATACAGAACCTCCATATTGTAATTGATAAGAAAATAAAATGTACCAAAAGCTGTATTTTTAAAAATGTGCTTATGGGATGTGGGTGTCACTGGCAAGGCCAGCATTTATTGCCCATCCCTAATTGCCCTTGAGAGGTGGTGAACCGCCTTCTTGAACCGCTGCAGCCTGTGTGTTGAAGGTACTCCCACAGGTGTGTTGAAGGTACTCTTTTACTTCTTTTGTTTCTTTTATTCTTTTGTCCGATCGCAGCCCTGCCTCCGATCTAGTTTCTTTTCTTTCCAGTTTTGAAGAAAGGTCCAACCCGAAACGTCAACTCAAATTTCTCTCCACGGATGTTGCCTGGCCTGCTGAGTTTTTCCAGCATTTTCTGTTGTTATTTCGGATTTCCAACATCTGCAGTATTTTGCTATCGTGCTAGTGTTTGGTTCACTGCCACACCTCTTCTAGGAATGCCTACCTTGAAGAAGTTCTGCTCTTCTCTTCGACGGGATCTCCGTTTGGCTCTTCAACCTTGTTCATCTTCATTACTTTCAGTTTCCCTTCTCGTGTTTGATCAGGTATCTGCCAAGACTCGGTTTCACAGCCACATCATTTTCCTCAGCAACTGTCTCCGGTTCCGACTTACTCCACGTGGATTCCAACTAAACTTCCACCCTTCGTGCTTCGGATCCACCCAGGATTACAAATATCTCCAAGATATTCATCGTTCCTCGAACTACTGCTCTCGCCGCATCCTGAGATCCACGCTCAACGCCATGCGGCGCCACATGAACACACTCGACTTCTCTCTTCAGCAACACCGGCGCACTCTATCTCAAAGCTGTCCGGGTCCACAGTTCCATTTCATCCTTCGACTCATCCGACGCTTCAACAAAAAACTTTTCTTCTTCCTTTCCGATGTCAAGGATCGCAAGCTTCATCAACTCTTGGACACCAACGCCCCTCCGGAACCTTCTTCCCCTTCACTTTCCTCTGACCCCCCTTCTCCCAATCCCACCCCCTGCCGCGTTTTCACTATCCCCTCTGACCTTCCACTCTCTGACCCTGAACGATCAGTCCTCAGCAAAGGCCTGAGCTTCATCCCCTTACGCCCCCACCTCAATGAATTTCGAGCTCGGCACGATGTTGAGCTCTTTTTCCGCCGCCTTCGTCTCCGTGCCCACTTCACTGGCCAGGAGTCTTCCCCCCGCACAACTGACCCTTTCTCCCGCTTGCAGAATTCCCGTTCTACCTGGACCCCTCCCCCTGGCCTCTTGCCCTCTCTAGATCTTTTCATCGCTAACTGCCGCCGTGACATCGGCCGTCTCCATTTCTCTGCTCCCCTCACTCACTCCAACCTACCTCCCTCTGAACTTGCAGCACTCCATTCTCTTAGATCCAACCCTGACATTGTCATTAAACCCGCTGACAAGGGTGGTGCTGTTGTTGTTTGGCGTACTGACCTCTACCTAGCGGAAGCTGAACGCCAACTCTCCGACACCTCCTCCTACCTCCACCTGGACCATGACCCCACTACCGAACATCAAACCACCGTTTCCAAGACTGTCACTGACCTCATCTCCTCTGGAGATCTTCCCCCTGCTGCCACCAACCTCATAGTTCCCCAACCCCGCACAGCCCGCTTCTACCTCCTTCCCAAGATCCACAAACAGGACTGCCCTGGTAGACCCATCGTTTCAGCCTGTTCTTGCCCTACAGAACTTATCTCTTCCTATCTTGACTCTATCTTTTTCTCCCCTTGTCCAGTCTCTTCCCACCTACATCCGCGACTCTTCGGACGCCCTCCGCCACTTTAACAGTTTCCAGTTTCCTGGCCCCAACCGCTTCCTTTTCACCATGGACGTACAATCCCTCTACACCTCCATCCCCCACCCGGATGGCCTGAGGGCGCTCCGCTTCTTCCTTGAACAGAGGCCCGACCAGTCCCCATCCACCACGACCCTCCTCCGCCTGGCTGAACTTGTTCTCACATTGAACAACTTCTCCTTTAACTCCACTCATTTCCTCCAAATCAAAGGTGTTGCCATGGGTACCCGCATGGGTCCTAGCTATGCCTGCCTTTTCGTGGGCTATGTGGAACAATCTTTGTTCCAGTCCTACTCGGGTCCCCTCCCTCACCTCTTTTTCCGATACATTGATGACTGTATCGGTGCCGTTTCCTGCTCTCGCCCCGAACTTGACAATTTCATTCACTTTGCCTCCAATTTCCACCCTTCCCTCACCTTCACATGGTCCATCTCGGACTCTTCCCTTCCCTTCCTCGACTTCCCCGTCTCCATCTCTGGGGATAGGTTATCGACCAATATTTACTACAAGCCCACTGACTCCCACAGCTACCTGGACTACACTTCCTCCCACCCCGCTTCCTGTAAGGACTCTATTCCATTCTCCCAGTTTCTCCGCCTCCGCCGTATCTGCTCCGACGACGCCACCTTCCACACCAGTGCTTCAGACATGTCTTCCTTTTTCCGCAACCGAGGATTCCCCTCTACTGTGGTTGACACTGCCCTCGACCGTGTCAGTTCCATCTCCCGCACTTCTGCCCTCACCCCTGCCCCTCCCTCCCGGAACCACGATAGGGTTCCCCTTGTCCTCACCTTTCACCCCACCAGCCTCCACATTCAACGGATCATCCTCCGGCATTTCCGCTACCTCCAAAGTGATCCCACCACCAAACGTATCTTCCCCTCCCCTCCCCTTTCAGCATTCCGCAGCGATCGCTCCCTCCGAGACACCCTAGTCCACTCCTCTATCACCCCAAACAGCCCTTCCTCTTCGCCTGGCACCTTCCCGTGCAAGCGGAGGAGATGTAACACCTGCCCCTATACCTCCCCCCTTCCCACTGTCCAGGGCCCCAAACACCCCTTCCAGGTGAAACAGCGATTTACTTGTACTTCTCGCAATCTAGTATACTGTATTCGCTGCTCACGATGCGGTCTCCTCTACATTGGGGAGACCAAACGCAGATTGGGTGACCGCTTTGCGGAACACCTCCGTTCAGTCCGTAAGGGTGACCCCGAGCTTCCGGTCGCCTGTCATTTTAATTCACCGCTCCATTCCCACTCGGACCTCACCGTCCTTGGCCTCTTGTATTGTTCCACGGAAGCTCAACGTAAACTCGAGGAACAGCACCTCATCTTCCGATTAGGCAGTCTGCAGCCTTCCGGACTCAATATCGAGTTCAACAATTTCAGATCATAAGCTCGGCCCCCATTTCATTTTCTCTTGTAATTGTTCCACTCCTTTTCCCCCCCCCCTTTCCTTTTGTTTCTCTCTCACACCTGGCAGCTATCTTTTGCCCTGCCAGTACACTTTACACCTAATCCCAGCCTATTACCATCTCGTCTAGCTTCTAATCTCTTTTACTTCTTTTGTTTCTTTTATTCTTTTGTCCGATCGCAGCCCTGCCTCCGATCTAGTTTCTTTTCTTTCCAGTTTTGAAGAAGGGTCCAACCCGAAACGTCAACTCAAATTTCTCTCCACGGATGTTGCCTGACCTGCTGAGTTTTTCCAGCATTTTCTGTTGTTATTTCGTACTCCCACAGTGCTGTTCGGTAGGGAGTTCCAGGATTTTGACCCAACAACAATGAAGGATCAGCGATATACTTCTAAGTCAGGATGGTGTGTGACTTGGAGGTGGTGGTGTTCCCATGCATCTGCTGCCATTGTCCTTCTACGTGGAAGAGGTCGCGGGTTTGGGAGGTGCTGCCGAAAAAGCGTTGGCGAGTTGCTGCAGTGCATCTTGTAGATGGTACACACTGCAGCCACAGTGCGCCAGTGGTGGAGGGAGTGAATTTTTAAGGTGGTGGATGGGGTGCCAATCAAGCGGGCTGCTTTTTCCTAGATGGTGTCGAGCTTTTTGAGTGTTGTTGGAGTTGCACTCATCCAGGCAAGTGGAGAGTATTCCATCACTCTCCTGACTTGTGCCTTGTAGATGGTGGAAAGGCTTTGGGGAGTCAGGAATTGAAACACTTGCCGCAGAATACCCAGCCTCTGACCTGCTCTTGTTGCCACAGTATTTATGTGGCTAGTCCAGTTACGTTTCTGGTCAATGGTGACTCCCAGGATATTGATGGTGGGGGATTCGACGATGGTAATGCTGTTGAATGTCAAGGGGAGGTTGTTAGACTCTCGCTTGTTGCAGATATCTACCCCGAGAGGTGCCGGGGGAAGACCCTGAGAATCATTAAAGACGTGAGTCACCCCAGCCACAACCTCTTCACCCTGCTCCTGTCCGGTAAGAGATACCGAAGCATATGGTCTCGTACCAACAGGTTTCGAAACAGCTTCTACCCCCAGGCCATAAGACTCATGAACGATTAATTTATTATTATTTATTACTGTTGTTTTATTTATTATTACTGTCTTTCTATTAGTATTTCTATTAGTATTTTTTATCATTGTTATGCCATATTTATTCCAATGTTGGGAGGACTCGTAAAAATCAACATTTCATTGTGCAGTACACACGTCTGCTGCATATATGACAAATAAAATTGAATTGAATTGAATTGAATTGAATAGTAATTGCCTGGCACTTGTGTGGCGTGAATGTTACCTGCCACTTATCAGCCCAAGCCTGAACATCATCCAGGTCTTGTTGTATTCGGGCATGGACCTCTTCATTATCTGAGGAGTTGTGAATGACACTGAACACTGTGCAGTCATCAGTGAACATCCCCATTTCTGACCTCATGTTGGAGGGAAGGTCATTGATGAAGCAGCTGAAGATGTTTATACCTAGGACACTGCCCTGAGGAACTCCTGCAGCGATGCCCTGGGGCTGTGATGATTGACCTTCAATCACCACAACCATCTTCCTTTGTGCTAGGTATGACTCTAGCCAGTGGAGCATTTTCCCCCTGATTCCCATTTACTTCAGTTTTACTGGGGCTCCTTGATGCCACACTCGGTCAAATGCTGCCTTGATGTCAAGGGCAGTCACTCTCAGCTCACCTCTGGAATTCAGCTCCTTTGTCCATGTTTGGACCAAGGCTGTAATGAGTTCTGGAGCTGAGTGGTCTTGGCGGAACCCAAACTAGGCATCAGTGAGCAGGCTATTGGTGACTAAGTTCTGCTTGATAGCACTGTCGATGACACCTTCCATCACTTTGCTGATGATTGAGAGCAGACTGATGGGGCGGTAATTGGCCGGGTTGGATTTGTTCTGCTTTTTGTGGACAGGACATACCTGGGCAGTTTTCCACATTGTCGGATAGATGCCAGTGTTGTAGCTGTACTGGAACAGCTTGGCTAGAGGTGCAGCTAGTTCTGGAGCACAAGTCTTCAGCATGATAGCCGGGATGTTGTCAGGGCCCATAGCCTTTGCTGTATCCAGTGCGCTCAACTGTTTCTTGATATCACGTGGAGTGAATCGAATTGGCTGAAGACTGGCTTCTGTGATGGTGGGGGCCTCAGGAGTAGGCCGATATGGATCATTCACTTGGCACTTCTGGCTGAAGATGGTTGCAAACGCTTCAGCCTTTTCTTTTGCGCTCACGTGCTGGGCTCCACCATCATTGAGGATGGGGATATTCATGGAGCCTCCTCCTCCTGTTAGTTGTTTAATGGTCCACCACCATTCACAACTGGATGTGGCAGGACTGCAGAGCTTTGATCTGATCCATTGATTATAAGATCGCTTAACCCTGTCTATAGCATGCTGCTTCTGCTTTTTAGCATGCATGTAGTCCTGTGTTGCAACTTCCCCAGGTTGGCACCTCAATTTTAGGTACGCCTGGTGCTACTCCTGAGTGCAATCGCATTGAGTTTAAGCAGACTTTGCTAAGTGGCAGAAAAAGTCTTTTAAGTGCATTTACTGAATTTTAGTGAGTAAATAAGTGAATTATTTGAAGTAAGTTTAATATTTAGAGTAAATTAAGCTGTTGGGGAGTTGAAACCGGAAGTAGAATCTGGGTATAAAAAGGGGCGGGCTTAGTGCGGTAGCGCTGAGTGCGGTCGCATTGAGTGTAAGTGGAGTTTGGTAAGTGGCAGAGTTCGGGCAAGTGGGAGGTGAGGGGGTGCTTGTTGCTCTGTTTTGCTTCCCTCTCTCAGGCTAGTCCAACACTGCGGACGTAGAGCAGTGAGACAATTCAACCGGATAGGTCCCCCAGACAGCTTCCACGAGGGAGGTTGGTGATCAACTGGTTGGTAGGTTCTCTTCCTTCTCTTCTATACCTTTAATTTGGTAAGTCCTATTAAATAGTGGTGTAATATTATCATCTATATCGGGGCAGAGGGTCTTCATAATTAATAATAAGAAATTTAATTAATTACACAGATATGGGTGAACAGGTGATGTGTCACTGTTGCGAAATGTGGGAGCTGGTGCACCCCATTGAGGCTCACGGTGATTAAATTTGCGATAAGTGTTTGCTGCTAGAGGAACTCAAGCTCCATGTTAAAGAGCTTGAGACCAAGCTTCAGACACTGCGACACATCAGGGAGGGGGAGAAGTTCCTGGACTCTATGTTTCAGGAGATGGTCACACCTGTGAAATTAATTACTGCAGATGTAGTCCGTGGTCAGGGACAGGACGGTGTGACTACGAGTGAGGAAGGTACAGGGATCCAGGATGTAGTGTTGAAGGAGCCGCAGCCCTTGCTCTTGTCAAGCAGGATTGAGGTTCTTACTCCCTGTGAGGGCAAGAGCGGGGACTGCAGGGAGGATGAGCAACCTGGCCACAGCACCATGGTGCAGGGGGCCATTCAAGTGGAGGGAGCAAAAAAGAAATGTTGCAGTGGTAGGGGATAGTATCATTAGGGGGATAGATAGGGTTCTCTGCAGTCAAGAGCGGGAGTCCCGAAGGCTGTGTTGCCTGCCCGGTGCCAGGGTTAAGGACATCTCTCCTGGGCTGGAAAGAAACTTGGAGTGGGAGGGGGAGGATCCAGTTGTCGTGGTCCATGTTGGTACAAACGACGTAGATAGGACAAGGAAGAAGGTTCTGTTAAAGGAGTATGAGCAGCTAGGGGTCAAATTAAAAAACAGAACCTCAAGGGTAATAATCTCTGGGTTATTACCTGAGCCACGAGCGAATTTGGCTAGGATAAATAAAATTAAAGAGTTAAATGCGTGGCTCAAAGACTGGTGCAGGAGAAATGGGTTTTGCTTCTTGGGACACTGGCACCAGTACTGGGACAGGAGGGAGCTGTTCCATTGGGATGGACTCCACTTGGCCAGTGCTGGGACTAGGGTCCTGGCGAATCATATAACTAAGGCTGTAGAGAGGGCTTTAAACTAATTAGTGGGGGGGAGGTTTCTAGAGAGCAAATAACAGAAATGACAACGGAGAAGGTCATAGACTTAGGTAGCAGAGGGGAATTTAAAAAACAGAACATGTCAGGAAGGGACAGAAGGTATGGAGTAAAAGGTAAAGTAGTAAAAGGGGAAAAAACAGGAACTAAGGGTCACAAAACATATTTGAAAGTTTTTTATCTGAATGCACGTAGCATTCGTAACAAAATGAATGAGTTAACGGCACAAATAACTACATATGGGTATGATCTTGTGGCCATTACAGAAACATAGCTGCAGGGTGACCATGACTGGGAATTAAACATACCAGGTTATTTAACAATCAGGAAGGACAGGCAGGAAGGGAGGGGAGGTGGGGTGGCTATGTTAATAAAGGAAGGAATCACTATAATACAGAGAAATGATATTGGGTCAAAGGAGCAGGATAGTGAAACAGTTTGGGTAGAGATAAGGAATAATAAGGGGAAAAAAACACTAGTGGGCGTAGTCTATAGGCCTCCGAACAGTTGCAACTCTGTTGGACAGAGTATTAATCAGGAAATAGTTGAGGCTTGTAATAAGGGAACAGCTATAATTATGGGGGATTTTAACTATCATATTAACTGGACAAATCAAACTGGGCAGAGCAGCCTTGAGGATGAGTTCATTGAGTGTATTAGGGATGGGTTTCTTGAGCAGTATGTAACTGAACCGACCAGGGGGCAAGCAACCTTAGATTTGGTCCTGTGTAATGAGACAGGATGAATTAAAAATGTCCTAGTAAAGGATCCCCTTGGAATGAGTGACCATAACATGGTTGAATTCCATATTCAATTAGAGGGTGAGAAGGTTGGATCTCAAACAAGCATGCTGAGCTTGAATAAAGGAGACTATGAAGGTATGAGAGCGGAATTGATTAGAGTGGACTGGGAAAATAGATTAAAGGGTAAGACGGTACATGATCAGTGGTGTACATTTAAGGAGTTATTTTACAACTTCCAAAAAATATATATTCCACTGAGGAAAAAAGGGTGTAAAAGAAAAGATAGCCATCCGTGGCTAAGTAAAGTAATTAAGGATAGTATCCGACTAAAAACAAGGGCATATAAGGTAGCCAAATCTAGTGGGAGGATAGAAGATTGGGAAGTCTTTAAAAGACAGCAAAAAATAACTGAAAGATTGATTAAGAAAGGGAAGATAGATTATGAAAGTAAATTAGCATAACATATAAAAACGGATAGCAAAAGTTTCTATAGTTATATAAAAAGAAAAAGGGTGGCTAAATAAATGTTGGTCCCTTAGAGGATGAGACTGGGAAATTAATGGTGGGAAACATGGAGATGGCAATAACGCTGAACAAATATTTTGTATCAGTCTTTACGGTAGAGGACACTAAGAATATCGCAACACTGGACAAACAGGGTGCTCTAGGGGGAGAGGAGCTAAATACGATCAAAATCACTAAGGAAGTGGTACTTGGTAAAATAATGGGACTTAAGCCGGATAAATCCCCTGGACCTGATGGCTTACATCCTAGGGTCTTGAGGGAAGTGGCGGTAGGGATTGTGGATGCATTGGTAATAATTTTCCAAAACTCCCTGGAATCAGCAAAGGTCCCAGCAGATTGGAAAACTGCTAATGTAGCACCCTTATTTAAAAAGGGTAGTAGGCAGAAGGCTGGAAACTATAGACCTGTTAGCCTAACATCTGTGGTTGGTAAAATGTTAGAGTCCATTATTAAGGAGACAGTAACGGGACATTTGGATAAACATAATTTAATAGGACAAACTCAGCATGGTTTCATGAAGGGGAAGTCATGTTTGACAAATTTGCTTGAGTTCTTTGAGGAAGTAACATACAGGGTGGATAAAGGAGAACCAGTGGACATAGTGTATTTAGACTTCCAAAAGGCATTTGACAAGGTGCCACACAAAAGATTATTGCTCAAGATAAAAAATCACGGGATTGTGGGTAATATTCTGGCGTGGGTGGAGAATTGGCTCTCTAACAGAAAGCAGAGAGTTGGGATAAATGGTTCATTCTCAGACTGGCAATCAGTAACTAGTGGTGTTCCGCAGGGGTCAGTGCTGGGTCCCCAACTCTTTACAATCTATATTAACGATTTGGAGGAGGGGACCGAGTGTAACATATCAAACTTTGCAGATGATACAAAGGTGGGAGGGAAAGTAGTGAGTGAGGAGGACATAAAAAACCTGCAAAGTGACATAGACAGGCTAAGTAAGTGGGCAGAGATTTGGCAGATGGAATACAATACTGGAAAGTGTGAGGTTATGCACTTTGGCAGGAAAAATCATAGAGCAAGTTATTATCTTAGTGGCAAGAAACTGGAAAGTACTGTAGTACAAAGGGATCTGGGGGTCCTGGTGCACGAAACTCAAAAAGTTAGTATGCAGGTGCAACAAGTGATCAAGAAGGCCAATGGAATGTTGGCTTTTATTGCTCGGGGGATAGAATATAAAAACAGGGAGGTATTGCTGCAGTTATACAAGGTATTGGTGAGACCGCACCTGGAATACTGCATACAGTTTTGGTGTCCATACTTAAGAAAAGACATACTTGCTCTCGAGTCAGTACAAAGAAGGTTCACTCGGTTAATCCTGGGAATGAGGGGGTGGTCATATGAGGAGAGGTTGAGTAGATTGGGACTCTACTCATTGGAGTTCAGAAGAATGAGAGGCGA
Source organism: Somniosus microcephalus (assembly GCF_052327205.1). Taxonomy (NCBI): domain Eukaryota; kingdom Metazoa; phylum Chordata; class Chondrichthyes; order Squaliformes; family Somniosidae; genus Somniosus; species Somniosus microcephalus. Next base: position 90,452,987 of record NC_140995.1, read on the forward strand.
TCTTATTGAAACATATAAGATTGTGAAGTGGCTTGATCGGGTGGATGCGGTGAGGATGTTCCCAGTGATGGGTGAAACTAGAACTAGGTGGCATAATCTTAAAATAAGGGGCTGCTCTTTCAAAACTGAGATGAGGAGAAACTTCTTCACTCAGAGGGTGGTAGGTTTGTGGAATTTGCTGCCCCATAAAGCTGTGGAAGCTACATCATTAAATAAATTTTAAACAGAAATAGATGGTTTCCTAGAAGTAAAGGGAATTAAGGGTTACGGGGAGCGGGCAGGAAATTGGACATGAGTCTAGGTTCGGAATGGTCATGGCCCTGTGGGTAGTGGAGCGGGCCCAGGGGCCGTGTAGCCTGGTTCTGTTCCTACTTCTTGCGTTCTAATTCTGTGTTAGATTTCAGGAGATGGTTTTATTCCTGTTCCTGGCTGGGGTGGAGATCGCCTTTACAGAAGGTAAGTACTGTAGAAAATATAGGGACAGAGTGATCTCTTGGAAGAGTTTCGATTGCCTCGATGGGTCGGAGAGGAATTTCCCAGATTTTTTCTCCCAAATTGGCCATTGGGTTTTTTAACTGGTTTTTCGCCTCTCCCGGGAGATCACATGGGTTCGGGTGGGATCGAGAGTGATAGAAGATTTGAGGTTAGGATCAGATCAGCCATGATCTTATTGAATGGTGGAGCAGGCTCGAGGGGCCGATTGGCCTACTCCTGCTCCTATTTCTTATGTTCTTATGTTCTTATGCTCTTCTACACTCCTTATTGAACCAGGGTTGGTCCCCTGGCTTGGTGGTAATGTAGAGTGAGGGATATGCTGGGCCATGAGGTTACAGATTGTGGTGGAATACAATTCTGCTGCTGCTGATGGCCCACAGTGCCTCATGGATGCCCAATTTTGAGCTGCTAGATCTGTTCCGAATCTATCCCATTTAGCACAATGGTAGCGCCACATAACACAATGGAGGGTGTACTCAGTGTGAAGACGGGACTTAGTCTCCAAAATGACTGTGCGGTGGTCACTGCTACCAACGCTGTCATGGACAGATGCATCTGCGACAGGTTGATTGGTGAGGACGAGGTCAAGTATGTTTTTTCCTCATGTTGGTTCTCTCACCACCTGTCGCAGGCCCAGACTGGCAGTTATTTCCTTCAGGACTTGGCCAGCTCGGTCAGTAGTGGTACTACTGAGCCACTCTTGGTGATGGACATTTGAAGTCCCCCATCCAGAGTACATTCTGTGCCCTTGCTACTCTGAGTGCTTCTTCCAAGTGGTGTTCAACATGGAGTGTGTAAAGTTAAGGCACATGGGATTGGGAGCAAGGTATTGACTTGGATAGAGAACTGGTTGGCAGGCAGAAAGCAAAGAGTTGGAATAAACGGCTCTTTTTCCGAGTGGCAGGCAGTGACTAGTGGGGTACTGCAGGGATCGGTCCTTGGACCCCAGCTATTCACAATATATTTTAATGATCTGGACGAGGGAACTAGATGTAATATCTCCAAGTTTGCAGACAACACAAAGCTGGGTGGGCGTGTGTGCTGTGAGGAGGATGCCGAGAATCTCCAGTATGATTTGGACAGGTTGGGTGATTGGGCAGAAGCATGGCAGATGCAATATAACGTGGATAAATGCGAGGTTATCCACTTTGGTGTCAAAAACAAGAAGGCAGATTATTATCTGAATGGCAATAGATTGGGAGAAGGGGAAGTGCAACGAGACCTGTGCGTCCTTGTGCACCAGTCGCTGAAGGTAAGCATGCAGGTGCAGCAGGTGGTTAAGAAGGCAAATGGTATGTTGGCCTTTGTAGCAAGAGGGTTTGAGTACAGGAACAAGGATGTCTTGCTGCAGTTGTACTGGGCCTCAGTGAGACCACATCTTGAGTATTGTGTGCCGTTTTGGTCGCCTTATCTGAGGAAGGATGTTCTTGCCATGAAAGGAGTTTAGCGAAGATTCACCAGTCTGATACCTGGGATGGCAGGAATGACGTATGAGGAGAGAGTGGGTCGATTGGGCTTGTACTCACTGGAGTTTAGAAAAATGAGAGGGGATCTCATTGAAACTTATAAAATTCTAACAGGACTAGACAGACTAGATGCAGGAAGGACGTTCCCGATGGTCGGGGAGTCCAGAACCAGGGGTCACAGTCTAAGGACAAGGGGTAAGCCATTTAGGACAGAGATGAGGAGGAATTTCTTCACCCAGAGAGTGGTGAACCTGTGGAATTCTCTACCACAGAAGGCAGTAGAGGCCAATTCATTAAATATATTCAAGAAGGAGTTGGATATATTTCTTAAGGCTAAAGGGATCAAGGGATATGGGGAGAAAGCAGGGACAGGGTACTGAGTTTGGATGATCAGCCATGATCGCATTGAATGGCGGAGCAGGCTCGAGGGGCCGAATGGCCTACTCCTGCTCCTATCTTCTATGTTTCTATGAATACTGATTCATCAGCTGAGAGAGGGCGGTAGGTGGTAATCAGCAGGAGATTTCCTTGCCCATGCTTGACCTGAAGCCATGAGACTTAATGGGGTCCAGAGTCAATGTTGAGGACTCCCAGGGCCACTCCTGTATACCACTGTGCCGCCACTGCTGGTGGGTCTGTCCTGCCGGTGGGACAGGACATACCCAGGGATGGTGATGGAGGAGTTTGGGAACATTGGCTGAAAGGTATGATTCTGTGAGTATGACTATGTCAGGCTGTTGCTTGACTAGTTTGTGGGACAGCTCTCCCAATTTTGGCACAAGTCCCCAGATGTTGGTGAGGAGGACTTTGCAGGGTTGACTGGGCTGGGTGTGCCGTTGCCATGTCCGTCGCCGGTGCCGAGGTCGATGCCGGGTGGTCCGTCCGGTTTCATTTTTATTATTGTGTTTCGAGTGGTTTGGTACAACTGAGTGACTTGCTCGGCCATTTCAGAGGGCAGTTCAGAGTCAACCACATTGCTGTGGGTCTGGAGTCACATATAGGCCAGACCAGGTAAGGTCGGCAGATTTCCTTCCCTAAAGGACATTAGTGAACCAGATGGGTTTTTACGACAATCCAATAGTTTCATGGTTACCATTACTGATACTGGCTTTTTATTCCAGATTTATTTAATTAACTGAATTTAAATTCCCCAGCTGCCGTGTATCACGTCTCTGGGTCATTAGTCCAGGCCTCTGGATTACTAGCCCAGTGACATTACCACTACGCTACCGTTCCCTATAATTTGTGCAGTTTTCTAGTTCTTGTGTTATGTCACTTATCGTGGGAGTTTCGCAGATGTATGTATAGAAAAACATTACGGAAATATTTTAAACACTATATATAGATATATTAGTCTGCATATTTAGTGTTGATCAATTATATTGAAAGTCAACAATAGTGTCAATCCAATGTTAGAAGTGTACAGAAAGGCAATTGTCATAAAATGTTAATGTGGAAATAATTATTTTTAAGATTGTTAATTTATTGCAATATCAATATTTTTGTAAGCCCCACTAAAGAAACCTAAATGCAATATGTTGTGAGTTCATCTGAGTGCCATACATTGGGAGCAGGCATCTCTCAATAGTATGGCAATCTGTTACTCTCTCTATTCTCCTCTTTATTTTCACTCTCCCATTGCTCTAATTATTTACTCCCTTCTGCTTTCTTGCCATTTTTTCTTCTTTGTCAGTCACAGTTTTGCAGAGACACTTTCAGAAGAAATCCAGTCTCTGATTTGTCATGTTTATGTCACCGTCTCTGTTTCTAGCCCTTTATTAGATGTTTTCCCTCTGTCCCATGACTCTTATTTATCTGCCGCTTACATGCCAAGTTGCCAACGCATAAATTTATAGAGCTGAATGTGGTATTGCCTGTATTATGGCATAAGGTGGCCCTTTGTTACAGTAGTTCCTGCATTATAATGAAGAAATCAGGCAGAACAGCTGCAGCCTGAGAGACGAGAAGGCATTACTCATGTTATCACTCCAGCAGTGGCTGCATCTCTGCTATTGCGTAATGCCCTAAATTATCCGTGTTTGAATGAAATACGGCATCTCAAAGGCCTGACCAGTTTTGCACTCAAATTGTATAGCGAGTAAATTATTTTCTTTTGAAGACATGTTTTAATGCTTCATTATTATTGTGGTATTGTACAACAACTAAAGCTGAATTGTGGTTCTGGCTTTAATGAAAGTGAAGCTGCAAATCAATAATCGTATAGATGCATTAGACTGTGTCTATAAAGTGTGTGAAATTCCTCATAAATTGGATTGACAGTGTGTTATTTGTGGTGTTATAAATCAATGTCATTTGATTCATTGATTTAATTTGAACATTTCTGAAACGAATCATTTCTGTTGATTGGATCTTGTTCCCTGATGCGCTATTTTTCTCCATTCAGAGTGCATCAGCAATTGCAAATTATTTACCCTCACCTGTTCCTTTGCCTTGTCTACTGGACATACCATGGTCTGGGGATGGCAACAGCAGCAATCTCCAAATCTTGAGTCTGCACTTGCCATCCCGGCCACTGAGAGAGGTGGTAACCCGCTCGTTCATTTCAAAATCCGGAGTGAGCATTGACACCACTGTCTCAACCAACGAGTTGGGATGCGGGGCGGGACTTGAGAGTCTCCGAACACATGACTGAAACTACAGCAGTCTCCCGAGTACAGCAGGATTATTTCTCCAGCAAAATGCAGTGAGTGGAGGATAGTTACATAATGCAAATACTGTGCGTAAAAATCAATCCTAGTCACTGACAGCAGTGCGGTCTCCAGGCGTGACTGACGAGGGGAATCATTTCCATTCTGACCGGGACTTGAGGTGTCAGTATTTGTAGCCTTCAAAATAAGGAAAGAGTTCAGGGCCTCATGGAATATACAGGGACACCATGGGCTCGATTTTCATTGTGCCGTGGAGTCGGGATTGGAGGCGTGCGGGGGGTTACTTCCCTCTGATTTTTTTCCTGCGGTGTTTGCAGCAGTGCCTGGGGGGTTCATCTTTCATTCCTGGAGTCTCCAGGCCAACCAGGAGGGTTGGCAACCGCAAGTCCGCTCTTTGCACAGAAGAAATATCTTATCCTAACATGGACTCTAACCCAGCCACCTAATCTCCTGGGGGAATTTCCCAATATTCTCTGATCCACAAAAATAGTCAAGCAAATCTCCAGAAGCACGACCCTCCACAAGTTACTTCCCCTCCTCTGCCAGAAGCTGATGGTAAACTAAGATTATCAGCATTTAATATACCTCTATATGAATCAGACCTCACGTCCCTGGGCAAAACGCAGACCTTTTTCGGTTTCTGTGCTGAAATACTAAAAAAAATTAAATACTGTCAAATTTATATACATACAAATCTCATAAATAAATCCTTCTAAAGTCTGATGAGTACTTTTTTCTGAAATCTGCATTTGTCAATTCAATTATGTCAATTTGGCTGTAAACTATTTTGTTATTGTCTGCCTGACCTAGTTCATATGGAATGAATCCACTGCAAAGAACAATTCTTAGAAAGACGTTTCACCAGCATTCTTTGTTTCATTTAAATTCCAGGTGAAAATACAAGACTGAGAATTACAGGCAGTGTCAGCCAAGCTTACCTTCAGCAGACAAATGCCATAACTTCTAACTCATCCATTAATCCCATACAGAAAGCTTCCAAACTTTTTGGCAAAGGAATAAGATAAATACATTTTTTTGAATTTTCCTCATAATTGATTCCGATGTAGGGACGTTGACTTATTTTTTCTTTCTATGTTCTTATTTTTGTCTATAGCATGAAAGTTCACATTGAAGCACAAAGCCAGACAGAACAGAAAATTCCAGGTCTGTACTGAGTTAGTTGAGGCAGCAGTTCAGATACTACAAATGGCCTTATTGCCCCTGAACTGGGGGAGGGGAAGAATCCAGGCTTCGTTCCCTGCTGCTCACTGCTTCTCTGTGATCCCTGCTGGAAAATGTTCGTGTGCGTGTCTGACTGAGAACAGGGTCAGGCTTGACTGTAGGGTTGCCAACTCTGGTTGGAGGCTTGACCACGTGACATTCTGACCACATGACATCTGACCATGTGATGCCTGATCACTTGACATCTGACTGCATGACTTCTACAAATGTTGTTGCATTTCCCTTATAAAGGATGGTGTAGTTGAATATTTTTGTTTGTGGTTTTGCGCCTTTCCCTTTGAAATGAAGTTTTAGGCCTAGAAATTGAGTGGGCTTAGCGCCCATTTTGCGGCGCTAGAGGGCATTGCGCTGGACTTACAGCCGGTTTTGAAATTGACTAGGGCCCAACATCGGCGTTACACCGGTAGCGCTGCGCCGGCACCGATGACGTCATCGGTGTGCGCAGCGTCCCGGTTGCCGTGGTGACGGGCCCCAGTGCCGAAATTCAGTTGCGGCCGCCTCGCCCGTGGCAGCCGCAACTAAGACTCTGGCAACAGAGTCTTGCACGACTTTGTGCCGGCGCATAAAGGTGGAGCGGCGGCCGGCCGCTTTCCCGCTGGCCGCCTGCCCACACCTCCCTTCCCGGACTCCCCCACCCCCCCCCCCGCGGAACAGATGCTTCTCGGCTGCGAGCCCGGCACTTCCCCGAGGTGCCGGGCTCATTTTTGTGAAGATTTTACCGGCCAGCGGGCGGGTGCAGGCAGCTCTTCCTTAACTGAAGGAGGAGGCCTGCACTTCCCGAGCCTGCCGCACCGCATCGGGCGCCGCAGCGCCGGAATAGCACCGCAATGCGGCGCGTAGCGCCAGTTTTCAGGCGCAAACAGCCTTCAGTAGCGCCGGCAGCCGTTTGGGCGCGGCGCTACTGAATTTTTGGCGCGCACAGCGCGACTTAGCACCGGCGCTAAATTTCCGGCGTTAAGCCCCGGCGCAGCGCAAACTCAATTTCTAGGCCTTAGTCTTTACCTCAATAGCCACATGTGGTGACGTACCCCATGTGGTACCTACCTCCTTCTTTCCCCCTTGGTTCTTCCAGTGAGAATTCATGCTCTCTGTCCTTGTTCCACATTTGCCCACCAATGGAAATAATCGTTCACTGTTTACCCACAGTAAGGTCCCTAGGTTTCCCACTCACCCTCCGCTTGAACCCCAATCCCCCAACCTCCTGTCCTCTTCTCAACCCCAATCCCATCCCTTGATTTCCCATTTCCCAGTCTCCCTCACTCCCCAAGTCCCCATTCCCCAATTTCCATTTATTCTCCCCACCCCGCTCTCTAGCCCTCGGCGACTTCAGAGCTGCCTCTGATTTCAGAGCCACGCCCACCCTAATTTCAGAATACCCCCGATTCAGATATCCCCGATTCCAGAACTCCCTCGAATTCAGAGAACCCCCCGATTCCAGACTCCCTCGATTTCAGAATCCCAATTCCAGAGCTCCCCCGATTTCATAATCCCCCCAATTGCAGAGAACCCCGATTCCAGATCCCCTTGATTCCAGAGTCCCTCGATTTCAGAATCCTCCTGATTTCAGAGGCCCCCCTAATTTCAGAATCCCCCCAATTCAGACCCCCCTGATTCCAGAGCCCCCCAATTCCAGACTCATTCAATTTCAGAATGCCCCCAGATTCCCAATCCCACCCAATTCCAGAGCTCCCTCGATTTCAGAATCCCCTCCGATTCCAGAGCACCCCCGATTCCAGATCTCCTCCGATTCCAGAGCTCCCACGATTTCAGGGAACCACCGGCCGCAATTTTCCCGGCACTCATAGGGCGGGTTCGGAGTTGGGTCCTCTGTCAAAATCCCATTCCGAACCCACCTCCATGTAAGTTTCCAAAGTGTTGGGTCTGCAATTTCAGAACAGACCTGACACCAAGCGGTGGAGGAGGCATTTAAGATAGTTATATGCTTGTTAAACGTTTGTTAACAACTATTTTGCCAGCCTATTTCGATTTTACCACTTTTTTAACGAGGTTCACGTCGTTCGGCGATCACATCAGGTAAGTAGATTGTGTTCTTTATGTCTCCCCTGTAGAGATTCACGTATCTCTGGTGAACAGGATCGAGTGCAAACCAATATGGTGGGTATATTGTGTTTAATCAGAGTTTAGGACGGAATATAACACACTAGTAATACAGCAAAAACGTATGACCGTGACAAGCAGCTTGTACCGGACCCGTTCAGACAGACGGCTGGCATGCGTGAACAGTTCTCTGGCTTCTGGCCTCTCTCTCTCTCTCTCTCTCTCTCTAGGGCCTTCGATGGTGAACATGGGATCACTCTTAAAAGAGCGTTCGACCAGCTGTTTGGCTCTCCCTTCCACCATCTGCGTGCAAGCCCTTGGGGTGTCACTTTTTATTCTCTTTTTAGGGGTGGGCCTGAGGCCAAGTTATTGACAAGACCATTTAACCAATAGCGGTTCCTCCAAAACTTCATCAACCAATGACAACATAAGTTCTTTGTCTTGGTGCTTGGATAAAAAGCCCTCCCCAAAAGAGGGTCTCATGACTTCATCCTTGTTTTTACATTTTGAAGTTCCTCCATTGGAATCCATCTTATCTCTTTTTACTCTCTCCCCCTTAACCCAGCAAGTACAAGGCCCCAGTCAGAGCTGTCGCACGTTAACCAGTCGCTATCTCACCATTCTGACCTTCACAAGTAAGGTCTATGATTTACTCCCTTTTTCTGCTGTGAACTTTTCTCTCAGAACTTTTATATTCCCATGAATTATGGTTTTGCACTGCTTTCAGTGTTCAATAGCTGTTGCTTTATACTTTTTTTTCTTTCAAAAATACATAGCAACTTGCAGCTGCTTGGGCTATCTCACCATCATCTAACAAATCTGTGGAGATTATAATATGGTTATTAGTAATAATGAAAGAAACATAGGTTGGGCCTTTACTGGCCAAATGAAAGATACATTAACAAAGTCAAAACCCTAACTTACAAGCAACAGATAACTAGCCTGGCAGGGCCATCCTATGGGCCCCCGTGTGGAATGTTTATGTTTCACCTAATCTAACTGATTAAAAAGACTGGGCTGGATTTTCATTCAGTAGTCAGGAAGGAGGTGGGACTACAACTTTCGGGTTTTAGTCCCGCCTCCATCGACGTCCGGCCAATCCACGCGATTTTCCCTTGATTGACCTTGTTGAGCCTGCCCAGCGGGCTCAGCAGGCCCATTAAGGGCCACCCAGCAACAGGTGACATCACAGCCTGAAATTTCATCTGTCAAGAGTTTTTGACAGATGAAATATCAGTGTTTCACAGCTGTTTGAAGCTGTCAAACACTGACAGTCTTACTTCTAACCTGAGTCCTTCTACGCAGACTCAGTTAGAACTCTCACCGGCACTGCAAGCTGAAGGTTGTCACTTTTGACAGATCGCAGCCATTCAGCGTTCAGTGCCGGCTGAGTGATGGACTACCGACGCCTAGAGGAAGAAAGGCTGTTAAGGTAAGTACAGGTAATTTAAACTTATTTACACACTTTAGACACACCAAACACACTTACCTTTGCACTCATGCACCCATCACTCACTTGAACACCGACATCGCGACCCCTCCAAGTCCTTCAACCCGACGGCCTGCCTGCTCTAAGAACATAAGAACATGAGAAATAGGAGCAGGAGTAGGCCAATCAGCCCCTCGAGCCTGCTCCGCCATTCAATAAGATCATGGCTGATCTGATCCTAACCGCCAATCTACTATCACAGAACCATCTCCTGAATCTAACAGAATTAGACACACGAAATAGGAGCAGGATCAGGCTACACGGCCCCTGGGCCCGCTCCGCTACCCACAGGGCCATGTCCGATCCGAACCTAGACTCATGTCCAAATTCCTGCCCGCTCCCCGTAACCCTTAATTCCCTTTACTTCTAGGAAACTGTCTATTTCTGTTTTAAATTTATGTAATGATGTAGCTTCTACAGCTTTTTGGGGCAGCATATTCCATGGACCTACCACCCTCTGAGTGAAGTAGTTCCTCCTCATCTCAGTTTTGAAAGAGCAGCCCCTTATTCTAAGACTATGCCCCCTAGTTCTAGTTTCACCCATCATCGGGAACATCCTCCCCGCATCCACCCGATCCAACCCCTTCACAATCTTACATGTTTCAATTAAGATCGCCTCTCATTCTTCTGAACTCCAATGAGTGGAGTCCCAATCTACTCAACCTCTCCTCATATGTCCATCCCCTCATCCCCGGGATTAACCGAGTGAACCTTCTTTGTACTGACTCGAGAGCAAGTATGTCTTTTTTTAAGTATGGACACCAAAACTGTATGCAGTATTCCAGGTGCGGTCTCACCAATACCTTGTACAACTGAAGCAATACCTCCCTATTTTTATATTCTATCCCCCTAGCAATGAAAGCCAACATTCCATTGGCCTTCTTAATCACTTGCTGCACCTGCATATTAACCTTTTGAGTTTCGTGCACCAGGACCCCCAGATCCCTTTGTACTTCAGTACATTCCAGTTTCTTGCCATTAAGATAATAACTTGCTCTACGATTTTTCCTGCCAAAGTGCATAACCTCACACTTTCCAGTATTGTATTCCATCTGCCAAATCTCTGCCCACTTACTTAGCCTGTCTATGTCCCCTTGCAGGTTTTTTATGTCCTCCTCACTCACTACTTTCCCTCCCATCTTAGTATCATCTGCAAACTTTGATATGTTACACTCGGTCCCCTTCTCCAAATTGTTAATATAGATTGTAAAGAGTTGGGGACCCAGCACTGACCCCTGCGGAACACCACTAGTTACTGATTGCCAGTCTGAGAATGAACCATTTATCCCAACTCTCTGCCTTCGGTTAGATAGCCAATCCTCTATCCATGCCAGAATATTACCCCCAATCCCGTGATTTTTTATCTTAAGCAATAATCTTTTGTGTGGCACCTTGTCAAATGCCTTTTGGAAGTCTAAATACAGTACGTCCACTGGTTCCCCTTTATCCACCCTATATGTTACTTCCTCAAAGAACTCCAGCAAATTTGTCAAACATGACTTCCCCTTCATAAAATCATGCTGACTTTGTCCTATTAAATTATGATTATCCAAATGCCCTGTTACTGTCTCCTTAATAATGGACTCCAAAATTTTACCTACCACAGATGTTAGGCTAACCGGTCTATAGTTTCCAGCCTTCTGTCTACTGCCATTTTTAAATAAGGGTGTTACATTAGCAGTTTTCCAGTCTGCCGGGACCTTTGCTGATTCCAGGGAGTTTTGGAAAATTATTACCAATGCATCCACAATCCCTACCGCCACTTCCCTCAAGACCCTAGGATGTAAGCCATCAGGTCCAGGTGATTTATCCGCCTTGAGTCCCATTATTTTACCGAGTACCACTTCCTTAGTGATTTTGATCGTGTTTAGCTCCTCCCCCCCTATAGCCCCCTGTTTGTCCAGTGTTGGGATATTCTTAGTGTCCTATACTGTAAAGACTGATACAAAATATTCATTCAGTGTTTTTGCCATCTCCATATTTCCCACCATTAATTTCCCGGTCTCATCCTCTAAGGGACCAACATTTACTTTAGCCACCCTTTTTCTTTTTATATAACTATAAAAACTCTTACTATCTGTTTTTATATTTTTTGCTAATTTACTTTCATAATCTATCTTCCCTTTCTTAATCAATCTTTTTGTTATTTTTTGCTGTCTTTTAAAGTTTTCCCAATCCTCTATCCTCCCACTAGATTTGGCTACCTTATATGCCCTTGTTTTTAGTCGAATACTATCCTTAATTTCTTTACTTAGCCACGGATGGCTGTCTTTTCTTTTACACCCTTTTCTCAGTGGAATATATATTTTTTGGAAGTTGTAAAATAACTCCTTAAATGTACACCACTGATCATGTATCGTCTTACCCTTTAATCTATTTTCCTAATCCACTCTACTCAATTCCGCTCTCATACCTTCATAGTCTCCTTTATTCAAGCTTCGTACGCTTGTTTGAGATCCAACCTTCTCACCCTCTAATTGAATATGGAATTCAACCATGTTATGGTCACTCATCCCAAGGGGATCCTTTACTAGGACATTTTAAATTAATCCTGTCTCGTTACACAGGACCAGATCGAAGGTTGCTTGCCCCCTGGTCGGTTCAGTTACATACTGCTCAAGAAACCCATCCCTAATACACTCAATGAACTCATCCTCAAGGCAGCCCTGCCGAATTTGATTTGTCCAATTAATATGATAGTTAAAATCCCCCATAATTATAGATGTTCCCTTAATACAAGCCTCAACTATTTCCTGATTGATACTCCGTCCAACAGAGTTGCAACTGTTCGGAGGCCTATAGACTACGCCCACTAGTGTTTTTTTCCCCTTATTATTCCTTACCTCCACCCAAACGGTTTCATTATCCTGATCTTTTGACCCAATATCATTTCTCTGTAATACAGTGATTCCTTCCTTTATTAACATAGCCACCCCACCTCCCCTTCCTTCCTGCCTGTCCTTCCTGATTGTTAAATAACCTGGTATGTTTAATTCCCAGGCATTGTCACCCTGCAGCCATGTTTCTGTAATGGCCACAAGATCATACCCATATGTAGTTATTTGTGCCATTAACTCGTCTATTTTGTTACGAATGCTACGTGCATTCAGATAGAGAACTTTCAAATATGTTTTGTGACACTTAGTCCCTGCTTTTGCCCTTTTTATTACTTTACCTTTTACTCCATACCTTCTGCCCCTTCCTGACACGCTCTTGTTTTTAATTTCCCCACTGCTACCTAAGTCTATGACCTTCTCTGTTGTCATTTTTATTATTTGCTCTCTAGGAACCTCCCCCCCACTAGTTAGTTTAAAGCCCTCTCTACAGCCCTAGTTATATGATCTGCCAGGACTCTAGTCCCAGCACTGGCCAAGTGAAGCCCGTCCCAATGGAACAGCTCCCTCCTGCCCCAGTACTGGTGCCAGTGTCCCAGGAAGCAAAACCCATTTCTCCCACACCAGTCTTTGAGCCACGCATTTAACTCTCTAATTTTATTTGTCCTAGCCAAATTCGCTCGTGGCTCAGGTAATAATCCAGAGATTATTACCCTTGAGGTTCTGTTTCTTAATTTGACCCCTAGCTGCTCATACTCCTTTAACAGAACCGGCTTCCTAGCCCTATCTATGTCGTTTGTACCAACATGGACCACGACAACTGGATCCACCCCCTCCCACTGCAAGTTTCTTTCTAGCCCAGGGGAGATGTTCTTAACCCTGGCACCTGGTAGGCAACACAGCCTTTGGGACTCTCGCTCTCGGCTGCAGAGAACTCTATCTATCCCCCTAATAATACTATCCCCTACCACTACAACATTTCTATTTACTCCCCCTTCTTGAATGGCCCCCCGTTCCACGGTGCTGTGGCCAGGTTGCTCATCCTCCCTGCAGTCCCTGCTCCTGTCCCCACAGGGAGTAAGAACCTCGAACCTGTTGGACAAGAACAAGGGCTGCGGCTCCTCCAGCTCTACCTTCTGGATCCCCGTACCTGCCTCGTAGTCACACCGTCCTGTCCCTGACCATGGGCTACATCTGAATTAATTAACTTCATAGGTGTGACCACCTCCTGATACACAGAGTCCAGGTACTTCTCCCCCTCCCTGATGTGTCGCAGTGTCTGAAGCTCAGACTCCAGCTTATCAACACGGAGCTGGAGTTCCTGTAGCAGCAGACACTTGTCACAGACGTAATCACCGCGAGCCTCAATGGGGTTCACCGGCTCCCACATCTTGCAACAGTAACACATCACCTGCTCCATTCTATGTAATTAATTACATTTTTTATTGTTAGTTATGGACACCCTCTGCCCGATTTTAGATGCTAGTATCCCCTTTAATTAATTGGATTTAAATTAAATCAATCCCTCTAGTTACACCAGTTAAATGGTTTACCAACAGTCACTCTGCACCAGAAAGGCCTTATTAACTACAACCCACAGAGTTAAAGTTTGAAAAGAGCACCTAACACCCCACTTACCCAAACTCACAGCACTCTTTGATGACTTGCACTCAGTGCTTGCTCACACTAGGACTGGTCTTTTTATACTGTTTGTTTGTTTACCAAATGAGTCACCCCTGCTGATTGGTTAGAAAACTGGTTTCCACTGCCTGCTGTACCAATTTACTCCTACTGCAGTGTAACCTTGTTTTACTCTTCTTAAACCAACAGAATCCCAAATATTTAACTTTTCCCCTTTACTTAAACTGCTTAAGTAATCTTATCAAGAATGATTTAAAGAGAAATAACAATTAAAGAACTCTCACACTTACCTAAACTCACAGCACTCTTTGATGACTCGCACTCTGTCTAACCTGGCATGGTTTGGAGCCGTCGGGAATCCCACACGACACCCCTCAAAATAGGGATTAGGTTAAAAACTGCCTGTTAACTACCTGTTAACAGGCAGTTAATTGGCACTAATCCCTTCCCTCCTCGGGTCGGCGGGTCCCAGTGTGGGGTGGGTACCCGCCTCCCTTGAAACTTACGTGGAGGCGGGTTTTGGGCGGGATGGTGTCGGGACCCCCGAATTCAGGATTTTAGCCCCCCGCACGCCTAAAAGCCCGCCTCACGGCACACTGAAAATCTGGCCCACTGTCTCAAATTCTAATGCAAGCTTTCCAGGAAAATGAAACTTATCATTTAAAAATAGTATTATTCATGTAGCCATATACATTTTTAGGCACCCCTAGTTTCTAACACCCCATTGCTGTGAATAGGTGACAGCTGCAAAAGTGGATTGTAAACTACAATTTCACAGCTGTTCTCTTTCCAGTGTCAGAAGCTTGAGCCTTCAGGAGTTGGAATACACTTTTGAGCTGTATGCAGTTTGGAAGTGTTTGGAGTAAACTCTCTATCCACTGTCACCTCCTTGGAGCAAGCTCTCACACCATTGACAGATCGCTTCTGTCATCTCAACTTCAGCTGCCATCTATTCCAGCAACATCGGTGCCCTTGAAAAAATCTCACCTTGGTCCTCAGAATCTCTCCACGATCAGCCCCAACACCAACAGCACCAGGCACATCAACATCACCAACAACAGCACCAATCTTCTCTGCAATCACCTGAGGACACAGGGCATCAGCACCCGACAACATTGCTGCCCGGGAGGCCAGCGATGGCATCACCATGGCCAGATTTACTTCACTTGACGCTCTACACCTGGCTGCCACATGATGCGCCAGGTTGACACCACCCCACACCAGCACCATGAAGCATCCCAAACAATGTCCAAGCCATTCCTTTCACATTCACCACAATTGGGGGTTGGGGGTGGGTGGGGAAGTTATGTCTCAACATTCACTGGAACGCACTAAGACACTTCCAAAGGTGAGCACAGATCTGTCCAATAAGGTAAAGGGTTGGATTTTCATTGAGGAGGCGGGACTACAACTTTTGGGGTTGTAGTCCTGCCTCCATCGGTTGTAGCCAACCCACGCGATTTTGACTTGATTGACCTTGTTGAGCCCACCCAGTGGGCTCAGCAGGCCAATTAAGGGCAACCCGGCAACAGGTGACGTCACAGATTGATATTTCCTCTGTCAAGACCTTTTGACAGATGAAATATCAGCGTTTCACAGCTGTTTGAAGCTGTCAAACACTGACAATCTGTACTCCAAGTTAATTCCTTCCTCTCAGGATGATTTAGAGATCTCTCCAGAACAGAAAGCTGAATGCTGCAATTTTTGACAGATCGCGGCCATTCTGCTTTCTGTGCCGGTGAGATGAGGGACTCCCGAGACCTGAAGGAAGGAAGACTGTAAAGGTAAGTAAAACTTCTTTAAACACTTTAAACACACCAAACACACTTACCTCTGCACTCATTCACCCATCACTCACCTGAACATCGGACTTCTCGACCTCTCCAAGCCTTCAGCCCGACGGCCCGCCTCGCTAACTTGGCGTGGTTTGGAGCTGTCGGGAATCCCACACTTCAAGAATGAAACTAGGGATTAGGCTAAAAACTGCCTGTTAACTACCTGTTAACAGGCAGTTAATTGGCACTAATCCCCTTCCCGCCTTGGGGAGGCGGGTCCCAGTGCGGGTCGGGTACCCGCCTCCTTTGAAACTGGCATGGAGGTGGGTTGGGGTGGGATGGGTTCGTGCCCCCCCAATTTCAAGATTTTAACCCCCTACACGCCTCCAATCCCACCTCAACAGTTCAATGAAAATCCTGCCCATAGTGTTGAAAATATAGATTTCAATGTTTGACAACACATTAACAGAAACTTCACATGAACATTGGCTAAACCACCCCAGTGCCTACCCTTGTGTGTTGTTAGTTCGTATACTTGCAACAACAACAATTTGTATTTATATAGCGCCTTTAACATAGCAAAATGTCCCAAGGCACTTCACAGGAGTATTATAAGGCAAAAAATTTGACATCGAGCCACATAAGGAGAAATTAGGGCAGGTGACCAAAAGCTTGGTCAAAGAGGTAGGTTTTAAGGAGCGCCTTAAAAGAGGAACGAGGTAGGGAGGCAGAGAGGTTTAGGGAGAGAATTCCAGAGCTTAACGCTTAGGCCCAAGGAGGCGAGATTGGAGGCGTGTGAGTTGTTAAAATCACAAAAAATGGCAGGCGGGCCCGATCCCGCCTCCATCCCGCCTCCGAGCAATTTTCCCACATGCGAGTTTTCTGACCCCGTTTCTAACCCGTCTCCAAGAGGCGGGATAGGCCCTTAAGGCCCTTAACAACCACTTAATTGCCTCTATAATCCCATTTTGAGAGGCCTTTCCGATTTTAACCCTTTTCCCACATTCTGCACGCCTCCTCTGGAACACACCAGTGAATCCTGGCGGCTTCACAAGTGGACTGCTTACTAACAGCTGCAGCTCCACCATTATAAAGGAGTTTTCACCAATCATCATTTGCAGGTGGCAGAACTTTGTTGTCTCATGTCTGGGGGAACTGTTAGCAGGCATAGTCATTGTTCTGGAAGTTTGGAGCCTGACACCCATCTCCAGTGTGACTTCCTGGGAAACCCCTCTCCCCATCTTGAATGAGCGCTTCCTCAACTGAGGTATATACCAGAAGAATGGGAACTATTTATTTCCTTTCCTCCTGGACAGCAGATTCAGACGAAGACCAGCTGCGGCAGCAGCAGAACCCTGACCAACAGCAGCACCAACTGCAGGAGCAACAGCAGGAGCTCCAAGCTGCTGCTCACCCACCTGAAGCTGCACAGGCCAGAAGGCGCCAGCACATGGAAGCACGTCAGCGCAGGAGATACCCCCAAAACAGGGTCTACAGACAGAGGATTAGCTACCTCAACATGACTGAGCAGCAGTGCCAAAGGAGGCTCAGACTTTCGCAAGAGGTAATGGGTGACATCTGCGCAATGCTGCAGCAAGGCCTGGAGCCCAGAGGAGCAGGTGGACACCTCTTACCAGTGGCCGTCAAAGTCACCACCGCACTCAACTTTTTAGCTTCAGGCTCATTCCAGGGATCAGCAGCAGACATCAGCGGCATCTCCCAGGCGGCCGCACACACTTGCATCATGCAGGTAACCGATGCCCTTTTTGCCATCGCGCACAATCACATCAATTTCTCCAAGGATCAAGCCAGTGTATCTGCGCGTGCGGTTGGGTTTGACAATCTGGCAGGCTTTCCAAGGGTGCAGGGCGTCGTTGACTGCACACATGTGGCCCTAAAGGCACCCCGTCACAATCCAGGTATTTTTGTCAACCGCAAGGGATTCCACTCCCTCAAAGTACAGCTGGTGTGTGACCGCAAGAAGGAAATTTTGCATGTTTGTGCCAAGTACCCTGGCAGTTGCCATGACTCCTTCATCCTGCGCCAGCCTAGTGTGCCTCCACGCTTTAGTCCGCCAGACCAACTTTGCGGATGGCTACTTGGAGACAAGGGCTATCCCCTGAAGACGTTGCTAATGACGCCATTGAGGAGCCCTTCCAACGATGCTGAGGAGCGCTACGACTCCAGCCACATGTCCACCAGATCCAAACCATCGGCTTGCTGAAGATGCGCTTCAGATGCCTTGATAGATCAAGTGGAGCCCTGCAGTACTCAACAGCCAGGGTCTCCAGAATGGTCGTGATTTGCTGTGCACTTCACAACATGGTACAGCATCGTGGCTTGCAGATGCCTGAGGAACAAATGGCTCATCACATGTCCTCCTCAAATGAGGAGGAGGAGGAGAGCGATAATGAAGAGCTTGCAGAGGCGCTTCAACCAGTGGCAGCAGCATGCAAGCACATTGCTGCCCGGGATGCAAGGCACGCACTCATCTTGGCCAGATTTGCTTAGCCTGCACAATCAAACACTTTTGCCTCGCACCTTCTTATCAGACCCTCGACAATAGCCAGAAACCTGCGGATTCCTATCACTCTGACCACCATACTGACAATTGCAAGTAATCCTAAGTCTTCAATGTGGAAGTCCCATTAGCGACATGATACACGCCACAACTGCAACAGTTTGCCATCAGAACTTTTAATGGCAATAAGCATCTGATGGCTTTTCAACATTAAATATAACATTACACCCAAGTGACTACCCTTGTGACTACTTGTGCAGTATCTTCCTCTTACGCGTGCTCCTACGTGGTGCTTCCCCTGTGGCTTCAGCAGATGTGGAGGCCCCTTGCTCACTTTCCTGCTGCTCCTGTCTTGACAACTTTGGTGGGCGTCCTCTGGGGTTGCGAACCTGTGAGGGCTCGGCAACAGTCTGCTGCTCCTGCGGCTGTGCAGGGGTTGAGACGCCAATCTCAGTTGGGTGGGGACTCTGGTGGGGCTCTGACCGAGGGCTTTGCAGTGGCATGGTCGTGTGAGCACTTGGAGAGGAGCCCCCACTTCCTAGCTGCCTGCCACCAACATCCCTCTCATGGGTCAGCCCCACTTCAGAGCTAGCAAGTGGCTTGACAGCACCTTGCTGCAATTCAGGGGGGCCATGAAGACCTGTTTCTGTACTGGAAGTCCTACTCCCGAGGACTTGCATGAATGTCTGGTTTGTATGCTCAATAGCTGACCATCGCTCCTCAAGAGATGTCAGTCTATTGTGAACAATAACCATGTTTTCACGACCTTGGCGACTAAGCTCCTTCATGGCCATAGCCATCCTATCCTCTACGGTAGCCATCCTTTCCAAGGAGGTTGCCATCCTTTCCATGATGATGCGATCATGCGCCAACGCCTCCACAAAGGCTCTGCTCATGTTAGCGATGGACTCCTCCATTCGCTCCACATTCGCAGTGACCCTGGAGACAAAACCTGCCAGAGACTCCTGCATCTGTTCCTGGAGTTCCAGCACCGCTGTCCTTCTGGATGGACCCAGAGGCACAGAGTCAACATGCAGCGGAGCTGAGCTGGGAGCATCCTGCGCCCTCCGACAAGGACTCTCCACTGCTGTCCCTGTCTCCACCATCTGCTGATGCTCACTTGTGAGCTGTGATACACCAGGTGACAAGTTTACTCTATGTCCCGAACGTCCCACCGAGGTGTGAGTGTCTGCGCTGGTGATGTGTGCGCTTAATTCTGCTGACATAGGGCCCTCAGAGGTTGCAGCTTCCTCTGAGGAGTCTGGAAGCTCAGGCTCTTCCTCCTTGACAGTGGGGACGGGGGCTGTCGATGGTCCTGTGGGGGAGTAAAGGAAAGAGTTAGAGATGTGAGGTCAAGGTTACATGCACATTGAATAGTGCAGATGATCATAAGTCAATCTGTTAGAGCATCAGATTCATTATCAGTGACTCATGAAATGTCAATGAAAGAGATGCCAAACTATTCTGTCACCAGCTTGCTGTCATGCGCCCGTCTGTCTGTCCCCCACTTGGGAATCGTCCTCCATCCCGGCAATTTCCAGGGCCGCCTCCTCTGAGGTGGTGAGCTGGGCTACTGAGGGTGGCCCTCCTCCTGTCCTTGCTCTTTCCCTCTTATTGTGGGCTCTCTTTTCCTGCAATGAGGGACACAAGTGGAGTTTGAGTGAGAATGAAGGAGTGAGTGTAGAGATTCCATAGCATAGATGCTTAGAAGGAGACAAAGGGCCCTCCCTGTGTGTTGTAAGTTGTCATTGCATCACAGTGATAGAGAGTGTGAGGGCTGCATGCTCGAATAGTTAAGTGAATGTGAGCATAGAGGGAGAGGGAATGGGTAAGGGTGCAGGGATGTAAGTGTCAAGTGGGATGTGGAGGAAGAGGTTGGCAAAGCAGAGTGCTGGGGAGGAGAGGCGATGGGGATCAGATTGAGGGTGATGAGAAAGTCATACTCACTTTTCCAGTGTGCAGAAGATCATGAAACCTCTTCCTTCATTGCAGCCAGGTTCTGCGGAACATAGAGATGGCATTGACCTCCTGGGCCACTTGCAGCCACACAGCTTTAGTTTGTTGTGGTGGCTTTTTTCTCCCTGAGGAAGGGAAGAGCACCTCCTTATTAGATCTTGCTCCCTCCACCACAGCTTGGAGGGAGGGCTCATCAATGCGAGGTGCACACTTTTGCTTGCTGGTAGACATGGTCGGTAAATGAAGTCCTTCATACAATGTCCAAAGCATTTCCAGTCTCCAGAATAAGCAAGGCTGCTTGCAGGCCTTAAATCCAGCAGCACTGATGATGTCATCGGAGGCAACTTTCAGGATGGAAAGACTAATTGGGCCAGGGGTACCCACATGCTGGAAATCAATTGCCCAATTAGGGGAAAATCACTCTTTTTCCCCACATCACACTGGGGTCGGGTTCAGGACTCTAAAACACCTGGCAAAATCAAACCCAAAGAGTCAGAGAGGTTTAGGCAGGGAATTCCAGAGCTTAGGGCCTAGGCAACAGAAGGCTCGAGCACCAATGGTTGAGCGATTATAATCAGGGATGCTCAGGAGGCCAGAATTAGAGGAGCGCAGATATCTCAGTGGGATGTGGGGCTAAAGGAGATTGCAGAGATAGGGAGGGGCGAGGCCATGGAGGGATTTGAAAACAAGGATGAGAATTTTTAAATTGAGGCGTTGCTTAACTGGGAGCCAATGTAGGTCAGCGAGCACAGGGGAGATGGGTGAACGGGATTTGGTGCGAGTTAGGACATGAACAGCCGAGTTTTGGATGACCTCAAGTTTACGTACGATGGAATGTGGGAGGCCAGCCAGGAGTGCATTGGAACCAGGAGTCTAGAGGTAACAAAGGCATGGATGAGGGCTTCAGCAGCGGATGAGCCGAGGCAAGGGCGGAGACGGGCAATGTTACGGAGGTGGAAATAGGCGTTCTTAGTTATGCTGCAGATATGTGGTCGGAAGCTCAATTCAGGGTCAAATATGACACCAGGGTTGCGAAGAGTGTGGTTTAGCCTCAGACAGATGTTAGATGGAGTCAGAGCTAGGGAACGGAGTTTGTGGCAGGGACTGAAAACAATGGCTTCGGTCTTCCCAATATTTAATTTGAGAAAATTTCTGCGCATCCAGGACTGGATGTGGGACAAGCAGTCTGACAATTTAGAGACCGTGGAGGGGTTGAGAGAAGTGGTAGTGAGGTAGAGCTGGGTGTTGTCAGCATACATGTGGAAACTGACGCTGTGTTTTCAGATGATGTTGCCAAGGGGCAACATGTAGATGAATAGGAGGGGGCCAGGGATAGATCCTTGGGGGACACCAGACGTAATGATATGGGAGCGGGAAGAGAAGCCATTGCAGGTGATTTTCTGGCTACGATTAGATAGATAAGAATGAAACCAGGCGAGCCCCACCCAGCTGGACGATGGTGGAGAGGCATTAGAGAAGGATGGAGTTGTCAACCGTGTCAAAGGCTGCAGACAAGTCAAGAAGGACGAGGAGGGATAGTAATAGGATGAGGGCAAGTGTGAGTAGCGGCTAATGAGATGGGGAAGTGATAATGTAGATAGAGAGGGATGGGTGGAGGTGTAAGGTAAGTTGTTGTGAGTAAAGATATGCAGGAGTAGAGTAGGGAAGGCAGAGTGGTGTGGATGTGATGAGTGACACAGCAGGATGAGGCTGAGTGTGACTTGGCAGTAATGTTTTGTGATCTACTCAGATCATTGAAAGGTTTGCGCCACTGCAGCTTGGTTCTTCTGACGACATCCCTGCTTGTACCCTCTTGTGCAATGTGCAACAAGGCTGCATTGATCTCCTGGGGCGGTCTCTTCCACCCATGGGAAGGGAAGAGAACCTCCCTGCGTGCTGTGACTCCCTTCATGAGCATATGGAGGGAATCATGGGAGACCTGGGTGCAGCCGTGCACCTCTGTGTAGTGCTTGTCAGTGTTTGCAGCACTTCAGTGCTGTAGAACACATACAACAGAACTGTCAAAATCAATTTGGACATTGTCCCTTTAAGGAAACTGGCTGATGAGGCGTCATCAAATGACATCATCAGACCCACTTCCTAGTACTTGGCCGGAACCTCGCAGGGCGGGCTTAACAAGCCTTATTAATAAAAAACCACTTGGAGCGTGCGGGCTGCAGTAGGCAGCGGGCTGGGACCGCGACACTGACCCCGGCCGCCCCGGACCCGCCTCGGTCGGCGAAATCGCAGCCACCGATTCCAAATCCACCCCCCCCCACCCCCACTGATTCCAGAGCTCCCTCAATTTCAGAATCCTCCCGATTCCAGACTCACTTGATTTCAGGATCCTACCGATTCCAGAGCCCAATTCCAGAATTACATAGATACATAGATACATAGAAGATAGGAGCAGGAGTAGGCCATTCGGCCCTTCGAGCCTGCTCCGCCATTCAATGAGATCATGGCTGATCATCCAAATTCAGTACCCGGTCCCTGCCTTCTCCCCATATCCCTTGATCCCTTTAGCCTTAAGAAATATATCCAACTCTTTCTTGAATATACTTAATGAACTGGCCTCCACCACCCTCTGTGGCAGAGAATGCCACAGGTTCACCACTCTCTGGGTGAAGAAATTCCTCCTCATTTCAGTCCTAAATGGCTTACCCCTTATCCTTAGACTATGACCCCTGGTTCTGGACTCCCCGGCCATCAGAAACATCCTTCCTGCATCTAGTCTGTCCAGGCCTGACAGAATTTTATAGGTTTCGATGAGATCCCCTCTCAATCTTCTAAACTCCAGTGAGTATAAGCCCAATCGACACAATTTCTCCTCATACGTCATTCCTGCCATCCCAGGTATCAGCCTGGTGAATCTTCGCTGCACTCCTTCCATGGCAAGAACGTCCTTCCTCAGGTAAGGCGACCAAAACTGCACACAGTACTCAAGGTGTGGTCTCACCAAGGCCCTGTACAACTGCAGCAAGACATCCTTGTTCTTGTACTCGAACCCTCTTGCTACGAAGGCCAACATACCATTTGCCTTCTTAACCGCCTGCTGCACCTGCATGCTTACCTTCAGCGACTGGTGTACAAGAACACCCAGGTCTCTTTGCACTTCCCCTTCTCCCAATCTATTACCATTCAAATAATAATCTGCCTTCCTGTTTTTGCCACCAAAGTGGATAACCTCACATTTATCCACATTATAGTGCATTTGCCATGTTTCTGCCCAATCACCCAACCTGTCCAAATTGTGCTGGAGTTTCACGACATCCTCCTCACAGCATACCCTCCCCCCCAGCTTTGTGTCGTCTGCAAATTTGGAGATATTACATCCAATTCCCTCGTCCAGATCATTAATATATATTGTGAACAGCTGGGGTCCTAGGACCGATCCTTGCGGTACCCCACTAGTCACTGCCTGCCACTCGGAAAACGACCCGTTTATTCCAACTCTTTGCTTTCTGTCCCCATATTCCACAGACCCCCTGATTCCACAGACCCCCCTATTCCAGAATCCCCCCTGATACCCCACCCCCAAATACCGACTCTCCGATTCCAGACACTCCAGCCCCCTCCCAGCTGTACTCCACACGGTCGCGCCTCTGCGGGTGGCGTCACTGAGCAGGAAGCTATTCTAACAGCAGCCGGTGATGTCATGGAGTGGGGCAGGGGCACGGGGGTGTGGGGGTGGGGGTAACAGGACACTTAGAAAATATCAACGGGATTAGACAAAGTCAACATGGATTATGAAAGGGAAATCGTGTTTGACAAACCTACTGGAGTTTTTGAGGATGTAACTGGTAGAATAGATAAGGGAGAACCAGTGGATGTGGTGTATTTGGATTTTCAGAAAGCCTTTGATAAAGTCCCACATAAGAGGTTAGTGTGCAAAATTAAAGCACATGGGATTGGGGGTAATATACTGACATGGATTGAAATTGGTTAACAGACAGGGAACAGAAAATAGGAATAAATGGGTCTTTTTCGGGGTGGCAGGCAGTGACTAGTGGGGTACCGCAGGGATCAGTGCTTGGGCCCAGCTATTCACAATATATATCAATAATTTGGATGAGGGAACCAAATGTAATATTTCCAAGTTTGCTGATGACACAAAACTAGGTGGGATTGTGAGTTGTGAGGAGGATGCAAAGAGGCTTCAAGGCAATTTAGACAAGTTGAGTGAGTGGGCAAATACATGGCAGATGCAGTATAACGTGGATAAATGTGAAGTTATCCACTTCGGTAAGAAAAACAGGAAGGTAGAGTATTAGTTAAATGGTGCTAGATTGGGAAATGCTGATGTACAAAGGGACCTGGGTGTCCTTGTATACCAGTCACTGAAAGCAAACATGCAGGTACAGCAAGCAGTTAGGAAGGCAAATGGTATGTTGGCCTTCATTGCAAGAGGATTTGAGTACAGGAGCAAGGATGTCTTACTACAGTTATACAGGGCCTTGGTGAGACCACACCTGGAGTGTTGTGTGCAGTTTTGGTCTCCTTACCTAAGAAAGGATATACTTGCCATAGAGGGAGTGCAGCGAAGGTTCACCAGACTGATTCCTGGGATGGCAGGACTGTCGTATGAGGAGAGATTGGGTTGACTAGGCCTGTATTCACTAGAGTTTAGAAGAATGAGAGGGGATCTCATTGAGACATATATAATTCTGACAGGGCTAGACAGACTGGATGCAGGGAGGATATTTCCCCTGGCTGGGGGGTCTAAAATGAGGAGTCTCAGGATTCGGGGTAGAACATTTAGGACTGAGATGAAGAGAAATTTCTGCACTCAGAGGGTGGAGAACCTGTGAAATTCTCTACGACAGAAGGCTGTGGAGGCCAAGTCACTGAATATATTTAAAAAGGAGATAGATAGGTTTCTAGACACAAAAGGCATCAAGGGGTATGGGGAGAGAGCGGGAATATGGTATTGAGATAGGGGATCGGCCATGATCATATTGAATGGCAGAGCAGACTTGAATGGCCGAATGGCCTACTCCTGCTCCTATTTTTCTATGTTTCTAACACTGCGGCTGGAAATATAAATTGCTGATCTCCCGGGCTGCTGGAAGCAGCACTTGGGGAGGAACTCCCAATTCTGGGCAACTCCCGGTCATTCTGGGAGGGTTGGGGACCCTACTTGACTGTGATATTCTCCACTCTGAAATAGTCTGACAACAGCCACTGTCCAGGCTCACAGATGAAGAACGGTCACAAGATTCAGTGGTTTAGGAGAGAAGGGGAGGATAAAAAATGAGAAGAAAATACAAGTATTGTGATAGGCAGATGCAGGGCATACGTACAGTATAGTTAAAGATCTAAACTCTGGGAGATGACGGGTTAAGATTCGGTGCCAGCAAGGAAAAATTGACATGGAAGGCCGAAGCTGAATCAGTAAACTGTTTATGGGAAAGCTTGAATAGAAATGTGACAACAGCTGTGGGAGCTGGCAGAGGAGAAACTGTGATGGCTAGGGTTTGTGATTAAAGATTTTCCGGTCTTTGCACAGCATGTTTCACAGCTGCCAGATCCAATAAGCACTGACGCCACAGAAACATCTAGAGTCAGCCCAATTTTAATGTGCCGGTAAGCTCCTGGCATCAACAACACCTTGCATTGGAGCTCAGTGTTTGTAGGGTGTGATATCCAGTGCTGGCACAAGAAGTAAAGGCTTGCAGCAACTCCTTAAAAGGGTAGTTGTTTGGGGAAAAAAATTGTTTTCCAAGTGCACTTAACTTGTTTTACATGGAGGAGAGAGATGGCAGTGCTCCACGTCTCCCAAATGTTTCTGTGGAACTGTTATTACTGCAAGTGAGACAGGGGAAGGTGGCCCTCCTTGATGCCCTAGTACACCGCTCACACAGGATAGCAATACTTGGCAGGAGGAGGTTCTGCATGTCAATGCAGAGACCAAGACCCACACAGGAAACTCAAAGTCAGGAAAAACATTTAGAGACCTCACCAAGCTAGGATTACCCACCACCACTTTATATTAAGTAGGCGTCCCAAAGTATACGTGGCACATTATAGCATTTCCTCACCCTCATACAGTATTTTGAATGATACCCGTGCAATGACATTAAACATTAGGATACACTTTGAATCAGCAACTTTCACCTGTAACTCTTCCTTCGCTCACATCCTTACATTGATTCATCTTAAACCAGTCCTTTATTCTGAATGTAGCTGTAGGTTGCATGTAAAGGTAATGACATCCACTATGGGCTCCAAGATGGCACTTGACTGTGTCAGTATGTTGAAGTTCACCTCTTCTTCTCTGCAGGACAAGCATGCATATAATAAACAGGAGCAGCCCTGGACAAAGGCAAGGCTCCATGGTCGTCTTCTGTGCTGTATCATTCCATGATTCTATACTGACTGGAGATCAATGGCCCACAAGCATAGAGGAAGTGAGGAATGCTAAACTCGGAGACCTCCCTCTTTATGGGCTAGTACTATCTAGTTCTTAAGTACTGTCCCCCTTCTCACACAGGCATTAACAGAACCCCACAAGCATCACACACATTTATTATACTGCAATGCAAGCCTTGTTGGAAGATGTCTCTTAGCATTGTAACAATCATCACTCTTTTATCATTGTAGGTATTAAATCCGTGAATCTTAAGGTATGGCGTTCTTCAATAAATAGATGGAGACTGCAGATCAACAATCAACAGGTGTTTACTGGATGAGGGTAGTCTAATAATTAACAGTACAGATGCCTGCTCAGGGCTTGTATACAGGTGTGGTCACTGCCGGTACTACAGTATACAGGAGCTGTAAAAGTAGTTCTCTCTTAAAGGTACATACACTACAATTCCTCCCCTTTTAGATTAACAGTACCATAACATTCAAATAACAGTTAACACTTTTAACATGCACAGTAACTGAAATAGTCCATTTATAGATTCAGTCTTTGGGGCGGCTTCCTGATCCTTTCTGGATAGCGCCTTTCCTGAGTGTCTTGTTCTAGGTGCGGAGACGATTCTGGCCCCCTGTCGTCGGTTAGTTCATCAGTTTCCGATGCTACTGTTTCTGGGGCAGATGCTACCGGTATGTCGGGTTCATCACCAGGTACGCTAGACATGGGGCTGACTCGTTCCTGTGACGCTAGGATCTGGTCGACATGGCGTCTCACAATGTTCTCCCCGACATCCACTGTGTACATTAGTGGCCCCTGCCGTGTGCATATCGTTCCGGGTTGCCATTTCTCTGTTCGGTAGTCGCGGGCCAAGACTGGTTGTCCTACATTGAAGCTCCTTGTCGGCTTCTCATTGATGTGCTGGAATGGTTTATCCTCAACATTTCTTCGCACATTTGGTCTGAGCAAACCCAGACGAGATCTCAACCTTCGGTTAAAGAACATCATGGCCGGGGTCTGGTTGGTAACTGCATGTGTCGCATTTCTGTAGGCTAACAGGAAATTGTCCACCTTATGCTGCAGTGGAATGTCGTCATCGCACATGGCCCTTACTGCCTTTTTAAAGGTTTGTACCATTTGTGGCTGGATGATACGGGGCGGATGTGTAATGCCTTACCCCATTCCTTCTCATAAATTTCCGAAACTCTTCAGACACAAACTGTGGTCCGTTATCAGAGCAAATCTGCTCTGGCAAGCCGTTCCTGGCAAATATGGTCCGTAGGACTGCAATCGTTTTCTCCGTAGTGGTGGAGGACATTTTGATCACCTCAGGCCATTTCGAGTGCGCATCCACTGCTATTAAGAACATTGAGTCCATGAATGGACCAGCAAAATCAATATTCACCCGTTGCCATGGAGAGGAGGGCCACTCCCATGGGTGTAGAGGGGCATGTGGTGGTGCATTGTGGACCTTCTGGCATCCTGAGCAGCTCTTTGTTAGGTCCTCGATTTGTTGATCGATTCCCGGCCACCACACATAAGCCCTAGCAAGGCTTTTCATTTTCACCCCTCCCAGATGGCCTTCGTGAAGCTCATTGAGCACTCTCTCCCTTAACTTGGGTGGAATTACCACTCGGGATCCACACATCACTGTCCCCTGGCATACTGACAGCTGTTCTCTTCTGGATGAGAATGCTGGCAACAGTGAGTCGCCATGTGTTGGCCATCCCTTCACCGTCAAATATACCCGAGACAGTGTCGGATCATTTCGGGTCTCCTTCTCTATATCCGCGTTAGTTACTGGAAAGCGTTCAATTATAGTCGAATAAAATATTTCGACAGGGTCCACTGCTGGTGCTTCCTCCGCAGTAGGCAGTGGCAGGCGTGATAGCCCATCAGCGTTTCCGTGCTGTTTCGTGCCCTTATACTCTATTTCATATTGATTCGCCCCTAGAAAAAGGGACCATCTTTGTAGCCGTTGCGCAGTCATCACCGGAACGCCCTTCTTTGGATTAAAGATGGAGACAAGTGGTTGGTGGTCAGTCAGCAAGGTGAACTTCTGCCCGTGCAGATAGTGGTTGAACTTTTTTACTCCCCATACTAGGCTGAGGGCCTCCCTGTCAATCTGGGCGTAGTTGCGCTCGGCTGAGGTTAGTGACCGAGATGCAAAGGCTACTGGCCTCTCCAACCCGTCTGGGAATTTGTGCGACAGCACCGCTCCAATACCATAGGGTGATGCATCACACGCCAACTGAATTGGTAGTGTTGGGTTGAAATGGGCCAACACCTCTTTTGATGTGATCAATTCTTTGCACTTCTGGAAAGCTTGTTTACATTCGTCATTCCACTTCCATGGTACCCCCGTCTGCAGTAGGGTGTTCAGTGGGTGTAATACTGTAGACAAATTTGGTAAGAACTTATGGTAGTAGTTCACCAGCCCGAGGAACGACCTCAGTTGTGACACATTTTCCGGTGCTGGAGCCTTGACTACTGCCTCAATCTTCTCAGGGGACTTATGTAACCCCTCTTCATCAATAACGTGTCCACAATACGAGATCTGCTTCTGGAAAAACTCGCATTTGTGGCGATTAGCTCGGAGCCCATACTCCTTCAATCTAGTGAGCACCTGCTCCAGGCTGGCGAGATGATCACTGTCATTTTTGCCCGTGACCAGGATGTCGTCCAAATAACACTGGGTCCCTGGAATCCCTTGCACGACTTGATCCATTGCCTTTGCCAAATAGCCGGAACCGATGCTACCCCGAACACCAGCCGGTTGTACTGGTAGAGACCTTTGTGAGTGTTGATCGTGAGGTATTGTTTCGAGGCTTCTTCTACCTCCATTTGCAGGTACACCTGGGCCAGATCAATCTTAGTGAAGCGTTTTCCTCCAGATAGCGAGGCGAAAATATGTTCAATCCGCGGAAGCGGATATTGTACCGTGTGAAGGACTGGGTTCACTGTCACCTTAAAGTCCCCACAGATGCGAACCTTCTTTGGTTCCCCAGGCGTATTACTCAACGACCTCTTCATTACAGGAACAATGGGTGTAGCCCACTCACTCCAGTCCACTTTGGACAGTACTCCTGAACGTTCCAAACCTTCCAG
Source organism: Somniosus microcephalus (assembly GCF_052327205.1). NCBI lineage: Eukaryota > Metazoa > Chordata > Chondrichthyes > Squaliformes > Somniosidae > Somniosus > Somniosus microcephalus. Next base: position 90,482,602 of record NC_140995.1, read on the forward strand.
CTCTGCTTCGACGGCTGGGCGGATTGCATAAGGCACTGGTCTGGCCTTAAAAAAGTTTGGGCTTGCATTTTCCTCTATTTTAATCATCGCTGTTATGCCTTTCAGTGTTCCGAGTCCCTCCTGGAACACTTCTTGTGCGTCAGTTAGCATTTTTGACAGTCATCCAGGTGTGATGTCGTCATCCTTTTTGGCTTCTACCATCAGTGCCTGTATGGAATGCCAATCTAATTGTATCTTCCGGATCCATTCACGTCCTAGTAGTGGTGGTCCTCCATCTGGCAATACATATAGGTCCATTTCTGGTATTTCCTGGCCGTTGTATATCACGTTCACCCTTATTTTTCCTTTGGGGTAGACTTTTTGCCCCATGTACGTCTTCAAGACAATCTCTGTAGCTCTCAAGGGTATATGTGAGAATAGCCGCTTGTAGTCCCTTCGGTTTATGACTGTTAGGGCTGATCCTGTGTCCAATTCCATTTTCACTTGGACTCCGTCTATCTTGAGCGTGACCCAGATAGTCTGGTGATCCTCCATTTTGATTAAATTATGTAGTTTCAGACAACCCAGCTCCTTGCTTCCGGAGTCTGTATCACTTTTCTGTTCGTCTGAACTACTCACCGTCACCTTATGTACCTTTTTGTACTTCTCTTGTGGAGATTTCTTGCTGCTGGTTTTCTTCCCCGACCTGCAGACTCTTGCTATGTGTCCTGCTTTTCCACACTGTCTGCACACTTGGTCCTTGAACCAACAATCCTTCTGGTCATGTGTTGTTCTGCCACAGCGATAACACTTCCCTGCTCCATATGACATTTCATTGGTGCCATATTCTTGTGGTTTCCGTTGTATCTCTGCAGCGCCCCGTGCGGCTGCTTCGTGTGATACTGCCATGCTGAAAGCCTTGTCCAGCGTAAGATCCTTTTCTGATAGAAGCCGTTTCTGGGTTCCTTCACTTTGAAGCCCACACACAAACTTGTCCCTTAACGTATCTGCTAGTCCCATACCAAACTGGCAGTGTTTCGATAGCTTGCGCAGTTCCGTTAAATACTCAGCATTACTTTCGTCTTTATGCTGGTTCCTTTTGTGAAACTTAAATCTTTCTGCTATCGGCAGCGGTGTGGGGTTTAAGTGGTCCTGTAGGATTTCCACTATGTTTTCGAAATCCTTATCCACTGGCTTCTCTGGGGTTATTAGGTTTCGCAGTAAGCCATACGTTTTTGCACCCATGGAATTCAACAAAACCAGTGCTTTCCTGGCATCTGGCACTTCATTCGCCTTGCAGTACACCTGAAAGCGTTCGACATATGTTGTCCAATCTTCGACTTCATTGTCGAACGCTGTGACACTGCCACTCTTTGGCATCCCTGGGTGTGGTTAGACTGGCTAAAATGGCGTCTCCCACGCGCTCCCTTCTCCGCTGGCTCAAAATGGCGTCTCCCGCGCTTCCCTTTCTTCCCGCGCTCGCCCTTCTTCTCCATTGCGGCTTCAAAAATGGCGTCTCCCGCGCTCTCGCTTCTTCTCCGTGGCTCAAATGGCATCTCCCGCGCTTCCTTTCTTCCCCCGTGGACGCTGCTCAGCCCTTGAGCCCTGGCTGCGCTCTGCGCCTTTTCCTGTGCGCCTCTCTCGTTGCCGCTGCTCGGTCCTGAACCCCGGCTGTGCTTTACCCTCTCTCTCTTTTTGTTTTCCGTCGACGCCGCTCGGTCTTCAACCCCCGGCTGCGCCCTGTGCGCTTTACCCTCTCTCTTACCCCGTCGACGCTGCTCGGTCTTTTCTGTGCCGTCGGTCGGCTCCAGCCGCCGCTGTCCGGGAAGGGTCTGCGCTGTACCTGTTGCCAGCCTGTTGCTGGATCATCGTGGCTGGAGAACCAAGCCCAGCTCTCAACAGCCTCCCCTGCGATGCTCACTCTCTGCCGGATGACTGGGCGGTTGCTCGTGGTCGACGCCCGTGCTTCTGGCCTCGACTTTCTTCCACTGTCCTCCAGGAGCGAATACTTGGGAGGAAATGCAGAGTTGCAGGTAGGTTCGAATCAACCTCGTCGCCACTATTAAATCCGTGAATCTTAAGGTATGGTGTTCTTCAATAAATAGACGGAGACTGCAGATCAATAATCAACAGGTGTTTACTGGATGAGGTAGTCTAATAACTAACAGTACAGATGCCTGCTCAGGGCTTATATACAGGTGTGGTTACTGCCGGTACTACAGTATACAGGAGCTGTAAAAGTAGTTCTCTCTTAAAGGTACATACACTACAGTAGGCCTAGAACAGCAGTCTGTCGGGACTGCTGGTAGGCTAGGAAAAGAAAATACTCTGCATCTCTCAACAGCATTTGCGATGCCAACACACATTAGAGCTTGTAGTTTTTTGTTTTTTATTCCTACCGATCTAGGACTCCATTCCCCCTGTCTGCTAATTCTATCCATACAGCTTACACTTCTGCTTTCACTACAAGGTGGCTTCCTGCACTGAAGAACACTGCCTCCATTGCTACACCTCCAACGTCTCTTCCCGAAAAGGGGCAGTTCTCCCCAATTGCATCTCAGCTCCACTGCAGTTTCAATCAAAATTTATATTCTGAATGTAGAAGAGCAGCTGCCTCACTGAAAAATTCCCCCTCCTCCCCCCAGTCAAACATACTTCTGGACAAGCTCTCAGCAGCCATTTTCCAGGTGTTGGCCTCCTCGAACAGCTGGCGAGACCAGCCCTCTTCACTGCCAGCACTGATGGGCTTGTGCTTCGAATGAGTGCAGTTCTGATGTTGCCTACGCTGCAATTTGGGCCTAGTTTTTGCACAGTCAGTTTCTCTGTTATATTGATTCTGCTACTTTTGTCATTACATAAGTATTCTCATCATGGTCTGATACAAAAAAAACACCAAATAAATTACATGAAATATTAATGGGAAAAATAATAAGTTAATGCACTTTATATTTCCTGTACAACTCCAAAAATAAATGAATTGTATAATTCCAATTAATAAATACACCGAAGAATAGCCTTTCTAAATCTATGATCAGTTTAAAAGGTAATCTACATGTCAAAGATCTAAGAAGAAAACTGTGCTGTAATTGTTATCCTTTGTGACAAGAGTTAACTGTAACTATATGTGTTACACATTGAGACAAAGGCCCGATTGAAGGGAAAATAACAGCAACAGTGAAATGAAAAGTCTTTTTGCTACATTTTGTGTTATTTAGTTGATACAAATATAATAGATAGCTTAAAAAAACAACCTTATTGCTTCTGTCCCTGCGCAACCTGCTGTCATGGAGATGGAGTTCAGCTGTGATCTGGGGGATGGATGAACTCTAACAGTGCCCTCTGTTTGCACTGATCAAAGATGGTGGCCTTGGCTGAGATTTCAGTACAGCCCTTATAGTCGTCATTGCTTTTTGTTTATAAAAGGTAGAGATTTTAACATTTTTAATAGTAATTTGGCTTTTTCAGCAGTAGAATTTCTATTCTGCTCCCAATAATGCGATATTGTAGCACCCCTTCACAATCATTGGGAACAATGAACATCATGGGAAAGAACTAGTTTAGCCATGGCAAAGGCATCCACTAAAATACCAGTTAATATCTGACTTTAGTGAGTAATAATTAACAATCAGAGAACTATGCTCCAAGGAATTAAGTGATGCTCTGTACTATGCCAATCTGCTATTAGTCACTGATTCATTTTCAGGCCATACAATATTTATAAACTGCTAATTACAATGCCCCTTTAGGAGAAGTTTCTCATGTAACCGATTTATGTCAAGTCCTTGAGGATTTATTAGGCAATCATTTTAGACCAACTGAGGGTAGGGGGAGCAGTCCTGCAAATTATATTATTTGAGTTTAAATACCAATAGAAACCAGAAGCATTCATCCTTACATTTTTATATAAAAGTACAGATGCCTCTTAAATCATTTAGGGAATCACAAACATGAATCTGTGTCTTACTATTTTGTGGCATCGTTCTTCTATTTTTTACCACCAGTATTTAAACCAACCGTGTTGCATCAATTTTGAAATCTATTTCCCAGATCCTTAACCCAGGGTTGAATAAATCCTGAAAGGGTCATTAATGAGATAATAGGAAGTTCCCTGGAATGAGATGATTAGTGGTGCTTCCCTTCAACGAAGTTGGATGGCAGATAGATGTTGTCTAATGAGCTTCCACAAATAAATCAAAAAGAAACTAAAAGCAAAAGAATGATCATCCATCAGAATCAAGTGACTGTTTGAGAATAAAGGGAACGCCTCATACCCCAGCAGAAAATTACTATAATGGGGGTATAAGAAGTGGCTGACTACCGAGTGCTCTCTCTCCCTGTCAGAACAACCAACACTATTGCATAAGATTGGCAGAGCTGGGAATTCAAACCTAATAGCTGAATCAACCTCAGCCAAGATTAATCGCAGGAGAACAAAGAATGAATTGTCCAGTAAGAAAGCCAGGCCGACTGATTGCATTGTGTTGTAACTAACACTTGTTTCATAGCTAATCTGGTAACTGCTTGATGGCAGTGTAGCTGTGCTGGGTTAGCACGGGACTGTGACTGTACAGTGGCATTGTATATCACGTTTGATAGGTTACTCAGAAGGAAGTGGACTCATTCCTCTTTATTTTTGTCTGAGTGTTAGCTTTAATGGAAACAAATAGTGGGGATAATGACTACTTAAATATACTGCCTGTGTTGATGATCGCAGCTTCTGATTTGACCAAAACTACATTTCCTGAGGAGCTGCTGTTACACTATTGCTGGTACTTGAAGACAGGAAGAATGGAATCCGTGTGATAGCAATAAAAATGGGTTAGCTTAAAACAGGACAAGAGGTTTGCAGTATTAGTGACACAAAGATAGGTTTCTTGATGTGGGCACTCCAATGCAGGAATGGTATGCAGTGGGCTATGTGTTACCCGTGCTAATCATGGCCATATCTGCTGGGACTTCCAATTCCAGGTTATTATCCTATTATGTGCAAGTTCCCAATGTTCAATCCACCTACTTCCTGGAGCCCGCAGGGGCAGAGGAGTGGAATTTCCAGTGTTGTCACAGATATTCAAAGGGCAGCTGTCTGAGCATGATAGTCTTATGGGAGTTGATTTTAATCCGAGGTGGAAATCCGGCAGGCAGCGGATGATAATATTGCACCACCCATCCAATGTCCTTGACTTCACAGAAATCACAGAAACCACACAGTGCAGATAGAGGCCATTTCGGCCCATCGAGCCTGCACCGACACATATCCCACCCGATCCCCGTAACCCCTACACCAACACATATCCCACCCTATCCCCGTAACCCCACGTATTTAATCCCCCTAACACTAAGGGTCAATTTATCATAGCCAATCAACCTAACCCGCACATCTTTGGACTGTGGGAGGAAACCGGAGCACCCGGAGTAAACCCACGCAAACACGGGGAGAATGTGCAAACTCCACACAGACAGTCGCCCGAGGCTGGATTCGAACCCGGGTCCCTGGCGCTGTGAGGCAACAGTGCTAACCACTATGCCACTAGGCCTGAGCCATTTTGAAAGCTGCGAGCTCTGAAACAGCATTCGCAGGCAGCTCGCCAATCAGAGTGGGCGGAAAATGCAGCACCTCCTCCGCGGAGCCAAGCTGCAAGTAATGGGCTGCAGGTGGAGGGAGGCAACCATGGGGGTGTGCACAGATGGGCCAGCAGCAGAACAGAAGATTTTTGTAGACGCAGGAGGAGCATTATGCTCTTCCTATCCCCACAAAAAAATGTTTTAGTTGTACTCAACTTTTTCTGTTTTGCAGAAAGGCCTGGAGATTGAAATTCCTGAGGAGGAGACTGAATCAGAATCTGAACCCCCCCCAGTGATAGAGGAAGTCAGACATGAGGACACAGCAGGGTTAGAGACCGCTGCTGGGAGAAAGCTGCAAGACAAACTCATCGGACAGACTTTCAGTATTGTGAGACCAGATTATTGTTAAACAGAATCTGTAATAAGAAGGATATTCCACATAAATTTCCGTGAACAACTCTTTATAGCACTCTATTAATCATTAAAAACAGAACTCCCATGAGCGCCGCGCCCCCTCCCAGCCCACAAACATCTATCTCACTTACAATACAACTTGAAGGCTGGGAATTTCCTCGGATCTGCTCCGGTTCTGCTGCTGTAACTTCACCTGAAATGTGGCGGAAGCCCTGTTTCCTTTCTGGCAAAGTACAACATTTATACTTAATTTTTTCTGAGCAACTCTAAGGAAATTCCCGGCCCATGTTTATGACAGAAAAATCATGATCATAATCAAGATTTCTGACAACAACAACAATCATATAAGGTTCCTGGAACTTTATAACTGAGGTCATTTAGAATCACCTTTGTGAAATTCCACTTTCCCCTGAGTCTTAGTCTAACACTTCTTTAAAGTGAAACCTGAGAGCCTGGCACTAAGAATTGCTCTACATGACTATGAGCCTCTTTGAATGGAGGAGGCACTGCTCTCAAGGAATTCTTACACTGGAGTGCCCACAGAGGTCCTGCCCCGCCACACTTTTAAAGTGGCAGATTGCAGGACTTGGAGTTTCAGGAGCAATTCTCACTTGTGGTCAACCAGAAACTAGTGCACAACACACAATCATTGGAGTGTCAGCGAATTCCATGAAGGCTCATTTCCCGGCGCTCGCACCTGGTTCATGCTGGTGGGAACATTCCTACTAGTTGAAAATCTCAGCTCAAAATTTTCGATCCACTTATAAATAAGAAATTAGATTACCTTCATCTCAGGTACAAAAGTATTAAAGTCTTCAAAATGTTTAAGTCAAATGAATAGAATTGTGTATTTTATTAAAGTATTAGACCTAAGCAAAGCTGCCCTTGTGTATTCTTGGCAATGTTACTCAGAAGACTCTACTACTTTCCCTATATTGGGATGTTGCTGATTTGGTTTTCTTCCTCCTAGTTTAAAAATAGAACCACTGGTTAATGGTTACTGAATAAATCAAATTTTAATGTTATCACAAGGGATTCCAGGATTTTTACTGGTATTTTGTTCTATGATTCCATTCATTTTCCATGAAAGCCACAACTCAGTGCGCTTAACATTGATTTCGGGTGGGGTGGAGTGTATATATTGTGATATACACAAGGTATCATAATTGTGTGGGACAGATTCGATGGACCAGAGGATCTTTACCTCACTTTTAAAGTGGCAGATTGCAGGACTTGGAGTTTCTTGCTTTTTTCACCACTGTAGCTAAATGCTTATATCCAGATGTAATAACGATTCTCTCTTACTTATAGTTGTTGAGAATCCTACAAAAATACATCTTAGCCAATGAACATGAGTCAACAACAAAATATTTGTCCTGCACTTTGACAGCAATGTCACTTTGAACCCATGAAAAGAAAGACTAAGAATGGAAATGGTAACACTAGCAAACTGAGAGATTCTTCTGAATGTGGAGCTGAGTCATGTTGTCTAGGAAACACAAGGGCAGCCAGCAACTGATAGACTGCACTTGAAATAACAACAGAAAACGCTGGAAAAACTCAGCAGGCCAGGACAGCATCCGTGGAGAGAAACAGAGTCAACGTTTCAGGTCGATGACCTTTCGTCAGAACTGGAAAAAAGCAGGAAATAGAAAGCAGGTTTAGGGGCTGGGAAAAGGAAAACACATGCCCTTATACCTCCCACTTCCCACTGTCCAGGGCCCCAAACACCCCTTCCCAGTGAAACAGCGATTTACTTGTACTTCTCGCAATCTAGTATACTGTATTCGCTGCTCACGATGTGGTCTCCTCTACATTGGGGAGACCAAACGCAGATTGGGTGACCGCTTTGCGGAATACCTCCGTTCAGTCTGTAAGGGGGACCCCGAGCTTCCGGTCGCCTGTCACTTTAATTCTCCGCTCCATTCCCATTCAGACCTCACCATCCTCGGCCTCTTGCACTGTTCCACAGGAGCTCAGCGTAAGCTCGAGGAACAGCTCCTCATCTTTTGATTAGGCACGCTACAGCCCGCTGAACTCAACAGAGTTCAACAATTTCAGATCATAACCTCGGCCCCTATCACATATATATATTTTCTTCTCTTTTTTTTATGCACAACTTTTGTTTGGCCCCCCTTTTTTCTTCTTCCCTCCCACATGGCAGCTGTCCATCATTCTGCCAGCGCAATTCACACCCCATCTAGAGCCATCCTTTGTTCCTTAACCTGCCCTATTACCACCTCCTCTCGCCTTGAATATCTCTTAATGTCTCTCAATGTCTCTTAATCTCTCTTGCTTTCTATCCTATTTCTATCCTATCCTATATAATCATAATTTAATAGGACAAAATCAGCATGGTTTTATGAAAGGGAAGTCATGTTTGACAAATTTGCTGGAGTTCTTTGAGGAAGTAACATATAGGGTGGATAAAGGGGAACCAGTGGACGTACTGTATTTAGACTTCCAAAAGGCATTTGACAAGGTGCCACACAAAAGATTATTGCTTAAGACAAAAAATCATGGGATTGGGGGTAATATTCTGGCATGGATAGAGGATTGGCTATCTAACAGAAGGCAGAGAGTTGGGATAAATGGTTCATTCTCAGACTGGCAATCAGTAACTAGTGGTGTTCCACAGGGGTCAGTGCTGGGTCCCCAACTCTTTACAATCTATATTAACGATTTAGAGGAGGGGACCGAGTGTAACATATCAAAGTTTGCAGTTGATACTAAGATGGGAGGGAAAGTAGTGAGTGAGGAGGACATAAAAAACCTGCAAGGGGACATAGACAGGCTAAGTAAGTGGGCAGAGATTTGGCAGATGGAATACAATACTGGAAAGTGTGAGGTTATGCACTTTGGCAGGAAAAATCGTAGAGCAAGTTATTATCTTAATGGCAAGAAACTGGAATGTACTGAAGTACAAAGGGATCTGGGGGTCCTGGCGCACGAAACTCAAAAGGTTAGTATGCAGGTGCAGCAAGTGATTAAGAAGGCCAATGGAATGTTGGCTTTCATTGCTAGGGGGATAGAATATAAAAATAGGGAGGTATTGCTTCAGTTGTACAAGGTATTGGTGAGACCGCACCTGGAATACTGCATACAGTTTTGGTGTCCATACTTAAGAAAAGACATGCTTGCTCTCGAGTCAGTACAAAGAAGGTTCACTCGGTTAATCCCGGGGATGAGGGGTTGACATATGAGGAGAGGTTGAGTAGATTGGGACTCTACTCATTGGAGTTCAGAAGAATGAGAGGCGATCTTATTGAAACATATAAGATTGTGAAGGGGTTGGATCGGGTGGATGCGGGGAGGATGTTCCCGATGATGGGTGAAACTAGAACTAGGGGGCATAGTCTTAGAATAAGGGGCTGCTCTTTCAAAACTGAGATGAGGAGGAACTACTTCACTCAGAGGGTGGTAGGTCCATGGAATATGCTGCCCCAAAAAGCTGTAGAAGCTACATCATTACATAAATTTAAAACAGCAATAGACAGTTTCCTAGAAGTAAAGGGAATAAAGGGTTATGGGGAGCGGGCAGGAATTTGGACATGAGTCTAGGTTCGGATCGGTCATGGCCCTGTGGGTAGCAGAGCGGGCCCAGGGGCCTTGTAGCCTGATCCTGCTCCTATTTCATGTGTCTAATTCTGTTAGATTCAGGAGATGGTTCTGTGATAGTAGATTGGCGGTTAGGATCAGATCAGCCATGATCTTATTGAATGGCGGAGCAGGCTCGAGGGGCCGATTGGTCTACTCCTGCTCCTATTTCTTATGTTCTTATGTTCTTATGACCTTCCCTTTTGTTCTTTCATCCCCTCCCCTTTTTCCCAGCCCCTAAACCTGCTTTCTATTTCCTGCTTTTTTCCAGTTCCGACGAAAGGTCATCGACCTGAAACGTTGACCCTGTTTCTCTCTCCACGGATGCTGCCCTGGCCTGTTGAGTTTTTCCAGCGTTTTCTGTTGTTATTTCGGATTTCCAGCATCTGCAGTATTTTGCTATTGTAGACTGCACTTGACAGCAGAGTGCCTCATAGCTTCACTATATGCAGGATAAATAGATGTTCCATTTCCCAGTGCAATTAATTCTGACATATATTGATGCTCTTGATCACTATTCATTGGCCTTTAGTGGAAAGCACATACTTGTATGAATATCAAGGTGTTTAAATTATATGTGCCAACATAGCAAACAGCTGACCAACAGCTTCAAAAAAGCAGACACAATCCAAAAAAACTGGCAACTTAAAACATCTTGAATATAAGACTAACTCTTACTCTCCACTGAATTACCACCCATTTTGGAGTGGATAGGTGCAGTATTTTACCAGACTGGGTAGGGCAACACTCGGGGTTACTTCAATCCTATCAAAAGGGTATCATTGACTGCACCCATGTAGCCTTGCAGGCTGTTTCACACAATGCGACTGCCTTCATGAATCATGAAAGGTTCCACTCTATTAATGTGAAGCTGGTGTGTGATGACCAGCAGCGCATCATGTGGGTCTGAGCCCACATTTTTGGCAGCTGCCATGATGCTTTTATATTACATTAATTTTCCATCTCCCCAGCATTTGCCTCTGCACAGCAAATTAGATACAAAGGCTATCCCTGCTATCTTAACAACATAACTCGGCTGCAGAACTCCACTACAATCAGATCCGTGGGTCAACTAGAGTCCTCTTCAAGCAGACCATTGGCGTTTTCAAACAATGATTCAGATGCCTGAGCAAGTCTGGTGGCTTCCTGCAATACAGCTCAGAAGGAGTGTCCCATGTGATTGTGGTTTGCTGTATGCTGCATAACAGAGACAACACTTGGAGTCCCCTTTGGAGGAAGGTCTTCAGTAGGATGAGGAAGAGGACACTGATAGCAAGGAGGATGGTGAAGAAGCAGGAACAGACCAACAGTTGTCTGAAGCCAGAGATGCTTGGAAGCAAAGCATTGAAAAGAACTTCAGCTGAACAATCTGTTTATCTTTGTATTAACAGTTATGTCCCAGTCCCTCCAAACTTCAATCAACAGCATCTGCCCAAATATCAACATTGTTATTATGTCAGCTAACATTGCAAGATCACCAGTCACTGCAGGAACAGTCTCAGCAAACAAAAAAGATTTCAAACAGGTTTTCTTTGGTTTACAGAAGGGCCTACAAGCTACTTCTCACCCTAGTCAGTCCCTGCAACATGAGAGGAGGGACACTGCTGTGGCTCTTCAGGAACTTTTCAGGTGCTTGAGGTTGGCGAAAAGGAACTCAGGGCTGAGACTGAGAGGATTTCAATAAGTCCAATAGCTTCAGCAGTTATGCACAGAAATCATCCTTTAAAAAAAGTGCTGGGTCATGACGTCTGCGTCTTTCTTCTCTTCAGCAGAGCTAGGATATGAGCAAGCCCTCTGGTTAGCTCTTGCGTTGGCACCTCCGCCTGTTCCTGGTCACTTGTGCTCACTGAATCCCCTAGTGCAGTGCAATCCCCTCAAACTCATTAAGCCACACAGGGTGGCAACTTTTGTGACTGTACGTAACAGGGTAAGAGTGGGTGATGATGTATTATCATCAGGGTTTTCATCATCAATCTGTCTGGCACCAGTGACTGATTGACCTAGAAAAAGGGGAGAGGAAGTTTCCTTGACCCTAGCCTGGGTCCCACCATATAGCTGGTATGATAGGAGAAAGCAGGCATGTGCCAATAGTGGCGCAACCAGCCGTCAGCTTTATGTAGATGAATAAACCTCCCCTTGTCCCCAGATACACCGATGGGGTTGGCGGCAAAATTTCCCAGTGGGCAATCCTGACACTTAAACCAGGACTGGGACTAGGGATGCTGCAGAAAGAGTCTTCTGTTACAGCAGCAAAAAGGGACACAACCAAACTTGCAACATTATCCCAAACTGTGAATCATACCGTGGCAAATCCATGGGGTCAATTTCCGCAGGGATTCTCCAGCTCATCAGCTGTAAACCCTTGAAAAATGGCATACATGGTCTTATGGTGAACAAGCGGGAGTGAACTTATTCAGAAATTCACCCCCAAGTTCTCAAGGCCAGAGCATGAAAGGTCAGATCACCTGCTTTAGTCAGGTGAGCAGTGCTATAGGGGTGAAGGGACAAGAATCATTGTGGAATATATCATGGGATTTATTTAAATAAGAATGACTGATCTTAGGGGGGGGATTAATGAGACCCCCTGCACTATAAGCTTGGCTTCCAAATAATTGTGAAATGATTTGATTGCAGAATTCAGCACCTAGTGAATCGGGCGCTTGGGTTTATTTGCCCAATTCTGCAATAAGTTCACAGAATATATGTATGCACTCACTGATCGTATAATCAAGGAATCAGCCATCTACATAGGAACATAGGAATAGGAGTAGGCCATTTAGCCCCTCGAGCCTATTCTGCCATTCAATGATATTATGACTGATCTGTATCTTAACTCAATCTACCTGCCTTGGTTCTGTAATCCTTAATACCCCTGCCTAACAAAAATCTATCAATCTCAGTGTTGAATTTTCAATTGAGCTTCAACAGTCTTTTTGGGGAGAGAGTTCCAGGTTTCCACTACCCTTTGTGTGAAGATGTGCTTCCTGACTACCCTGAACAGCTTAGTTCTGTTTAAGGTTATGCTTCCTTGTTCTGGACTCCTGACGTGTGTCAGCCGTGGTTCAGTGGGTAGCACACTCGCCTCTGAGTCAGAAGGTTATAGTTTCATAGTCACACTCCAGGGACTTGAGCACATAAAATCTAGGGCTGACACTCCAGTGCAGTGCTGAGGGAGTGCTGCACTGTTGGAGGTGCCGTCTTTCAGATGAGACGTTAAAGCAAGGCCCTGTCTGCTCTCTCAGGTAGATGTAAAAGATCCCATGACACTATTTGAAGAGCAGGGGAGTTATCCCTGGTGTTGTTAAATCCATGTATCTTGATGTTGTATGTCCTTCAATAACTAGACAAGAGACTGCAGAGAACAATCAACAGGTGTTTACTGGATGAGGGTTACTCTAAAAACTAACTGTACAGATCCCTACTCAGGGTTATATACAGGTGTGGTCACTGCCGGTACTACAGTATACAGGAGCTGTAAAAAGTAGTTCTCCCCTTAAAGGTACATACACTACAGGTGTCTTGGCCAATATTTATCCCTCAATCAACATCACTAAAAACAGATTATCTGGTCATTATCACATTGCTGTTTGTGGGAGCTTGCTGTGTGCAAATTGGCTGCTGCGTTTCCCTCATTACAACAGTGACTACACTCCAAAAGTACTTAATTGGCTGTTAATCGCATTGAGACATTTGGTGGTTGTGAAAGGTGCTATATAAATGCAAGTCTTTCTTTCCTTCACTAGAGGAAACAGTTTCTCTCTATCTACCCTGTCAAATCCTTTAATCATCTTAAACACCTCAATTAGATCACCCCTTAATCTTCTGTTCACAAGGGAATACAAGTCTAGTCTATGCAACCTGTCCTCATAATTTAACCCTTTTAGCCCATTCTGGTGAATCTGCGTTGCAAGGTCAATATATCCTTCTTAAAGTGCGGTGCCCAGAACTGAACGCAATGCTCTAAATGGGGTCTAACCAGAAATCTGTACAGCTGTAACATAACTTGCACTGCTTTGTATTCCAGCTCCCTTGAGATAAAGGCCAACATTCCATTGGCCTTTTAAATAATTTTTTGTACCAGCTTTTAATGATTTCTGTATTCGGTCACTTGGATCGAATGACTAATGGGCCAGAAATTCGGGTTAGAGGCTTCCTGCGGGCGCAAGCTCCCGACCTGCACTTACGTAGCGCGCCTGCCGTTGTGCTGTGGGGCTGCGTGGGGTTCCGATCCTGGGCCTCCTCCAGCTGCTGGTGTGCAGTGCTTGTGTATCCCAGTGGTGAAGTTAGTTCACAGCGTCCCCTGGGATCACGTGGGCCATGGGGAGCCAATCGGAGCAGGGAATCTCCATTCATAGATTTGACAGGAAGACCTGTTAAATCTATGAATAGAGATCGGCCCCAAAACCTAAGTAAAACTTCAAATACATTTTTTTTTTAAATCACATTTTTAAAATAACTATAAATTACATAAATTAACTATTTTAAACAAAAATTTAAATTTTTGAAAAAATTAATTAAAGTTTTTAATGGAGCTAAAAATAAACTTACGTTTCTTTAAAGTATTTTAAAATGATAAACCTGTGGAAAAAATGTTTTAATTTTACTTAATTAACCTCTTACCTTGTTAAAAGCAGGCCTTGCGACTGCTTTTTTCACGCGCAGCTGCTGGGGACTTACCCGCACGAGAGAGACCTGTAAAAAAATCGGAAGTTCCAGGCGTATGCGTTGCCTCTCTGGCGCACACGTTTGACCTGTGAATCCCTTCCTTCAAGGGAATGGAAGTTCCGGTTTCCAGCGCATGCGCAGTGCATGCACGAAACTGACACTTTTGTTGGCCCTACGCGTGAGTACACAGCGCGTACTCACCCGTGGGGACCCGAATTTTTGGCCCAATATGGGCATGAGGAAGGTTTCTCTAAATGCATCTACATGATTTAGAAGCAACCTATTTAAAATATTGGTGACAGAGGAACAAGAAAGAACAGAAACTGGACTAATCACAGTCTTCTAAACACACTGTGGTCTTTGACATACAGAGCACTCACAGTAAACCTGATGCAATGCAGATCCATTGAAAAGTTTGTAATATTTCTTAATAAATGCTTGGACGAAATTGTTTAGGCCCATTTTTGGGCCTGAAATGGGCATCACGCATGGAACTATGTCTAAACTGCGAGGAAAATTGGGCCTCGGGCCTCCTTAATAAGCTGCAGGCACCTGTTGTGCCTCCATTGGTCCATTTTAAACAGATGAATTTTGGTCTGTTAGCCTTGCCAGCAATGGCCTAAAGGTAGGTCGAGGAGGTGGGGAGGCTAGAGCTGATTGGGATATTGTGGAGTCAGAAGAGCACTGTTGCTCCTCCTCTTGGCTTCACAGGAGCATTTTAAAAAAAGTCTTTAAATTGGCCTTTTGTTGGAGGTCAGTGCTTAGGCTGCAGTGGCCACTGAAGAATTCTAAGTGCAGCATGTCCCAGGCCCTGCTCTGCACTGTTCAATTTGGCAGAGGGGTCCTAAAACAGCTGTTAGGCACCTCATTTACACATGAAACGGGCCTAATGCCTGTTTTAGGCGACCACCACGGGTGCCTGGAAAATCGTCCAACCCAATTTCAGATTCACTGTATTTGAGGCGTACTTGGGATGCAGGATATCAGTCTCCAAATTTGTCTCTCATTGCACCCATTTTACTCCCATAAAACAGGAATGACGAAGTCCAATTCCTACCCAGCTGTCTATAATTGTGAGCAAATCACAGTGATATAATTATATGCAGACTGCATTTTTGGAAGATTTGTACATTCCCAGTAACAGACTTTGGGGATAGCTTTCAAATTCAGTGGAGGCAAGAAACTGTCAATATTAGATAGCGTCAGCTGTGGCTCAGTGGGTAGCACTCTTGCCTCTGAGTCAGACGGTTGTGGGTTCATAGTTCCACTCCAGACACTTGAGCACAAAAATCTACGCTGACACTCTAGTGCAGTGCTGAGGGAGTGCTGCACTGTCAGAGGTGCCGTCTTTTGGATGAGACATTAAACTGAGGCCCCGTCTGCCCTCTCAGGTGGATGTAAAAGATCCCATGGCACTATTTCGAAGAAGAGCAGGCGAGTTATTCCCGGTGTCCTGGCCAATATTTATCTCTCAATCAACATAACAAAAACAGATTATCTGGTCATTATCACATTGCTGTTTGTGGGAGCTTGCTGTGATGCAAATTGGCTGCCGCATTTCCCACATTACAACAGTGACTACACTGCAAATGTACTTCGTTGGCTGTAAATGCTTTGAGACATCCGGTGGTCATAAAAGGCACTATATAAATGCGTCTTTTTTTGTTCCATTAGATCAGTTGCTCATTATACATCCCACCTGATTTTCCATTCATTTGAAAGACAGCACTTCCACCAATGCAGTACTCCACTGAAGTGTCAGCCAAGATTAAATGCTCAAGCCCTGAAACAAGATTTGAACCCACAGCCACCTAATATCAGAGACAAGAATGTTACCATTGAGCCACAGCTGACACTACAGCTGTGCCTGTCTCACCTCTGCCCTGGCACTGGACAGGAGCAACACTCCCAAAGTGCACTGCTCCTGTCCAGAACCAGGAGTCCCAAGGATTTCCTACCCTTGGCCAGAAAAGTGATGCGCAGCTGCAGGCCTCTCATGGCCTCAGAGATCGGGACCTTGTGACAGCTGATGGAAATTCGTAGCCAGAAGGTCCCGATTTGACTTTACAATCTTCAGAAAACTTCAACTCATAAAGGTTTCTGGGTATGGTCTAGAAATATAATGTGATGCAGGAGATCTGAAATAAAAATTGAAAATGCTAGAAGCATAAAGTAAGTCTGCAGTTCTGAATAGAGAAAAAACAGACCAATCCCAACCTGGTGCTGACTTCATCTTCTGCCAGAATTGTGTTCTGATGAAGGATCTACATCTGAAACCTGTAGGTTTTTATTTTTTATTTTTTCCTTGTGTGGGCCTTCCCATGTTAGCTACTTTTACATTCTTTTGTTCTTTCAGTGCCTTTTCATTACATGACTGGGATGATCTTTTATATTATCAGTTTCTATGAAGTGGTTTCCTGATTATCCAACCCACTAACTGTGATTGGAGTACTTGCTGTTTCTTACTCCCTTCTATTTTTAACCCCACAAGCGATTTACTTAGCTTTCAGTTCTCTGTTCTGGCAAAAGGTCCAATGTCCAAAATGTCAGCCTGTCGATTCCCTTTACAGATGCTCAATTGTCCTGTGCATTTCCAGCATTTTCTGATTTGCTTACATTGCAGTCTTCTTCATGTTATATGTTTAGCTTCACGTAAATCAGCCTTCTAATCCTTGGCTGGCTGGGAATATATAAACTTCTAGAAGTGCACATTTATCCAGTGTTAAAGGGAACTTGTTGACGAGATAAAATGCTATTCTTCAGCCCAACCTCTCAATGCGCTGTCCTCCTTTTTTATTACTGCCATCCTGTTATTTCCCTGCTATTGTTTTGCATACTGTTTAAAGCAAAGGAGGACATTGTTATACAGTCAGGTTAACAGATGATTCTTGTTAAGTTTTAGGAATGTATTTTTGAGTTCGTTTGTTGGGTTTTATGAGTATTCAGGTAAATTTCAATCTGACCTTCAAATATCTGAAATTTTGGTCCTTTAATCTAAACAAACTTTAAAGCTAGAAATTCAATATATGAAATTAAAGAACAGCAGTCCAACTGATTCAAATTTATTTGTTCATGAATAATTATAAATTGGTCCAATTCACTTCAAATTCTCAATTTGTTTTGGTACTCACACTTACAAGATGTGTAATGATGTACTTTTCATGCTTTCTGACATAAGTCTAAAATGTTTAAAGCAATGACTCAGGGCTCCCCCAGACAGTGCTAACAGCAGTTCCGACTGAGACCTCTGACATATGTAAACAGTTACATTATCAACAGGATGCTGCAACTAAGAAGACAACAGGCACGTCCTAATCATTGCAATGAGAAAGGAATTTATTCAGTACAGCCACTTCAGCTTAATCCCTGATAAGTATTTGTTTCATTGTAATACCAGTATTTATATTCAAAACACTATACAAATATATGTATTGCATAACTTCAAAAGCCCTCTGCTTCTCCCACTGACACCAATTGGAATTAGATTATTAACAGATGATGTTCTCATTTTCTGAACACATTAAATGTACCAATGGCTAACGGATTTCAACCAGATTGGCCTCAATAGCAGTCTCTCTTCCTCTGGAAAATCTGTAGAGCCCACCTAAGCAGAATTCTCTCAACCACAGTTTATTAGTGCCAGTAAACTCAGTTCAGTATTTCTTGTAGAAAATAAACAGGTAAGAGAATTAACATGATATCATCCTAAATTGTGATATAATTGCCCAAAAAACACCGTAGCCACTGATTTTATGGAAAGTCGTGAGCAGCTTAGCCTGATTCTAGCTGTCACTGGTTTTCAGCCATCCCAAGCCTGATCCAGTAGTATCTTAATGGGTCTGGCAGGACAGTATCGATCCCAAAGTTACCATTTATAGATGCAAGCACAGTAATTGTAAGAATTCTGTGCATAGGTATGGGGGTGGCGGGGGTGGGGGGAACACACAGAGAACTCTCAAAATATTGTTCCTCTGGAATTCAGCATTCAAGAAAGCAAAATGTGAATTTATGCTTTTAGTGGTTGGTTGAAGTCCTGTCGTACTGGCTACAGAAATCAGGCATCTGACATTGTAGCAATTTGTGAACACACATAAACTGTGATTAGTTTCTGATCCTCACTGGGTCACTGAGACAAGGCAATGAGCAAAATCTGGGTATTTCTTCAGAGAAAGAGAAAAATTGGAAAATGAATCTCGCAATGCTATTGCAGGTGTCAGAACCCTTGAGGAAAAGAAAACATTACCTTGTGGTCACTGTTCGCTCCTGGAACTCATTTCTGATCACCTTTGAGGGGGTAGAGAGCAATTTCACAGAATTCTTTTTTCCCTGGATTGGTCATCCATGAACTTGCGAACAGTACCCCTAATGCCTTCACCCAGATTATTGATGTATATCGTGAAGAGTAACTGCCCTAATATTAATCCCTGTGGGCCTCCATTTGTCTCCATGCAAAACTGCTACCATTAATAACAATATTCTGCCTAATGCAACCAATTCCCTATTGTACAGTCATTTTGTAAAAAAAAATGCTGACTTTTTTTGCTGTTTATTTCTAAACATAATTGCCTTGAAATTAGACTTCTTGAATATTTGTGAACAAACGCTTAATATGTTTAGATGAAATGTTTTAGTGAACTACTTTAACAGTGGGGCTAGCCTGTTTATTTTAATAGACTAATTACATGATAAGTTCCTTTCTCATTGCAATGATTAGGACGTGCCTACTGTCTAGTTGTTAAGGCAAGTATTTTAAACTGGAAATCTCATTGGTACATATTCCTAAACATAGCATCATGGCAGGTCTGAGGAACAGGAAACTGAAGTAATCTTTATCAGTTAGACAGAATTCAAGAAAAGTGTACGAGCAAAAGAATGAAGAGCCCAAGTAGTTTGCCTCAGATTTGACACCATTAAATCTAAAATCCATCTGCACAAAAAAGATCAAGGGGGAGAAATTCATTATAGCCCTGTAGGATAGCAAAATACTGCAGATGCTGGAAATCCGAAATAACAACAGAAAATGCTGGAAAAACTCAGCAGGCCAGGCAACATCCGTGGAGCTGCCTCGAGGAACAGCACCTCATCTTCCGATTAGGCACTTTACAGTCTTCCGGACTCAATATTGAGTTCAACAATTTCAGATCATAACCTCGGCCCCCATTACATTTTTACTTATTTTTTATCCACACCTTTGTTTTGGCCCTTTTCCCCCCCTTTTTTTTTCTCTCTCCCACATGGCAGCTGTCTCCCATTCTGCCAGTGCATTTCACACCTAATCTAGAGCCGTCTTTTGTCTCCACTTGTCCTATCACCATCTCGTCTCGTTTTGAATACCTCTTAATGTCTCTTCACTTCTCATTTGTTCTCTCCCAGCCTGGCCTCTTAATCTATTTCATTTCCTGTGCTTTTCCAGTCTTGACAAAGGGTTTGACCCGAAACGTTGACTCTATTTTCTCTCCACGGATGTTGCCTGGCCTGCTGAGTTTTTCCAGCATTTTCTGTTGTATTTTCATTATAGCCCCGTTTGGGGCGCTAACTTTTAAAAGTTGAGAAAATTAGCGCCAGGTGCTAATGTTTCTAAACTTAAAAAAAAAAAAAATTTGCGCTCCAGGAAGGAAGTGGTGGACTAAATCAAGCACTCCACTTCCTTCTTGGAGCGCAATCGGCAGCAGGCGGGGCGGAGACATCAGCAGTGCTGCACACTGGGCCGTGCACACTGGGCCGTGCAGCGCTGCTGCGTTCAAAGATTCCTTCACTCCCTTAAAGGGAAGGGCCATTGCTGCAGGCTCTGTAATTTAAAAAGTACCTACCTGGACCACCAAAGCAACCGCGATCCCGTGCAATCAGCCCAGCACTCAAGCAGAGTGCTGGGCTGATCAATTGTATGCAGGAACCCGCAAAAAAAACTACAGCAAGAAAGGTAAATTATTTTTTTACTTACCTCGGCCACCTCGCCTTTAATCATCACCCCCGAAGCGGCCAGCCGTCCGATGCGTGCTTCCTGCAGCTATCGGTGTTTTTGACCGGCGCTGCTGCAGGGGGCGGAAGTCAATTTTGGGTAGTGGCGCTACCAGGGTGTTGCGCACGCTGATGACATCACGATCTCCGGGTGAAGGAGATCAAGGCGCAATGTCGTAGCACCACTGCAAAACTCCGGCTGAATATGGCGGGAGTTGATGTCAGCGCCGCGCCCGGTCACAAAGCCATTTGCGTCCCGTTAGCGCTCCTGGGGGCACTAATGGGAGGCACAAAGGCACCCAATTTCACCTCCCAAGTGTTCAGAAATTTCTCAAAACATAATAATGTTTGATTATGTTTTAACTCATTAAGGATTGGCAAAAAATATTCATTTTAACAGAATCAAACTTTGATAGTAAGGGCTTTCTCTGCCTTTTTTTTGCCTCTCCCAGGAGATTCAATTGTTGCTGGTAAGTGGGAAGTATTGCATAGTTTAAATATGGCTGAATCGGACAGACTCAATGGACCTGCTGTTCTTTTACAGTCATCATTTTCACATGTTTCATATTTATAGATTAATTCTTTCAAGTCTAATAAAATGACATACTACACCTTAACTAGGAATTCATAGATTCACCTTTATGTTTTTAAGCCTATAATAGTTAGCAATTCATTTACTTAGTAAGTTTTCTGTCGCCTAAATACCTGTAGAAACCAGAGATCTGGAAATATTTTGGCCATAATCATCAAAGTCATCGAAACAGCTTCGACAAGGCAGAGCAATGAATTTTGAGCAGAAATCTGGGTTTGGTTTAATCCCTACCAGTATGTACCGTTCACCCTGTGGGTAGGAAAAAATTGTCTGCGCAGTCACAAAATTCACCAATTAAAGCCAATTATTTTTGGGAGTGGGGCGCTGGTTTACGTCACATTAGATCTGACCATCTGATTCCATCTCAAACACTTCCAGATGTGCAGAATTGAAACCAAATGGTTTGAAGCCCGGGTGCTGAATCACCCGATTTCTGCAGCAGACTCCAGATCAGGAAACCAAACTTTTCAATATCTTCAGACACAACAAAAAGTAATAAAAAGACTGGCAGGATGAGAAAGAAATTAGAAAGAAACTCGTGAAAGAGAGAGAGAGAGAGAGACAGTAAAATGAAGGAAAGGATAAATTAAGAATAATAAAATTGATCTGAGATGAAATAAAAAATATTTAAGCGAACGGTAGCAGAGTGGTAATGTCACTGGGCTAGTAATCCAGAGACCTGGACTAATGATCCAGAGACTGTGAGTTCAAATCCCACCAAGGCAGCTGTGGAGTTTAATATCATTAATGGTGACCTTGAAACTATTGGATTGTCGTAAAAACCCATCTGGTTCACTAATGTCCTTTAGGGAAGGAAATCTGCCATCCTTACCTGGTCTGGCCTATATGGGACTCCAGACCCACAGCAATGGGGTTGACTCTTAACTGCCCTCTGAAATGGCCTAACAAGCCAGTCAGTTGTACACAACCGCTACGAAAAACAATAACAATAATAAGAGTAATACTGGACGGACCACCCGGCTTCGACCTTGGCACCGGCTTCGGATACGACAACGGCACACCCAGCCCAGACGACCCTGCAAAGTTCTCCTCAGCAAAATCTGGGGACTTGTGCCAAAATTGGGAGAGCTGTCCCACAGACTAGTCAAGCAAAATAGTCATACTCACAGAATCATACCTTTCAGCCAATGACCCAGATTCCTCCATCACCATCCCTGGGTATGTCCTGTCCCACCGGCAGAGGTGACGGCACAGTGATATACAGTCGGGAAGGAGTGGCCGTGGGCGTCCTCAACGTTGACTCCGGATCCCATGAAGTCTCATGGCTTCAGGTCAAGGATGGTCAAGGACTCTGATTACTGATTACCACCTACCGCCATCCCTCAGCAGATGAATCAGTACTCTTCCATGTTGAACACCACTTGGAAGAAGCACTAAGGGAAACAAAGGCAAAGAATGTACTCTGGATGGGGGACTTCAATGTCTGTCACCAAGAGTGGCTCAGTAGCACCACTGCTGGCCGAGCTGGCCGAGTCCTGAAGGACATAACTGCCAGTCTGGGCCTGTGACAGGAGGTGAGAGAACCAACACGAGGGAAAAACATACTTGATCTCGTCCTCATCAATCTACCTGTCGCAGATGCATCTGTCCATGACAACATTGGTAGCAATGACCACCGCACAGTCCTTGTGGAGACGAAATCCCATCTTCACACTGAGGACACCATCCATCGTGTTGTGTGGCACTACCACTGTGCTAAATGGGATAGATTCAGAACAGATCTAGCAGCTCAAAACTGGGCATCCAAGAGGCGCTGTGGGCTATCAGCAGCAGCAGAATTGTATTCCATTACAATCTGTGACCTCATGGCCCGGCATATCCCTCACTCTACCATTACCATCAAGCCAGGGGACCAACCCTGGTTCAATGAGGAATGCAGAAGAGCATGCCAGGAGCAGCACCAGGAGTACCTAAAAATTAGGTGCAATCCCACAAGCAACGGATCAGATCAAAGATCTGCAGTCCTGCCACAACCAGTCGTGAATGTCAGTGGACAATTAAACAACTAACGGGAGGAGGAGGCTCCATGAATATCCCCACCCTCAAAGATGATGGAGCCCAGCACGCGAGTGCAAATGTTTGCAACCACCTTCAGCCAGAAGTGCCGAGTAGATGATCCATATCGGCCTCCTCTGGAGGTCCCCACCATCACAGAAGCCAGTCTTCAGCCAATTCGATTCACTCCCCATGTGTAAGGGGTTTTTGATCGCAGAGGTTTCTCTCTCTAGAGGCCTCTCTCTCTTGCACAGAAAAACCTTGAGTGGTTCGACCCACTCGCCCCTTAGGTTCTGGACACTGGACTTGGATGCAGGAACTAAAATGTAGAGAATACTCGATAGGCCAGGTTTAATGGAAACGAAATGAAATTTTATTGCATAGAGTAAAACAAATCAAATGCAAGTCAATAAAAGGTACATGGGAGTGAAAAACAAATTCATAATACATTACTAACTGAGATAGATACAGGCATATTACACTTTACAAAAGTCATCATGAAATGGGGAAACACACGGAACATCGAGTGACAACAACTCATTGTTAAAATTACCCCTAAATGCCCACCCCCTAAGCCTATCTAGATCAGATTGTGAGGGGCCAGAAACATGCTCACCAATCCAGTTAGGAACTGCAAGAGTTTCGAAACAGGTCTGCGTTTTGATCCTTTCAGGCATCCTGTCTCCACATGGTCAGCTCTGCGGGCTGCGACACTCTCTCTTCTTCCTCGAGGCGAAGGTCACGGACAGGCTGGACACTGGCAAGCCTGGACATCGGCGGGGACAGCGACCACCTGTTTGACCAGAGGTCTCTTCGCAGAGTCTAGCTGATTACCATTTTCAGCTAGATTCCTTCTGTAGGGCTGCTGTCCTTTGTCTCGTCAACGGCCCGGGGTTTGTCGATGATCTCCCAATGGTTACCCCGGGGCGGGACGCAGACTCGAATCACCTTCTTGGTCTCTGCATCGACGTTCCTCCACGGCTCTTAAAAGAACACGCTGGCTACCAAAAGCTGCACAAAGCAAAAGCAAACGCTGCAAAAGCCCCGATGGCTACCCCGGGACTCCAGTTATACTTCTCAACGAAGCTTTTATCTCCCGCCAAATCAAGGTTAGTCTTTGTTTAACTTTTGGCGGGCTTGTATCACAACGGGGTAGTTATTATATTTAAACTGCTTTCGGGATGGCCGGTGATGGCCATCTCTGGTCTGGAATGACCTTGTATTGCTTTGAATGTCTTCTTGATGTCTTTAATGGGTCTTTGATACTCCCCTTATATGAATATAAAACTGTTTCCTTTTGTCTGGGTAAACATTTAGATGGCCTTTATCTACAGGCCGATCTGACTGGATCTGCATCCAATCCATATGTATGTGGTTCTGTCTGGTTTCGTTTTCTCCAAAACGGCCTTCCAGAACTTACTGTGGGCTGAATCCACAAAGGCTGTCTGGGGACTGCAGGAACCATTTTAAAGTGTCCAAAAAGCTAGCCACGGGGTCTGGTGGCCATTTTGTGTGTCCCTTTTTCTGGGCTTCTTTTAAAACAGTCTTTTAAAAGTAAAGGCCTCTT
Source organism: Somniosus microcephalus (assembly GCF_052327205.1). Classification (NCBI taxonomy): domain Eukaryota; kingdom Metazoa; phylum Chordata; class Chondrichthyes; order Squaliformes; family Somniosidae; genus Somniosus; species Somniosus microcephalus. The sequence goes on from NC_140995.1 coordinate 90,506,952, forward strand.
CTGCCAAAGGACCCTTATCTGACAATATTAATTTTGCAAATCTTACAGTCCCCCCTGATGATACTATAACTTGCTTGAAGTATCATAAATCTGGGTGAGCAAAATTTTCTGACTCTCCACAATCAAACCATCCCCTGTAATTACCTATCCATGATCCCACGACACATGTATTTCCCATTTCAGAAAACCTACAGTGTACATTAAGCATCTATAGATGGCAATACATTGGATTTAAAATCTGACACACTAATTTCCAGGCGTGGAGGGGGGTCTAATACCCCTACACTACCTGGCTCGTACATTATCTTTTATTAACAACAACTCACTTAATGAACTTCAATAATAAAAATAAAGTACACACAAAAATTACACATGAACAAACATCAAACATAGAGGAGGGAGGGAAACTTTAACTTTATACATAGCAGCAAAAATCTAAACGGGTGTCTCCTCTTCTACCCGCACATAATGCTCCTTCCATTCTCCTCTGTTCTCATACTTCTGTGAATGTCTGACCTTTTTACAGTGTACAAACAGTAAATAAATCACAATATAAACCTGACACACTACAAGGATGTGGGAGGCTATCCTAATCCATGAAGGGACTTCTATATTAATGAACAGATCCCACCACTGTGGGGTCACTATATCTAGTATGTCCGCCCCTATTTCTAACGTCTTCTGCTCCAGCGTGTAAAAATGTTTCTGTGAAACGACAATGGCTTTTAGTATCTTGGTGAGGTGTTCAGTGGGAGGGGGAATGATACACCCAAAATGTGCAACGAATCGTTGCAGATCGGTGAAATTTTCTTTCACAGTGAGGTGAACAGTGGAATGTTCAGGAATGGGGACAATTCGCTCTTGGGCCACTTGAACTTCTGCCTTGGGTTTGAAGCAGAAACTGCTGTCACTCACCGGACACCAGCCGTGCTGTCCATGTTGGTAGTGGGGTGCTGCATGTGGTGACACAGTATGTCCCACCTCCTATATATGCCACCTGCGGGGGCACATGGCCTTGTGCCATTGCCTCCATGGTGCAATTTATAGGCTTCGCGCCAGCAGTTCTGAACCCGCACTGTGGTTTTGAATAGGCATTCAAGTGCTGGGGACACAGGATGATGTGTGCTCCCCGGCTCCGGCACCCCGAGAGGTCGGTACCCATCATTGCATGCTCCCATCGAATGACGTAAGGTGGGACCGCTGTGTAGCGAATGTGTGCACCCCCTTGAATGACTCCATGTTCTCCACCCTATATACCGGGGCGGGTTTAGCTGTCTTTCCCATCACCGGCATTCTCACCACTATACCCATAATGGTGTGATTAGACCACCCACAGTCCACTGGGACTGGGTAGGCCTCTGAAGCTAGTCTGAGCTGGCACGGACTCAATGCATTCTCAAAAGGGTGGAGGGCTGTGAGGTGCTTGTTGCTGATCCAGGAGGGGACCAAACCTTGTTTTAAATCCTCCAGATTACTGCGGCCCTCGCCCAGTAACCACACCCCATACAGCATGCACGCCTTGTTCTGCGCAGCCTGATCGGACGCATTCCGATCCTCCCTGATGAGAGCATTTACCGTTTTAGCGTGTTTCTCCAACTCAGCTATAATTTCTTTAAGTGTAGTGTCATGGCCTGGTCCTCATTTAACTCAGAACCCACCACCTTATTCTCATCCGTCAGTATCTTTCTTAACCACCCTTTTAAATCATTAATCTGAGTCTGCAGCTCCACGTCATCCAGAGTGTTGATGACAGAAGTCCCTGTGTTAAAGGCTGTAAAAATATCATTTACTGTATCCCTTCTTTGTCTCCCTACCCTGTCCAAGACCTCATGTGGTGTGGTGTACAGTCCAGCTCTGTCGACATCGGCAAAGTCGAACTCATAAAACTGTCTGAACATGTTTGTTAACAGGACCTGGTACAATTGCTCCGTTTCTTTGGGGCACCACACTGGCAATCGCACCTCGGTGAGGTTTAAAATCACTGAGGCCACCGCGTAGTGCACCCCTTGGTACAGCACCTGACCTGTGGGCACTAATACCAATCTGTTCCCGGGTCCTTTGGTAGTGGTGGGGCACCCTTCCTTGCAGGCTTTGACTACCAGAATCGCGGGCAGGGGCTTGCGGGGGCGGGTGATGAGCTCAGTGGCGTTTACTGGGATCTGAGAGTATGGGACTCCGCACGCCCGTTTGCTGACGTCCCACCTCATCCCTTTTCCAGCATCCTGCCACTGTCTTTGGAAAAAGATGGAGACGTCTGTGGGGCAGATGCGTTCTGAACCCCACATACAGATGTAAATCCCCTCATCTGGTTCCCACCATTTGTCCCAACAGACACTCAACCCCCCATGAGTCCCCATAATAGTCCGATGGGTATTGTTACCCAGCCTCTCCCACTTGACCGTGGAGTTCTTCATGGTCTTGCTCAACTTCCTGAGCCACCACCATCGGTCCAAAGGAACATGTCCCGTACAGTTCAAGCAAATCCTTTTCCCGACGGTAACGCTGACTCTGGGTGCGATGATCCTCACCCTGGGACACATTAGAGAAGTCTCTCTGTACTTAAAACCCGGCTGGCTGGAGTATTCTGTAGAGTTTGACCCCAGCCATCCTGGCCACCTCCCTTCGTGGAAATAGGTGGCTGTCTCCTCAACGTCACGCGCGCCTGACCCATCCGTCGCGATGGGGGCTGTGTCCCCAGAACATCCATAAACTATGGAGCCCTTGGTGTGGCCCCGATAGGCCCAGCTACACTCGATCACCGCGAACGCGATGAGAATCTTTTCCATTATCCTTTTGGTTCCTGTAACAAATTAAACGATACAGCCAGGCTCCCGAGAGATTCTGGCCTAGGTGAAGGCATGATCGGGTCTTTCGACCTCGATCCAAACAACACACATGCTGGGCAGATTATAAAACTATTACTTATACAAACTATCATCTTAAAAATTACACACCTTAAACTTAACTAACCAAACTTAACTTAACTTATGTACAGTGCCGCCCGTCCCCGGTCGGCTTGCCTAATCCCTGTTTGGACTGCAGCTCACTGCTCCCTGTGGCGGGGCTGCACTGACCTGTAGCTTGGGTCCCCCGCAGCCCTTTTCTGCCAATTGGGAACTGCTTTTTTCTAGGGATCTCCCAAGTCGGTGTCTGCTGGGGTAGGGGGAATCTGACCAGAGTTTCCTTGGCTGAGGCGTTCGAGCCGATCTGCGAGGGGGTACCTTTGGTGAGGCTCCCTTGGCGAGTGGACCTTTGGGTGGGACTTTAACCCTCACAGCCCGTGGCTCCTCCATGACTGTCGGCTTCGGCTCCCTTTCCTCAGGCTCCGCCCCTTTGGGATTTGGGTCTGTGGCAGACAACTTCTCCCTACCTGTCCCTACAGGTGGAGAATCTCGGCCCTCAAATTCTACCTCCCCCAAACTTGAGTCGAGGGCGGGATCTCCGTCCTCTGACTCCACCTCCTCCAGAATCGTGTCGGGGCGGGGCCTAGCTGTTCGGGCTCCCCCCCGATGGCGTTCGGATCAGGAGGAGGGCCTTGGTCTTCGGGCTCCTCCCCGTCCGAGTCCCAGGCCAATGGGGAAACCTCCCAGGTGGGCGGGATAGCTTCTCCCTTCAAGCAGGCTGCGGTTCCAGCCTGTGTGGTCTGTGACTTGTTGCATGCCTCAGGCTGAGGATCTTCACCCTCAGACCTGGCCTCGGTTGTTGGCTCTTTTGCACCCGGCTTAAACAGTTTGCACTGATTGATGCAAAACCATTTAGTGCGTCGGGGCAACTTCACTGCATATACCATGGGGCTGGCTTTATCCATGATACTGTAGGGCCCCATATACAGTGGTTCTAAACTCCCCACTCGGGCATAGTTTCTCACCATGACCTGATCTCCAATTTCCCACTCCTGTGTCTTACGGGGTTCGAGCAGCAGTCGGTTGCCCTGATGCTGCTTTCCCATGTTCCCAGCCGCTTGCCCATAAATCTGTTTCAGGTGCTCCAAAAGGGTCCGGGTAAACTTGTCCCGATTCACCTCTTGGAGCTGCCCCTCAGTGAGCACCGGGGCTAGTACATGGGTGGGGGTTTGCATGACTCTCCCAGTCATTAATTCGTGCGGGGAGTACCCTGTACTTTTAGACTGGCTAGCCCGGATCCCCATGAGGACTAGAGGCAGGACCTCCGCCCATTTCTGGGGCGAGCCCATCGTCTCTTTCCTCAACTTTTCTTTGAGAGTGCGGTTCATGCGTTCCACAATCCCGGATGACTGAGGATTGTGGGCCACGTGCCACTTCCCTTCGATGCCTAAGAGCATGAGGGTGTTCTGCATCACTTGGCCGGTGAAATGACTCCCTCGGTCAGGCTCCACGAATCGTGGTAGTCCCCACCGCGAGAACACTTCCCGGACCAAGAGCCTGGCAGTACTAAGCGCCGTGGCTGTTCAGCATTGGAAGGCTTCTACCCATTTGGTGAACACATCCACCAGGACGAGGCAATATTTATAGCCTCCCTGAGCGGTGGGCAGGGGCCCAATGTAGTCGACCTGTATCAACTGCCATGGTCCCTCTACTCTCCTGATGTGTCCCATGGGCACCTTCCTTTTCTGGGGGTCTGGGTTGTTTGCAGCGCACACAAGACAATTAGCGCAGAACTCGCGGACATTGTCCCGAAGTCCCGGCCACCATCCCGCCTGTTCTACCCGTTGCCAGGTGACCTCAGGCCCGGGGTGTCCCGCTCCTGGACCCTTATGGGCCAGTTGAAGGAATTCCCTCCGGTGCTGCTGCGGCACAACCCACTGTTCCCCTTGGAACAGCATGCCTTCCTTGATGGAGAGGGCTGCTGTACCGTACGGACCCTCTACTTCCTTGCCCTCAGTGATGGCATTGAGGACTGTTTTTAGGGCGGGATCTAGGGTTTGGACGGTCTTGAGGTCTGGGGGCAGTGTTACCCCTGTAGTCCCCTGAGTCCCATCCCTGCCTTGGATTACTGCCATGGGTTTGGACCCATAGGGATCCCAGAAAGTGCCGGTGCGGGCACCTTCCCTGGCTAGCATATCCACTTGTTGGTTACCCTGGTTGCGGGGTTCCGTGGAGGAATGGGCCTTCACCTTGTGGATAAAGACTTCCCCTTCCTCCCCCACTGTGGCCAGGATCTTTTCTAACAGGGTCTTTACGGTCAAGGGTCGCCCGTCCGCAGAGGTGTATCCGCGGTGGGACCAGATGGCCAGGTATTCCGTACATGAATTGCATGTGAACATGCTGTCCGAGCAAATCGTGTATGGGGTGGGGAGGATCTCGGGGTGTGTAACGACGTACACCACCGCGGACAGTTCAGCCTGCTGGGCGCTCATAGTGCTGGGGAGCTTAATCGCCAGGGCAATGTCTGCCGCGGGGTCATAAACTCCACACCCTGTGAGTCATTCGCCAGCTGATACCGTGCTGGAACCGTCTACGTAGATCTCGCAGCCCGTGGGATGTATCCCGGCCCGTAAACCTACGTTCACTTCCCATACCCCTTCTACAGAACACCGATGGGCTGTTCCGGGATATACCATGTTGGCCGCGAGCTTGGGCTCCCAGAGACCCTTCACCTTCAGATCCATCTGTGAAAGGAGGAGGGTTCAGCGTGCAATGCGAGCACTGCTTACTATCCCATCCTTAATCCTTCCATCCAGAAGCATCCGGGTGGGTGTGTGATGGGTGAGGAGAGTGATGGGAGAGGTGCCTGTGAAGATCAATGACCTTTGCACAGCCCAATGCGTGGCCAAAAGGTGCCGCTCGCAATTGGAAAAACTCCTTTCCACATCTGTGAGCACTCTGGGGGAGTAAACCACCGGCCTCAGCTTGCCGTGTCGCTCTTGAAGCAGTACAGTGCTCAAGCTATCCCCGCTAGCCGCTACCTCCAGAAAGAACTCCTCCCCCCCATCTATGGCCCCCAGAGCTGGCGCGGTCTGCAAGTCCCCCTTGAGTTTCTCAAATGCCGCCTGGCAACCCTCATCCCAGGACCACTCCACTCCCTTGTGTAGGAGTCGGAGCAGCGGGGCCGCTGTGGCTGCATAGTCCTCAATGAAGCCTCTGCAGTACCCGGTCAGAAAGGACCTCACACCCGTTACGGTGGTGGGGATCGGCAGATCTTGCACCGATTCCCATCTAGCCTTGTCTATGGCTCTCTCTCCAGCGCGGATGGTCAGACCCAGGAATTTTACCTCCTGCTGGCCGATCCGTGCCTTCTTTGGGTTTACCTTGAAACCCTTTCTGCCTAACAGCTCCAATAGCTCGGCCAATAGTGGGCCATGCTCCTCCCTGGAATCTGTGAACAGGAGCAGGTCGTCCACATACTGCACTAGCTGATTGGGCTGGCTGAACTCTTTAAGCTCCCTGCCATACATTGATGGAAAATGCTGGGGCTGTTATGGAAACCCTGTGGCAAGCAGTTCCAGGTGTACTGTTGCCCTTTAAAAGTAAAGGCAAACTTGTACTGATCGTCCCTCCTTAAAGGGATGGACCAAAACCCATTTGAAATATCCAGCACCGTGAACGTGGTCGCGGATGCTGGGATACTCCCTATCAGGTCGGCAACTGCTGCTACCGTCGGCACGCAGGCTGGGATGTTGCTATTGAGGACTCTGTAGTCCACCGTGGCTCTCCAAGAATTGTCCGGCTTCTTCACTGGCCACAAAGGAAAGTTTACATGGGTGACTATTGGTCTCAACACGCCCTGCTGCACCAGTGAAGACATTGCTGTCTCCATGTCGGGCTCCGCTTCCCTGGGGAAGTTGTATTGTTTTTGGGGTCGGGCCATGGGGTCCCCGTCTACTCTGACCTCAAACCCGGTGACCCTCCCGCAATCGTGTTTGTGAGTGGCAAACGTAGTCAAGTTGTTTGACACGAATGCCTGCAGATCTTGTGGGACACTGGCAACCATGAGCTCGAGGTCGTAGCCCTCTTTTGGCTTCAAGGTACACAGGGTTCCCCTTTCTCCCTTCCCTGGGATGACTACTACCTCGCCCTTCTTACCCCTACCTGCTCCCCAAAGACAATGATTTCTTAGATCCACGAGGATCCCGTGTTCTACCAAGAAATCGGACCCAAGGATCCCCTTTCCACCCCCCACCTCCCACTTTATCAGTATGCACTTCCACTTGGTGCAGAGTGGTCCTAAATGAATGGAGAGGGGAATGGAAAATGCACCAGCGTGTTCTTTGCCTGTGAAGCCCGACAGAGTATAGGGAACCCCGGTGGACAGGGGTGAGGTGGTAGGGTTATCTGTGTGGATCACGGTGCACGATGCCCCCATATCCAACAGATATGCTCCCTTCTCCCGCTCTACCTTCATCTCCACGAGGGGTCGCCTCCATACATCATATCGCAGCGCACACAGGTAAATGGGCTGCGCTGGCTCTAGTCATTTGGGTGCAGCGGTCGTGGCTGCAGGAACGACAGGACCGGTGGTGGCTGCTATCTTCCCCTGCGAGACCATAAGAGACCGCATTGTCTCTAAAATTTACTCTATCGCAGCGGGATCCATAACTGCACCGGCTCCTCTTTCAGGGGCAGGGGCTGCGTCTTGGACCTGGACTCGTGCTGGGGCAGCGGTCTGGGCTTGGGCTTGGGCTGCGGGAGCTTTTCCCTTATTATCCTTCCGCGGATTTTTACAGTCCCTGCGCCAATGTCCATCCTTCCCACACCCGTAACAATTGAGCTTGGCTTGGGCAGGGCGATTCCCCTCCTGATGCCACTCCTTCTTGCTTGGGGCTGCAGGCTTTGCCTCATGCACTTTTCCCTTAGAGGGAGGTGCCTCCTGACTTCTACAGCTCTTGTACGCAATGTTAAGCTGTCAGAGCACGGTCTCCTCCGTGATACCGGGACCTTGGGGGTCAAACCAAGATTTGGCTAGGGTCCGTATCTGGGGCAAGCTGTTAGCAACCAGACAGCGGAGCCAATGAACCCGCTGTTCGACGTTCATTGTGGCCCGTTCCGGCATGCCCGGGCAACTACGCTGATACACTGGCCACAGCCTTTCTGCGAAAACCCGCGGGGGTTCTCCAGTTAGCTGCACAGTCCCTTCCACGCGGAGGAATGGATTACCATCATCCACTCCCAGAACCTCCAAGACCTCGTCCCTGAGTTCCACATACCCTGTCCGTCCCCTCTTACTCCCGTCTGAGAGGCACTGAAGGATTGTGCTATCCAGGGAGAAGAGCAGCATCTTTGCCTGTTCAAGATCATCACAATCATTGATGGCGGCTCTTTCCTCTATCTCCCTGAAATGGACTGAGGGATCTCCCTTCTCGGAGAGTTTTGGGAGGTGGCTTATCATTGCTCTGAGTTGTTGGGCACCGTGGGGCAACACGAGCTGGTTCATGTGGGGTCCGTCCGTGCCATTTGCGGCAGTGGGACTGAACCTCTGGTGCCGAGGAGGACACATTGGTGCCGGCTCCGGCTTTACTACCAGGGGTTGTTCCTCCTCCTGCTGCACCTCGGCTACCCTTTCTTTCACCACCTCCCCTTCTGGCCAAGCCTCACTGTAGCTCGGTGGCGCTGAGGGCTCAGTGGTTGGTGCCAAAACTACTTCACAAGGAATCGGATGTTTGGATTCCTGCAAAAAGTGTATGTGACTTGCTTTTGGGCTTCCGAGGCATACCATGCCTTTTGCCTTAACCAAGGCCGTTCTCAGGTCCTCTATGGTCTTTTGGCAGGGGCCATGGTCTGCGCTCTCAAACCTGTGCTCAAGGGCCAGCTTGTAAGCTGCCTTAACCTCTACTACTCTCTCCTCCTGTGCTCTTAGCTGTTGTGCGAGGTGGGCGTTTTTCTCCCGTATTCTCGCTTCATGTATCTTTGCCTCAGTAACCTGGCATTCCAGGTACTCTATCCTAGCCTGGTGTTGGCTGGCTACAACTTGGCGTTCCTGATTCAGCGCGTGAAGCGCTGTGATGAGTTTTTCCCCACCCATGGCCTTTTCCTCTATTTCTGCTTCCTGGGCAGTGATCTTGGCTGCCTGTGCTGCAACGACTCTGTCCAAAATCTGGACTTGTTTCTTGTAGCACATCAGCCACACTGCCTTTTCCACTGACTTCTTATGTTCTTTGCTCTCTGTCCACCTGATGGCTGCGTCTACCAGACGCCCATCCAGTAAGAGATCGGAAATCCACTGCTTAGTGAGATTTACCTTCCCAAAGACATAATCCGCTATCCTCTCATCCATAACATTTTGACCATTCAAACCTGGGTCTAATATATTGCAATCCTGCAGCCAGTGTCCTGCCGCGGTCGCCATTTTCTGTAAGGGGTTTTCAATCGCAGAGGTTTTTCTGTCTAGAGGCCTCTTTCTAGAGGCCTCTCTCTCTTGCACAGTAAAACCTTGAGTGGTTCGACCCACTCGCCCCATAGGTTCTAGACACTGGCCTTGGATGCAGGAACTACAATGTAGAGAATACGCGATAGGCCAGGTTTAATGGAAACGAAATGAAATTTTATTGCATAGAGTAAAACAAATCAAATGCAAGTCAATAAAAGGTACATGGGAAGGAAAAGCAAATTCATAATACATTACTAACTGTAATGTATGTAGCTTTAAGGGGGAGAACTACTTTTTACAGCTCCTGTATACTGTAGTACTGGCAGTGACCACACCTGTATATAAACCCTGAGTAGTGATCTGTACAGTCAGTTGCAGTTTGAACCACGTTGAGTAAACACCTGTTGTACCGTTCTCTGCAGTCCTTTTCTTATTATTACACGGACGTAACATTGGCGACGAGCAGATTCGAACCTACCTGCAACTCTGCATCACCTCCCAGGGATTCTCTCCTGGAGAACAGTGGAAGGAGGTCGAGTCCAGAAGCACGGGCGTTGACCACGGGCAACCGCCCAGTCATCCAGCGGAGATTTGAGCATCGCAGGGGAGGCTGTCGAGAGCCAGGCTTGGCTTTCCAGTCACGGTGGTCCAGCGAAACGGGCTGGCAACAGGTACTGCGCAGACCCTTCCCAGACAGCGGCGGCTAGAGCCCGACCGAGCAGCACAGAAAAAGGCCGAGCAGTGTCAACGGGGGAGAGAGAGAGGGCAGAGCGCACAGGGCGCAGCTGGTGTTCAGGACCGAGCGGCGTCAACGGGGAGAGAGACGAGAGAGAGCAGAGCGCAGCCGGTGTTCAAGGGCCGAGCAGCGTCAACGGGGGAGAGAGGTGTGCAGGAAAACGCGAGGCGCTGCCAGAGCGCAGCCGGTGTTCAAGGGCCGAGCAGCGTCAATGGGGGAGAGAGGAGCACAGGAAAACGCGAGGCACTGCCATTGCCACGAGCACCGCCGAGAGCGGTATTGGCAGCAGCGCGGGAGACGCCATTTTAAGCCACAGCGGGGAAGAAAGGAAAGCGCGGGAGACGCCATTTTAAGCCGCAGCGGGGAAGAAAGGAAAGCGTGGGAGACGCCATTTTAAGCCAGTCTAACCACACCCAAAAATGCCGAAGAGTGGCAGTATCACAGCGTTCGACAATGAAGTCGAAGATTGGACAACATATGTCGAACGCATAGAAGTATACTGCAAGGCGAATGGCGTGCCAGATGACAAGAAAGCGCTGGTATTGTTGAATTCAATGGGTGCAAAAACATATGGCTTACTACGAAACCTAGTAACCCCAGAGAAGCCAGTAGAAAAGGATTTTGAAAACATAGTGTCAATCCTACAGGACCACTTAAACCCCACACCGCTGCTGATAGCAGAAAGATTTAAGTTTCACAAAAGGAACCAGCATAAAGATGAAAGTAATGCTGAGTATTTAACGGAACTGCGCAAGCTATCGAAACACTGTCAGTTTGGAACGGGACTAGCAGATACTTTAAGGGACAAGTTTGTGTGTGTGCTTCAAAGTGAAGGAACCCAGAAACGGCTTCTATCAGAAAAGGATCTTACGCTGGACAAGGCTTTCAGCATTGCAGTATCACATGAAGCAGCAGCATGGGGCGCTGCAGAGATACAACGGAGACCGCAAGAATATGGCACAAATGAAATGTCATACGGAACAGTGAAGTGCTATCGCTGCGGCAGAACAACACACGACCATAATGATTGTTGGTTCAAGGACAAAGTGTGCAGACAGTGTGGAAAAGTAGGACACATAGCAAGAGTCTGCAGGTCGGGAAAGAAAACCAGCAGCAAGAAATCTCCACAGGAGAAGTACAAGAAGGTACATAAGGTGACGGAGAGTAGTTCAGATGAACAGAAAAGTGATACAGACTCCGGAAGCAAGGAGCTGGGTTGTCTGAAACTACATAATGTGATCAAAACAGAGGATCACCAAACTATCTGGGTCACGCTCAAGACAGCAGGAGTCCAAGTGAAAATGGAATTGGGCACAGGATCAGCCCTAACAGTCATAAACCGAAGGGACTACAAGCGACTATTCTCACATATACCCTTGAGAGATACAAAGATTGTCTTGAAGACGTACACGGGCCAAAAAGTCTACCCCAAAGGAAAAATAAGGGTGAACGTTATATATAACGGCAAGGAAACACCAAAAATGGACCTATATGTATTGCCAGATGGAGGACCACCACTACTAGGACGTGAATGGATCCAGAAGATACAGCTAGATTGGCATTCCATACAAGCACTGACTGTAGATGCCAAAAAGGATGACGACGTCACACCTGGACGACTGTCAAAAATGCTAACTGACGCACAAGAAGTGTTCCAGCAGGGACTCGGAAAACTAAAAGGCATAACAGCGATGATCAAAATAGAGGAAAATGCAAGCCCAAAGTTTTTTAAGGCCAGACCGGTACCTTATGTGATCCGCCCAGCCGTCGAAGCAGAGCTGGAAGGTTTGGAACATTCAGGAGTACTGTCCAAAGTGGACTGGGGCGAGTGGGCTACACCCATCGTTCCTGTAATGAAGAGGTCGTTGAGTAATACGCCTGGGGAACCAAAGAAGGTTCGCATCTGTGGGGACTTTAAGGTGACAGTGAACCCAGTCCTTCAAACTGTACAATATCCGCTTCCGCGGATTGAAGATATTTTCACCTCGCTATCTGGAGGGAAACGCTTCACTAAGATTGATCTGGCCCAGGCGTACCTGCGAATGGAGGTAGAAGAAGCCTCGAAACAGTACCTCACGATCAACACTCATAAAGGTCTCTGCCAATACAACCGGCTGGTGTTCGGGGTTGCATCAGCTCTGGCTATTTGGCAAAGGGCAATGCAAAAGTCCTGCAAGGGATTCCAGGGACCCAGTGTTATTTGTACGACATCCTGGTCACGGGCGAAAATGATAGTGATCACCTCGCCAACCTGGAGCAGGTGCTCACTAGATTGAAGGAATATGGGCTCCGAGCTAATCGCCACAAATGCGAGTTTTTCCAGAATCAGATCTCGTATTGTGGCCACGTTATTGATAAAGAGTGGTTACATAAGTCCCCTGAAAAGATTGAGGCAGTAGTCAAGGCTCCAGTACCGGAAATTGTGTCAGAATTGAGGACGTTCCTCGGGCTGGTGAACTACTACCATAAGTTCTTGCCGAATTTGTCCACCGTACTACACCCACTGAACACCCTACTGCAAACGGGGGTACCATGGAAGTGGAGTGACGAATGTAAACGAGCTTTCCAGAAGAGCAAAGCATTGATCACATCAAAAGAGGTGTTGGCTCATTTCAACCCAGCACTACCAATTCGGTTGGCGTGTGATGCATCACCCTATGGCATTGGAGCGGTGCTGTCGCACAAATTCCTGGACGGCTCGGAGAGGCCAGTAGCCTTTGCGTCTCGGTCACTAACCTCAGCCGAGCGTAACTACGCCCAGATTGACAGGGAGGCCCTCAGCCTAGTGTGGGGAGTGAAAAAGTTCAATCACTATCTGCACGGGCAGAAGTTCACCTTGCTGACTGACCACCAACCACTTGTCTCCATCTTTAATCCAAAGAAGGGCGTTCCAGTGATGACTGCGCAACGGCTACAAAGATGGTCCCTTTTTCGAGGGGCGCACCAATATGAAATCGAGTATAAGGGCACGAAACAGCATGGAAACGCTGATGGGCTATGACGCCTGCCACTGCCTACTGCGGAGGAAGCACCAGCAGTGGATCCTGTCGAAATATTTCATTCGACTATAATTGAATGCTTGCCAGTAACTAATGCTGGTATAGAGAAGGAGACCCGAAATGACCCGACACTGTCTCGGGTATATGATTTGACGGTGAAGGGATGGCCAGCACATGGCGACTCACTGTTGCCAGCATTCTCATCCAGAAGAGAACAGCTGTCAGTATGCCAGGGGACCTTGATGTGTGGATCCCGAGTGGTAATTCCACCCAAGTTAAGGGAGAGAGTGCTCAATGAGCTTCGCGAAGGTCATCTGGGAGGGGTAAAAATGAAAAGCCTTGCTAGGGCTTATGTGTGGTGGCCGGGGATCGATCAGCAAATCGAGGACCTGACAAAGAGCTGCTCAGGATGCCAGAAGGTCCAAAATGCACCACCACATGCCCCTCTACACCCATGGGAGTGGCCCTCATCTCCATGGCAACGGGTGCATATTGATTTTGCTGGTCCATTCATGGACTCAATGTTTTTAATAGCCGTGGATGCGCACTCGAAATGGCCTGAGGTGATCAAAATGTCCTCCACCACCACGGAGAAAACCATTGCAGTCCTATGGACCATTTTTGCCAGGAACGGCTTGCCAGAGCAGATTTGCTCTGATAACGGACCATAGTTTGTGTCCGAAGAGTTTCGAAGATTTATGAAAAGGAATGGGTAAGGCATTACACATCCGCCCCATATCATCCAGCCACAAATGGATTGGCTGAGAGGTTCGTACAAACCTTTAAAAAAGCAGTAAAGGCCATGTGCGATGACGACATTCCACTGCAGCATAAGGTGGACAATTTCCTGTTAGCCTACAGAAATGTGACACATGCAGTCACCAACCAGGCCCCGGCCATGATGTTCTTTAACCGAAGGTTGAGATCTCGTCTGGATTTGCTCAGACCAAATGTACGAAGAGATGTTGAGAGTAAGCAATTCCAGCACATCAATGAGAAGCCGACAAGGAGCTTCAATGTAGGGCAACCAGTCTTGGCCCGCGACTACCGAACAGAGAAATGGCAACCAGGAACGATATGCACATGGCAGGGGCCACTAATTGTGCACAGTGGACGTTGGGGAGAGCATTGTGAGACGCCATGCTGACCAGATCCTAGAGTCACAGGAACGAGTCAACCCCATGCCTCGCCCATACGTACCTGGTGATGAACCCGACGTACAGGTAGCATCTACCCCAGAAACAGTAGCATCGGAAGCTGATGAACCAACCAACGACAGGGGGCCAGAATCGCCTCCGCTCCAATAGCAAGACACTCGGGAAAGGCGCTATCCAGAAAGGATCAGGAAGCCTCCCCAAAGACTGAATTTATAAATAGACTATTTTCAGCTAATGTTGCATGTTAAAAGTGTTAATTGTAATTAGTTTGATATTTAATTGTTAAATGAGTGTTATGGTACTGTTAATCTAAAAGGGGAGGAATTGTAATGTATGTACCTTTAAGGGGGGAACTACTTTCTACAGCTCATGTATACTGTAGTACCGGCAGTGACCACACCTGTATATAACGCTGAGTAGTAATCTGTTGTTTCAGTTGCAGTTTGAACCACGTTGAGTAAACACCTGTTGTACCGTTCTCTGCAGTCCTTTTCTTATTATTACACGGATGTAACAGAAGGTCTGTGATAGGATGGAAGGCAGGAGAAGTAAAGAGGCATTAAGAGATATTCAAGGCAAGAGGAGATGGTATTGGGACAGGTTAAGAAACAAAGGATGGCTCTGGATGAAGTGTGAATTGCGCTGGCAGAATGAAAGACAGCTGCCATGTGGGAGGGAAGAAAAAAAAGGCCAAACAAAAAGTGTGGATAAAGAATATAAATATGATATGGGCCGAGGTTATGATCTAAAATTGTTGAACTCTATGTTGAGTCCAGAGGGCTGTAAGGTGCCTAATCGAAAGATGAGGACTGAGATGAGGAGGAATTTCTTCACCCAGAGAGTGATGAACCTGTGAAATTCTCTACCACAGAAGGCAGTTGAGGCCAATTCATTAAATATATTCAAGAAGGAGTTAGATATATTTCTTAAGGCTAAAGGGATCAAGGAATATGGGGAGAAAGCAGGGACAGGGTACTGAATTTGAATGATCAGCCATGATCTCATTAAATGGCGGAACAGGCTCGAGGGGCTGTTGCCTGCATCCGCTAACTGAGATAGATACAGGCATATTACACTTTACAAAATCATCATGAAATGGTGAAACACATGGAACATCAAGGGACAACAACTCATTGTTAAAATTACCCCTAAATGCCCACCCCCTAAGCCTATCTAGATCAGATTGTGAGGGGCCAGAAACATGCTCACCAATCCAGTTAGGAACTGCAAGAGTTTTGAAACAGGTCTGCGTTTTGATCCTTTCAGGCATCCTGTCTCCACGTGGTCAGCGCTGCGGGCTGCGACACTCTCTCTTCTCCCTCGAGGCGAAGGTCACAGACAGGCTGGACACTGGCAAGCCTGGACGTCGGCGGGGATGGCGACCACCTGTTTGACCAGAGGTCTCTTCGCAGAGTCTAGCTGATTACCATTTTCAGCTAGATTCCTTCTGTAGGGCTGCTGTCCTTTGTCTCGTCAACGGCCCAGGGTTTGTCGATGATCTCCCGATGGTTACCCCGGGGCGGGACGCAGACTTGAATCACCTTCTTGGTCTCCGCATCGACGTTCCTCCACGGCTCTTAAAAGAACACGCTGGCTACCAAAAGCTGCACAAAGCAAAAGCAAACGCTGCAAAAGCCCCGATGGCTACCCCGGAACTCCAGTTATACTTCTCAAAGAAGTCTTTATCTCCCGCCAAATCAAGGTTAGTCTTTGTTTAACTTTTGGCAGGCTTGTATCACAACGGGGTAGTTATTATATTTAAACTGCTTTCGGGATGGCAGGTGATGGCCATCTCTGGTCTGGAATGACCTTGTATTGCTTTGAATGTCTTCTTGATGTCTTTAATGGGTCTTTGATGCTCCCCTTATGAATATAAAACTGTTTCCCTTTGTCTGGGTAAACATTTAGATGGCCTTTATCTACAGGCCGATCTGACTGGATCTGCATCCAATCCATATGTATGTGGTTCTGTCTGGTTTCGTTTTCTCTGAAACAGCCTTCCAGAACTTACTGTGGGCTGAATCCACAAAGGCTGTCTGGGGACTGCAGGAACCATTTTAAAGTGTCCAAAAAGCTAGCCACAGGATCTGGTGGCCATTTTGTGTGTCCCTTTTTCTGGGCTTCTTTTAAAACAGTCTTTTCAAAGTAAAGGCCTCTTCTGCCAAAGGACCCTTATCCGACAATATTAATTTTGCAAATCTTACACATGATATCAAGAAAAGGCTGAGCGCACTGGATACAGCAAAGGCTGTGGGCCCTGAAAATATCCCAGCTGTCGTGCTGAAGACTTGATCTCCAGAACTGGCCGCACCTCTAGCCAAGCTGTTCCAGTACAGCTACAACACTGGCATCTACCCAACAATGTGGAAAACTGCCCAGATATGTCCTCTCCATAAAAAGCAGAACAAATCCAATCCAACCAATTACCGCCCCATCAGTCTACTCTCAATCATCAGCAATGTGATGGAAGGTGTCATCAACAGTGCTATCAAGCCACACTTTCTCACCAATAACCTACTCACTGATGCTCAGTTTGGGTTCTGCCAGGACCACTCGGCTCCAGACCTCATTACAGCCTTGGTCCAAACATGGACAAAAGAGCTGAATTCAGAGGTGAGGTGAGAGTGACTGCCTTTGACATCAAGGCAGCATTTGACCAAGTGTGGCATCAAGGAGCCCTAGTAAAACTGAAGTCAATGGGAATTGGGGGGAAGCTCTCCACTGGCTGGAGTCATACCTAGCACAAAGGAAGATGGTTGTAGTTGTTGGAGGTCAATCATCTCAGCCCCAGGATATCGCTGCAGGAGTTACTCAGGGCAGTGTCCTAGGCCCAACCATCTTCAGCTGCTTCATCAATGACCTTCCCTCGATCATAAGGTCAGAAGTGGGGATGTTCGCTGATGATTGCACAGTGTTCAGTTCCATTTGCAACTTCTCAGTTAATGAAGCAGTCCATGCTCGCATGCAGCAGGACATGGATGACATTCAGGCTTGGGCTGATAAGTCTCAAGTAATATTCGCGCCGCACAAGTGCCAGGCAATGACCATTTCCTACAAGCGAGAGTCTAACCACCGCCGCTTGACATTCAACGGCATTACCATCGCTGAATCCCCCACCATCAATATCCTGGGGGTCACCATTGACCAGAAACTTAACTGGACCAGCCATATAAATACTGTGGCAACAAGAGCTGGTCAGAGGCTGGGTATTCTGCGGCAAGCATTTCACCTCCTGACTCCCCAAAGCCTTTCCACCAGCTACAAGGCACAAGTAAGGAGTATGATGGAATACTCTCCACTTGCCAACAACACTCAAGAAGCTCGACACCATCTAGGACAAAGCAGCCCGCTTGATTGGCACCCCATCCACCACCTTAAACATTCACTCCCTCCACCACCGGCGTACCGTGGCTGCAGCGTGTACCATCTACAGGATGCACTGCAGCAACTCGCCAAGGCTTCTTCGGCAGCACCTCCCAAATCCGCAACCTCTTCCACCTAGAAGGACAATGGCAGCAGGCACAGGGAGCACCACCACCTCCAAGTTCCCCTCCAAGTCATACACCATCCTGACTTAGAATTATATCGCTGTTCCTTCATCGTCGCTGGGTCAAAACCCTGGAACTCCCTCCCTAACAGCACTGTGGGAGTACCTTCACCACACGGACTGCAGTGGTTCAAGAAGGCGGCTCACCACCACCTTCTCAAGGGCAATTAGGGATGGGCAATAAATGCTGGCCTTGCCAGCGATGCCTACATCCCAGGAGCTTATAAAAGTTATGCTATTTATATAAAATTCCCTTGCCCACACCTCCAAAAAATGAACAGCAGCCAAAACCCGCTACATGTGACATTTCTGAATTTTAATCAATACTGAGCCAAAATGTTCTGCGAACTGGTTCTGTATTTATAATTTCTTTCCCCCAATTTTGTTCCTTTCTTTCTTGAAGGGGTTGAGTCATGCTGGGCTGGGAAATGGTTCTACCAGCACCCAGTAATCTCCAATACCATCACCAAGTCTGCCTAGACAGTGAATGTCACCAGACTGTTTACCCATGGGGGTCATCAAAGCAGAGCCTGATCTTGATCACGTCCTAGTCATGGATGCAGAAGCCAATTGTAATTCCTCAACTGCTGATCTCCGCTAGCTCAGCAGAGACTGGAGAGTGAACCTGGAACCTTTTGGTCTATATGACTTAGTGCTACACCAAGTGGTCCCATTACCTATTACTTGTTAGGGGAGCCATGGCAACAGGTTATAGAAAGTCCAGCCAAAGCTTTAATACAATCAAATCCGCTTGTCTTTTTCAGACAGTGAGATCCTTTTAAAAACTACTGTTCAATAAAACCATTGAAGAAATCATCAGCAAGATAGAATAGTTGAAATCATAGCCCTCAGCGAGGGGTGGCTCACTGAATCAGAAGATGAGCTGCAATACTGACAATTTTGTGTACTGCTTCATGCAGTAATAATGTGGACAATTTGTCAATGCAAGTGATCATCTCCTCAGTATCTAATCTATTATCAGATCGAAGAATGTAGCTCAATGCAACTTCCACCCGATAATGGGAATGAAACAGGTCAGCAATGTGTGAACATGTAAGTAAGCTCTCTAAGTAGATAAGGTAGGCCATCATGTTATCTTCATGATTGATTCCTTAATTTCCCTCTGACACTGTTTTCTCTTAACAGATGGTTCTGTAAGCTTTGAAATACTGTTACTTTTGATTGTGGTTATGCTAAATCCTGAGGTGAAATGCAAGCTCAATATTTCAACTTCACTTGGACAAATTAAATTAGGTTGCTTGTTTATTTAATGTCCTGAGTGAGGCAGTTTTCTTACTACACAGACCTGTTGCATTCACCCATGTGCAAGCTATTCTCACTTTGAGGGTGAAATTCGATTAAGCTCAAAAACGGGCACGGGAATCACGATGAGTGATCTGCCCGCACCCGTTGAAAGGAGTTCAGGCAGCGTGTAAAATTCGTTATGCCTGCTACTTTGCATGATTGCAGCGCACAGGCCAGCGCTGAATGCACTGCTGACAGGCTGTGCGCTCAGCAGGGGGCCAAAGTTCACGATGTTCGCACGAGGCTAGCTTTACTTAAAGCTAGCCTGCACCTCTTAAAGGTAGTATGCAACTCTTAAAGGTGAGCTGCCTTCTGGTGATGAAAAATGTTAAAACTGCTTCAGCACAAACTCAAATGGCTCAACAGGCCAGGGAATGGTCTCATCGCAGCACTCGAGGCCTTTGTGCGGGGTGTCAACACTCAAAGAGAGGTCCTCTACCCACAAGGGGCCAGGATTCCCTCCAGAAGGAAGGGTGTGGGACCAGATCACTGAGGCAGTCACTGCCAGCAGTGTTGCCCCCAGGACCTGGCCCCAGTGCCCAAAAAAGTTTAATGACCTCAGGCGAGTGGTCAAGGTCAGTGAATGCATCTTCAAAAGCTGTCTCCTACCAACTGCACCACTAGCCTCACACACTGCTCAATGCACAACCCCACCCCCTGCCCCCGGCTCCCCAATCACTCAATTACCAACAATCTTTACCAAACAGGAGGCACACCTTACATTTCTAGCTTCACCTCACCCCCTTGGAGGAGACAGTGCTGGCCATTCTTGGCAGGGCCATGGCTGAGCCTTTGGCCAGCGGTGGGGCTGAATGAATACAAAATGCTGGTATCCTCATATGTTAGTCTTCTCACATTGCACTTTCCCCTCATCCCACAATCACTTCTGATTTACAAGCTGCACATGGTGTAAGCATGCAGCTCTTTCTTTACACCCCCTCAACACAACCCTATTCTTGTGTTTTCCTCATTTCAGACACCCAAGAAATCCAGTCTGCCCAGCCAATAGTTGAACAAATAGAGGAGAGTGAAGAAGAAGAAGAAGAAGAAGAAGAAACACTCTCATTTGATTTCACACTCCCAGCCACCAGCTGCTTGAGGTCATCCTTCAAGGCCATCTGCAGTCTCCCCCACTGAAAGTCAGCAGCCTTTCACCAGCCATGCTGCAGCCACTGGGGTAGGACTGTGTAGAGCACTAAGATAGGCAAAGGCACACACAAGACAGTCACTAAGGGAATGCGGAAGGGTGATTAGTTGATTTTTTGATGTAATATTGGATGCATATCTGGATAAAGTTTGATTGGAAAGTTTGCTTTGTGGTGGCTTTTATTTCAACATTGTGGCCAAGAGGATGCTGTGATTGACAGTAACAGATGGAAGGGAAGGTGTGGGACAAATGTTGAAAGGGGAATCGGGGTTGTGTTCACTGGTACTGCAGGTGGATGATTCGATCCCGGGTATCTGGATTGCCTCCTTTCTTCCGCTTCCCCTTCCTCCTCTTCCACTTCCTCCTCTTCTACTTCCTCCTCTTCCTCCCACTGCGAGCAGTTTGTCGCCTTTGCTGCCTCTGCTCCATCTCCATGACATGCTGCAGCTCAAGGGGGACTGCAACTAGAGCCCCCAGGCCTGGGAGTGAGTTGTGTTCTCAGAAGCCTTCCTTTAAGAGCTAAAGCCTTACAAATGTCCAGCAGCACTCCCTGCACACTTTAACAACTTTTTAAATGTCTTACACTAAGCCACTACTCAAATAAACTGTACAGGAACCAGTAAAAAAGCAAAAATCAAACTTACCTTAAAGTTGCATGTGTCTCTTTAAGTAGCGCTGGTGGGGGGTTCATCGTGCTGCGTGCTTCGAAGAGGGCATGCATTCAAGCAGCGATGTCCAAAATAACATAGCGCTGCACACTGATTGACATCACGATCTGCCTCATTACCATTTTTCTAGCGGACGCAGGCAACAGCCGCGCTGCCGACCTGCCCAAAATGGCGGCTGCCGCGGGCCGTGCTAGAAGTGGGCAGAAGCTTGGCGACCGCCATTTTTTTGATGAAAATGGCCTTAACAGCCGGTGCTAAAGTGCCGAATTTCATGGCCTTTGTTTTTAGCCAATCAAAATTGAATTAGTGGGGCTCTCCTGATGGCTGAGCAAGTTTATCCAGCAAACCATACAGACTATGAAGGTCTTAGATTTGATTCTCAGGCTGTGCTGACTTAGCTGATCTCAGCCAGGGCAATGAAGGGCAATATGCTCAACACCCCACGGTTAGGAGCGCAGAATCCCACTCCTAATCTTCACTTAGGCGGCCATTATTCAGATGTGAGCCTTTACAGGGATTGTTGCGAGGCTATTTGTATGGAGGGGGCAAGGCAGCCCAATCCGAGCCTATCATCACTCAACATATGGATATTTTCCAGCATAGGTCACTGAATTAGCAATTAGGAGCAGGAATCCTGTCGACTAATTCACTAGCTGAAAACAATTCACTACCCTGCGGCTGAAAAAATATCTTTTACCTGCTAGCCTTGATTGAGGTCCTTAATACTGTGTTCACAGTCTAAGCCACATGACCTGCTTACATCCACATCTCCTACTTCCCAGTACTTTAAAGACCTGGATAATGTTCTTCCTCAATCTTATTTTCTGCATGAAAACAAGGTCAGCTCTCTGAATTTTGTTTCATAATTTAAAAGTCCTAAATTCCAGAATCATCTTTGTTGCTCTCTCTGAAGACTTTCATCTGTATTTTTTTTGCAAAGGCAGCACGCAGTGGCTTCACAAGTGATCTCGACAAGGCTAGAGCAATTTTTTCTGATTTATAAGCCTAGAAATGACTGATGGTGATGTTAGCAGACGCATATATAACATGTTCCTGTCTGCTATTTTAATGGCAACAATAACCCATTAATGCTTCATTAAAATAAGTAGAACAGATAAATGTCATTAGAATGAATTAGATGTTCAACTACTAATATTGGCAGGCCTAGACATCGGATAAGGCCTGAAAATGGATGGGGGTATTATCAAGCGAGGTTTGCCTGCACACGTTCTAAATGGTGCAGGCAGCATGCAAAATCACTCCTGCTTGCTCATTTACATGATTACAACGCTGCTGGTTGGCTTAGCGCTCAATGGGGGGAGGAGCGGGGGACAATATCGGGTGCAGTCCACTGGCCAATAAAGTTTGGCCTAGGCTCTCTCCACTACTTATAGCAGAGCTGCTTTGTTGCAAAAGCACCTCATTGTCAAGTGAAAACAAGGCACAGCACAACGCCCAAGAGAAAGGGCAAAACGATTTCAGATGCAGCACTGGAGCCCTTGGTCCTGGGGGTCCAACGACAACCTATATATGCATGGGGGCAAGGGGCCTTGAAGGTTGAACAGCAGAAGGATCTGGGAAGAGATAGCTCAATGCGACGAGGGTTGTCCCCAGGACCTGGATCCAGTGCTGCAAAAAGTTTAATGACCTTACAAGGCTGGTTAAGGTGAGTGAAGGCTTCAGCAAATGCCATATCCCACCATTTGCACCACAAGCCTCACACACTGCTCAATGCACCACACCCCCATCTCTCACCTATCAACAATCTCTAGCTATCATCACTCATACCTCACAATCATAGCTTCACTTCACCCTCATATTACCGATCGAGATGGCCGAGTCCTGAAAGATGTCGCTACCAGACTAGGGCTGCGGCAGGTGGTTAGAGAACCAACACGAGGGAAAAACCTATTGACCTTGCCCTCACCAACCTACCTGTCACAGATGCATCTGTCCATGACAGCATTGGTAGCAGTGACCACCGCACAGTTATTGTGGAGACAAAGTCCTGCCTTCACACTGAGGACACCCTCCATCATGTTGTGTGGCACTACCACTGTGTTAAATAGGACAGATTCAGAATAGATCTGGCAGCTCAAAATTGGGCATCCATGAGGTGCTGTGGGCCATCAGCAGCAGCAGAATTTTATTCCACCACGATCTGTAACCTCATGGCCTGGCATATACCTCAATCTACCTTTACCATCAAGCCAGGGGACCAACCCTGGTTCAATGAGGAGTGTAGAAGAGCATGCCAGGAGCAGCACCAGGCATACCTAAAAATGCAGTGCCAACCTAGGGAAGCTGCAACACAGGACTACATGCATGCTTCAAAGCGGAAGCAGCATGCTATAGACAGCTAAGCGCTAAGCGATCCCACAATTAACGGATCAGATCAAAGCTCTGCAGTCCTGCCACATCCAGTCATGAATGGTGGCAGAAAATTAAACAACTAACGGGAGGAGGAGGCTCCATGAATATCCCCATCCTCAATGATGGCGGAACTCAGCACACTAGTGCCAAAGACAAGGCTGAAGCGTTTGCAACCATCTTCAGCCAGAAGTGCTGAGTGGATGATCCATATTGGCCTCCTCCGGAGGTCACCACCATCACAGAAGCCAGTCTTCAGCCAATTCGATTCATTGCACGTGATATCAAGAAACGGCTGATAGCACTGGATACAGCAAAGGCTCTGGGCCCCAACAACATCCCGGCTGTCATGCTGAAGGCTTGTGCTTCAGAACTAGCCGTGCCTCTAGCCAAGCTGTTCCAGTACAGCCACAACATTGGCATCTAACCGACAATGTGGAAAACAGCCACAAAAAGCAGGATAAATCCAATCTGGCCAATTACTGTCCCATCAGCATACTTTCAATCATCAGCAAAGTGATGGAAGATATTGTCGACAGTGCTATCAAATGGCACTTACTCACCAATGACCTGCTCACTGATGCTCAGTTTGGGTTCTGCCAGGACCACTCAGCTCCAGACCTCATTACAGCCTTGGTCCAAACATGGACAAAAGAGCTGGATTCCAGAGGTGAGGTGAGAGTGACTGCCCTTGACATCAAGGCAGCATTTGACCAAGTGTGGCATCAAGGAGCCCTAGTAAAACTGAAGTCAATGGGAATTGGGGGGAAAACTCTCCACTGGCTGGAATCATACCTGGCACAAAGCAAGATGTTTGTGGTTGTTGGTGGTCAATCATCTCAGCCCCAGGACATCACTGCAGGAGTTCCTCAGGGCAGTGTCCTAGGCCCAACTTTCTTTAGCTGCTTCATCAATGACCTTCCCTCCAACATGAGGTCAGAAATGGGGATGTTCACTGATAACTGCACAGTCTTCAGTGCCATTCACAACTCCTCAGATAATGCCTGCATGCTACAAGACCTGGGTAACATTCAGGCTTGGGCTGATAAATGGCAAGTAACATACGTGCCACACATGTGCCAGGCAATGACTATCTCCAATAAGCGAGAGCCTAACCACTGCCCCTTGACATTTCAACGGCATTATCATTGCCGAATCCTCCATCATCAACATCCTGGGGGTCACTACTGACTAGAAACTTAACTGGACCAGCCACATAAATACTGTGGCAACAAGAGCAGGTCAGAGGCTAGGTATTCTGCAGGGAGTGTCTCACCTCCTGACTCCCCAAAGCCTTTCCACCATCTACAAGGCACAAGTCAGGAGTGTGATGGAATACTCTCCACTTGCCTGGATGAGTGCAGCTCCAACAACACTCAAGAAGCTCAACACCATCCAGGACAAAGCAGCTCACTTGATTGGCACCCCATCCACCACCCTAAACATTCACTCCCTCCACCACCAGCATACTGTAGCTGCAGTGTGTGCCATCTACAAGATGCACTGCAGCAACTCGCTAAGGCTTCTTCGGCAGAACCTCCCAAACCTGCGACCTCTACCACCTAGAAGGACAAAGGCAGCAGGCGCATGGGTACACCACCACCTGCAAGTTCCCCTCCAAGTTACACACCACCCTGACTTGGAAATATATCGCCGTTCCTTCATCGTCGCTGGGTCAAAATCCTGGAACTCTACCTAACAGCACTGTGCGAGCACTGAGGGAGTACCTTCACCACCACCTTCTCCAGGGCAATTTGGAATGGGCAATAAATGCTAGTCTTGCATCCCTGGAATGAATAAATAAATAAAACACACAGTCTACCACTGCTGCAGTACTCACACCTTGCACACATTGCCATGGCAGACACATCACCCAAACACTTTGCACTACACTCACTGACAGACTTCCGTTTTTCTTGCAGGCAAAGGTGGCTCATAACCACAGACAACAACAGCAGACAGGAGGCGGCCAAGCGAGGCTCGAGTACCTAACTGACCTGGAGGAATCAGTGTGCCAAATAATTGGAGAGGCTGTGACAGTGTCCGTGGCGTGCAGAGAAGTTGAAAGCATCGCTGATGATGACGGTATGCTCATACCTAATCCTTCTTCTCACGTCCCACTTCCCCCTCATCCCACAATCTCTTCTCACTTATAAGCTGCTGATGGTGTATGCATGGATATCTTGCATTCCCCCGCTCCCCTCACCACAACCTGACTATTGTGCCTTTCTGCTTTCAGATAAGCAACAATTGTAACCTGGCCAGCCTGTCCCTGAACTTGAGGAAGAGACTGATGGTGGAGAAAATGAGGAAGACACATCAGCACGGCATCTGATACTTGCAGACACCAATTCAGAAAATGGCAATGTGCGTACTTTCGAGGGTGGTATAGAGACGGGATCTGCATGTAGTGAGGCATGAGTGGTCTGCAGCCCGGCCAGGGGAAAAGGGTAGCTCGGGTGCCACTCCCCGGAGGACGAGTTCGCGCACGAGTTCTGCTGTAGAGGACTCAGATGATGACCTTGATGGGGCGGCCTTCAGAAGAAGGGGGATGGGCATGCACACAGAAATGCTAGGTGCAATGGCAAGCCTGCCAGAGAGCCTCTTGTCAGTGTCAAGGTGCATGGAGGAATCCGGCCCCAACATCGCATAGGGTTTTGTGCAGAGCTTGGCGCCCATGATTTCCAGGATGGAAATGATGGGCAACTCCATGAGAGACTTTGTGGACCCAGCCATGATGCTGGTTGTGATGGGCAATCTCACAGCTTCCATTGCAGCACAGGCGGAAGCGACCCAATCTTTCAGTGCTACAGTGGAAGCTCAGACTGCTCTCCTGCAGTCTCAGCTTGCTGCCACCCAAGCTCAGACTGCTGCCATCATCGCTGGGTTTATGAGTGTCAGAAGGTGCTTGCAGGGTCTCACAGCAGTCCAGCAATCTGTGCTCCAACAGATTGCTAGGGATGCTGAAATGCTGCCCGGGGGAGTGGCAGTGGCTCCACGGAGCATGAACCTGTTGTCCTCTCTCAGGGTGACAGTATTCCTACTCCCACCACTGCCACTCTGTCAGTGCCCTTGTCGCTGCCTGTTAGCCAGCCAGCCCAGACTCCTGCCTCCCATGTCGATGTGGTGCAGCCTACAGCCGGGTCTTCTAGGTCAAGAGCTGCTCGAGGTCATCCTACAAGGCCATCTGTAGTCTCCCGCACTAAGGGGGAATTTTGCCAGCCCTGGGGAGGCGGGTATGGAGGCGAGACTGCCGGGAAAATGGCAGAAACTGGGAGCGGGTACCAAACCTGCTCCCAGCCCGCCTCTGTGCCAGCTGCCCGGGAGGCGGGTCCCCGACTCACGCAGGGACCCGACTCCTCAAGGCGGGAAGAGGATTACAGCCAATAAACTGCCTGTTAACAGGTAGTTAACAGGCAGTTAAGAGGCTTATCCCCATTTTACCCCTGGGGAAGTGGTGAGTAACAAGGGTCTGGGGTTTCATTCACTGGAACTGGAGTCTGATGAAGCGCTCCCTGCCTCCTCCCTTCCTCCTCCTCTTCCTCCTCCTCCTCAGGTGGTCCCAGAACCTGTGGTGGCAAGGGCTGCGCGTTCATGATGGCCAAGTTTTGGAGCATGTAGCAGACCACCATGACATAGGACACCCGCTCTGGCATGGTAGCATAGCTATTATTATATGAGTGCTGGCCACGAGTGTTGGGTTGTGGAGGGGAGTCATCAGCCAGGTGCAAAGCGGATAGCCATTGTCTCTGAGCAGCCACCCTTGGGTTTGACGTGGTGGCTGGAAGATTACTGGCAAACCAGACTGGCGCAGGATGAAGGCATCATAACTGCTGCCAGGATAGCAGCCATCATGATGCACTGGGCATGATCGCACAACAACTTCATATTAAGTGAGTGGTAGCCTTTGCGGTTACGGAACATCCCCCAAATTTCATGGCCTCAGTCTTTTGAGCATGCAGTTATCAAACTGCATATTTGCAGTCATTTTTGAGTTTTCTAATTCTTTATTTTTCTTGCAATTTCTTCAGTCAGTATCCATGCCATCCATTTTTTCTTTACCTGTCTGTTCGTGAAAAATGAAGGCATACAGAACTCCCCCTTTGCCTAAGTTCTTAGCTAATTTTTATACCTTATAATTTTTAACATTGATAATACACAACAAAGATGTGGGATTTTCCAGTTTGACAGGTTGGGGTGAGTGGGGTTTAACTACGTTGGGCGATGGTCCTAGAACCTCACAGCACTGGGCGATGGTCCTGGAACTTCACAGCACTGGGTGATGGTCCTAGAACTTCACAACATTGGGCGATGGACCTGGAACCTCACAGCACTTGGCGATGGTCCTAGAACTTCACAGTACTGGGCGATGGTCCTAGAACTTCACAGCACTGGGTGATGGTCCTAGAACTTCACAGCATTGGGCGATGGACCTGGAATTTGGAAGAACCAGGATAAGGCAGCACTATGTTAGGTCTGCTGGGATTTGGTAGCTTGCGATGGATGCTTTGGTCTGGCATCACTGTGAAGAGGAAAATCTGGAGCGGGTAGCTGATGTTTGGCCGAACGGAGCATTAACTGTGGGATTTGGCACACTGGTGAATTCCTGGTGTCTATCAGCACTGAGAGGAAGGGGAGGGCATAGACCTAATTGCATTGATAATGGAGAAGGCAGCACTGATTTGTAACTTTCGAAGATATCTTTGCAGACATTAAGGGCTAGATTTTCAGTTGCTTGCGCCAGCAGTTAGCGCCTTAAGAGAAGTGATTTTCGGGCGCTATTCGTGTAGCGCCCGGGCGCAGTGCAGTTTGCGCCCCGCCCCAAATTAAGTTGCCCGTTAGCGCCGGCGCAAAGTTTAGCGCCCGCCCAGATGCGCGCGCAGAAAATGACGTCACATCCTCGTGCAACGCCCTTTGGCCGCCCCGAATCCAAACTTCAGTCGGACTGCCCCATTCTGCGGCTGGCGTCCAGAGCGTTTGTAAAATGGAACGCAACACACCCTGGGGAGCGCAAATTAAAGGGCACTCCTCCTGCACTATAAACGGCAGTCTGCATGTGCTGTGTGGAAGGATCCAGTGTGTTGTTGTGAACGGTGTATTTATGTTTCCGGCCACCACCACCACCACCACCACCACCACCACCTCCTCCTCCTCCTCCTCCTCCTCCTCCTCCTACACATGCACCCTTCCCCTTTAAGAGCTCACTGGCACCAGAGTGTCTGCCGTGCGCTGCGCCCGAGCTCGGGCGCTGCGCTCTGCACCGCCGGCTTAGCGCCTAAAGATAGTAGTGGAACGCCTCTTTTAGCGCTCCACCAACCTCTTAGGGCGAAGCCACTGAATTTCCGGCAACGGGGCGCTACTTTGGGGCGGGCGCTAACTTCGGGCGGGCGCTAAGGTTAGCGCCCCAAAACTGTCTATACTGAAAATCTAGCCCTAAATTTTGTGTCTTATAATTGATTTCTGCAATTGTGCCTCTGTGCCTATCTCTGTCTGTCTTTCCCTCTTTCTCTGTGTCACTGTTACTCCGTCTCAGTAATTAGAATGTTTATATTTTTTAACTATCAACAAAACATAGGTGGTAATTAGAGATGGTTCTACTTAAAGGCTTTGCTTGCTTTTAAGAGTCAATTCATAAATTTTTAATGAAAAAAAAGAACTCAAATTAGGATGAGGAATCTCTCTGGGCCTAAAATTCCATGAGCCCTGTTCCACTGCCGGAAAGGCCCTGGGACTGGAGTTCTTGGCTGGTCTCCCCCGGTGGTGATCCCATCCCAAGTCCCAGTTATGGCATTGGCATAGATGGTTAGGCATCCGTTGCAGCTATGGCACCTACTGGGCACCTGCCCCTCATGGGGGCAGAAATTTCAGATCCAGTGGATTATCTTAGCATTCCACTGAGGAGGGAGGTAGGCCGTTCTGCCCAAAGATTGGAGAATATATTGTTTTAAAAGCACAATTTTACAGTTTCTATTTCCCCAGCATTGTGGGCTGCACTGCTCTCACACCAACATCATTGGACAGGTGAAGAGGACCCCTTAGCCCACTGCCCATCCAATCCACGCTATATATTAAAATGCCCCCCCCCCCCTGCTGTTTAAGTGTTTGTGGGCAGCATTCAGTTTTCAGTCCATTTTCATGCCCAACACTACTGTCTGTACTAATACCAGTGATCTCCATAGAATTGACCCAGATGAACTTGACACTTTGGAGACTACATGATATACTTCAGCTATTTATAACATAATAATAGGAATCAATCAGGAATACATGACAAGCAGTATTTCACTGAATGCGAGAAACCAGCCTTCTTCACGGCTCACAGCTCTGACCACCTGTCATTCCTTTGGCAATATAGAAAAAGTTATGTCACAATGGGAAAGAAAACACACTTTTACATACATTTTACTGACCTTTAACCTTCCCCTACATCCTGAGGGAAATTGTGTCTATGTAGCCATAAGTTCCGATATATTAGCTGGCTGTCATTTTTGGATTTATTTATAGGGGAGAACCTGCAGGCTTTGCATGAGATAATCATGTTTCTTTTCATTCCCTCAAACATCATGAAAATATAACAGGAGCAAAGCAAAATAACCCCTAGCTCCATTTACTAATTTCAACCGAGATAGCCAGCCAAGGGGGAATTTGCTTTGTTCACTATTTGTAATAAACGTAAATGTGTAAACAAAGATCGCATTTGTGATTCCACTACAGCTAGTGAACAGAGGCAATCTCTACCCACCCCACCCCTCTTTCCGACTCTCTTCCCCCTTCCCCTGGTTCATAGCTTGTATATACCTTCCTAAGGGCATAGCTGGTGCCCCTCACCAGGCACTCTTATAGCAGGGCTCAATTGAATCTTGGAACATATAGCACAGAAGGAGACCATTCAGCCCATCGTGTCTGTGCTGGCTCTTTGATAGAGCTATCCAATTAGTTCCACTTTCCTGCTCTTTCCCCATAGCCCTGCAAATTTCTCATAACAGCTAGTATTGCCAAAAAAATCTCATCATTTCCCCCTTGGATTTTTTTTGCCAATTATCTTAAATCTGTGTCCTCTGGTTACTGAACCTCTTGCCAGTGGAAACAATTTGGGGGGAAAAATTCGGTGGCGCTCCCTTTGGGGTGCTAACATTGCCTGGGCGCAAAAGTTAGCACCCCGTGCCGTAAATTCGGTAGTAACACCCCAAGCAGGAGACGGGGTGTTACTGGCAGCGCTCCCCCTCCTTCTTGGGGCGCTACCAGTGAATTTGCGGCGCTACGTGCAATAGCGCCATGCGTGTCGGCACATAGCGCTGCATCATTGCAGACCTCCCTCCCCATATTAAAGGGGAGGGCCCTAGCACTGCACGCACCAGGGCTAGACCACCGGGGAGCCGGGAAAATAGCCCAGCACCCAAGAGGAGGGCTGGGCTGTGCGATCGTAGCCGGCACCCCAAAGAAAAAAGGGGAAGGGGGCAGGTGCTGGCAGTCGGACAAAAAAAAATGGCTGCCCGACAGCTGTCCTTTAATTATCGCCGCTACAGCTGCAAAAATGCCCCCCCAACTCTGTCGGACATATCGTCCGCCGATAGGTTAGGGGGCACAACCCAAAGTTGCGGCCGGGGCGGGAGCGGGGCGCTGTGCACAGCAATGACATCATCGCCGGTGGCACAGCGCCACGGGGTGTTACCAGCTACTGCCGCCTCTAACCACCCGCTGAATTTTGCGGGAGGCGTTAGTGGTGCCGTGCCCAGACGCTAGGGACTTTGCGCCCTGTTAGCGCCCGGGGGCGCTAACGGGAGTCGCAAAGCAATCCAATTTTTCCCCCTTTCTCTCTATCTACTCTATAAAAACCTTTAATAATTTTGAACACCTCTTAAATCGTCCCTTATCCTTCTCCGCTCTAAGTAGTACAATTCCAGCTTCTCTAGTCTCTCCACGTAACTGCAGTCCCTGATCCCTGGTACCATTCTATTAAATCTCCTCTGCACCCTCTCCAATGCTTTGATATCTTTCCTAAAATGTGGTCCCCAAAATTGGACAAAATACGCCAGCTGAGGCCTAACCAGTTATTTATAAAGCTTTACCATGAATTCCTTGCTTTTTATACTCTATGTCTCGTAGAAACTCAACTAGTTAACTCACAGTCATAGTTCCCCAACCCTGCACAGCCCGCTTCTACCTCCTTCCCAAGATCCACAAACAGGACTGCCCTGGTAGACCCATCGTTTCAGCCCCACGGAACTTATCTCTTCCTATCTCAACTCTATTTTTTCTCCCCTTGTCCAGTCTCTTCCCACCTACATCCGCAACTCTTCCTATGCCCTCCGCCACTTTCCAGTTTCCTGGCCCCAACCGCCTCCTTTTCACTATAGATGTACAATCCCTCTACACCTCCATCCCCCACCAGGATGGCCTGAGGGCGCTCCGCTTCTTCCTTGAACAGAGGCCCAACCAGTCCCCATCCACCACCACCCTCCTCCACCTGGCTGAACTTGTTCTCACATTGAACAACTTCTCCTTTGACTCCACTCATTTCCCCCAAATCAAAGGTGTTGCTATGGGTACCCGCATGGGTCCTAGCTATGCCTGCCTTTTCGTGGGATATGTGGAACATGTAGTGTATGTACCCGTCTACCTTTAAGAGAACTATTGTATGTAACCGTCCACCTTTAAGAGAACTACTTTAGGCGTTGCACTACTTTGTTGGCTTCTGTATACTGTAATACCGACGGTGACCACACCGGTATATAAGTGCTGTGTCAGGATTTATTGGGCAGATTCGCCCTGACCTTCGAATAGTAAAGTCCTGTTTTAAGTTACTCTGGTAGTCTGTGTATTTATTAACTAACAACCCACAGACTTTACAGTGGCGACGAGTCCGATCGTACCCTGCGGCAACAATACTTCCGAAGCAGTTAACGAGCGTCGAGAAGAGGCAACCGCCCTCGTCGTTCTGCTGGGAGAAAACTCGAGGCTGCAGAACTAGAAAGGAGGAAGAATTTAGAGACAAAGGGCTAGATTTTCAGTATAGGCAGTTTTGGGGCGCTAACCTTAGCGCCCGCCCGAAGTTAGCGCCCGCCCCAAAGTAGCGCCCCGTTGCCGGAAATTCAGTGGCTTCGCCCTAAGAGGTTGGTGGAGCGCTAAAAGAGGCGTTCCACTACTATCTTTAGGCGCTAAGCCGGTGGTCCAGAGGGATAGCGCCCAGGCGGGGCGCAGCGCGGGTGCGGTCATTTTTGGACTGACAGCAGACCCCGTGGCGCCGACCAGCTCTTAAAGGGGGAAGGGACGAATTGGTCTGCTGCCACGCCCTGCACACTGCAGCCTTGCAAAGAGGCCTCAACACTGCTGCTCAGCCCCAGGGAGTCATGGCAACGCCAGAGAAGGCCCGTCAGCGTGCCCTGCGCTTCTCAGAGGGTGATCTGGACATAATGGTCACAGCTCTGGAGGTGAGGCGCAAGATCTTGTTCCCAGAGAGTGGGAGGAATCCAACCCACCACGACTACACCAAAGCCTGGAAGCAGATCGCCCAGAGGGTGACGTTCACCGGCGATGCCCCCAGGACCCACAAACAATGTCGTAAAAAATACAACGACCTGACCAGGATTGTCAGGGTGAGTACCCTTTCCAGTCTCCTCCTCATTCTTGCATGTACACCTGACATGATGGGCAAAGGGAGCTGAAAGTCCTATTGGCCAGCCCTCAGCCAGCAGCATTGGGACAGTCATGAGCATCAATTGGCCATTCGGCACTCTACACTCTGGCCAAGCTATTCCACCATGGGAGGCAGTGCACACTACATCAGGGCTTCACTCTGGCCAAGCTATTCCACCATGGGAGGCAGTGCACACTACATCAGGGCTTCACTCTGGCCAAGCTATTCCACCATGGGAGGCAGTGCACACTACATCAGGGCTTCACTCTGGCCAAGCTATTCCACCATGGGAGGCAGTGCACACTACATCAGGGCTTCACTCTGGCCAAGCTATTCCACCATGGGAGGCAGTGCACACTACATCAGGGCTACACTGCGCACTTACAGCCCGTCCTTTCTCTTGCAGGCTAAAGTAGCCTTTAATCACCAGGCCCGTGCCAGGGGTGGCTGCGCCAAGCTGCAGAAGCTCACTCGGCTGGAGGAGCGCGTGTGTGTGCTCATGGGAGCCCGTGTGATCGTCCCCACAGCGTGCGGAGTAGCCGACCCTCCACTGCCCGGCAATGGTAAGGACCTCGCCTTTTGGCCCTCTCGCGTCGCACTGGCCCATCCGAGCTACCTCCTTTGCCACTGTCCCACCCATGCGCTGAATGCCACCAGTCCTAACTCCCTCGCTGACGCCGTCTCCTCACTCTGAAGCTACTCTTGTGCATTCCTGCTTTCAGCTGGTGACGACCAGGACCCTGAAGCTGCCAGTGACAGCACCTCCGAGCAGGAGGAGGAGGAGGAGCAAGCCGGTCCATCGGGGGAACAGTCACGTCCCGCAGGAGAGGAGGAAATGCCTGACACCTCCTCACTGGACGAGTGCCTGGAGGAACTGTCGCAGGGCAATGCAGCTTCTGGGACCAGTGGCGTCCAGCCACCCAGGAGCCGTGCGCATGGCCCGCGGCCTTCCCCCCAAAGGGGGGAAGGATCAGAGGGGAGTGCTGCTGATCGGCACACTCGCCGCCACCAACGTGGCAAGGGTCCCCTAGTTCGGCCCCCTCCTCCCCAGCGGGAGAGTCGCGACTCCAGTCCGGACACCTTCACCTCGGAGGAGGTGCGGAAGCTGGATAAGATGGCCGAGGATTCGGACCGGCGCCACACGGAGCTCATGAGCGTGGTGGGGCGCATGCCTGAGGCCATCGAGTCGCTGGCGACCAGTGTGCGCGAGTTCGGGGCAGCAACTGCCGCGAGTGGCCGCATGCTGACTGATGCCGTCAAGACCCTGGCGGATGTGATGCGGCCGCACACCAGGACAACAGGGGCACTCACTGCTGCCACACGCGCTGTCTCAGGCAGGCATCACCAGGGCAGCCGCCGCGCTGGACCATCCCAGCAAGCCGCCCCTTGGCTGATTGTTGCGGATCCTGCAGTGCGGGCCCGGCCGAGTGCCACCGCGCCACAGCACCAGCCAGCGCATCCCAGACGCCAGCTGGCCCACATTGCGCCATCCGTCGCCGCCATTCCCCCACTGGGGCGTCAAGGGCAAGCGGCTGCAGCTGATGGTGGCCAGGCTCAGGTGCGCCACTCAGCAGACGGCCCCTCGAGGCCCAAACGCCGTGTAGGCCGCCCCCCAGCGGCATCTGGTGGAAGGGCATCTGAGCCTCAGGCGCCTTCCCCCAGCCTCGCAGCAGCCACTGGGCAGAGCTTGCGAAGGAGCAGCAGGCCGGGCAGGGGAGGCAAAAGGCTGGGCAAGGTCTCGCCCTCGCAGGCCACTCAGTAGAGGGTGTGGCCAGCTTTCCTTTTATATGGCGGTGGCCATCTTTATTTTGCCCATGGTTGTGTTGTTGGAGGGCTTATGTTTTGCGTTAGGCCGACGTTGAGGCCCGGCTTGAAGAAATGTGGAGTGACTCCTCCCCAGTTTGTGGGAGTGAGTCGTTTGTTGGGCTTTTTGTGGGGCCCGTTTATTGTTTTTGGGGATTCATGTGGGAAGGGCTTTTCATTTTTGTGTAATAAATAATTATCTTTATTCATGCAGTCTCCATGGTTGTTCTTCTTAGTGTTTGTTGGCTTCGCCGGCTGAGGGCTTGCGGAGCGGCTGCATTCATCTTCCCTCATGGCCCCTGGCCATTCCCTGACAGGGGGCTTAGAAGTACCATGTAATAAGGTGGCGTCGTGCGGCCCTTGGCCCTGGTCGCTCCCTCCTGGGAACGTACTCCTGCTCCTCCTCCTCCTCATGCTCCTCCTGCTCCTCCTCCTGAGGTGCTGGTCCAACGTCAGGTGGCAGTGCCTGAGTCCTGCGGATAGCCAGGTTGTGTAGCATGCAGCAAACCACCACAAATTGGGAGACCCGGTCCGGCGAATACTGGAGAGCTCCTCCAGAGCGATCAAGGCAGCGGAACCGCTGCTTGAGGACCCCAATAGTTAGCTCGATGATGTTGTGGGTGGTTTGATGGCTCTCGTTGTAGGCCTCTTCAGCAGCGGTCCTGGGCGCGCGGAGCGGGGTCATGAGCCAGGTGCACAAAGGATAGCCTTTGTCCCCGAGTAGCCATCCTCTTGGGGGAGGCTGTGCCTGGAACATGTCATGCACAGTACTCTGCCACAGGATAAAGGCATCGTGGCTGCTGCCTGGGAAGCTGGCATTGACTGCCATGATGCGCTGCTTGTGGTCACACACCAACTGCACATTCAGAGAATGGTAGCCCTTCCTGTTGCGATACTGCTCGCCATGCTCCAGAGGGGCCCGCAAAGCCACATGCGTACAGTCAATGGCGCCCTGCACCAAGGGGAATTCCCCGAGTCTGGAAAATCCCAATGCGCGCTGATGCTGGCTCTCCAGGGCCATGGGGAAGGAGATGAATTGGCTTCTCCTTCTGAACAGTGCTTCGGTCACCTGGCGGATGCAGCGATGCGCGCCGTACTGGGAGATGTTTGCTATGTCCCCAGCAGCATATTGGAAGGAGCCGGTGGCATAGAAGTTCAATGCCACCGTCACCTTCACTTCCACCGACAGAGACGTCCTGCACCTGAGCTTTGGCCGCAGATCTCGGCGAAGCAGGTGGCAGATCTCTGCAATCGCCTCCTTTCGGAATCGGAGCCTTTTAACACATCGTGCGGCACTCATGTTTAGGTAGGAGCGCTGCTGGCGGTATAGCCTGACTGGGTAAGGCCTACGTGGCTGACGCCTGTAGCCCCCTCTGCCTCTAGCCAGGGCTGCCCCTCTCACAATGCGTCTGCGAGCCCTATGGACATGGAGCTGCAGCTCCGCGTTGGCACCCCATGCAACCCCCATCAAATCCTGGCAAACACTCAAATTTCCAAAAGGCCACTTGCAGCGCTCTGGCCTGAGTCCAAAAATACCTGAGCTCTTGCTGCTTGAAACCAGTTAGCTATCCTCCTTGTTGTGACTCCAGAAATGTGTTGCACAAGAGTATTTTCTGAAAAAAGGCTGGCCTTTATACTGGAGAGCATGTCCCCTTTAATTTGCGCCCCCCGGGGCCCGCGCTGGTTGTGTTGCGTTCCTTTTTCCAAACGCTCCGGCCGCCAGCCGCACAATGGGGCGGTCCGACTGAAGTTTGGAATCGGGGCGGCCAAAGGGCGTTGCACGAGGATGTGATGTCATTTTCTGCGCGCGCATCCGGGCGGGCGCTAAACTTTGCGCCGGCGCTAACGGGCAACCTAATTTAGGGCGGGGCGCAAACTGCGCTGTGCACGGGCGCTACACGCATAGCGCCCGAAAATCACTTCTCTTAAGGCGCTAACTGCTGGCGCTAGCAACTGAAAATCTAGCCCAAAGACTTCCATCAGCAACAGGCACTGACTGTCCCTTCTGCCACGGTGAGGAGTGAGCCGATCAGCATGAGAAGCAAGGCGGCCACGGTGACTGTGAGTAAGGGAAAGTAAAAAGAATAACCGGAGGATAAGGGCGGTGCACTCGACCACGGTCGAGGGGGAAAGGAGCCGGACAGAAGTCGGGTCCAGAGGCGCTGAGACTGGGGCAGCGTGGAGCAAGGAAGCCGCGGTACAGACAGGCTGGGGGACACAACGGCATCGTGAGACAGCTAGACCGCGACCGGCGAAAAAGGCCGGGCAGCGACCGAAGCCACAAAGCGCTGCGACCGGGAACGTAGGCGCGGGAAGAGATAAACTCAGCCGCAGCCGGGGAGGGAAGCACCGGACTGCGAGAGGGCTGGGAGGCGCGATTGGGAGCCGAGCGAGCGGGAGAGGCAGAGCCGACCAAGGGAGACTGAGCGAGAGCCAGTCCAGCGGCTGAAACTGTTCTCCGTCAACAGTGTGTACCCAGCGCCGGTAGAGCCGAGCGAGCGGGAGAGAGACAGAGCCCAAGCAAGGGAGACTGAGCGAGAGCCAGTCCAGCGGCTGAAACTGTTCTCCGTCAACGGGGTGTACCCAGCGCCGGTAGAGCCGAGCGAGCGGGGGAGAGACAGAGCCCGAGCAAGGGGAACTGAGCGAGAGCCAGCCCAGCGGCTGAAACTGTTCGCCGTCAACGGGGTGTACCCAGCGCCGGTTGCCCTGCCGAGAAAAGGGAAAGCACTGAAGCCGACGCGCAGGCTGTGAACCTGAAAGCCAGCGGCCGTCGCCCGTGGGGAAAGTGTACCCCTCCCGCCAGGGAAGAAACGCGGGAAGCCGCCATTAGGCGGGGAAGAAGACAGAAGCGGGAAACCGCCATTGAAGTGGGTGGGGTGAGAAGATAAGCGCGGGAAACCGCCATTTTCGCGGGAACCGCCATCTTGAAAAAAAAAGAAAATTTAAAGAAATAATCCGTGGTGTTATCAGGAAGAGAGGAAGATGCCTAAGCGTGGTAACATCAACGATTTTAATTCCGAGGTAGAAGACTGGGCCACGTATGTGGAACGCATTGAGATCTATGGTGAGGCCAATAAAATAGAAGAAGATGACAAAGCTATAACCTTGCTAAACTCGATGGGCGCGAAGACATACGGGCTCTTGAAGCATCTACTAGCACCAGCTAAACCGGCGGATCAGACTTTCGATGATATTGTTGCTGTCCTGAAGGATCATTTTAACCCCGCACCACTGATGTTAGTGGAACGATCCAAATTTTACACGAGAACGCAACGGAAAGACGAAAGCAATGCAGAATACTTGGTCGAACTGCGTAGACTAGCGAAATACTGCCAGTTTGGAGGGAATCTGACAGAGGCATTGCGAGACAAGTTCATGTGCAGATTGGCAAAGGAAGTAACGCAAAAGCGACTACTCGAAGAGAACGACATTACACTTGACAGGGCTGTCCTTATTGCAGCATCGCACGAAGCCGCAGCGAAGGGAACTGCGGAAATGCAGCTAAAGACAGCGGCACTCAGTGTGGATCAAATTACCTCGACAACAACAAAATGTTATCGTTGTGGGAAGACAACACACGACCAGAACCAATGCTGGTTTAAAAACCAGGAATGTAGGAAATGTGGCAAGCTCGATCACATAGCTAATGTATGCCGGTCAGGAAAGAAGACCAACAATAATGAGTCACCACAAAAGAGGCACAGAAAGGTACATGAGGTGACTAGGAAGAGTCCGGAAGAACAGAATTCGGACTCACACTCCAACTGCAAGGAACTGGATAGTCTGAGAATTCACAATGTGAGTAATGAAGCTGACCGACAAGCTATCTGGATCACACTACAGATTGCAAAAGTCCAAGTGAAAATGGAAGTGGACACCGGATCGGCGTTGACGGTCATGAATAAGCATGATTATAAAAAGTTATTCAAGCATATTCCCCTACGGGATACGGAACTAGTATTGCAGACATACACGGGGCACAAAGTATACCCCATCGGAAAGATAGAAGTCAAGGTGAGATACAAGGACAAAGATCACCAAAGGATGGACCTGTATGTGTTGCCTGAGGGAGGTCCACCACTTCTGGGATGGGAGTGGATCAGGAAAATAAAGATAGACTGGCATTCACTAAACACCATGACGGTAGATTCCGGAAAGGAAGATGTCAAACCTGAACGGTTGTCCAGAATATTGGACGAAGCTAAAGAGGTATTCCAGCAAGGACTGGGAACACTGCGAGGAATTAAAGCAAAGGTTAAGATTGCAGAACATGCAAGCCCAAAATTTTTCAAAGCCAGATCGGTACCTTACGCGATACGACCTGCTGTGGAGGCAGAACTGGAAGAACTTGAACGGTCAGGGGTACTGTCAAAAGTGGACTGGAGTGAGTGGGCCACGCCCATTGTTCCCGTCATGAAGTCTTCACCAAGTAACAAGCCAGGGGGACCGGGGAAGGTCCGCATCTGCGGAGACTTCAAGATCACAGTGAATCCGGTGCTTCACACGGTACAATACCCGCTTCCGCGGATTGAAGATATCTTTGCTTCGTTGGCTGGAGGGAAACACTTCACCAAGATAGACCTGGCACAGGCATACTTACAAATGGAAGTCGAGGAAGAGTCGCGTCAGTACCTCACCATCAACACACACAGAGGCTTGTATCGTTATAATAGACTGGTTTTTGGGGCAGCTTCGGCTCCAGCAATTTGGCAGAGGGCCATGGAGCAGGTATTACAAGGAATTCCAAGCACGCAGTGTTACTTAGACGATATCCTGATTACGGGAGAAGACGAGGAAGAACACCTCACAAATTTGAAACTGGTGCTCACTAGGTTGAAGGAATATGGCCTTCGAGTTAATCGCAAGAAATGTGAGTTCTTCCAAAAACGGATCTCGTACTGCGGTCATGTCATTGACCGAGAGGGGCTGCACAAGTCACCTGACAAGATACAAGCTGTCGTGAAGGCCCCCGCTCCGGAAAACGTATCACAGTTAAGATCATTCTTGGGGTTGATTAATTATTATCACAAGTTTCTGCCGAATCTATCCACGGTGCTGCATCCGCTGAATGCTCTGTTGCGGAAAGAAGTACCATGGAAGTGGAGTGAGGAATGTAAAAAGGCCTTTCGCAGAAGCAAGGCGTTGATTACCTCTGAAGAAGTGTTGGCTCATTTCAACCCAACGTTACCTCTTCGTCTAGCTTGTGATGCTTCCCCCTATGGAATTGGAGCAGTACTTTCACACAAGTTACCAAATGGCTCGGAAAGGCCAGTGGCATTCGCGTCCCGATCATTGACCTCCGCGGAGCGAAATTATGCTCAAATAGATAGGGAGGCCCTCAGCCTTGTGTGGGGCATAAAGAAATTCAATCATTACCTGCAGGGCAAGAAGTTCACATTACTGACAGACCACCAGCCGTTGGTGTCCATATTCAACCCTAACAAGGCCGTTTCCACCATGACAGCGCAAAGGTTACAGAGGTGGTCCGTGTTACTTGGGGCACACCAATATGACATCGAATACAAAAGGTCCAAACAGCATGGAAATGCTGATGGGTTATCGCGTTTGCCATTGCCGATAGTAGAAGAAGCGACTACAGTGGACCCGGTAGAGATGTTCCACTCATCCATAGTGGAATGTCTACCAGTAACAAATTCGATGATCGAAAATGAAACAAGAAATGACCCGACTCTCTCACGAGTCTATGATTTAATGGTGGAGGGATGGCCAGCACAGGGCGAACCAACGCTGCTAGCATTTTCGCAGAGAAAAGAACAGCTGTCAGTGTGTCGAGGAACCCTGATGTGTGGATCTAGAGTGGTGATTCCACCCAAACTTCAACAGAAGGTGTTAAAGGAGCTGCACGAGGGACATCTGGGTGGAGTGAAAATGAAGAACCTAGCAAGAGCGTTCGTGTGGTGGCCAGGCATTGATGGGGACATCGAAGAAATCACTAAGAGCTGTCTAGGATGCCAGAAGGTCCAAAACACGCCACCACAGGCTCCTCTGCATCCATGGGAGTGGCCCTCATCTCCTTGGCAAAGGGTACACATCGACTTTGCTGGTCCATTTATGGACTCAATGTTTCTAATAGCGGTGGATGCACACTCCAAGTGGCCGGAGGTAATAAAGATGTCCACCACCACCACGGAAAAAACCATCACAGTGTTAAGGACCATGTTTGCTAGGAATGGGCTGCCGGAACAGATCTGTTCTGATAATGGACCGCAATTTGTGTCCGAAGAATTCAAGAAATTCTTAAAGAGCAATGGGGTTAAGCACTACACGTCAGCCCCATACCATCCCGCCTCCAATGGATTGGCTGAAAGGTTTGTCCAGACCTTCAAGAAGGCCATAAAGGCCATGGGTAATGAAGCCATTAACTTACAACATAAGGTGGATAGCTTCTTGTTGGCGTACAGGAATGCAACACATGCAGTCACAAATCAAACTCCCGCCATGATGTTTTTTAATAGACGACTAAGATGCCGGCTGGATTTGCTTAAGCCAAACATCAGAAGGGACGTAGAGAACCGGCAATTCCAGGGCATGAATGAAAGGCCAACTAGATCTTTTCAGATAGGTCAACAAGTTTTGGCCCGGGACTACCGTACCGAGAAATGGCAGCCTGGAACTATTGGAAAAAGGCTAGGGCCGTTGATGTATACGGTGGACATTGGGGACAGTATAATAAGGCGCCATGTTGACCAGATCATAGGGTCAGCCACAAATGGCCAATCTACTCCACCACCTTACACGGTTAATGTTGAGACAGAGATACCCAGAACACCTACCTCCGATCTGGTAATACTGGAATCAGATGAACCTGACACTGTCCTTCAAGCCGAATCGACCTTGCCAGAGGCACCTGCTACCCCGCCGGGAGTTACGACACCACCGAGGCGTTATCCGGACAGAGTCCGGAAACCTCCAGAGAGACTGAATCTGTGAACTGTCTTGCATAAAGTTGTATATATGTTATAATGTATGTTTAATGGGGAATCAGTATGTTGTAAGCTAAAAAGGGAGGATTGTAGTGTATGTACCCGTCTACCTTTAAGAGAACTATTGTATGTAACCGTCCACCTTTAAGAGAACTACTTTAGGTGTTGCACTACTTTGTTGGCTTCTGTATACTGTAATACCGACGGTGGCCACACCGGTATATAAGTGCTGTGTCAGGATTTATTGGGCAGATTCGCCCTGACCTTCGAATAGTAAAGTCCTGTTTTAAGTTACTCTGGTAGCCTGTGTATTAATTAACTAACAACCCACAGACTTTACAGAACACTCTTTGTTCCAGTCCTACTCGGGTCCCCTCCCTCACCTCTTTTTCTGGTACATTGATGAATGTATCGGTGCCGTTTCCTGCTCTCGCACTGAACTAGACAATTTCATTCACTTTGCATCCAATTTCCACCCTTCCCTCACCTTCACATGGTCCATCCCCGACTCTTCCCTTCACTTCCTCGACTTCTCCGTCTCCATCTCTGGGGATAGGTTATTGACAAACATTACTATAAGCCCACTGACTCCCACAGCTACCTGGACTACACTTTCTCCCACCCCGCCTCCTGTAAGGACTCTATTCCATTCTTCCAGTTTCTCCATCTCTGCCGCATCTGCTCTGACGATGCCACCTTCCATACCAGTGCTTCCGACATGTCTTCCTTTTTCCTCAACCAAGGATTCCCCTCTACGGTAGTTGACACGGCCCTCGACCGTGTCCGTTCTATCTCCCGCACTTCTGCCCTCCCACCTGCCCCTCCCTCCCGGAACCACGATAGAGTTCCCCTTGTCCTCACCTTTCACCCCACCAGCCACCACATTCAACAAATCATCCTCCGCCATTTCTGCCACCTCCAGCGTGATCTCATCACCAAATGCATCTTCCCCTCACCTCCCCTTTCAGCATTCCATAGGGACCGCTCCCTCCGCGACACCCTAGTCCACTCCTCTATTACCCCCAGCACCCCTTCCCCTTCGCCTGGCACCTTCCCGTGCAAGTGCAGGAGATGCAACACATGCCCTTATACCTCCCCCCTTCCCACTGTCCAGGGCCCCAAACACCCCTTCCAGGTGAAACAGCGATTTACTTGTACTCCTTGCAATTTAGTATACTGTATTCGCTGCTCATCATGTGGTCTCCTCTACATTGGGGAAACCAAATGCAGATTGGGTGACCGCTTTGTAGAACACCTCCGTTCAGTCCATAAGGGGGACCCCGAGCATCCGGT
Source organism: Somniosus microcephalus (assembly GCF_052327205.1). Lineage (NCBI taxonomy): Eukaryota > Metazoa > Chordata > Chondrichthyes > Squaliformes > Somniosidae > Somniosus > Somniosus microcephalus. The sequence goes on from NC_140995.1 coordinate 90,549,840, forward strand.
CGCCTGTCACTTTAATTCACCGCTCCATTCCCACTCAGACCTCACCATCCTCGGCTCTTGCATTGTTCCTCGGAAGCTCAGCGTAAGCTCGAGGAACAGCACCTCATAGAAACATAGAAACATAGAAGATAGGAGCAGGAGTAGGCCATTCGGCCCCTCGAGCCTGTTCCGCCATTTAATGAGATCATGGTTGATCATCCAAATTCAGTACCCTGTCCCTGCTTTCTCCCCATATCCCTTGATCCCTTTAGCCTTAAGAAATATATCTAACTCCTTCTTGAATATATTTAATGAATTGGCCTCAACTGCCTTCTGTGGTAGAGAATTCCACAGGTTCACCACTCTCTGGGTGAAGAAATTCCTCCTCATCTCAGTCCTCATCTTTCGATTAGGCACCTTACAGCCCTCTGGACTCAACATAGAGTTCAACAATTTTAGATCATAACCTCGGCCCATATCATATTTATATTCTTTATCCACACTTTTTGTTTGGCCTTTTTTTTCTTCTCTCCCACATGGCAGCTGTCTTTCATTCTGCCAGCGCAATTCACACTTCATCTAGAGCCATCCTTTGTTTCTTAACCTGTCCCAATACCATCTCCTCTTGCCTTGAATATCTCTTAATGCCTCTTTACTTCTCCTGCCTTCCATCCTATCACAGACCTTCCCTTCTGTTCTTTCATCCCCTCTCCCATTTCCCAGCCCTTAAACTTGCTTTTAAATCTGCTCCATTTCCTGCTTTTTTCCAGTTCTGACGAAAGGTATTCGACCTGAAACGTTAACTCTGTTTCTCTCTCCACGGCTGCTGCCTGGCCTGCTGAGTTTTTCCAGCATTTTCTGTTGTTATTTCAGATTTCCAGTGTAGTGTATGTAACCGTCCCACCTTTAAGAGAACTATTTTAAGGGTTGCACTACTTTATCTTGGCTGCTGTATACTGTAATACCGGTGGTGACCACACCGGTATATAAGTGCTGTGTAAGGATTTATTGGGCAGTTCCGCCCTGACCTTCAACTAGTAAAGACCTGTTAAAGTTTACTCTTGTGGTCTGTGTAGTAATTCGCAATATAACACACAGACTTAACAGTGGCGACGAGTACGATCTTACCCTGCGGCAGAGATACATCCAAGGCAGTTTAACGGGCGTCGAGAGGAGGCATCCGCCCTCATCATTCTGCTGAGAAAAGACTCGGGTCTGCAGAGCGAAGGAAGAATTCTGACACGAAGCCTTCCATCAGCAACAGGCAGTGATCATCCCTTCTATCACGGTGGTGGGTAAGCCGATCAGCGACGAGCAGCAAGTCGGCCACGTTGACTGTGAGTAGGGGAGAATTTTTTTTTTTAAAATGGAGGATATAAGGGCGGAGAACTCGACCACGGCCGGGGAAAGGAGCCGGACAGAAGTCGGGGCCAGAGGCGCTGAGACTGGGACAGCGTAAGGCATGGAAGCCGCGGTGAATGCAAACGCAGCCGGTGCGAAAGACCGGGCTGCAAGCGGGCTGGGAGATGCAACAGCGTCGAGAGAGAGCTCGACCGCGACCGGTGAAAAAGGCCGGGCAGCTACCGAGGCCGCGAGGCGCAGCGACCGGGTCAGCGTAAGGCGCGGGAGAAAATAAAAAAAAAACGCGGAGAACTCAGCCGTAGCCGGGGGGGAAGGACCAGACTGCAAGAGGGGCTGGGAGGCACGATTTGAAAACCGCTGGGGGAGGGCGATCGCAGCAAATCGGCAATCGCCATTACAGCCAGCGGGGGAGAAAGGCAAACGCGGGAAGCTGCCATTTTCGGAGGCGGGGGAAGAAGACAAGCGCGGGAAACCGCCATTTTGTAAAAGGAAAAAAATAAATAAAAATAATTCTTTTGTTTCTCAAGAAGATCGCGAGGATGCCTAAGCGTGGTAACATCAACGATTTCGATCCCGATGTTGAAGATTGGGCCACGTATGTAGAACACATAGAGATATATTGTAAGGCAAATAAAATATCAAATGAAGATAAAGCACTAACCTTACTAAACTCAATGGGTGCGAAGACATACGGGCTATTGAAGCATCTTCTATCACCAGCTAAACCGGCGGATCAGACTTTCGCTAGTATTGTTGCTGTCCTGAAGAATCATTTGAACCCCACATCGCTGATGTTAGCGGAACGATTTAAATTTTATGCGAGAACGCAACTGAAAGAGGAAAGCAACGCGGAGTATTTAATTGAACTGCGCAAGCTAGCGAAATACTGTCAGTTTGGGGAAAGCCTGACAGAGGCACTGAGAGACAAATTCGTGTGTGGATTGTCGAAAGAAGGAACACAAAAGCGGTTGCTTGAAGAGAATGATCTTACACTTGATAAGGCTGTCACTATTGCAGCATCACACGAAGCCGCAGCGAGAGGCACCGCGGAAATGCAGCTGAAGGCAGCGGTACTCAGCGTAGATCAAATGGCTTCGGGTACAACGAAATGTTATCGTTGTGGGAAGACAACACACGATCAGAGCCAATGCTGGTTTAAAAACCAGGAATGTAGAAAATGTGGCAAGCTTGGTCACATAGCTAAAGTATGCCGGTCAGGAAAGAAGACCAGCAACAAAAAGTCACCACAGGAAAAGCGCAGAAAGGTACATAAGGTGGCTGAGAAGAGTTCGGATGAACAGAATTCGGATTCAGACTCCAACAGCAAGGAACTGGGTAGTCTGAGAATTCACAACGTGAGTAAGGAAGCTGACCGACAAACTATCAGGGTCACACTGCAGATAGCAGGAGTCCAAGTGAAGATGGAATTGGACACCGGATCGGCGTTGACGGTCATGAATAAGCAAGATTACAAAAAGTTATTCAAACATATTCCCCTACAGGATACGGAGATAGTATTGCAGACATACACGGGGCAAAAAGTATACCCCATCGGAAAGATAAAAGTCAAGGTGATACACAAGGGCAAAGAACACCAAGGAATGGACTTATATGTACTACCTGAGGGAGGTCCACCACTTCTGGGACGGGAGTGGATCAGGAAAATAAATATGGACTGGCACTCCCTAAACGCAATAACGGTAGATTCCGGAAAAAAAGATGTCAAACCTGAACGATTGTCCAGAATATTGGATGAGGCTAAAGAGGTGTTCCAACAGGGACTGGGAACACTGAGAGGAATTAAGGCAAAAATCAAGATTGCAGAACATGCAAACCCAAAATTTTTCAAAGCCAGACCGGTACCGTATGCGATACGACCTGCTGTGGAAGCTGAGCTGGAAGGGCTGGAACGTTCAGGAGTACTGTCTAAGGTGGACTGGAGTGAGTGGGCCACGCCCATTGTTCCCGTCATGAAGCGTTCATCGAGTAACAAGCCAGGGGAACCGGGGAAGGTCCGCATCTGTGGAGACTTCAAGATCACAGTTAATCCGGTGCTTCACACGGTGCAATATCCGCTTCCGCGGATTGAGGATATCTTTGCTTCATTGTCTGGCGGGAAACGCTTCACCAAGATAGACCTGGCGCAAGCGTACTTACAGATGGAAGTTGAGGAAGAGTCGCGCCAGTATCTCACAATCAGCACGCACAGAGGCTTGTATCGATATAATAGACTGGTTTTTGGAGTGGCTTCGGCTCCGGCAATTTGGCAGAGGGCCATGGAGCAGGTATTACAGGGAATTCCAAGCACTCAATGTTACTTGGACGATATCCTGATTACAGGAGATGACGATGAGGAACACCTTGCAAATTTGAAACTGGTGCTCACCAGGTTGAAGGAATATGGCCTTCGAGTTAATCGCCAGAAATGTGAGTTCTTTCAGGAACGGATCTCGTACTGTGGTCATGTCATTGACCAGGAGGGGCTGCACAAGTCACCTGATGAGATCGAAGCTGTTGTGAAGGCTCCCGCTCCGGAAAATGTATCCCAGTTGAGATCGTTCCTAGGGTTGATTAACTATTACCATAAGTTTCTGCCAAATCTATCCACGGTGCTGCACCCGCTGAATGCTCTTTTGCAGAAAGAAGTACCATGGAAGTGGAGCGAGGACTGTAAGAAGGCTTTTCGCAAAAGCAAGACATTGATCACCTCAGAGGAAGTGTTGGCTCACTTCAACCCAACGCTACCTATTCGTTTAGCTTGTGATGCTTCTCCTTATGGTATTGGAGCAGTACTCTCACACAGGTTGCCGAATGGCTCGGAAAGGCCAGTCGCATTTGCATCCAGATCATTGACCTCCGCTGAGCGCAACTATGCTCAGATAGATAGGGAGGCTCTCAGCCTGGTGTGGGGAGTAAAGAAGTTTCATCATTACCTGCAGGGCCAGAAGTTTACACTGCTGACAGACCACCAGCCGTTGGTATCCATATTCAACCCTAAAAAGGGCGTTTCCATTATGACAGCGCAAAGGCTACAGAGGTGGTCCCTTTTCCTAAGGGCACACCAATATGACATAGAATACAAAGGATCAAAACAGCATGGGAATGCTGACGGTTTATCATGCCTACCGTTGCCAATGGTAGAAGAGACGCCTACAGTGGACCCAGTGGAGATGTTTCACTCAACCATAGTGGAATGTCTACCAGTAACAAATTCTACGATCGAAAAGGAAACGAGAAATGACCCGACTCTCTCACGAGTCTACGATTTAACGGTGAAGGGATGGCCAGCACATGGCGAACCACTGTTGCCAGCATTTTCGCAAAGAAGAGAACAGCTGTCAGTGTGCCGAGGAACTTTGATGTGTGGATCCAGAGTGGTGATTCCACCCAAACTCCAGCAAAAAGTGCTAAAGGAGCTTCACGAGGGGCATCTGGGTGGAGTGAAAATGAAGAACCTAGCCAGAGCGTTCGTGTGGTGGCCAGGTATCGATGGAGACATCGAAGAAATGACCAGGAGCTGTTTAGGATGCCAGAAGGTCCAAAACGCCCCACCACAAGCTCCTCTGCATCCATGGGAGTGGCCCTCATCTCCATGGCAAAGGGTACATATCGACTTTGCTGGTCCATTTATGGACTCAATGTTCTTAATCGCGGTGGATGCACACTCCAAGTGGCCGGAGGTAATAAAGATGTCCTCCACCACCACGGAAAAAACCATCACAGTATTAAGGACCATATTTGCCAGGAATGGGCTGCCGGAACAGATCTGTTCTGATAATGGACCGCAATTTGTGTCCGAAGAATTCAGGAACTTCTTAAAAAACAATGGGGTTAAGCACTACACGTCCGCCCCATACCATCCCGCCACCAATGGATTAGCTGAAAGGTTTGTCCAGACCTTCAAGAAGGCCATAAAGGCCATGGGTAATGAAGACATAAATCTACAACATAAGGTAGATAACTTCTTGTTGGCGTACAGGAATGCAACACATGCGGTCACAAACCAAACTCCCGCCATGATGTTTTTCAATAGAAGACTAAGATGCCGGCTGGATTTGATCAAGCCAAACATCAGAAGGGACGTAGAGAACCGGCAATTTCAAGGCATGAATGAAAAGCCAACTAGAACCTTCCAGATAGGTCAACAAGTTTTGGCCCGGGACTACCGTACCGAGAAATGGCAGCCTGGAACTATTTGCACACGACTAGGACCGCTGATGTATACCGTGGACATTGGTGAAAGCATAATAAGGCGCCATGCTGACCAGATCATAGCGTCATCTGAAAAGGGACAACCTACACCACAACTCTATACGCCTAATGATGAAGCAGAGATACCCATAGTATCTACCTCCAATCCGGTGATACTGGAACCAGATGAACCCGACACTGACATTCAAGCCGAATCGACCTTGCCAAAAGAACCTACTACGCCACCGAAAACTACTACACCACCGAGGCGTTATCCGGACCGAGTCAGGAAGCCTCCAGAGAGACTGAATCTGTGAACTGTTTTTACATTAAGTTGTGTTTTTATGTTATGATGTTATGTTTAATGGGAAGATATACTGTTAACCTAAAAAAGGGAGGATTGTAGTGTATGTAACCGTTCCACCTTTAAGAGAACTATTTTAAGGGTTGCACTACTTTATCTTGGCTGCTGTATACTGTAATACCGGTGGTGACCACACCGGTATATAAGTGCTGTGTAAGGATTTATTGGGCAGTTCCGCCCTGACCTTCAACTAGTAAAGACCTGTTAAAGTTTACTCTTGTGGTCTGTGTAGTAATTCGCAATATAACACACAGACTTAACATCCAGCATCCGCAGTATTTTGCTATTGTATTGATGTAGTAGTTAACTCACAGTATTTATTTCTCTTTTTTTCACTGCACTTGTGTGCTGTCTGTCTCCATTGGAAGGCCAATAGAAAGGACCCTGTTTATGTTTTGTGTTTCAAAGGTCTGCTCTTAGGACCCATGAGGAGCACAGTCCTGGGCACTGTTAGAGGCGCTGAATTCACTTTCCTTACATTATAGAGTATATTAGTGGTAGGAATACTGCATAACTACTGCCAATAGCACACTATCAGTTCAATAGAACCTACCGAATGGCTACAAAGAAATTACAGCTTCAAAAGCAGACTTTGAAGTTAACTCCATGGTCACATAGCAGACTTTCTCCATAGCCCTTTCTGGAGAAATAGGCATTTTACTCACAATGGAGTCTGAGATAAAATGGATTCCCCATAAAGTCAATGCCACAAATCATAGTTGAATGGGCCATTAGTAGGATAAAATTGTGGGTTCACGCAAGAAAAGGCCCCTAACAGGTTTAGATTCTGAGGAGCAGTACTAACTAAAGTAAACAGGAGAGAGCAGTACATGGTTGAAAGTTTCCATTTATGTGCTGCTCTTCACCATATTAAAATGCCTTAAGATTGGCAGGAAAGGGAGCCTTTAGCCTAAGTACCTGGCTGGAAGAAGTCCAGCCAAGGTTAATCCAAAAAGGAGAGAAATAGTCATTGACAAAGATTGTTTGCTTTATATCATATCTACCCTTAAACTAGTTAATGTCTGATACAAAAGTGCAGTTTACATAGAACTAGGGTTGTACAGAGGCATTGTGCATTGTGAAATAGAAAAAGCAGCCGCTTTGTATATTACAGGAAAGGATACTGATTTCCCATTTTCCCTGAAAATTGTTCAGAATTGTAGAATGCAATGTCCCACAAAATCCCGGAACAGCATTTAATAAAAGTAGAATTTGACTTATTCAGTTACCGGAAACCAATTGCCCAGGCACTTTAATGGTCACGAGGGGTGTGAGTCACTCTGTGTAAATAAACAGTCTGTGTCTGCACGCATGTTTGCTACTTCTGGTCATTTTAATCTCAATTTAATCTGGCCCTGCTCTGTAAACTACACAGTTCAAGTTACAGTAGTTATATTCCTGATTTTGCATATAATCTGAACTGAACCTTCTGGTCTGACTCTCTGGATTAAGTATTAACTCCAAACCTCTTCAGTATTTACACATAGCTAACATTATACTGATGACGATAGCAAAATACTGCAGATGTTGGAAATCCAAAATAACAACAGAAAATGTTGGAAAAACTCAGCAGGTCAGGCAACATCCGTGGAGAGAAATTTGAGTTGACGTTTCGGGTCGAACCCTTCTTCAAAACTGGAAAGAAAAGAAAATAGATCGAAGGCAGGGCTGCGATCGGACAAAAGAAGTGAAAGAAACAAAAGGAGTAAAAGAGCTAGACGAGATGGTAATAGGCTGAGATTAGATATAAAGTGTACTGGCAGGGTGTAAAAGTGTAAACTGACGTTACGGTGTAAAAGTGTGGGGAAAAATGTCCTCTAATGTGTCAGTGCATTATAGCGTTCCTTCACAGGGCTGAATGAGCTTGAATAACACACTGCCAGGGTACAGGGATCTGTTTATTCTGCACCTGATTTATTTTTGAATTTTAAATGCATTCTGAGACAAGACCATTAAGTGATAACTCAACTCTTTGAGGCCATTTTTCAATTTAATGTGGTGGATTTCATATTATGTACTGAGCCTATCTTTCATCCTGTTGAATAAAAAAGTGATTACAAGACAACAGTCTAATCAGGGGCTTCAGATGAGGTCAAAACCTGCAAATACCAAGCTACAATGGTTTCTAACCATCATCTAAATCCTGAAATAAGCTGACTGTGTGGAAATGACTCTGTGGCATCTGTTATTTCTTTGTGCATTTTCATGTCTAGATTTCCATGCAGTAGCTCACAGTGTTGACTATGAGTGTGGTCCATGAAGAACAACACTCACATTGCAGAATGTGGGCAAGGCTGGCAAGGCTGCATTTATTGCCCATTCTTAATTATCCTAAGAAGGTGGTAGTGGGCCTTCTCATAGAGATTGTTTGTACAACTGAGGGGCTTGTCATTTTGGAGAGCACTAAGAATCATCCTTGTAGTGTGGACTGGAATCGTATGTAAACACAACTGAAGGACATTATTGGCTTTTTACAACAATCCAGCAACGTTCAATTACATTTTTCTTGGTACCAGTCCACAACTTGCCAGATTTATTCATACTTGTCAACCTACAAAACTCGGAAAAGCTGACAAACAGCTTCAAATAAGCTGACACCATCTCAGAAAAGTTGACAATTCAAAAAACTGCATACAACTGAAAAACAGCCCCGAATAAAGGCCGATGACAAGGCCACTGCTTCAAGGTGAATGAATAAGTTAAATTCCTTTAGATTTTAGGATTTTTATTAGTATTTTGGGGATCACATTCTGCAATTCAGTTTGTTTTTTTCTGTTAAAAACTGAAACCCAATAGCCTCACATACGACATATGAAAAGAAGAGGTTACAATATACGAACAATGACAGACAGGTAAAGACCCTCTGGTCCATCCAGTCAGTCCCACACAATTACGATACCTTGTGTATCACAATGTATATACTCCACCCCACCCGAAACCATGTGCTCTCTTGGGAGAGGCAAAACCCCCTCAAAAAAAGGCCAATTTGAGGGAAAAGAAATCCGGGAAATTCCTCTCCGACCCATCTAGGCGATCAAAATTAGTCCAGGAGATCACTCTGGCCCTGAATTCCCTGCAGTACCCACCTTCTGTAAGAGGTGATCGCCGCACCAGCCAGAAACAGGTCCAGCTATTGCTTAAAGCAATTCAGCGAATCATCATCCACCGCATGAGACGGCAGCCTGGGAGTACAGAGGACATAGATACATAGAAGATAGGAGCAGGAGTAGGCCATTCGGCCCCTCGAGCCTGCTCTGCCATTTAATGAGATCATGGCTGATCATGACATGAACCTATCATAACTTAAGTAGCAGCTACGCCCAATATTCTATCAGGCGTATTATAAGGGAAACAGAAAGCAAAGTCCACAAAAGTGCAATTTCTTGCAGTATAGTATTTTCCATTTTTTTTAAGTAAGTATGAGCCTTGGTAGTGTATTATCTCTTTGCTAGGGTGTCTGGAGGCATGTTGCATCGGGAAATTTTGATTTTGACACTTTCTGTTGCATTTTCCAGCCCTCTAGACACCCTTTTAAGGTGGTTCTGCATTTTCTTATTTTCATCTCAGTGAAACTTATCCCCTTTCTCTCTGCAGGTTATATATTTGGCCATCTAATTCAAAGGGTAAACAGATTAAGAAATCTCCTAGAAAGCTTGTTACTTGCAAACCAAGTAAGTGAGAGGTGCTCAGCGACGATCTTTAACTGTTCAACTTAAAATACCATTCCTTCACCAGTTCTGTGGAAGTCTGCCATTACTAATGAGCACTATAAGATGAATTGTACCGAGCCCACTCACTCCACATTCACGCTCCAAACCCAGTTTTACTTATTGCCGCACATCTAATTTTCAGTTATTTTAGTCAGTTTACCTCAGTCCATTGGTTTTAAAATAGAATGCAAGAGTCAAGATTTAAAACAAGCTCAAACGATTATATAAATGCCTTTTACCTCAGACCTTCGAATTAAAAGTTCCTGTTGCAAAAAATCTCCATATACGCATGAAGGACCCCTATTCTTTGAACTTTATCAGATGCTGCATGGTTATATAGCCATGCTAGAGTATGGTATCGTTTCGAGATGATTGGTAACTCTGGGGAATATTTTACTTCCCAACACACTGGGAGTGTGGAGCGGGGGGGGGAGGGGTTCAGTAGCACGTGGGAATCTCGGAAGTCTGGATTTCCCGCACACTGTGGAGATTTAACTCCACAGCATGCGCCTTCTGTCAGTGACAGGTTCCCTGCCATATGTCAGCCTGATTGACCAGGTAGGTCTGATCCCCGAACCCGGATGGGTCCGATCCCAAGGAGGGTTCAATCCCTGACCCCGGGGGGGAAGGTTCCAATCCCAGTGGGGGTCCAATCCCTGACCCCGGGGCTGTGGGTGGGGGGTGATTCCGATCCCGGGGGTGGGTTTGTATGGGGGGGTCAGATGGTGGGGGACCTTGGGGGACCGGGAGGAAACACTCCTGCTCCTCCTGGCCCACAAGGAGAGCTCCCTTGGCTGTCATCGCCTGGCTGCAGCCGCTAGGTTTCCTGAGGCTCGGGAACCCTGGCAGGCCACAGTAAAACCTGCAAAGCAGGTTAAATCCGAAGCTTCCTGCCTCAGTAACATATATAAAATGCTAACCCACCTCCTGGGAATGGGTTGGCTGCTTGCCCCTTGTCCCGCCTCAGTAAAACCCGGAAGTCAGCCGGTCGGAGCCGGCTTCCCAACACACTTCAATTTTTTGATCATTTAACCCCGCACTCGCACCCATTCCCACCCACTCATCTATGCTAAAATCCCTCCCTCTGTCTCTGATTTTATTGTAGATTGTAACAGAGTAGGTGGACAGCCACCTTCTTCCATTATCAAGGTTCAGCATGCAAAATATATCTTCTATCTATTATTATATATCTCTCTCTCTCACACTCTCTCTCTCTCTCTCACTCCCAGTCTCTCTCTCACTCCCAGTCTCTCTCTCTCTCCCAGTCTCTCTCTCTCTCTCTCTCTCACACTCCCACTCTCTCTCTCTCTCTCACACCCCCACTCTCTCTCTCACACACACTCCCAGTCTCTCTCTCTCACACTCCCAGTCTCTCTCTCTCACACTCCCAGTCTCTCTCTCTCTCTCACACCCCCACTCTCTCTCTCACACACACTCCCAGTCTCTCTCTCTCACACTCCCAGTCTCTCTCTCTCACACTCCCAGTCTCTCTCTCTCACACTCCCAGTCTCTCTCTCTCACACTCCCAGTCTCTCTCTCTCACACTCCCAGTCTCTCTCTCTCTCTCACACTCCCAGTCTCTCTCTCTCTCACACTCCCAGTCTCTCTCTCTCTCACACACACACTCCCACTCTCTCTCTCTCTCTCTCACACACTCCCACTCTCTCTCTCTCTCTCTCACACACTCCCACTCTCTCTCTCTCTCTCACACGCCCAGTCTCACTCTCTCTCTCTCACACACTCCCAGTCTCTCTCTCTCTCTCTCTCTCTCTCACACACTCCCACTCTCTCTCTCTCTCTCACACACTCCCACTCTCTCTCTCTCACACACTCCCACTCTCTCTCTCTCTCACTCACACACTCCCACTCTCTCTCTCTCTCGCACACTCCCAGTCTCTCTCTCTCTCACTCCCAGTCTCTCTCTCTCTCTCTCTCACTCCCACTCCCAGTCTCTCTCTCTCACACTCCCAGTCTCTCTCTCTCTCACATTCCCAGTCTCTCTCTCTCTCTCTCTCACTCCCAATCTTTCTCTCTCTCTCTCTCACTCCCAGTCTCTCTCTCTCTCACTCCGTCTCTCTCTCTCTCTCTCTCACACACACTCCCAGTCTCTCTCTCTCTCTCTCTCTGTCTCTCACACTCCCAGTCTCTCTCTCTCTCTCTCACTCCGTCTCTCTCTCTCTCTCTCTCACACACACTCCCAGTCTCTCTCTCTCTCTCTCTCTCTCTCACTCCCAGTCTCTCTCTCTCTCACTCCGTCTCTCTCTCTCTCTCTCTCACACACACTCCCAGTCTCTCTCTCTCTCTCTGTCTCTCACACTCCCAGTCTCTCTCTCTCTCTCTCACTCCCAGTCTCTCTCTCTCTCACTCCCAGTCTCTCTCTCTCTCACACACTCTCAGTCTCTCTCTCTCACACACTCACAGTCTCTCTCTCTCTCTCTCACTCCCAGTCTCTCTCTCTCACACTCCCACTCTCTCTCTCTCTCTCACAATCCCTCTCTCTCTCTCTCTCACACTCCCAGTCTCTCTCTCTCTCTCTCTCTCAAACTCCCAGTCAATTCAATTCAATTCAATTCAAATGCTTTATTGGCATGAAAGTTTACAGAGAACCATATTGCCAAAGCTTACATAGCAAAAAGGTACAGTTTTCCAACATTCTGTAGGTGTCAATCGATTTGACATTTGTTGGGTACATACAATATTACTTTTAACAATATTAATTTTAAACAGTCTTACTTTTAAACAGTCCTCAGGTTGTGACATGTTGTTACATATTTGGCCCCAAGGTATGGTCTGTCTCCTTCTCCCAGGACTAATCTCAATTTTGACAGGTCATCCAATTCCTTGAAATCTGGGGTTGTTTGGCTTAGCTTGTTGAATAATATGTTTCTTGATGTGTTGAATTTTTCGCATTTTAGGAGGAAATGCATTTCTGTTTCAACCTCGCCGGCCAGACATTGATCGCATATTCTATTCTCTCTAGGCTGCCAGGATTTCTTGTATCTGCCTTTTTCAATTTCCAGTTGGTGGTCGCTTAGTCTGTACCTGGTGAGGGTCTGTCTCTGTTTTGTGTCTCTGATGGTCGTGAGGTAGTCTGCCAGTTTATAATCTCTTTTTAGGGCCCGGTAACATTCTAATCTGCTTTGGCTTTCGGTTATTTTGTTCCAATGTTCCAGGTAGGTTTCTTTGCATTGTTTAATGATTTGGTTCACTCGGATTGGTGTTTGGACGGCTGTGTTGGTCTGGGGCTGGTCAGGGTCCGGCTGAGTACTTAGTTTCAGTAGCAGCTGACTCAGGGGACTCTTTTCTGGGTTTAGCTCTTGGGTCTGAAAGGCTTTGAAATGAAGGGTGTCTGGGGAGCTAGATTTGAGGTGATTTAGGAAGTTTAGTGCTCATTTTTGGATGTTTATTATCAGTGGGTATCTGCCTAGTTCAGCTCTGCATGCATTTGTTGGCGTTTTTCTTTGGGTGCGAAGGATGCTTCGGCAGAATTCTGCATGTAGGGCTTCTGTTGTGTGTTTTTCCCATTTAGTGTAGCTTTGGTGATTTAGCGGGCCCCATACTTCACTACCGTACAGTGCAATGGGCAGGATTATGCTGTCAAATATTTTGAGCCAGATTTTGATTGGGATTTGGATGTTGTAGAATTTTCTTTTTATTGCATATAGGGCTCTTCGGGCTTTTTCTTTTAGTGCATTCACTGCTATGCTGAAGCTCCCTGATGCTGTAATAGTTAGACCAAGGTAGGTGTAGCTCATAGTGTGTCCTATAGCGGTATCACTGAGGGTAAATTGGTATTTGTTTTCCTGACATCTGGGCCTTTTTTGAAAAATCATGATGTTGGTTTTCTTTAGATTTACTGTTAGAGCCCAATTTTGGCAGTATTTGTCGAGTAGGTCTAGTTGTTGCTGTAATCCCTGTTCTGTGGGAGACAGCAGAACCAGGTCGTCCGCATAGAACAGGGATTTCACTTCTCCATCAAGGAGACGGAGACCTGGTGACTCGCTTTGCTCCAGCATGTCTGCTAATTCATTTATGTATATGTTGAACAGGGTCGGGCTCAAATTGCAGCCCTGTCGGACGCCTCTTCTCTGGGTGAAGAAATCGGTGCGTTTGTCTCCAATTTTGACCCCGCATTTGTTTTTCAGATACATTGATTTAATAAGGTCATAGACTTTGCCCCCTATTCCACACTGAAGAAGTTTATAATAGAGCCCTTCGTGCCATATAGAGTCAAAGGCTTTCTTGAAGTCGATGAAACAGGCGAATATTTTCCCATTTTTTGTTTGGTGTATATGTTTTTCAATGAGGGTGTGAAGGGTATAGATATGGTCGGCGGTGCGGTGTTTTGGAAGAAAGCCTATTTGTTTTTTTCTGAGGATATTATGTTTGTTAAGAAAATCAAGTAATCTACTGTTTAGAATACTGCAGAATAACTTCCCTAGACAACTGTTGACACAGATGCCGCGGTAGTTATTTGGGTCTGATTTGTTTCCGCTTTTATATATGGGGGAGATTAGTCCTTGGCACCAGATATCGGGAAAACAGCCTGAACGTAATATGATGTTGAATAATTTGAGTACCGCACCCTGCATCTCCATATTGCTGAACTTGAGCATTTCATTTTTGATGTTGTCTGGGCCACAGGCTTTCTTTAGGTGGAGAGATTTTGTTTTTGTGGCCAGTTCTTTCCATGTGATTGGGGAGTCTAGAGGGTTTTGGTTGTCTTTAATTGTTGCTTCTAATGTGTGGAGTTTTTCTGTGACCTGATGTTGACTTGGGTTTGTTTCGTTTATTGGGATGTCTTTGTAGAGGTTTTCAAAATGTGTTCTCCAGATGTCGCCATCTTGGATTGGTAATGCTTGCAATTGTGTTGTACTCAGGTTATTCCACATTTCCCAGAATTGTTTTGGATTGGTGGAGTTTTCAATTTCTTCGAGTATTTTGTGGGTATAGTTTTGTGTTTTGTTCCTAATGGTGTGTTTATATCTTTTGAGGGTTTCATTGTATCTAGTACGTAGGTCCGGATTGTTTGGTTGCCGATGCTTTTGGTTTGATATTTTTCTCAGGTCTTTTCTGGCATTTTTGCATTCGTGGTCAAACCATTTCTTATTTTTATTTTGTCTTTTGTGACTCTTCCTCTTCTGTTTCACGAGGTCGGCTTTTACAGCTGCCTCATGGAAGATCATATTTATATCCTCTATGGCCATGTTTACACCATCTCTGGTGATCTCATATAGATTTTCTTTAAATTTTGAAATTTTACTTGTGAGATCAGGTGAATTTAGTGCTGTGATGAATTTATCTCCACTGTCTGGGGCCCATCTGTATGTCTGGTTTATTTTATGTAGCTTAATGGGTTCCTTTTTTGTGTCTGTAGTTTGGGCAGAAAGTTTAAGGTACACATTTATTTGGTTATGGTCTGAGAGGGGGGATTGCTGCCTGACAGTGAATGCGTTGATATCGCAGGGGTCCAGGTCAGTGATTGTATAATCCACCACACTAGACCCAAGAGTTGAGGAATATGTGAGTCTCCCTAAGGAGTCCCCTCTGAACCTACCGTTAACTATGTACAGGCCTAAGGCTCGGCAGAGTTGCACTACCTCCCTACCGCTTTTATTTATTACACAATCGAGGTTGTTTCGGTTTGCGATGGCTGGTGTGACATATAGAGGGGTCTGGCCAAACACATGGTTGTTGCCCTGTGGGTCTATGAAGTCAGGTTCACATCCTGTCCTTGCATTTAGGTCCCCACATAGTAGCACCTTTCCTTGGGCCTGGAAATGGCTGATTTCCATGTGGAGAGTGTCAAATATCTCCTCTTCAAAATATGGCGATTCTATTGGAGGTATGTAGATCGCACATAAGTAAACATCGTTTTTTGCTATTCCTATATTTTTATCTAATTTTAGCCATACGTGTGATTTTCCCTGTTTTATCGGTGAGATGTGTTTGTTCAGTTCTCCTTTATACCACACCAGGATTCCCCCGGAGGTTCTGCCCTTGCGTGTCTTAGTGTTCTTTACTGAGGGCACAATGATTTCATGGTACATTGGAGGACAGTGGGTCGGCATGTCCTTTTGGCACCATGTTTCTGTTAACACAATTATATCAATGTCTTTTATAGCTTTTAGGAATTCAGGGTCTGTACTCTTCATCCCAAAAGTTGAGGAGCGGAGGCCCTGGATATTCCAGCAGCTTATGTGGAAAGAACGCATTTATATAGTTCAATAAAACGAAATAAAATGGACCTATTTTGTGGGATGCGTGTGGGAACACTATTTTCTATAATGCTAAATGATGATTTAGTATAAATTTCATGAGGCATGCACATATATCTATCTAATAATAGTAATAATACTGATAAGATAACAATAATGATAATGATAAATAACAATATTAATAATTTCTCCGGCTTTCTATCAGGCTGTTCAGCATCGTCATGATCTTTCTCAGTTCTTGGTCTACAGTCTGTGGTCTAGAGGGGGGTCTTGGGTCAGGTATAAAAGCACGGTTCTGTTGTTGGTTTTGTAAAGGGGGGTGGGGGACATTGGTGGTCCTGTTTGGGTTACGGCTCCCAATGGTAGAGGGGATGGGAGGGCTGCGTCTTTTGGCAGTGTTTATGAGGTTTCTTGCGAAGACCCACATCCGCTGTTTGAGTAGATGTATTTCGTCATAGAGGTCCCTTGTGTTGATGTTTGGATGATGGGCCAGGTAGACGTTGGGGAAGACAGAACATCTCGTGTCGATCTCCCTGTTGGTGTTGTGGATTATATAGGCTGGGGTGTCCTTTCTGGGCAGTAGTGTGGAGATCACGATCCGCGCCTCGGGGAATTCCTTGCTGGCCTTTTCCGCCATCCTGCTCACCGCCCTAGCAGTGCCTTCCTGTAGGGTGCGTAGGTCGTTTGTTCCTGTGTGGATCACAAGCCATTTGGGGCTTCCAAGGGATTCTTTGTTCAGGATCCTCATTGCATGGTCTGTGTTGCTGCACCATTTTTTCAGGACTTGATGACCTGGGAACAGCCTCTGGGGGTCCAGAAACTTTCCGTTGGAGTCG
This sequence comes from Somniosus microcephalus, assembly GCF_052327205.1. Classification (NCBI taxonomy): domain Eukaryota; kingdom Metazoa; phylum Chordata; class Chondrichthyes; order Squaliformes; family Somniosidae; genus Somniosus; species Somniosus microcephalus. The sequence continues at coordinate 90,566,500 of NC_140995.1, forward strand.
GTCAGCAGGACCGCCTGAGGGGCTGGTTTTTCAGACTGGGCAGGACTCGACTGATGGCTGGTTGTTGGCTGGGTTTCTGGGATATGTTGTGTGGCAGGAGCAGGGTTTGAGGCTTTCGGTGTGTCCTCGTGTGGGGGGGCATCTGATGGGTTCTGTGTCCCTGTGTGTGAGGACTGGGTAGCGGTAGTCTGGGCAGGACTTGACTGAGGGCTGGTTGTTGGCTGGGTTTCTGGGATAAGCTGTGTGGCAGGAGCGGGGTTTGTGGCTTTCGGTGTGTCCTCGTGTGGGGTGGCATCCGACGGGTTCTGTGTCCTTGTGTGTGTTGTTTTTTGGACCTTAGGAGGTTTGTGTTGCCTGCTGAGCCTTTCTACGGCCTCTATCATTTTGTTTAGCTGGGTATGGAGTTCTTTGATCTTATTTCTTTGTTCCTCTACGGTCTTTATCAGCTTGTGGATGGTGGACTCGTTTTCCGTTTTCAGCTGTTTGAGTTCCTCCGTCCAGTTCTTGGTCTGTGTTTCTCTGTATTCGTTGAATTCGAGTTCTAGTTTGGACAGACTCTCTTTCAGCAGTTTGTTTGCGTTGAGAGGTGTGGGAGGGGTGGAGATGGTCAGGGAGGTGTGTGTCTCTGCTGGACTCTCTTCTTCTTCCTCCGCTTGGTTCTCATCATCCACTGTTCGACTCTCTTTTGCCTCCTGGCCATTGGTCCTATTTGTGTCTGCCTTAGTTTTCAACTGGGGGAATTCCTTTTCGAAGGAGTCCAGATTTTCTACATTCCCCTGTATCATGATCTTTCCTTTTTTGTTGTAGTAGCTTATGGTTAGCAGGGGGTCATCTTTATCTAGATTTCCATCTTTACATATTTTCAGTCTGCCTCCACTGCCAATACCTTCGCTGGAGACGTATGCGTAGTATTTTTGTAAAGTCTCCTTCCATGAGGGAACGGAGTCGGTGTAGAATATGAGGTTGTTCTTCGTCTTAATCCCTTTGTGTGTGGTATAGTCAACGTAGAGGACCTCTGGGTTACTTTTTAGTGTTATGTCCTTGTGTTTTTCCTTTGCTTTATTTTTTGTGCATTGCTCAGGATATTTCATTTCCCTGCTCATTGTAGTCATTTGTTTTGTCTCAGGTAGATAACTTTTTTTCTCTTTTTTTTGTGTCGTGTTCCACCTTATCCCACTTTTAGGTCCAAAATTGAGAGTTTTTCAGGGGTTCATCTTTGATATAGCTGCTCTTAAAAGTTTCTCTCTCTCACAGGTTCCTGGTTCGGGTTGTTTATCGTTTCTCTCGGGTTTCTATTCCTTTTTTCTCGCGGGTTTGTTGTTCTTTTTCTAGGTTAATTAAATTTAGGTAGATCTAGGTAAAGCTTTTTTCCTCCGGACCCGGAGTTTTCCTCTCTCTCCTCGCGTCGGTCTCAGGCTGTTTCTGCTCTGGTCCCAGCTCCTCGGCTCGGCTGTGCAGTCCCGGCCCGGCCCGGTGTTTGTCCGAGTTTCTCCGACCCCGGAGTTTCTCGGGTTTCAGGCCCCGGGCTTGCTCTCTCTCCGGGCTTCTGCCCTGGTCCCAGCCCCTCGGCTCGGCTGTGCAGTCCCCGCCCGGCCCGGTGTTTGTCCGAGTTTCTCCGACCCCGGAGTTTCTCGGGTTTCAGGCCCCAGGCTTGCTCGCTCTCCGGGCTTCTGCCCTGGTCCCAGCCCCTTGGCTCGGCTGTGCAGTCCCGGCCCGGCCCGGTGTTTGTCCGAGTTTCTCCGACCCCGGAGTTTCTCGGGTTTCAGGCCCCGGGCTTGCTCGCTCTCCAGGCCCGACAGTCCCGACCCTATCCGGCACCCCTACCTCTCCACTCGCCTCTTTGGCTGGCTCGGGCCGCTCCTCCCGGTCTGGGTCTAATCCTGTTGCTGCTCGCTCTCCTTCTCTCCGGTGCCTCGCTCGGCCCGGTTCCTCGGGCCTTTCTCCGGCTTCAGGCTCCGTGCTCCGGTTGCTGCTCGGGCTCTACACACCGTTCTCTCTCTCTCTCACTGTTTCTCTCTCTCTCGCTGTTTCTATCTCTCACTGTTTCTCTCTCTCTCGCTGTTTCTCAGGCTCCGTGCTCCGGTTGCTGCTCGGGCTCGGGCTCTCGCCAGCTCTCTCTCTCTCTCACACTCCCAATCTCTCTCTCTCTCTCACACACTCCCACTCTCTCTCACACTCCCAGACTCTCTCTCTCTCTCACACTCCCAGTCTCTCTCTCTCACTCCCAGTCTCTCTCTCTCTCTCTCACTCCCAGTCTCTCTCTCTCTCACACTTCCAGTCTCTCTCTCTCTCACACACTTCCAGTCTCTCTCTCTCTCTCTCTCTCACACTCCCAGTCTCTCTCTCTTCCCCCCAATCTCTCTCTCTTTCTCTTCTCCCCCCAATCTCTCTCTCTCTCTTCTCCCCCAGTCGCTCTGGTTCTCTCCCCCAGTCTCTCTCTCTCTTTCACCCCGTCTCTCTCTCCTTCCCTCTCTCTCTCTCTCCTTCCCCCTCTCTCTCTCCTTCCCCCTCTCTCTCTCTCCTTCCCCCCTCTCTCTCCTTCCCTCTCTCTCTTTCCCTCTCTCTCTCCTTCCCTCTCTCTCTCTCCTTCCCTCTCTCTCTCTCTCTTTCCCTCTCTCTCTCTCTCCTTCCCTCTCTCTCTCTCTCCTTCCCTCTCTCTCTCTCTCTCTCTCTCTCTCCTTCCCTCTCTCTCTCTCTCTCTCTCTCCTTCCCTCTCTCTCTCTCTCCTTCCCTCTCTCTCTCTCCTTCCCTTCCCTCTCTCTCTCTCTCCTTCCCTCTCTCTCTCTCTCTCCTTCCCTCTCTCTCTCTCTCTCCTTCCCTCTCTCTCTCTCTCCTTCCCTCTCTCTCTCTCTCTCCTTCCCTCTCTCTCCTTCCCTCTCTCTCTCTCTCTCCTTCCCTCTCTCTCTTTCCCCCAGTCGCTCCCTCTCTCTCTTCCAACAACAACATGCCCTCAAAAAAGCCTCAGCACTGCCGGGCACCCCCAGCTAGTATATATATAAAAGGATAGTTCTGTCTGTCTGTCTGTCCTGGTATCACTCAAAAGTTATAGAGCGTACCTACACATATGTTATATCAAAAGAAAGCTTATGATTAGGGGAGTCTACTAGGCATCTTTAGTTTTTGGTCAGACAAAAATTGTTCGGACAGTAGACACAAAATGTTCCAAAAATGGAAAAAAATCCGCTCATTAGCGGCTGACCAATCCTACCGCTCATTAGCGTTGAGTGACGTGATGGTTGACCAATCCTACAGTTCAGTGACCTGATGGTTGACCAATCGGTGCGTCACGGGGGGGCGTTTCATGGCATTTGTGGGCGGGGCCTAATCCTTCAAACTGCCGTTACTGAGGTGAGTGGCGGCCATTACAGACCGGCTGGGCCTGAAGCTTAAAAAATTTCTCTCTCTCTCTCTGTCCTTCCCCCCCCTCTCTCTCTCTCTCTCCTCTTCCCTCTCTTCTTCCCTCTCTCTCTCTCTCCTTCCCTCTCTCTCTTTCTCTTCTTCCCCCCTCTCTCTTGCCGTGAGTGCAGGACCGGGAAAACCGGAGCTTTCACATGAGCCATCCCCGACCGATATTGGACACGGGAGTCCAGAGCGAAAGGCGTTCCACTGCCGCCCGGCCAACCGGTCCAAAGGCCCGCCGCGTTAACCATGAGGAACCCCGAGCTCGCTTCGGAGCGATGGCCACCCGGACTCCCGGTGTCGGATATGCTCCGTTCTGGTGCCGTGGTGAGTCAGAGGGAGAGGAGAGGGAGAGAGAGGGAGAGGGGAGGGAGGGAGAGAGAGGGAGGGAGAGAGAGTGGGGAGGGAGGGGGAGAGATAGAGGGGCAGGGAGAGAGAGGGGCAAGGAGAGAGAGGGGCGGGGAGAGAGAGAGGGGAGAGACGGGGCAGGGAGAGAGAGGGGGCGGGAGAGAGAGGGGGAGGGAGAGAGAGAGGGTGAGGGAACTTCCCGCCGACCTCACAAAATGGCGGCCGCCCTTCTTCACCCACAGTCTCTCTCTCTCTCCCCCCCCGGCCTCTCTCTCTCTCTCTCTCCCTCCCAGTCTCTCTCTTCTCCCCCCCAGTCTCTCTCTCTCTCTCTTCCCCCCAGTCTCTCTCTCCCCCCCAGTCTCTCTCTCTCTCTCCCCCCCAGTCGCTCTCTCCCCCCCAGTCTCTCTCCCCCCCGTCTCTCTCTTCTCCCCCCAGTCTCTCTCTCGATCCCCGGGCCTCTCTCCCCCCCCCCCCCCAGTCTCTCTCTCTCTCTTTCCCTCTCTCTCTCTCTCTCCTTCCCACACAGACAGACAGACAGACGAACTCATTTATATATATATAAAAATTATTTCTACTTTTTTCATAACAACATGCCCTCAAAAAACCCTCGGCACCACCGGGCACTCCAGCTAGTATTTTATAAAATATCTGTACCATGTGCAACTTGGCATAATTTCAGATTTAAATTATGTTAGTGGTACTGTTCTCAGACTAGTACCTGTAGAGTGTGATGAAGAGCTGGGAGAGGTAAGTTATACTGCCCCTTCCTGCATCATTTATTGCCTAACTACAATGGAGCAACTTCCATTAGTTAAATTCTGTTTCAAGTCGACGGACAGGCTCAGCTCTCTGTTAACCTTCAATATTAAATTCATAGTTAGCCCAACGGACTGCCCAAGTGTGATTACCTTTTGGATCTCTTGTTTTAGGGTGGTCTGCAGTCAAATTGGCAAACTGACTCTATGCTTTGCATTCCAAAACTATTTCATATTGACACAAAAGCAGGTGTGACTGGGTCATAATACTGGTTTGCATGGGCCAAGGTGCAATGTATTTCCCCCTACTCAGTAATGTTCATCATCAGTGGCTTTTGCTGGGTACAGAATAATTTTTAGTAAATGCAGAGATCAAGAATACAGGTTATGCTTAAGATACCAGGGATGTGCTGTTATGTGGCAAAATCCATCAATGAGGGAAATGAAAGGAACCCTGTCATACACCCTGCCTGATTTCCTTTTCGATTGACTTCAAAAGATCACTTAGATTAATTCAGCACCTGTCAAGGTTAAATTTTTCCTCCTTCTGTAGTAAATAAGTGACTGGAGTTAGACAGGGTCCAATAGTGTAGTGGTTATGGTACTGGACTAGTAGTCCAGTGGTTATGAGCTCTTAAATCCCTCTGTGTGAAATTGAATTCTATTTGTTTGCTACCATCAGGAAAAGAAATGACTGTAAAAAACTGCTGAATTGTTGTAAAAACCCAATTAGTTCAAGCTCTGTTCTTGCAGCTGTGTAAGGTTCTATTTCTCACAAGATCAGAGAGATTTGTTGGTGAAACTGATCCATTTAATCCAGCAATTTTATGGATTTTCATCTGGGTTCCCTGAAATCTGCTGTTCTTTACACATATCCATTTACAGCACTGAAGAACTTCTCGTGGAACAATACAGCAGCCTGAGGACTGACATGAGCTGTTTCTTTCTTTCTGCTCATTACGATCTCTCATTAAAAAAGGGGCTGAGACAGTGCAAACTGTCAATATCTGCTCTAGTCCACAGTCAACAGAAGAGAACCTATGGCATGATACTAGAGATAGTGGACACAACAAAGTGCTCAGCTTTGCTCTCCGGTCCTCCAAGTTGTAGTCACCAATTCCCAGGTGCACATTAATGCAACTTTGAGCTCAGCCATCCATCATTCAAAAGAAAGGAAGCTTTGATATGGTGACCAGGCCAGAGGAAAAAACTAGAGGATGAAATCGATCAACGACAGTAGCACAGATCGTGCTGATCGAGAATTGGCAGCCCGTTTTAAACTGCACCCTATTTTCCTTTCCATTGAAGATCCTTACCGTCCTTAAAAGGACCACTGGAGGTCGCTCAGAAAACGTGGCCAAACACTTGCGGCGCTGATATTGTGGGGCCAGGAGGAGCAGGAAAGCTCCCACTGACCCCACAAAAATCTTCCCAATTGCTGCTAGCCCAACTTCCCCCCGCCCTTTACAACTACACTTCTAGCTCGGCTCTGTGGAGATGCTGCCAGAGTCCCCCACTCTCAATCGGCAAACTGCCTGTGAATGCTGCTTCAGTGCTCCCAGCTTGCCGATAATGTGTAGAAAATGCCTGGCCATCAAAATGGCTCAGGCCTCTTGCCAAGGACATCAGGCAACTGCCATGACTCCGCCACCTGCCGCCTGCCTGCCCGCCCGTCCGCCCGATCTCTGCCCTAATTTAAAATCGACACATGCACTTTTCAGGCTCAGGAAAAAGAGTAGGTAATTTTGCCAAACTTTAATTGCGCATCACATTTCCACCTGAAAGGGTATCCTGTTGGGCAACTAGTTGTGAACACAGATGTTTAGGATAAGAAATTACCAGGCAAAGAATTTCCTTCTCTAGTCTATCTATTGTGAGTCCACTGAAGACATTTGATAGACAGTCTGGTTTAGCTAAATTTTCTTAGGAGCAGGACCAATTTTACACTATTGCTTTGGTTGTGAAAAGTCTTCTTCTTCTTCTTCTTAGGCAGTCCCTCGGAACCAAGGATGACTTGCTTCCACATTAAAAATGAGTTCACAAGTGACTGATGAGTCCAATGCGGGACCTACAATCTCTGTCACAGGTGGGGCTGACGGTGGTTGAATGCGTGGGTGGGTGGGTGGGGTGCTTGGGTTGACGTGCGCTCCTTGCGCTGCCTGCGCTTGGCTTCCGCTTGCTCCTGGCGCAGAGACTCGAGGTGTTCGGCTTCTCCTCCACTTTGTGCGGTCTTGGGCCAGGGATTCCCAGGTGTCAGTGGGGATGTTACACTTTTTCAAGGAGGCTTTGAGGGTGTCCTTGAAGCATTTCCTCTGCCCACCTGGGGCTCTCTTGCCGTGCCGGAGCTCCGAGTAGAGCGCTTGTTTTGGGAGTCTCGTATTGGGCATGCGGACAATGTGACCCGTCCATCGGAGCTGATCGAGCGTGGTCAAAGCTTCGATGCTGGGGATGTTGGCCTGAGCAAGAACACTGACGTTGGTGCGCCTATCCTGCCAATGGATTTGCAGGACCTCGCAGAGGCAGCGTTGGTGGTACCTCTCCAGTGCTTTGAGGTGCCTGCTGTACATGGTCCATGTCTCTGAGGCATATAGCAGGGCGGGTGTCGCTGCTGCTCTGTAGACCATGAGCTTAGTGCTGGGTTTGAGGTCCTGGTCTTCAAACACTCTCTTCCTCAGGCAACCGAAGGCTGCACTGGCATACTGAAGGCGGTGTTGGACTTCATCGTCGACGCCTGCCCTTGTTGACAGTAGGCTCCCGAGGTATGGAAAGTGGTCCACATTGTCCAAGGCCATGTCGTGGATTTTGATAATCGGGGGGCAGTACTGTGTGGCGGGGGCAGGTTGGTAGAGGACCTTTGACTTATGGATGTTTAGTGCAAGGCCCATGCTCTCGTACGCTTCGGTGAAGGTGTTGACGATGGTTTGGAGTTCGACCTCCGAGTGAGCGCAGACGAAAGCGTCATCTGCATACTGTAATTCGATGACAGAGGATGGGATGACCTTGGATCTGGACTAGAGGTGACGGAGGTTGAACAGTTTCCCGTTTGTTCTGTAAATTAGCTCCACTCCAGTGGGGAGCTTACTGAGGGTGAGCTGGAGCATTGCAGCAAGGAAGATCGAGAAGAGCGTTGGTGCGATGACACAGCCTTGCTTGACCCCGGTTCGTACGTGAATTGGGTCTGTGGTGGAACCGTTGGTCAAGATCACGGCTTGCATGTCGTCGTGAAGCAGGCGGAGAATAGTGACAAACTTTAGAGGGCAGCCGAATTTGAGGAGGACACTCCATAATCCCTCATGGTTGACAGTGTCGAAGGCCTTTGTGAGATCAAAGAAGGCCATGTACAGTGGTTGCTGCTCTTCCCTGCATTTCTCTTGTAATTGACATGCGGTGAAGTTCCCCCCCTTAGTGGGCAGAATCCGCATTGCGACTCTGGGAGGAGCTCTTCGGCCACAGGGAAAAGGCAATTGAGGAAGATTCTTGCGATGACTTTCCCTGTGGCGGCAGCAGGGAAACTCCTTTTAATTACCGCAATCGGACTTGTCACCTTTCTTGAAGATGGTCACAATTACGGCGTCCCTGAGATCCCCTGGCATGCTCTCCTCCTGCCAGGTAAGAGAAATTAGTTCATGAATTTGTACCAGTAGTGCTTCTCCGCCATGCCTCAGCGGGGATTCCATCTGCTCCTGAGGCCTTGTTGTTCTTCAGTTGTCGGATGGCCTTTTCAACCTTATGCCGGGCTGGGATTGTGCTGAGATGGTGGCAGGTAGCATGCTGTGGGATGGAATTGAGGACACTCGTGTCAAAGACAGAGTCGTGGTTAAGGAGATCTTTGAAGTGCTCCTTCCAGCGGGCACTGACTGCCTCTCTGTCCTTGATGAGTACCTCTCCGTTCTTGGCCCGCTGTGGGGAAGGGCCTTGGGTGCTTGGGCCGTAGATGGTCTTGACTGCGCTAAAGAATCCACGTACGTCATGGTTGTCAGCTAGCTGCTGGATCTCCTGCGCTTTCTCCACCCACCATCTGTTCTTTAGGTAGCGAGTTTTTTGTTGGACCTCAGCCTTCAGGCTTCTGTAGAGCTGCTTTCTTGCTCTCGAGTTCTGTTGCTGTTTCCAGATCAGGAATGCCTTGCACTTGCGGCTTATTAGCTCCTGGATCTCCTGGTCATTCTCGTCGAATCAGTCTTGGTGTATCCTGATCGAGTGACCGAGCGTCTCTTCACAGGTGCTGATTATGGAGGCCTTGAGTGCAAACCAGACGCTGTGGGCACTCTGTGGCCCCAATTTTCGGCTTGTGTGGGAAATGGTCGGGTTTCCCCGAATGTGGGGTTTCTGACACACATAAAAAAGTGTCAGCCAGCTCCATGCAATTTTCCCTCAATTGGCCAATTAATTCCCAGCATGTGGGAAGCCTTGCTAATTGTCCAATTTGAGTCAGAAATCCCCACAGTATGATGTCATCATTCGTGGTGCTTTCAAGGTCCATAGCAAGCACTGCATCCTCTGAAGGCTTCCAAATGAACCATACAGGATGGCAGAGGAGCCTGCAGCAGCTGTGGCCAGTGCCAGACCCCGAGCTGCCTTCAAATTCGATGAGGCTTCACTGCAGGCATTATTGGATGGGGTTAGGGCCCACAGGGAGGTCCTCTTCCCTAGGTCAGGGAGGAAGAGGCCTCCCACTGAGACCAATGCTGCATGGATGCAGGTGTCAGTAGATGCCAACTCGCTGGGAGTCACCAGAAGAACCTTGGCATTACATCTCTAACTCCTTCCTTTACTTCCCCACAGTACCATCCAGAGCCCCCGTCCTCACTGTGGAGGAGGAAGAGGCTGTGCAGCCAGACTCCTCAGAGGAAGCTCCAACCTCTGAGGGCACAGCGTCAGCAGAAGTAAGCGCACCCAGCACCAGCGCAGACACTCACACCTCAGGGGGACCTTCGGGACATAGAGTAGTGTTGTCACCTGGTGTTTCACAGCTCACAAGTGAGCCTCAGCAGATTCTGAAGACAGGGACAGCAGTGGAGAGTCCTCGTCGGAGGGCGCAGGACTCTGCCAGCTCAGCTCAGCTGCGCTGCACGTCGACCCTCTGCCTCTGGGTCCATCCGCAAGAGAAGAGGTGATGGATCTCCATGCACAGATGCAGGAGTCTCTGGCAGGTTTTGTCTCCAGGGTTGCTGCGAGTGTGGAGTGAATGGAGGAATCCATAGCGACCATGAGCAGAGCCTTTGTGGAGTCATTGGTGCATGAACGCATCACCATGGAAAGGTTGGCAACCTCCATGGAGGAGATAACTTGCCAGTGTATGGAAAACATGGTGAGTGCTCATAAGGGAATGACATCTCTTGTGGAGCGTTGGCCATCTGTTGAACAGAGAAACCAGATCTTCATGGAAGTCCTTCTGAGTAGGACTGCCAGTGCAGATACGGGTCCCACTGGCCCCCTAAAGTGCAGCAGGGTGCTCTCAAGCCACTTCCAAGCGCTGGCCCCTTCTGGCCTGTGCAGCTTCAGGTGAGTGAGCAGCAGCCTGGTGCTCCTGTTGCTGACCCTGCTGTTCCTGGTTCTGCTGCTGCTGCCTCTGCTGCTGGAGATCCTCTAATGGCAAGAAGGGATGGAAAAAAAGGCGTCCCATGCTTCTCGTAGATGCCTCCGCTGAGGAAGCGCTGAGTGAGGGTGGCGAGAGGGGCTTCCCAGGAGATCGCATTGGAGAAGTGTGTGAGGCTGCAACCTTCCACAGCTGTGCCTAAGCCTTGAAGAAGTAGCCCCAAACCTGCAACAACAAGGTCCTTCAACATACAAGTGCTGTCCCTTTAAATCGCAGCTTCTCCATTGACCTGCAGCTGACAGCAAGCAAGCCGGCAAGCTTCACGCCAGCTCTCAGCAGCGGGGTTCCCCGCAGGCGGGTTTGATGTGGGGAAAGCCCCAAAGTTGCAACGGCGCCGGAGAAACTACCTCAGCAAGCTGGTAATTGCTTATTAGTGCTCCGCCAGCGGCGGCCGGGACTGAAGCGGGTCGCGGGGAAACGGCGTTCCGAAAGTCGGACGGGGCGAGGAATCAGGCGGGGGGGGGGGTCCCGACCTGCTTTTTCGCCGATTTTCGGCCCCAGGCCGCAAGAAAAGCCGCCCAACGGCGGCCAGAAAATTGACCCCTGTGTCTCTGCATCAGGTTGTTTGTGAGGCACAGGCTGAATAGGTCTTTCTTAGCGGGGTCTTTGAGTGCTCCAGTGTTAATTTTCCTGCGGCATTGTTTCTGTTGCCACCGCTGTTTTGGGGCTACATTGATGGAAAGTGGTGACTGTAACACTACACATAAAAAAAAGCTTGTGGACTCCACCTGGACCATATGCCTAACTTTTTCGCTCACTGTCCTCAAGTAACTTTATCGTACATGGGTGTCTTTGTACATGAATCACAGAAAGTTAACATTCAGGTACAGCAACCAATTAGGAAGGCAAATGGTATGTTAGCCTTTATTACAAGGGGTTGCAGTATAAGAGTAAAGAAGTCTTGCTGGAATTATATAGGTGAAACCACACCTGGAGAACTGTGTATAGTTTTGGTCTCCTTTCCTAAGGAAGCATATACTTGCCTTAGAGAGGGTGCAACAAAGGTTCACTAGATTGATTCCTGGGATGAGAGGGCTGTCCTATGAGGAGAGATTGAGTAGAATGAGCCTATACTCTCTGGAGTTTAGAAGAATGAGAGTGACATATAAAATAAACATATAAAATTCTTAGAGGGCTTGACAGGCTAGATGCTGAGAGGTTGTTTCCCCTGGCTGGAGAGCCTAGAACTAGGGGATATAGTCTAAGGATAAGGGGTCGGCCATTTAGGACTGAGTTGAGGGGAAGTTTCTTCACTCAGGAGGTTGTGAATCTTTGGAATGCTCTACCCCAGAGAGCTGTGGCTGCTCAGTCATTGAGTATATTCAAGACTGAGATCAATAGATTTTTGGGCACTAAGGGAATCAAGGGATATAGGACTAGGGCAGGTAAGTGGAGTTGATGTAGAAGTTCAGTCATGATCTTATTGAACGGCAGAGCAGGCTCGAAGGTCCATATGGCCTACTCCTGCTCCTATTTTGTATGTTCTTATGCATCACCTCTTCTGTACATGCAATTTCACTCTGCCTCAAATCAGCAGATCTAGTAACTCCCACACAAGCAAGTGGCAAAAAGTGGACAGTTGGTAACTACACTCACTGAATTAATTCCCAAATTCAGAGACAGGGACTCAATAAAATTAACGTAAGTAAAATAACAGTAATAAAGAAAATAATGGCACTAAAGAGTGACAAATCCCCAGGACCAGATGGTTTCCATCCCAGGGTTTTAAAGGAAGTAGGTGAGCACATTGCAGATGCCCTAACGATAATCTTCCAAAGTTCTCTAGATTCAGGAACCATTCCTTTAGATTGGAAAATTGCACCTGTCACTCCACTATTTAAGAATGGCGAGAGAAGGAAACCAGGGAATTATAGACCAGTTAGCCTAACATTGGGAAATTGCTAGGCCCCGATTTTTGTCTTGTGTGGGGAATGGTCGGATTTTCCCGAATGTGGGGTTTCTGACACACATAAAAAAGTGTCAGCCAGCTCCACGCAATTTTCCCTCAAGTGGCCAATTAATTCCCAGCATGTGGGAAGCCTTGCTAATTGTCCAATTTGAGTCAGAAATCCCCACACTATGATGTCATCATTCATGGTGCTTTCAAAGTGTCCAGCAAGCTTCTCCACCTCTGCAGGCTTCTCAACCACTCTTGCGCAATGGCAGAGGAGCCTGCACCAGCTGCTGCCAGCGGCAGAGGCTGAGCTGCCTTCAAATTCGACGAGGCTTCACTGCAGGTATTATTGGATGGGGTTAGGGCCCACAGGGAGGTCCTCTTCCCTAGGTCAGGGAGGAAGAGGCCTCCCACTGAGACCAATGCTGCATGGATGCAGGTGTCAACAGATGCCAACTCGCTGGGAGTCACCAGAAGAACCTTGGCATTACATCTCTATCTCCTTCCTTTACTCCCCCACAGTACCATCCAGAGCCCCCGTCCTCACTGTGGAGGAGGAAGAGGCTGTGCAGCCAGGCTCCTCAAAGGAAGCTCCAACCTCTGAGGGTGCAGCATCAGCAGAAGTAAGCGCACCCAGCACCAGCGCAGACACTCACACCTCGGTGGGACCTTCGGGACATAGAGTAGTGTTGTCACCTGGTGTTTCACAGCTCACAAGTGAGCCTCAGCAAATTCTGGAGACAGGGACAGCAGTGGAGAGTCCTCGTCAGAGGGTGCAGGACTCTGCCAGCTCAGCTCAGCTGTGCTGCATGACGACCCTCTGCCTCTGGGTCCATCCGCAAGAGAAGAGGTGATGGATCTCCATGCACAGATGCAGGAGTCTCTGGCAGGTTTTGTCTCCAGGGTCGCTGCGAGTGCTGAGCAAATGGAGGAGTCCATAGCGACCATGAGCAGAGCCTTTGTGGAGTCATTGGCGCATGAACGCATCACCATGGAAAGGTTGGCAACCTCCATGCAGGAGATAACTCGCCAGGGTACGGAAAACATGGTGAGTGCTCATAAGAGAATGACATCTCTTGAGGAGCGTTGGCCATCTGCTGAACAGAGAAATCAGATCTTCATGGAAGTCCTTCTGAGAAGGACTGCCAGTGCAGAAACGGGTCCCACTGGCCCCCTAAAGCGCAGCAAGGTGCTCTCAAGCCACTTCCAAGCGCTGGCCCCTTCTGGCCTGTGCAGCTTCAGGTGAGTGAGCAGCAGCCTGGTGCTCCTGGTGCTCATCCTGCTGTTCCTGGTTCTGCTGCTGCCGCCTCTGCTGTTGGAGATCCTCTAATGCCAGGAAGGGAAGGTACCAACGGCCTCCCATGCCTCTGGCAGATGCCTCCGTTGAGGGGGCGCTGAGTTAGGGTGGTGAGAGGGGCTTCCCAGGAGCTCACACTGGAGAAGTGTGTGAGGCTCCAACTTTCTGCAGCTGCTCCTAAGGCTTCAAAAAGTTCCCCCAAGCCTTGATCAACAAGGTACTGCAGCCTGCAAATGCTGCCTATTTAAATCTCTTCAGCCCTCAGCGACCTGCTGCTGCAAGCAAGCAAGCCAGCTGTTTTCACGCCAGCTCTCAGCAGCGGGGTTCCCCGCAGGCGGGTTTCAGGTGGGGAAAGCCCCAAAGTTGCAACGGCACGGGAAAATCCACTTCAACAAGCAGACTGAAGCGGGGCGCGCGGAAACGGTAGTCCGAAAGTTGGACGGGGCGGGGAATCAGACGGGGGGGGGTCCCGACCCGCTTTTTCGCCGATTTTCGGCCCCCGGCCGCATGAAAAGCCGCCCGACGGCGGCCAGAAAATTGGGTAGAGTCTATAAATAAGGATAGGGTGACTGAACTCCTCGAGAATTTTCAGTTGATCAGAGAGCCCCGGCATGGATTTGTGAAAGGTAGGTCATGCCTAACAAACCTGATTGAATTTTTTGAAGCGGTGACTAAAGTAGTGGACAGGGGAATGTCTGTGGATGTTATTTATATGGACTTCCAGAAGGTAGTTGATAAAGTTCCATATAAGAGGCTGTTATCTAAGGTAGAAGTCCATGGAATTGAGTGCAAATTATTGACCTGGTTAGGAAATTGGCTGAGCCACAGGAGACAGAGAGTAGGGATAATGGGTAGTTACTCAAATTGGCAGGAGGTGACTAGTGGTGTCCCGCAGGGATCTGTATTGGGGCCTCAACAATTCACAATATTTTTTAATGACTTAGATGATGGCATTGAAAGTCACATATCCAGATTTGCCGATGACACAATGATATGCGGCATTGTAGGCAGTGTAGATGAAAGCATAAAATTACAAAGGGATATTGATAGATTAAGTGAATGGGCAAAACTGTGGCAAATGGATTTCAGTGTAAGCAAATGTGAGGTCATCCACTTTGGACCTAAAAAGGATAGAACAGGGTACTTTCTAAATGGTGAAAAACTAAAAACCAAAGGGACTTGGGGTCCAGGTACAGAGATCATTAAAATATCATGAACAGGTACAGAAAATATTCAAAAAGGCTAATGGATTGCCAACCTTTATATCTAGAGGACTAGAATACAAGGGGGTAGAAGTTATGCTGCAGCTATACAAAGCCCTGGTTAGATCACACCTGGAGTACTGTGGGCAGTTCTGGGCACCACACCTTAGGAAGGATATATTGGTCTTGGAGGGAGTGCAGCGTAGGTTTACCAGAATGATACCCGGACTTCAAGGGTTAAGTTACGAGGAGAGATTACACAAATTAGGGTTGTATTCCCAGGAATTTTGAAGGTTAAGGGTTGATCTGATCGAAGTTTTCAGGATATTAAGGGGAACAGATAGGGTAGATAGAGAGAAACTATTTCCGGTGGTTGGGGATTCTAGGACTAGGGGGCATAGTCTAAAAATTAGAGCCTGACCTTTCAGGAGTGAAATTAGGAATCACTTCTACACACAAAGGGTGGTAAAAGTTTGGAATGTGGCAGAGCCACTAAAGGACTCAGATCGTTTGTATATAATTCCCTTTAACAAGGGACCACCAGGTACATGGTACATACTCATGTGACTCAGCCAACGTTGTCTACCTCATACGTTGCAGGAAAGGATGCCCCGGAGCATGGTACATCGGCGAGACCATGCAGACACTGCGACAACGGATGAACGGACACCGCGCAACAATCACCAGGCAGGAGTGTTCCCTCCCAGTCGGGGAACACTTCAGCAGTCAAGGACATTCAGCCTCCGATCTTCGGGTAAGCATTCTCCAAGGTGGCCTTCGAGACACACGACAACGCAAAATCGTCGAGCAGAAACTGATAGCCAAGTTCCGCACCCATGAGGACGGCCTTAACCGAGATCTTGGGTTCATGTCACGCTACATGTAACCCCACCTGATGCAGGGTCATCCAGACTCGAGTCGACATTGGCTTGTTCTCTCTACACAGATGCGGCCGGACCTGCTGTGATTTCCAGCCAAAAAAAATGTTTTTTGTCTGTTTTTTTGTTTTTCATACAGACCCCAGCATCTGCAATATTTGACCCCTTGTGACCCCACCTCATTGTTCTTTGATGTAATGTTTCCCTGACTGACCTGTTTGGACACCATTCACACCTTTGACTGCTGTGATTATCTCTCTGCCGAGGTGTGATAAATGGCAGTTGGAAAGGTTACCTGTAAACATCTGACATGATTCTCTGACTATATAAGCTGTGTCTTTATGCATTTCTCCACTTCACCTGAAGAAGGAGCAGCGCTCCGAAAGCTTGTGATTTCAAATAAAGCTGTTGGACTATAACCTGGTGTTGTGTGATTTCTTACCTTTAACAACATGTTAGCTACAGCCTGAATCTGTATCTTTATTTATGCTGTTTACTTGTACAGAGCGTGATTACTTTAACAGCGCGGGTAAACACAATGACGTCATGCCATTCATCACGTGATCCCCACTGGCGGGAAGAACGCGATGACGGGACCGCCCGAGCAGTCCTCATGGAGCCTCCGAACTGAGCAGACCTACATTCGATGTTCTCCTGTAGTTACTTGTTTAAACCTGTTAGTTTCCATTAAACTTCGTTTTGTTTGATCGCCTGAGTGGACCTCAGTCTTTAGATAGGAACTAGACATTCCTACATTGGTAACCCCGACTTTTGCGAACAGTTTTTGCAGAAGATACTCAACATGGAAACGAACACCGTTACCTTGAAGCTACCGCAGTTCTGGGAGCAACAACCAGCCACGTGGTTCATCCAGGCTGAAGCCCAGTTCGCCATCAGGGACATCGTTGCGGATCAGACCCGTTATTATTACGTGGTCTCTGCCCTCGACAGCGCCACAGCCTCGCGGATCGTCAGCCTACTTGGTAGTCCGCCTACTGATCGCAAATATGACACGTTAAAGGCGCGGTTGCTACAGGTTTTCGGGCTCACGAAGTCGGAGCGCGCCCGCCGGCTGCTCGCTATGCCCGGCCTCGGGGACTCCAAGCCGTCCGAGCTCATGAGCCAAATGCTCACACTCCTCGGTTCCGAACCGGAATGCTTCCTCTTCAGGGAGCTAGTCCTCAGCCAACTACTGGAGCAAGTTCAGGCTGTCCTAGCCAGGTCCAAAGTCACAGACTGCGTGGAGCTTGCTGCCGAAGCGAACAAGATTTTCGCGGTGACACAGCAGTACTGCGCTGCCACGGGGCGCCCATCCCCCACAGATGCTGCTCCAGCTCCTCAATCAGTGGGGTTGTGCTTCTACCACACCCGTTTTGGCGTGAAAGCAAGATGCTGCCGCTATCCCTGCAGCTTTTCGCTTAAAAAAACATCTACAGCAACCCTGGTGAAAGAGGACTGGGTCTAACGAGCACCCCGCGGCTGCGATGGCCATCGGAAATTCGGGAAAGCTTCTCTTCATCACCGACTCCCTATCTGGTCGACGTTTCCTTTGCGACACCGGGGCGCAGTGTAGCATCCTACCTGCGTTAAATCTCGATATACAGGCTGGGGGCCACGGCCCCTCCCTACTGGTGGCTAATGGCGCGGACATTCGGACCTTCGGAAGGCGGCGGGTCCAGGTGTGTTTCAGCGGCCAGCGCTTCCACTGGGAATTCATCACGGCCAAAGTCTCGCAGGCCATCCTTGGGGCGGATTTTTTGTGCGCCAACGGCCTCCTGGTCGATGTCAGGCACCGCTGGTTGATCAATGCGGCCACGTTCCACTCCATCCCATGCCACCGCGGTAATGCCGTGCCGCCCACTGTCTCCTGTGCGTTCCCACCTCCAGATGACTTCACTCGCCTCCTCGGAGAGTTCCCAGATCTGACCAGGACCAATTTCTCCTCCTCGGCCACAAAACATGGTGTAGAACATCACATCACCACTACTGGCCCCCCGGTTTACGCAAGGGCCCGACGACTGGAACCCAGCAAGCTCACGGCTGCGAAAGCGGAGTTCGACACAATGGAGTGGCTGGGGATTATTCGCCGGTCGAATAGTCCCTGGTCTTCGCCTCTCCACATTGTTCCGAAACCCGGCGGCAGATGGCGGCCATGCGGCGACTACCGACGCCTGAACGACGCCACTACTCCTGATCGGTACCCGATCCCGCATATTCAAGATTTCTCGACCCATTTGGCGGGAAATACTTTTTTTTCAAAAGTCGACCTCGTCCGTGGTTACCACCAGGTCCCCGTGCACCCGCAAGACGTCCCGAAGACCGCAGTCATCACCCCATTCGGCCTGTTTGAATTTCTGCGGATGCCGTTTGGCTTGAAGAACGCTGCACAGGCTTTCCAGCGCTTGATGGACTCCGTGCTTCGGGACCTAAAATTCCTCTTCGTCTACCTCGACGACATCCTCATCGCCAGCCCTAGCAAAGAGGAGCACTTCTGCCATCTGCGCACCCTCTTTACACGCCTCAGTCAACACGGTTGGATTATCAACCCGGCCAAGTGCCAGTTCGGCCTGCAGCAGATTGATTTCTTGGGCCACCGCATCACATCAGACGAAGGTCGAGGCGGTTACATCTTTCCCGCGCCCGCAGACCATCAAGGCCCTACAAGAGTTCCTCAGAATGGTCAATTTTTATCATCGGTTCATCCCTAAGGCGGCCCTGCTTATGCAGCCGTTGTAGGAGGCCCTCAAGGCCAAGTCCGGTAAGGATCCGATCAGCTGGACGGCCGAGATGGACCGGGTGTTTGTCGACACCAAAGGCGCCTTGGCCAATGCAACCATGCTGGCGCACCCGCTTCCAGGTGCCACCATCGCCCTTACCACCGACGCGTCGGACTACACAATCGGCGCAGTGCAGGAACAGTGGGTGAATGGGACGTGGCAACCGCTGGCGTTTTTCAGCCGTCAACTACGGCGAAACGAAAGAAAGTACAGCACTTTTGACCGGGAGTTGCTGGCCCTTTTTCTAGCCATCCGCTATTTCCGGTTCTTACTAGAGGGACGTCCGTTCACGGCTTTTGTAGACCACAAGCCGCTAACGTTCACTATGGCCAAGACCGCCGAACCGTGGTCAGCTCGGCAACAACGTCACCTGACATTCATTTCAGAATTCACCACGGACATTCAGCATTTGTCCGGTAAAGACAACCTGGTGGCGGATTGCCTCTCCCGCACGCCTGTTCACGCAGTCCAACTCGGAATCGACTATGCCCTAATGGCTGCGGATCAAGCCTCAGACCCAGAGGTCTAATCATACAGAACCAGCCCCTCTAGCTTTCAAGCTGCCGACGTCAAATTCCATGCCGCAGGCACCACGCTACTTTGCGACGTCTCCATGGGAGCTCCCCGCCCTATCGTACCAGTCGCCTGGCGCCGAAAAGTGTTCGACACCATACACGGGTTGTCACACCCTGGCATGAAGGCCTCGCAAAGGCTGATGTCGTCAAAATTCGTCTGGAGGGGTATGCACATGGATGTCCGCGACTGGGCCAACACCTGCGTGGTCTGCCAAAAGGCCAAGGTACAGCGTCATGTAAAAGCTCCATTGGCCACTTTTGCTGTTCTGGAGCGTCAGTTCGACCACGTGAATGTGGACCTCATGGGGCCGCTTCCACCTTCTCAAGGTTTTACACACACCCTCACAATGGTAGACCGCACCACTAGATGGCCAGAGGCAGTTCCTTTGGTTTCCAGCACCTCGGCAGACGGAGCCAGAGCTTTCATCTCCTCTTGGGTTGCTCGTTTCGGGGTACCGGCGAACATCTCTTCCGATCGTGGACCGTAGTTTTCCTCTGAGCTCTGGAATGCTGTGGCTCAGGGGCTCGGCACCAAACTACATCGCACCACCGCCTATCATCCACAGGCAAACGGCCTGTGCGAGCGATTCCACAGGTCACTCAAAGCCGCTCTGCGGGCCAGTCTTCAAGGCGCGGGATGGGTGGACAGACTTCCATGGGTCCATTTAGGTCTTCGTACGGCGCCCAAAGAAGATTTGCAATCGTCCTTGGCGGAACTTGTATATGGCCAGCCACTACGAGTACCAGGGGACTTTCTCCCGTCTCCAACAGAGCCACGGTCTGCATCCCAGCAACTCGTCAGCCACCAGGAGGCAGCCAGATGTTTCGCTCCAGTGCCTACGTTGCATCACGGCTTACAGAGCTCCCATGTCCCAGCTGAGCTGAAGAGCGCTGAGTACGTGTTTATCCGCCACGACGCTCACCGGGATCCGCTCAAGCCCCCTTACACTGGTCCCTTCCGCGTCATAGAACCGGGAGACAAAACTTTTTCGGTCGATATCGGCGGTAAACCGGACCACATTTCGGTTGACCGGTTGAAGCCGGCACACTTAGACCTGGACCGCCCAGTCGAGATCGCTCAACGCGCCAAAACGTGGCCGACCACCCACAGTCGCCGTGCCAGATCCACCACAACCACCCGCCAGCTCGACCACCGTCCATCAGCTTCCACTTCAGGGTTACAGAAGTCGCTCGGACAGGCTCGTCAGGCCTCCTTGCCGTCTCACTTTCGCTGGAGGGGCGCATGTGGCGGAGCCACTAAAGGACTCAGATCGTTTGTATATAATTCCCTTTAACAACATGTTAGCTACAGCCTGAATCTGTATCTTTATTTATACTGTTTACTTGTACAGGGCGTGATTACTTTAACAGCGCGGGTAAACGCGATGACGTCACGCCGTTCATCACGTGATCCCCCACTGGCGAGAAGAACGCGATGACATCATGACGTCAACCACTGGACCGCCCGAGCAGTCCTCGTGGAGCCTCCGAACTGAGC
This sequence comes from Somniosus microcephalus, assembly GCF_052327205.1. Classification (NCBI taxonomy): domain Eukaryota; kingdom Metazoa; phylum Chordata; class Chondrichthyes; order Squaliformes; family Somniosidae; genus Somniosus; species Somniosus microcephalus. The sequence continues at coordinate 90,586,719 of NC_140995.1, forward strand.
AGACCTACACTCGATGTTCTCCTGTAGTTACTTGTTTAAACCTGTTAGTTTCCATTAAACTTCGTTTTGTCTGATCGCCTGAGTGGACCTCAGTCTTTGGATAGGAATTAGACATTCCTACAGGAACTCTCTTCTGCAAATGGTAATTGATGCTAGATCAATTGTTAATTTTAAATCTGAGATTGATAGCTTTTTGTTAACCAAAGGTATTAAGGGATATGGGCCAAAGGCGGGTATATGGAGTTAGGTCACGGATCAGCCATGATCTCATTAAATGGCGGTACAGGCTCGAGGGGCTGAATGGCCTACTCCTGTTCCTACATTCCTATGTTTCCACATCCTGCCATAGCAGCATTAGAACTCTCAACGTTATTGATCAGTACCCTAATCTACCATACTTACCATGCTTTGAATGGCCTGTGCCATGGAATACTAACATGTGGGCTCATGTTCAGATAATAAAGTGAGCTGGGAGAGTTCTGGAATGGGCTCTGCTTCTTTAGTCACTGGATATTTTATCATACTGCTTCTTATTTGTTTTTTTTAATGCCACAGTGAGAAAACGTAGTTCTCCGTGTTTATGTGGGATCTGGCCAATTGTGGGTGTACTCGTGTGGAGAAACCTTTCTGGAATTCACAGCTACAGTATCAGGTGGTAGAAAGAAGCTACATTTTCTATATTTAAATGGTGCTTATGACTTTACTTGAGGCGCTTTTTTTCCCTGAAAAGGAGCATTCCCGACTTGAACCAACAAAAGCAAGACCTCCAAACCAACAACAACTTATTGCAAGAGGAGAGGTGGCAAAGCGCAAAGTCACCATCCAACTGCGGAGCAACAGGGAGCTCCTTGCCTAGCACCAGTAACCAGTTTCAATTTCAAATGTGAGTTAACGTGATAAGGAAAAGCATAAAAGTTTGGAGCAATCGCGGTTGTTTCTGGCACGTTTTGCCACACCTGGTTTCCAAGTAATGTGAGCACTGGAGACCATGTGGGTTCAATCTCTCCCTTCAGCAGCAGAACAGTAAAAGGTAACTGGAACCAACCATCCCTGAGTTTGGATATGCCTTTCCGGATGTCAGTGAACCATAGTGATCTGCAATTGATCACATTGCTGTGAACCAGAGAGGTTGAGGTGGCTTTCAGCAACAACAATGCTCATTTTAGACTCAACATGATTTAACTAAACAATTATTAGCGACAGTGGTTAGTGTGGGTAGATTTGCCTTTTTAGACTTAATTTTTCTGTTGGTTTCTGCCTGCTCCACCAGCCTTGCAGCCGCCCACCCGCCACCACCCCCCTACGCCCCGCCCCGCCATTTCAGCCTGTCTCACTCGATTAAAAGATTTTCTCTGTCAAGGCAACCTTTAACTCCATTAATTATTCCAAATCACCCAGTGGTCAACGTTTGTGGGGCTAAGCTTGGCACATTCTTTTCAAGGTGCAATTATCTGACATGAATTCTTTTGGAATTTGAGGCCATATGAACAAAAATGGCCAAAAGGAGAAAAAGGTCAAGGGTTAGCTATACTAAATCTGAACCATTCATGTTTAATTAATCTTAACACAAACTGCTCTAAGCATAGAATTGACATTGTTATCATCCAGCTGGGCCGCTCAATGAAGAAGTTCCTGAAACATACTTGGCTCAACTTGGAATTCCAGACATTCATTATGTTGTTGTGGCTATGGCAACACTGTGCCAGGAAACATGTTATCAATAGTAGTCTGTAAGAATGTGCTCAAGGAAACAAACCCATTGTACACAATGTCTGATGTAAACTTCCAGCTTTTATGTGTGCTTTTTGTTAATGAAGTTTATATACCTATTAGAAATTCGCCTCCCATTAGCACCTCCGGGGGGCGATAACGGGACGATACTGGCTTTGCAACCGGGTGCGGCGATAGTACCGACGCCCGTGAAATTGACGTGGAGGTTTGCAGCAGCGGTAACCACTAGCGCCACGATCTCCTGCACCCAGAGATCGTGACATCATCCGGCTGTGTATCGCCCCGGTAGCGCCCCAGATCCGAACTTTGGTTTCGCCCCCTGCAGCATCACCGGTGATAGCACTGACAGCTGCAGGAGGTGTTGTTAGGGAGGCCGGCCGCTTGGGGAGCGGTATTTAAAGGTAATGCTGCTTGCATCAATGAAAAATTAGTTTTCACCCCTTAGGTTGTTTTTTTAACTTTTTCCTGCTGCGACTGATCAGCCCTGCTTGGGGCTGATCGTCACGGATCGCGGCTACCGTTGGCGATGAGAGTTGATTTAATGCATGTGATGAAATATATGTCTTCATCAGCCCCTGTGTTTTACCTGCATTGTATTGTGTGTACCGCCCCCTTTTCCCCTATTGTGTGTATTGGCTCCGCCCCTGTCTTTTGTCATATAAAGGTCTCAAGAGCTGTATAAGTCATTCTGCCAGACGAATCCGATGTGGAATGACGTGCAATGTTCTTAGCGATTAAAAGCCTTCAGTTGAATCCTTTAACTTCTTGTCTTTGAGTTATTGATGGCACATCAATGCAGAGGCTGCAGCAATGGCCCTGCCCTTCAAGGAAGGGCAGGAGTCTCCGTTCCTGGCAGCGTTGCCCTCGACATTGGGCAGCGCTGCACCCCTACCACCCCTCTTGCCAAACTTTAGCACTCCAAGGGAAGTGGTAATGCTTGATTTAGTGCGCCACATCCTTCCTGGAGCGCTAAACCCGAAGTTCACATCGGATTCACTGGTGTAGCGTCCGGCGCTTCTTTTTCGTTACCGCTAAAGTTATTGCGATACTCAATTTCTCCCCCTATGATTCTGACCTTACATTAGCAAGTAACTTATTGGCAAAAAAATGCCTCAGTTTTCACAATACAATTATATTTTCATTGCAGATTGAACTGGGTATCCTGACAGCTCATAAATATCTGTTTTACCCTACCACACTATGTCAGCATTTGCTACAATCATATTCTATTGTCCCTTCAATGCAATGCTTTGTAAACTTCAACAATATTGACAACACAGGCCAATTTTCCTTTCTTCCCAGATGGGTGGAGAGATGGTGGGGTAGCCATATTGTCGTTCTGCTGGGTGATTATGGTAACAAAGCAATTTGATGCTGTTAGTAACATATGGCAGACTGCGAGCCCTCAGCTACACTATCAGTAATGTAATCTTTGAAAAGTTTAAACTGAGCACTATTCATTTGCATTAAAAACATCTAGAGGAAGATTGCACTATTTAAACACTTTAAAGTTGTTTATTTATGCAAGTTCAGCAGACTCTGCTGCCATATTGAAAAAAAGACTTGCATTTATATAGCGTCTTCCATGACTTCAGGATGTCTCAATGTGCTTTACAGCCAATGACGTATAACCATTTGAGTGCACGGCATGCCTACTTTCAGAATTTCTGGCTTTCTCCTGCAAATCCAAAACAATCTATTATGTGATGATGTACTCCAGGAGCATTGATTACCGAATATCATTTTGGGATCATGCCAAATGACTAGTAATCTATCAGTCGCCAGAACTGCCTTCTGGAAGCAGAGGGATTGCATAAAGCTAGTGCTGGTTGGTTAGTAATGATGTCATTTGTTTCTTAGCTTGCTTGTGTTAGACATCCTGCAACCGAACCCTTAATGCAGCAAAAATCAACCAATGAGAAAAATGTGCGAGTATAGTCTTGGATGAACTCTATTTTCCAATGTCACAACATGCACTCCATTTAATTTTTGCCTCTTACAAATTAAGCATTAAATCAGTGTAGAGCCCAGTTCAATCTGACCATAATCAATCTGGTTAAACGTGCAGTATTTCATCAGTTAGCACACAAAGCACTCAGTGTCCAGTACAGTGCGAGGCAACATTTAAAAAATCTGGATAATATCCCTGTGTAAACATCGTTGCTGTTGTGTAAAATGAAGTCAAGTACTTATTAAATGTATATTTGATACAAAGCAGAAATGTTGCATCTTGACCGTATGGTTTTTAGTGGCAGTGATCATTCGTACAGTCAATAAATGGAACACAGATATAGCTACATTGAAATCAAAATGCTTATGTAGTTAAAATAAATCTTGGATTTGTAAAGCACACAATGTGAGAATAAATATATTTATTGTAAAAATGTCAGAGATTGGAGAAGAGAATACTGGACTATATGGTACTAGCTGCATCATGCCAGCAGGCAGGGGCACAGCAAGACTACCAGAGGTTGGGATAATTCTAATCTTCACATATTTCCATTGGTGCACAGTGACAGCTTGTGTGTTGACATGGAATAAATGCACTTGCTGCTATCCAGAGGACTCACAGACCTGCCTGCTTTTCTTTTTCTGTCTTGACTACTCAGAGAGTGGTGCGAATGTGGAACTCGCTATCATATGGAGTGGTTGAGGTGAATAGCATAGATGCATTTAAGGGGAAGCTAGATAAGTACATGAGGGAGAAAGGCATAGAATGACATGTTGATAGGGGGAGATGAAGTAAATAGAGCAGGAGGAGGCTCATGTGGAGCATAAACTCCGGCATAGACTGGTCAAATAGCCTGTTCCTATGCTGTAAATTCTATGTAACTTGCCTGGTTGTGGATGAAAGTGCTGCTGTTGTGATTTTTGTTTTCTTTCTCTCACTGGAAAGCGGCCTGGTCCTATCATTTCATTGGAGATCTTCCATGTGGTCCATAAATGCTGAAGAAGTCCCACCCTCCACAGTATTATATTGTTTTCTTTCTCTGGAGAAAACCAGTTAAGTGAGATTTACCAGCATAGTGTAGGTGTGAGATGACGATTCCCAGGTAGGGGCTGATGTGCATGAAATTGATGAAATTGCCATCTTCTGTGTGTCACACTGGCTGAAGTGTTAGGCTCGCCTCCCAGCTACTTACAGAGTCAGATTGGTGGAAGCTGGGGAGTGGGTAGGTTATTTGCCAAGCCTCTTCACTGGGGGTATAATAAAACAGTAAGTGAGGGGTGCTCTGGTGGCACGGTGGATGAATCCGCCACACAATGAGACACTGAGCCAAGTAGACCAGCAGGGTCCCAGTTTTTCGATTCTTGGTCTTTGCTGAGTTAGCCAATCTCAGCGAAGGCAGCAGTGAGCATGCTGCAATTGGTCCTGGAATTCCTGGGTTAGGGAAAGTTCAAATCAACCAGGTTTCCTCTACCTGATCGCTATCTAGTGACCCTACTTGGGTCTGTGGATGTCTAGGGATAGCCCTGTGGAAAAATTATCCACTGCCTTGTCTAGACTCACACATAAAGGATGATCACTAAGATGAGGTAATAGAAGGCTGATACCATCTTTGACACATACCTCAACGTGAGTCACTGCCTTCAAAGGAGTTGACTAGTAGAACAAAGCAAAGATTGTCTAGCCAAATATCTTCCTGTAATGTTTACATATTGACCTAAAGAAACATTCCTCCAGGGTTTGTACAGTGTAAGTGCACAGACTAACCAGTCATTTTCTTTGCAGTATGTGTGATGAGCTTGTCACACAGCACAAAGAATAATAGCTCTCAGCTATAATCATATGTTAATGATTGCATTCTTAGCATAAGTGCCAATCGTTTGAGCGAACAGTCAGCTTTCTGGGGACAACACCCTTGTGTCCACGTTGGCAGATGAAAATCAATGCAGACCAACCTATTACCCCACAGCGCTGCTGCAGGAATCTTACCTTCTGTCCCTACTGCTGTAAGTGACTCCTGCTATGAGATCGGGATTTCCCAACCACAGTATGCAGTAGTGGAAGTAAGAACATAAGAAATAGGAGCAGGAGTAGGCCATTTGGACCCTCGAGCCTGCTCCGCCATTCGATAAGATCATGGCTGATCTGGTCTTGGCCTCAACTCCACTTCCCTGCCCGCTCCCCATAACCCTTGACTCCCTTATCGTTCAAAAATCTGCCTATCTCCACCTTAAATATATTCAATGACCCAGCCTCCACAGCTCTCTGGGGAAGAGAATCCCAAAGATTCACGACACTCTGAGAGAAGAAATTCCTCCTCATCTCCGTTTCAAATGGGCGACCCCTTATTCTGAAACTATGCTCCCTAGTTCTAGATTCCCCCATGAGGGGAAACATCCTCTCTGCATCTACCCTGTCAAGCCCCCTCAGAATCTTATACTTCAATAAGATCACCTCTCATTCTTCTAAACTCCAATGAGTATAGGCCCAACCTGCTCAACCTTCCTTCATAAGACAACCCCTTCATCTCAGGAATTAACCTAGTGAACCTTCTCTGAACTGTCCCCAATGCAAGTATATCCATCCTTAAATAAGGAGACCAAAACTGTATGCAGTACTCCAGATGTGGTCTCACTAATACCCTGTATAGTTGTAGCAGGACTTCCCTGCTTTTATACTCCAACCCCCTTGAAATAAAGGCCAACATTCCATTTGCCTTGCTAACTACTTGCTGTACCTGCATGCTAGCTTTTTGTGTTTCATGTACAAGGGCCCCCAGATCCCTCTGTACTGCAGCATTTTGTTGTCTCCCTCCGTTTAAATAATAATTTGCTTTTTTATTTTTCCTACCAAAGTGGATAACGTCACATTTTCTGACATTATACTCCACCTGCCAAATTTTTGCTCACTCACTTAACCTATCTACATCCCTTTGCAGATTCTTTGGGGGCTAAATTCAGTTGATTTGCACCTCCTGTTAGCGTCCTAACAGGGCGCTAATGGGGCGCATATCAACTAGCGCCTGGGCATGGCGCTGCTAACGCCTCCCGTGAAATTCAGTGGGAGGTTAGCGGTGGCACTAACTGTTAGCGCTGCCAGCGATGATGTAATTGCCATGCGCAGCGCCCCGCTTGTGCCTCGACTGTAATATTGGGTGGCGCCCCCCAACTTACTGCCGGACGCTATGTCCGCCGGGGTCAGGGGGGCCTACCTGCGTCTGGGGCGGCACAAGTTAAAGGGGAGGTGGCGGGCGGCCATTTTTGTTGCTGGCCGCCTGCCAGCACCTGCGCGTGTTGCTGTCCCCGGCCTCCGTGAAGCCCCCCTGCAGTGTGCCGGCTGCTTTCCTCCCCTCCCTATGGCCCCTTGATTATCTATTATTACTGGGATGCTTTTAGTGTCTTCTACCGTGAAGACCGATACAAAATATTTGTTCAAAGTCTCTGCCATTTCCCTGTTTCTCATTATTAATTCCGCAGTCTCATCCTCTAAGGGACCAACATTTACTTTAGTTACTCTCTTCCTTTTTATATACCTGTAGAAGCTCTTACTGTCTGTTTTTATATTTCTTGCTAGTTTAATCTCATAATCTATCTTCTCTCTGTTTATTTTTTTTTTAGTCATCCTTTGCTGGTTTCTAAAAATTTCCCAATCCTCTGGCCTACCACTAATCTTTGCATCAGTGTATGCCTTTGTTTTCAATTTGATACCATCCTTATCTTCCTTAGTTAGCCACAGATGGTTCATTCTTCTCTTAGAGTCTTTTTTTCTGAATGGAATATATCTTTGCTGAGAGTTATGAAATATCTCCTTAAATGTCTGCCACTGCTAATCTACCGTCTTACCCTTTAATCTATTTTCCCAGTCCACTTCAGCCAACTCTGTCTTCATACCTTTGTAATTGCCTTTATTTAAGTTCAGGACATTAGTTTAAGACCCAAGTTTCTCACCCTCAAACTGAATTTGAAATTCTAACATGCGATGATCACTCTTCCCTAGAGGATCCTTTTCTTTGAGATCATTAATTAATCCCGTCTCATTACACATTCCCAGATCTAAAATAGCTTGCGCCCCGGTTGGTTCCACAACGTATTATTCTAAGAAACCATCCCGAATACTCTCTATGAACTCTTCCTCAAGGTTACCTTTGCCAATTTGATTTGTCCAGTCTATATGAAGATTAAAATCGCCCATGATTATTGCAGCACCTTTCTTACAAGCCTCCATTATTTCTTGATTTATACTCTGTCCTACAGTGTAGCTACTGTTAGGGGGCCTATAGACTACTCTCACCAGTGACTTCTTTCCCTTATTATTTCTTATCGCCACCCAAACTGATTCTACATCTAGACCTTCTGAGCCAATATCATTTCTCACTACTGCACTGATCTCATCCTTTATTAACAGAGTTACCCCACCTCCTTTTCCTTTCTAACTATCCTTCCGAAATGTCAAATTCCCCTGAATATTCGGTTCCCAGCCTTGGTCAACTTGCAACCACGTCTCTGTAATGGCTATCAGATCATACCCATTTATTTCTATTTGTGCCGTCAACTCATCTATCTTGTTATGAATGCTGCGTGCATTCAGACAAAGCGCTTTTAATTTTGTCTTTATACCATTTTTTCCTACTCTGACTCTACTTTTTGATGCACTTTTATGTTTATACACGCTGTCCCTTCCTGTCACACTCTGGTTATCATCACCCCTATCGCTATCTATGCACTATTGCCTTCTCCTTCCTCTTTGACTTTTTTAATTTCCCCTCACCTGAACCCTCCCCCCCATTCACAGCAGTGATAGGAGCTAGGAGGCTTTGAGCAATGTTTTTGGGGAAAGACAGAGGGGAAAAGCCAGAAGCAGATTTTTTGGGGGGTCAGGGAAGGAAGAGGAGTGCGAGCATTTACTGATGTGGGTGAACGAGTGTGCCAAAATTAACTGAGTCAGGGGGTGAAGGAGAGTATCAGCATTTACTGAGGGGGAGAGCCAGCATGAATTGGGGGGGGAGGGGGGTGGGGGTGGAAGGAGAGTGCCAACATTCACTGAAACGTGGGGAGGAGAATGCCAACAAAAGCTGGAGGCAAAATGAGTAGAGCTTGAACAAGAGAGGAGATGAGTTGCAGATTAACTCTAAAATGTGGTTAAGTAGAGTGCCAGCGAGAAGTGAAGGTAAACATAGAAACATAGAAGATAGGAGCAGGAGTAGGCCATTCGGCCTCTCGAGCCTGCTCCGCTATTCAATGAGATCATGGCTGATCATCCAAATTCAGTACCCTGTTCCTGCCTTCTCTCCATATCCCTTGATCCCTTTAGCCTTAAGAAATATATCCAACTCCTTCTTGAATATATTTAATGAATTGGCCTCTACTGCCTTCTTTGGCAGAGAATTCCACAGGTTCACCACTCTCTGGGTGAAGAAATTCCTCCTCATCTCTGCCCTAAATGGCTTACCCCTTACCCTTAGACTGTGAGCCCTGGTTCTGGACTCCCCGACCATCGGGAACATCCTTCCAGCATCTAGTCTGTCTAGTCCTGTTAGAATTTTATAAGTTTCGATGAGATCCCTGTGGTGTATGTAACCTGTTCCACCTTAAGAGAACTACCTTAAGAGATGTACTACTTTCTCTTGGCTGCTGTATACTGTAATACCGGTGGTGACCACACCGGTATATAAACGTTGTGTAGGGATTTGCTGGGCAGTTCAGCCCTGACCTCCGAATAGTAAAGACCTGTTAAAGTTATTCTTGTGGTCTGTGTCCAGTGATTTATAATAAGCATAACTGGGACACACAGACTTAACAGTGGCGACGAGTCCGATCTTACCCTGTGGCAGTTTTACATCCAAGGCAGCTTCGTCCTCAGAACGGGCGTCGAGAAGAGGCATCCGCCCTCATCATCCTGCTGAGCACCATCGCACGGGAGGCATCGAGAACCCGGGTTAAAAAGAAAAAATTCTGACCACGAAGCCCTCCATCAGCGACAGGCAGTGATCATCCCTTCTACCACGGTGGTGGGTAAGCCGGTCAGCGACACGAGCAGAAAGTCGGCCGCATTGACTGTGGAGTGGGGGAGGGAAAACGGAGGAAAAAGGGCGGAGAACTCGACCACGGACGGTGAAAAGGGCCGGGCTGCAATCAAGGCCGAGAGGCACAGCGACTGGGGCAGCTTAAGGCACGAGAGCCGCGGAGAACTCAAACGCAGCCGGTGTAAAGGACCGGGCTGCATGCGGGGCTGAGAGGCGCAACAGCAGGGGAAGCGTGAATGCCCACGGGAACCGCAGGGGAGTAAAAGCAGCGTCGGGGAATTGAGAACCGCTGGGGAGGCGAGAACGGCAGCAGCACGGCAATCGCCATTGCAGCCAGCGGGGGAAGAAGGCAAATGTGGGAATCCGCCATTGTAGTCGGCGGGGGAAGAAGACGAGCGCGGGAAAGACCGCCAAGCGTGGGAAGCCACCATTTTAGTAGGCGGGGGAAGAAGACAAGCGCGGGAAGCCGCCATTTTGAGAAAAAGAAAAATTTAAAAACTTGCAAGGATGCCTAAACATGGGAACATTAATACCTTTGATAGCAATATCGAAGATTGGACCACGTATGTAGAACGCATGGAAGTTTATTGTAAAGCAAATAAGGTACCAGATGATGAGAAAGCACTAACCTTATTAAGCTCAATGGGTGCGAAGACATACGGGCTATTGAAGCACCTTCTATCACCAGATAAACCGACGGATCAGACTTTCGCGAATATTGTTACTGTCCTGAAAAATTATTTAAACCCCACGCCGCTGATGATAGCGGAACGATTTAAATTTTACAGAAGAACGCAGCTGAAAGACGAAAGCAACGCTGAATTTTTAATTGAACTGCCTAAGCTATCAAAGTACTGTCAGTTTGGAACAGGACTAGCAGATGCGCTGAGAGATAAATTTGTGTGTGGATTGTTAAAAGAAGGAACACAAAAGTGACTGCTTGAGGAGAATGATCTTACGCTTGATAAAGCTGTCACTATTGCAGCATCGCACGAAGCCGCAGCGAGAGGCACTGCGGAAATGCAGCTATGGTCACCGGAACGCAGCACCAATCAAATGGTCTTGGGTACAGTAAAATGTTATCGTTGTGGAAAGACAACGCACGATCAGAACCAGTGCTGGTTCAAAAATCAGGAATGCAGAAAATGTGGCAGGCTTGGTCACATAGCTAAAGTATGCCGGTCAGGAAAGAAGACCAGCAACAAAAAGTCACCGCAGGAAAAGTACAGAAAGGTACACAAGGTGACAGAGAACAGTTCAAACGAACAGAAGTCAAATTCAGACTCCAGCAGTAATGAACTGGGTAGTCTAAGAGTACACAATGTTGGTAATGAAGCAGACCTCCAAACAATCTGGGTCACACTTCAGATAGCAGGAGTCCAAGTGAAGATGGAATTGGACACTGGATCAGCATTGACGGTCATGAATAAGCAAGATTACAAAAGGTTATTCCCACATATTCCCCTACGGGATACGGAGATTGTATTGAAAACATACACGGGGCAAAGAGTATACCCCATCGGGAAGATAGAGGTAAAGGTGGTCCACAAGGGCAAAGAAAGCCGAGGAATGGACTTATATGTGCTACCTGAGGGAGGTCCACCACTACTGGGACGGGAGTTGATTAGGAAAATAAATATGGACTGGCATTCCTTAAAAGCACTAACGGTAGATTCCGGTAAAAAAGATGTCAAACCTAAACGATTGTCCAGAATATTGGATGATGCTAAAGAGGTGTTCCAACAGGGACTGGGAACACTGAGAGGAATTACGGCAAACATCAAGGTTGAAGAACATGCAAACCCGAAATTTTTCAAAGCCAGACCGGTACCTTATGCGATACGACCTGCTGTGGAAGCTGAGCTGGAAGGGCTAGAACATTCAGGAGTACTGTCTAAGGTAGACTGGAGTGAGTGGGCCACGCCCATTGTCCCCGTCATGAAGCGTTCATCGAGCAACAAGCCGGGGGAACCGGGGAAGGTTCGCATCTGTGGAGATTTCAAGATCACTGTTAACCCGGTGCTTCACACGGTGCAGTATCCGCTTCCGCGGATTGAGGATATCTTCTCTTCGTTGTCTGGCGGGAAACACTTCACCAAGATAGACTTGGCGCAGGCGTACTTACAGATGGAAGTTGAGGAAGAGTCACGCCAGTATCTCACGATCAACACGCATAGAGGCTTGTACCAGTATAATAGACTGGTTTTTGGAGTGGCATCGGCTCCAGCAATTTGGCAGAGGGCCATGGAGCAGGTATTACAGGGAATTCCAGGCACACAATGTTACCTGGATGATATTCTGATTACAGGAGATGATGATGAGGAACACCTTGCAAATTTGGAACTGGTGCTCACCAGATTGAAAGAATATGGACTTCGAGTTAATCGCCAGAAATTTGAGTTCTTTCAGAAGCGGATCTCGTACTGTGGTCATGTCATTGACCAGGAGGGGCTTCATGTGAGGGTGCCAGTCAGTTCTGTTGGTAACCTCTAGATGGCACCTTCACCTTGTTTGTTTTCTGTGTTAATCGTTCCTAGCCCTGTTAATTCTTAACGGCCTGTTAGCTGTTTATGGGTTTCACCTGGTTTCTTGGTATATAAGTTCTGTTGTTGCTTCACTCTTTGCTCAGTCCTCACTAGGGTGGACCAGGGAGTTAGTCTTGACAATGTCCTCTGTCTTGACTAGGTGCTCTGTGTGACTAGCCTTTTCTCTATGGCAGCTTGCCTTCACTAGCTGGCTGCCATAGTTCTCTCGAGCTATGTATCTAAGTCTGTGTTCTTGTCTCTGGATTTAAGATGTATTTAAGTCTGTTGTTCTGTTAAGTTGCTTGTCTTGGTAAGGTGCTGTTTGGACTAGCGTGTTGCTATGTGGGAGCCGTTGGGATCTTGTCTTGAGCTTTGCATTGATAAGCCGATTACCCTTGGGGTAGCTTGTCTGGAGTTTAGCCTCGGCAAGCCGGTTGCCCTTTGTGGTAGCTTGTCGCAAGCTCAGTATAGACAAGTGGGCTTCCTCATGGAAGCTGTCCTGAGTTCCTATCTTGACTAGCTGTCTTGTAACTTGTCTCTAGTTCTTATGTATGCTTGTTGTGTTTCTGTCTCTAGTTCTCTTGTCTCTAGTTCTTATGTGTATCGTTGTGTCCCTGGTGTTAATCTAGTTATGTGTAATCTAGTAAAGTTCAAACAAAGTACGGTATATTTGTCTCTTGTCTGGTTTCTGCACTTGGGTCCAGAACCTACCTCGCCCGGAGAGCACGGCCTCGTATTTATACGGCCCCGTGGCTCCCCAACCCTGACACTTCATAAGTCTCCTGACAAGATCGAAGCTGTTGTGAAGGCTCCCGCTCTGGATAATGTATCCCAGTTGAGGTTGTTCCTAGGGTTGATTAACTATTACCATAAGTTTCTGCCAAATTTATCCACGGTGCTGCACCCGCTGAATGCTCTTTTGCAGAAGGGAGTACCATGGAAGTGGAGCGAGGACTGAGAGGGCCTTTTGCAAAAGCAAGGCATTGATCACCTCAGGAAGTGTTGGCTCACTTCAACCCAACACTGCCTATTCGTTTGGCTTGTGATGCTTCTCCATATGGTATTGGGGCAGTACTCACACAAGTTGCCAAATGGCCTGGAGAGGCCAGTTGCGTTCGCATCCAGATCATTGACCTCCGCTGAGTGCCACTATGCTCAGATAGATAGGGAGGCTCTCAGCCTTGTGTGGGGAGTAAAGAAGTTTAATCTTGCTCCTCTTGCTCCATGTGGGAAGTCAGGGATGCTGCCAGTGTCCCTGACGACCATGTGTGCGGGAAATGCATCCAGCTGCAGCTACTTGTAGACCGCATTGCAGCACTCAAGCTGCGGGTGGATGAGTTTTGGAGCATGCGCGATGCTGAGAGGGTCGTGGATAGCACGTTTAGCGAGCTGTTCACGCCGCAGAGTAGGGCTGCACAGGCAGAAAGAAATTGGGTGACCATCAGGCAGAGCAACAGAGGCAGGCAGGAAGTGCAGGGAACCCCTGCGGACATCCCCCTTTCAAACAGGTATACCAAGTTGGATACTGTTGAGGGGGATGACTCACCAGGGAAGGCAGCAGCAGCCAGCTTCCTGGCACCAGGGACACTTCTGCTGCTCAGAAAGGGAGGAAAAAGAGTGGGAGAGCAATAGTGGTAGGGGATTCTATCGTAAGGGGAACAGATAGGCGTTTCTGTGGCTGCAAACGTGACTCCAGGATGGTTTGTTGCCTCCCTGGGGCCAGGGTCATGGATGTCACTGAGTGGCTACAAGGCATTCTTAAGGGGGAGGGTTAGCAGGCAGAGGTCGTGGTCCACATTGGGACCAACGACATAGGTAGGAAGGGGGATGAGGTCCTGCATCAAGAATTTAGGGAGCTAGGTAACAGATTAAAGAGCAGGACCTCAAAGGTTGTAATCTCTGGATTACTCCCAGTGCCACGTGCTAGTGAGTATAGGAATAGGAGGATAGAGCAGATGAATGCGTGGCTAAAGAGTTGGTGTAGGAGGGAGGGTTTTACTTTCCTGGATCACTGGGCCTGCTTCTGGGAAAGGTGGGGCTTGCACAAGTCGGACGGGTTGCACCTGAACCAGAGCGGGACAAATATCCTTGCGGGGAGGTTTGCTAGCACTGTTGGGGGGGGTTTAAATTAACTTGGCAGGGGGATGGGATACAGAGGGGAGCTGAAATAGGGGGTGATGTGCTGCCAATTATAGAGAAAAAAACAAGTCAGCTTGGTAGACAGGGCAAATATATAAGGACAAGGCTTAATGGCATCTATTTTAATGCAAGGAGTCTTGCAAATAAGGTGGATGAACTGAAGGTGTTGATAAACACATGGGAGTATGATATTGTTGCTATCACAGAGACATGGTTGAGGGAGGGGCAAGACTGGCAGCTCAATATTCCGGGGTACAGAATCTTCAGGCGAGACAGAGGGGGAGGTATAAGAGGAGGGGGTGTCGCAATATTAATTAAGGAGTCAATTACTGCAGTAAGGAGGGATGATATATTAGCAGGTTCCTCTAATGAGGCCATATGGGTGGAGCTTAAAAACAAAAAGGGGGCAAGCACTTTGCTGGGAGTGTACTATAGGCCTCCAAACAGTCAGGGGGAGATAGAGGAACAGATATGTAGGCAAATCTCAGAGAAATGTGCAAATAATAGGGTAATAATAATGGGGGATTTCAACTTCCCCAATATTAACTGGGATAGTCAGAGTGTGAAAGGCTCAGAGGGTGTAGAATTCTTAAAGTGCATCCAGGAGAGCTTTTTGAGCCAGCATGTAGAAAGTCCTACAAGAGAGGGGGCGGTACTGGACCTAATTCTAGGGAATGTGGCCGGCCAAGTGGAAAAAGTGCTAGTAGGTGAGCACTTTGGTGACAGTGACCATAATATGGTGAGATTTAAGGTGGTCATGGAAAAGGACAGGGATGGGCCGGAAATAAAGGTTCTAAATTGGGGGAAGGCCGATTTTAATAGGATAAGGCAGGATCTGGCCAAAATGGACTGGGATCAGCTACTTGTAGGAAAATCCGCATTGGAGCAATGGGAGGCTTTCAGAAGGGAGATTGAGATCATACAATGGCAACATGTTCCCGTAAAGGTCAAGGGTGGTTCCAAAAACCACAGGGAACCTTGGATGTCAGGGGATATACGAGAATGGATTAGGGAAAAAAAGGAGGGCTTTTGGCAGATACAAAAGGATAAAGACGGAGGAAGCCCTAGAGGAGTACAAAAAGTGTAGGGGGATACTTAAAAAAGAAATTATGAGGTCAAGGAGGGGCCATGAAATAACACTGGCGAGCAAAATAAAGGAAAATCCTAAGATGTTTTATAAGTATATTAAGGGTAAGAGGATAACTGGGGAAAAAATAGGGCCCATTAGGGACAAAAGTGGCAATCTGTGTGTGGAGCCGGAAGATGTAGGAGGGGTTCTAAATGAATTTTTTGCATCTGTCTTCACTATGGAGAAGGACGATGTAGACATAGAAATAGGGCGGGGGGACTGTGATATGCTCGAACATATTAACATCGAGAGGGAGGAGGTATTGGCGGTTTTAGCAGGCCTAAAAATGGATAAATCCCCAGGCCTGGACGAAATGTATCCCAGGCTGCTGTGTGAGGCAAAGGAAGAGATTGCAGGGGCTCTAACACATATATTCAGGATCTCTCTGGCCACAGGGGATGTGCCAGAGGACTGGAGAACTGCTAATGTAGTACCATTATTCAAGAAGGGAAGTAGGGAAAAACCGGGGAACTACAGGCCAGTTAGCCTAACATCAGTGGTAGGAAAATTATTGGAAAAAATTCTGAGGGACAAAATTAGTCTCCACTTGGAGAGGCAAGGATTAATCGGGAATAGTCAACATGGCTTTGTCAAGGGAAGATCATGTCTGACTAATTTGATTGAATTTTTTGAGGGGGTGACTAGGTGTGTGGATGCGGGTAACGCAGTGGATGTGGTATACATGGATTTCAGTAAGGCCTTCGATAAAGTCCCGCACAGGAGACTGGTCAAGAAGGTAAGAGCCCATGGAATCCAGGGTGCCTTGGCACATTGGATACAAAACTGGCTTAGTGGCAGAAGGCAGAGGGTGATGGTCGAAGGTTGTTTTTGTGACTGGAAGCCTGTGGCCAGTGGGGTACCACAGGGATCGGTGCTGGGTCCCTTGCTGTTTGTGGTCTACATTAATGACTTGGATATGAATGTAAAGGGTATGATCAGTAAGTTCGCGGATGATACAAAAATTGGTAGGGTGGTAAATAGCGAGGAGGGTAGCCTCAGTCTGCAGGACGATATAGATGGGTTGGTCAGATGGGCGGAACAGTGGCAAATGGAATTTAACCCGGAAAAGTGTGAGGTGATGCACTTTGGGGGGACTAACAAGGCAAGGGAATACACAATGAATGGTAAGACCCTAGGCAAGACGGAGGGTCAGAGGGATCTGGGTGTGCAAGTACACAGATCCCTGAAGGCGGCGGAACAGGTGGATAAGGTGGTAAAAAAGGCATATGGGATACTTGCCTTCATTAGCCAAGGCATAGAATATAAGAGCAAGGAGGTTATGATGGAGCTGTATAAAACACTGGTTAGGCCACAGCTGGAATACTGTGTGCAGTTCTGGTCGCCACACTACAGGAAGGATGTGAACGCTTTGGAGAGGGTGCAGAGGAGATTCACCAGGATGTTACCAGGGCTGGAGCGCTTCAGCTATGAAGAGAGACTGGGCAGATTGGGTTTGTTTTCCTTGGAGCAGAGGAGGCTGAGGGGGGACATGATTGAGGTGTACAAAATTATGAGGGGCATAGATAGGATGGATACTGAGGAGCTTTTTCCCTTAGTAGAAGGGTCAATAACTAGGGGGCATAGATTCAAGGTAAAGGGCGGGAGGTTTAGAGGGGATTTGAGAGAACTTTTTCACCCAGAGGGTGGTTGGAGTCTGGAACTCACTGCCTGAAAGGGTTGTGGAGGCAGAAACCCTCACAACATTTAAGAAGCATTTGGATGAGCACTTGAAATGCCATGGCATACAAGGCTACGGACCAAATGCTGGAATATGGGATTAGATTAGACAGGGCTTGATGGCCGGCGCGGACACGATGGGCCGAAGGGCCTCTATCCGTGCTGTATAACTCTGAGTCTATGATTACCTGCAGGGCCAAAAGTTTACGCTTCTGACAGACCACCAGCCGTTGGTATCCATTTTTAACCCTAAGAAGGGTGTTTCGGTGATGACAGCACAGAGACTCCAGAGATGGTCCCTTTTCCTAGGGGCACATCAATATCAGATCGAATTCAAAGGTACAAAGCAGCATGGTAATGCTGATGGGCTGTCGCGCCTGCCACTACCTACAGAGGAGGAGGCACCGACGGTTGACCCTGTTGAGTTATTTCACTCGACCTTCATCGAATGTTTACCAGTCACCAATGCAAGTATTGAAAGAGAAACCAGGAACGACCCGACACTGTCCCGGGTCTACGAAGTGACAGTGAAGGGATAGCCAGCGCATGGTGATCCACTGTTACCGGCATTCTCAGCAAGACGAGAACAGCTGTCCGTCTGTCAAGGAACATTGATGTATGGAACAAGGGTGATTATTCCTCCTAAGTTAAGAGAGAGAGTTCTAAAGGAACTGCATGAAGGTCATCTGGGGGGAGTCAAGATGAAAAGCCTTGCTAGGGCTTATGTGTGGTGGCCGGGTATCGACCAACAGATAGAGGATCTGACGAAAAGCTGCTCAGGGTGCCAAAAAGTGCAAAATGCACCTTCGATTGCACCGCTGCATCCATGGGAATGGCCTTCAACCCCATGGCAACGTGTACATATTGACTTTGCTGGTCCATTCATGGACTCCATGTTTTTAATTGCGGTGGACGCACATTCTAAATGGCCAGAAGTGATTAAGATGACTACCACTACCTCGGAAAAGACGATCGCGGTGCTAAGAACGATATTTGCAAGAAATGGATTGCCAGAACAAATATGTTCAGACAACGGACCGCAGTTCGTGTCAGAAGAATTCCAGAAATTCATGAAGAAGAATGGGGTGAAACATTATACCTCTGCCCCATATCATCCGGCTACAAACGGGTTGGCCGAGAGATTTGTACAAACGTTCAAAAAAGCAATAAAGGCCATGAGCGAAGATCAGATTCCACTACAACACAAGGTGGACAAATTCCTACTGGCATATCGAAACGCCACTCATGCAGTGACAAACCAAAGTCCTGCCATGATGTTCTATAACAGGAGGTTGCGGTCCAGGTTGGACTTGTTAAAACCAAATGTGCGGAGGGAAGTTGAAAAACAGTTCCAGCATATAAATAACAAGACCACTCGGAGTTTCGAAATAGGACAACCAGTGTTAGCCCGGGACTATAAAAATGAGAAATGGCAATCTGGAACAATTCGGGCCAGACAAGGACCCCTGACGTACACGGTAGATATTGGTGAAAATGTAATACGGCGTCATGCTGACCAACTGGTAGAATCGAGAACAAGGGTCGAACCCAGGGTTACGGCAGAGACAACCGTGGAAGAAGTTAGTGAACCTGAAGCATCTACCTCAGAAGTGAATGTACCTGAGGATGATGTCCAATCCATAAGAGATCAACTAGGTCAGTCACCCCAGCAACGAGAATCAGAGACCCCTGAAAGGCGTTATCCAACTCGAATCAGGAGGCCTCCTCAGAGACTGAATCTTTGAACTGTTTTGCATGAAGTTGTGTATATATATATATCTATGTTATTATGTTAAATGGGGATATAACTGTTAAGCTAAAAAGGGAGGATTGTGGTGTATGTAACCTGTTCCACCTTAAGAGAACTACCTTAAGAGATGTACTACTTTCTCTTGGCTGCTGTATACTGTAATACCGGTGGTGACCACACCGGTATATAAACGTTGTGTAGGGAAATGCTGGGCAGTTCAGCCCTGACCTCCGAATAGTAAAGACCTGTTAAAGTTATTCTTGTGGTCTGTGTCCAGTGATTTATAATAAGCATAACTGGGACACACAGACTTAACAATCCCCTCTCATTCTTCTAAACTTCAGCGAGTACAAGCCCAATCGACCCAATCTCTCCTCATATGTCATTCCTGCCATCCCAGGTATCAGCCTGGTGAATCTTCGCTGCACTCCTTCCATGGCAAGGACATCCTTCCTCAGATAAGGTGACCAAAACTGCACACAACACTCAAGATGTGGCCTCACCAAGGCCCTGTACAGTTGCAGCAAGTCATCCTTGTCCCTGTGCTCAAACCATCTCGCTACGAAGGCCAACATACCATTTGCCTTCTTAACCGTCTGCTGCACCTGCATGCTTACTTTCAGCGACTGGAGCACAAGGATGCCCAGGTCTCGTTGCACGTCCCCTTCTCCCAATCTATTGCCATGTAGATAATAATCTGCCTTCCTGTTTTTGACACCAAAGTGGATAACCATGCATTTATCCACGTTATATTGCATCTGCCATGCTTCTGCCCAATCACCCAACCTGTCCAAATCATACTGGAGTTTCTCGGCATCCTCCTCACAGCCCACACGCCCACCCAGCTTTGTGTTGTCTGCAAACTTGGAGATATTACATCTAGTTCCCTCGTCCAGATCATTAATATATATTGTGAATAGCTGGGGTCCAAGGACCGATCCCTGCGGTACCCCAGCAGTCACTGCCTGCCACTCGGAAAAAGAGCCGTTTAATCCAACTCTTTGCTTTCTCTCTGCCAACCAGTTCTCTATCCAAGTCAATAACTTGCCCCCAATCCCATCTGCCTTAATTTTACACGTTAATCTCTTATGCGGGACCTTATCGAAAGCTTTTTGAAAATCCAAATACACCACATCCACTGGTTCTCCCTTATCTATTTTACCAGTTACATCCTCAAAAAATTCCAGTAGATTAGTCAAGCACGATTTACCTTTTGTAAGCCATGTTGACTTTGTCCGATCCTGTCAGTTTTTTCCAAGTGGTCTGCTATTACATCCTTTATAATGGACTCTAGCATTTTCCCCACTACCGATGTCAGGCTTACCAGTCTCTAATTCCCCGTTTTCTCTCTACCACCCTTTTTGATCAGAGGGGTAACATTAGCTATCCGCCAATCCATGGGTACTGTTCCCGAGTCTATCGAATTTTGGAAGATGACCAGCAATGCATCTACTATTTCTAGGGCCACTTCCTTAAGTACCCTGGGATGTAGATTATCAGGCCCTGGGGATTTATCGGCCCTCAATCCCATCAATTTCCCTAACACTATTTCCCTACATATACTGATTTCTATCAGTTCCTCCCTTTCATTAGACCCTATGTTCCCAACATCATTGGGAGGTTATTTGTGTCCTCCTTTGTGAAGACAGAACCAAAGTATGTATTTAATTGGTCAGCCATTTCTTTGTTCCCCATTATAAATTCCACTGATTCTGACTGCAAGGGACCTACGCTTGACTTCACCAATCTTTTTCTCTTCACATATCTATAAAAGCTTTTACAGTCAGTTTTTATGTTCCCTGAAAGCTTACTCTCATATTCTATTTTCCCCCTCTTAATTAATCCCTTTGTCCTCCTTTGTTGGATCCTAAACTGCTCCCAATCCTCAGGTTTACTGCTTTTTCTGGCCAATTTATAGGTCCTCTCCTTGGATCTTATGCTATCCCTAATTTCCCTTGTTAGCCACGGTTGAGTCACCTTTTTGTTTTATTTTTATGCCAAACTGGGATGAACAAATTCTGTAGTTCATCCATGCGATCTTTGAATGTTTGCCATTGCCCATCCACCGTCAACCCTTTGAGTGACATTCCCCAATCAATCATACCCAACTCGCACCTCATACCATCGTAGTCTCCTTTATTTAAATTCAGGACCCTCGTCTCTGAGTCAACTATTTCACTCTCCATCTTAATGAAGAATTCTATCATATTATGATCGCTCCGACCCAAGGGGCCTCGCACAACAAGATTGCTAATTAATCCTTTCTCATTACATAATACCTAGTCTAAGATGGCCTGATCTCTAGTTGGTTCCTCGACATATTGGTCCAGGAAACCATCCTGAATACACTCCAGGAATTCCTCCTCCACAATATTGTTACTAATTTGGTTAGCCCAATCTATATGTAGATTAACGTCACCCATGATAACTGCTGTGCCCTTATTGCATGCTTCTCTAATTTCCCATTTAATGCCATCCCCGACCTCCGCATTACTGTTTGGAGGTCTATATACCACTCCCACTAAAGTTTTCTGCCCCTTGGTATTTCTCAGTTCTACTCATACAGATTCCACATCATCAGAGCTAATATCTGTTAGATCCGTGTATCTTGATGTTGTGTGTCCTTCAATAATTAGACAAGAGACTGCAGGGAACAATCAACAGTTGTTTACTGGATGAGGGTTACTCTAAAACTAACTGTACAGATCCCTACTCAGGGTTTATATAAAGGTGTGGTCACTGCCGGTACTACAGTATACAGGAGCTGTAAAAAGTAGTTCTCCCCTTAAAGGTACATACACTACAATTCCTCCCCTTTTAGATTAACAGTACCATAACATTCATTTAACAATTAAATATCAACTAATTACAATTAACACTTTTAACATGCAACATTAACTGAAAATAGTCTATTTATAAATTCAGTCTTTGGGGAGGCTTCCTGATCCTTTCTGGATAGCGCCTTTCCTGAGTGTCTTGCTCTTGGTGCGGAGGCGATTCTGGCCCCCTGTCGTCGGTTGGTTCATCAGCTTCCGATGCTATTGTTTCTGGGGTAGATGCTACCTGTATGTCGGGTTTATCACCAGGTACGCGAGACATGGGGTTGACTCGTTCCTGTGACTCTAGGATCTGGTCAACATGGCATCTCACAATGTTCTCCCCAACATCCACTGTGTACATTAGTGGCCCCTGCCGTGTGCATATCGTTCCTGGTTGCCATTTCTCTGTTCGGTAGTCGCAGGCCAAGACTGGTTGTCCTACATTGAAGCTCCTTGTCGGGTTCTCATTGATGTGCTGGAATTGCTTATTCTCAACATCTCTTCGTACATTTGGTCTGAGCAAATCCAGACGAGATCTCAACCTTTGGTTAAAGAACATCATGGCCGGGGTCTGGTTGGTGACTGCATGTGTCGCATTTCTGTAGGCTAACAGAAAATTGTCCACCTTATGCTGCAGTGGAATGTCGTCATCGCACATGGTCCTTACTGTTTTTTTAAAGGTTTGTACGAACCTCTCAGCCAATCCATTTGTGGCTGGATGATACGGGGTGGATGTGTAATGCCTTACCCCATTCCTTTTCATAAATCTTCGAAACTCTTCGGACACAAACTGTGGTCCGTTATCAGAGCAAATCTGCTCTGGCAAGCCGTTCCTGGCAAATATGGTCCGTAGGACTGCAATAGTTTTCTCCGTGGTGGTGGAGGACATTTTGATCACCTCAGGCCATTTCGAGTGTGCATCCACGGCTATTAAAAACATTGAGTCCATGAATGGACCAGCAAAATCAATATGCACCCATTGCCATGGAGATGAGGGCCACTCCCATGGGTGTAGAGGGGCATGTGGTGGTGCATTTTGGACCTTCTGGCATCCTGAGCAGCTCTTTGTCAGGTCCTCAATTTGCTGATCAATCCCCGGCCACCACACATAAGCCCTAGCAAGGCTTTTCATTTTCACCCCTCCCAGATGGCCTTCGTGAAGCTCATTGAGCACTCTCTCCCTTAACTTGGGTGGAATTACCACTCGGGATCCACACATCAAGGTCCCCTGGCATACTGACAGCTGTTCTCTTCTGGATGAGAATGCTGGCAACAGTGAGTCGCCATGTGTTGGCCATCCCTTCACCGTCAAGTCATATACCCGAGACAGTGTCGGGTCATTTCGGGTCTCCTTCTCTATATCAGCGTTAGTTACTGGCAAGCGTTCAATTATAGTCGAATAAAATATTTTGACAGGGTCCACTGCTGGTGCTTCTTCCGCAGTAGGCAATGGCAGGCATGATAGCCCATCAGCGTTTCCATGCTGTTTCGTGCCCTTATACTCGATTTCATATTGGTTCGCCCCTAGAAAAAGGGACCATCTTTGTATCCGTTGCGCAGTCATCACCGGAACACCCTTCTTTGGATTAAAGATGGAGACAAGTGGTTGGTGGTCAGTCAGCAAGGTGAACTTCTGCCCGTGCAGATAGTGGTTGAACTTTTTCACTCCCCACACTAGGCTGAGGGCCTCCCTGTCAATCTGGGCGTAGTTACGCTCGGCTGAGGTTAGTGACCGAGACGCAAAGGCTACTGGCCTCTCCAAGCCGTCCGGGAATTTGTGCGACAGCACCGCTCCAATGCCATAGGGTGATGCATCACACGCCAACCGAATTGGTAGTGCTGGGTTGAAATGAGCCAACACCTCTTTTGATGTGATCAATTCTTTGCACTTCTGGAAAGCTCGTTTACATTCGTCATTCCACTTCCATGGTACCCCCGTTTGCAGTAGGGTGTTCAGTGGGTGTAGTACTGTAGACAAATTCGGCAAGAACTTATGGTAGTAGTTCACCAGCCCGAGGAACGACCTCAGTTGTGACACATTTTCCGGTGCTGGAGCCTTGACTACTGCCTCAATCTTTTCAGGGGACTTTTGTAACCCCTCTTCATCAATAACGTGGCCACAATACGAGATCTGCTTCTGGAAAAACTCGCATTTGTGGCGATTATCTCGGAGCCCATATTCCTTTAATCTAGTGAGCACCTGCTCCAGGTTGGCGAGATGATCACTGTCATTTTCGCCCGTGACCAGGATGTCGTCCAAATAACACTGGGTCCCTGGAATCCCTTGCAGGACTTGATCCATTGCCCTTTGCCAAATAGCCGGAGCTGATGCTACCCCAAACACCAGCCGGTTGTATTGGTAGAGACCTTTATGAGTGTTGATCGTGAGGTACTGTTATGAGGCTTCTTCTACCTCCATTTGCAGGTACGCCTGGGCAAGATCAATCTTAGTGAAGCGTTTCCCTCCAGATAGCGAGGCGAAAATATCTTCAATCCGCGGAAGCGGATAATGTACAGTGTGAAGGACTGGGTTCACTGTCACCTTAAAGTCCCCACAGATGCGAACCTTCTTTGGTTCCCCAGGCATATTACTCAATGACCTCTTCATTACAGGAACGATGGGGTAGCCCACTCACTCCAGTCCACTTTGGACAGTACTCCTGAACGTTCCAAACCTTCCAGCTCTGCTTCGACGGCTGGGCGGATCGCATAAGGTACCGGTCTGGCCTTAAAAAACTTCGGGCTTGCATTTTCCTCTATTTTGATCGTCGCTGTTATGCCTTTTAGTGTTCCGAGTCCCTCCTGGAACACTTCTTGTGCGTCAGTTAGCATTTTTGACAGTCGTCCAGGTGTGACGTCGTCATCCTTTTTGGCATCTACAGTCAGTGCTTGTATGGAATGCCAATCTAGCTGTATCTTCCGGATCCATTCACGTCCTAGTAGTGGTGGTCCTCCATCTGGCAATACATATAGGTCCATTTTTGGTGTTTCCTTGCCGTTATATATAACGTTCACCCTTATTTTTCCTTTGGGGTAGACCTTTTGCCCCGTGTACGTCTTCAAGACAATCTCTGTATCTCTCAAGGGTATATGTGAGAATAGCCGCTTGTAGTCCCTTCGGTTTATGACTGTTAGGGCTGATCCTGTGTCCAATTCCATTTTCACTTGGACTCCGGCTATCTTGAGCGTGACCCAGATAGTTTGGTGATCCTCCATTTTGATCACATTATGTAGTTTCAGACAACCCAGCTCCGGAGTCTGTATCACTTTTCTGTTCATCTGCACTACTCTCCGTCACCTTATGTACCTTCTTGTACTTCTCCTGTGGGGATTTCTTGCTGCTGGTTTTCTTTTCCGACCTGCAGACTCTTGCTATGTGTTCTACTTTTCCACACTGTCTGCACACTTGGTCCTTGAACCAGCAATCCTTATGGTCGTGTGTTGTTCTGCCGCAGCGATAGCACTTCACTGTTCCGTATGACATTTCATTTGTGCCATATTCTTGCGGTCTCAGTTGTATCTCTGCCGCACCCCGTGCTGCTGATTCGTGTGATACTGCCACGCTGAAAGCCTTGTCCAGTGTAAGATCCTTTTCTGATAGAAGCCGTTTCTGGGTTCCTTCACTTTGAAGCACACACACAAACTTGTCCCTTAAAGTATCTGCTAGTCCCGTTACAAACTGGCAGTGTTTCGATAGCTTGCGCAGTTCCGTTAAAAACTCAGCATTACTTTCATCTTTATGCTGGTTCCTTTTGTGAAACATAAATCTTTCCACGATCAGCAGCGGTGTGGGGTTTAAGTGGTCCTGTAGGATTGACACTATGTTTTCAAAATCCTTTTCCACTGGCTTCTCTGGGGTTACTAGGTTTCGCAGTAAGCCATACATTTTTGCACCCATTGAATTCAACAATACCAGCGCTTTCCTGTCATCTGGCACTTCATTCGCCTTGCAGTACACTTCTATGCGTTCGACATATGTCGTCCAATCTTCGACTTCATTGTCGAACGCTGTGACACTGCCACTTTTCGGCATCCCTGGGTGTGGTTAGACTGGCTCAAAATGGCGTCTCCCGCGCTCTCCCTTCTTCTCCGCTGCGGCTCAAAATGGAGTCTCCCGCGCTTTCCTTTTTTCCCCGCTGACGCTGCTTGGCCCTTGAACACGCTGCTTGGCCCTTGAACACCGGCTATGCTCTGCTCTCTCTCGTTGACGCTGCTCAGTCCTGAACACCGGCTGCGCCCTGTGCGCTCTACCCTCACTCTTCTCCCGTCGACGCCGCTCGGTCCTGAACACCGGGTGCGCCCTGTGTGCTCTACCCTCTCTCTTCTCCCGTCGATGCTGCTCGGCCTTTTTCTGTGCTGTCGGTCGGCTCTAGCCGCCGCTGTCCGGGAAGGGTCTGCACCGTACCTGTTGCCAGCCCGTTTCGCTGGACCACCGTGACTGGAGAACCAAGCCCAGCTCTCAACAGCCTCCCCTGCGATGCTCAAGTCTCCACTGGATGGTCGACGCCCGCGCTTCTGGACTCGGCCTTCTTCTTTCACTGTTCTCCAGGAGCGAATCCCTGGGAGGTGATGCAGAGTTGCAGGTAGGTTTGAATCTTCTTGTCGCCAATGTTAGATCCATGTGTCTTGATGTTGTGTGTCCTTCAATAATTAGACAAGAGCCTGCAGGGAACAATCAACAGGTGTTTACTGGATGAGGGTTACTCTAAAACTAACTGTACAGATCCCTACTCAGGGTTTATATACAGGTGTGGTCACTGCTGGTACTACTGTATACAGGAGCTGTAATAAGTAGTTCTCCCCTTAAAGGTACATACACTACAATATCCTTCCTTTCAATTGTGTTAATTCCTTCTTTCACCAGCAATGCTACCCCACCTCTTTTTGCTTTCTGCCTATCTTTCCTGAATATTGAATACCCCTGGATGTTGAGTTCCCAGCCTTGGCCACCCTGGAGCCATGTTTCCGTAATCCCAATCATATCATATTCATTTACCTCTATTTGCGCAGCTAATTCATCCACCTTATTACGAATGCTCCTCACATTAAGACACAAAGCCTTCAGGCTTGTTTTTTTAACGCTCTTAGATCTTTTAGAATTATTATTTACTGTGGCCATTTTTGATTTAAACCCTTGATTTCTCTGCCTGTCACTTTTGTTTTTCTCCTTCCTGTCTTTTGCTTTTATCCTTGTTTCCCTTTCCTCTGTTTCCCCGCTCAGGTTCCCAACCCCCTGCCATTTTAGTTTAAACCCTCCCCCAGAGCATTAGCAAACACTCCCCCTAGGACATCGGTCCCGGCCCTGCCCAGGTGCAAACCGTCCGTTTTGTACTGGTCCCACCTCCCCCAGAACCGGTTCCAATGTCCCAGGAATTTGAATCCCTCCCCCTTGCACCATTCCTCTAGCCACGTATTCATCTGAAATATCCTTCTATTTCTACTCTGACTAGCACGTGGCACTGGTAGCAATCCTGAGATTACTACCTTTGAGGTCCTACTTTTTAATTTACCTCCTAACTCCCTATATTCAGCTTTTAGGACCTCATCCCGGTTTTTACCTATGTCGTTGGTACCTATATGCATCACGACAACTGGCTGTTCACCCTTCCCCTCCAGAATGTCCTGCAGCCGCTTCGAGACATCCTTGACCCTTGCACCAGGGAGGCAACACACCATCCTGGAGTCTCGTTTGCGGCCGCAGAAATGCCTATCTATTCCCCTTACAATAGAATCCCCTATTACTATAGCTCTCCCCCTCTTTTTCCTCCCGTCCTGTGCAGCAGAGCCACGCCTGGTGCCAGGAAGTTGGCTGCTGCTGCCTTCCCCTAAACAGGAGAAGAGTACCAGTTTAAACCAAGGAGAGGGATGAATGCTAGGTTGAATTGAGGGATGAGAAGGAGAGGAGCATCAGCATAAATAGCGGGAGGAGAAGTTTTAGGTGAAAGTGCGTCTCTGTGAAGCTAAAGCGTGTACAGCATCTCTGTGAACTGGGAAGACAGTTGGAGTGGGTAAAGTGGCTGTTGGTAGCTTTGGGAAAGTGATGGCTTCATTCGTCTGTTGAAAACCCACATGTGATTTTGTCCTTTCCTTTGTTAGATTAAAAACCAATCAATAGTTAAATATAAAAGTGTTTAAAATTAACCATAATGTATCATTTTAATGTAAGAACTGAACATTTTCCTTGGATTGTGCCCCTGGACCCTCTGGAAACATGTCCTCAGTTGCTGTGGGATGGTTGTCACATTTGGAAGGAGTGTGCATAATTCTACAGTTCTGACTGGACTATGGTCAATGAAACTGAGTTTGAATCCCTAGTTGCTATGAAGCAATTTTTTGTGAAGAAAATTAATTAAAACTTTCTTCCCTCAGGAAAATAACTAATTTCCAAAATGTTCGAGAGAATCGTTTTCAACAAAATTAAGTAAAAGTCCTTTCCTTTTTAGATGAAAAAAATACAATGTCCACATTCATTGTAGATTACAAAATATTGGGAAGTGCACCAAATAAGCTATAAAATTAAAGTTTTATGCAGGAGGGTGCCTGTCCCCAGAATTCCCTAGAAAATTAATCTTGTACCTTCAACAATTTTATCCCCCTTATGTTATTTTCCTCCAATACCAGTGGCAGAATGTTGGGTATCCCTGCAAATTAACTGACAAGCCCATGTCCCACTGCACGTTCTGTGTAATTATCTACTGTCACATGTCATAAGATTATTCAAGGGCATTATTGAGTTTTCAGCTTTTTGCAGCTGTTGTCCTAATCAGGGGCTACAGTCCTGTGGTTTCCTGACCACTATTCCTCCACAGCCCTGATTTTCCATTCAATAATTTAGATGGCTGGAAAATCAAGGTCTGCTGTCATACAATTCCTAACTGGAGCATTGCTCCTTACCAGGAGCAGATCATTGGGAATCTGCTCTTTAATTCTTTGGCTGCTGTTGTTGTTGATCTCAGTTAGACACACACATACACAAACGTATTGCAGAATTAAGCCTTCTTAATCCTTGCAACAACAACAATTAAAACAAAGCAAGCTTTCTGTTTAATCCTGCAATTAATCTAGATGTTATTCAGTGATGATTCCTATTACTTTTCTACTTTGGTTGCTTCTGCATGGTTTCATTTCCATTCATCTGTGTACATTTCTGTCTACAAAACCTTACCTACTGTTGTTATGTTTTTGTCACACCTTTGCATCAACTTCAGCCATTATGAATTCCTATGCTCACATCCATCTATATATATAAAGCGGTTTGTCTGTTTGTCTCTCTGTTTGTCTGTTTGTCTGTCTGTCTGTCTGTCTGTCCGCTATACATTCAAAAGTTATAGAGCGTACCTACACGCATGTTATATCAAAAGAAAGCTTATCATTAGGGGAGTCTAATAGGTGTATTTACTTTTTGGTCAGACAAAAATTGTTCCGACAGTATACAAGAAAGGTTCAAAAAACGGCAAAATTCCGCTCATTAGCATTGAGTGACGTGATGTTTGACCAATCGGTGCATCACGGGGGGGGGGGTTCATTGTATGTGTGGGCGGGCCTAATCCTTCTGAGCTGAGGTGAGTGGCCGCCATCTTGATTTCCAACTATTGATTTATTTTTCCCACTTTCTGTGTGTTTTTTTTCCCCACTTTCTGTGTGTGTGGAGGGGAAATTGTTTTTAAAAAAAGTAAATTAATTTGTAAATATTTTTTCTAAGCTGATTAATTTTCCTACCTTTCACCCTTTTTTTTCCTCTTGACTCACTGCCTCCACCGGGCGCCGCAACCTTCGAGGGTTACCCCACCTGCAGGCCTCGAAGCCTCGGCCTCTCCTCACCAGCCACGCCCGAGCTAGGCACCGCCTGTCCCGCTGGGCCCGCCCCGCAATCGCAGCCATCTTGGTAAAGGCTGGCGGCGCTGGACTGAGCCGAGCATAGCCATCGCCGCCATCTTAGTAAAGGCTGGTGGGGCGGGAGTCAGCGCGCGTGTCAACGTCGGCAGTGGCCCGGAGCGCGACCTCAGCTAAGGTGAGTATGGCCGGGCCTC
The DNA here is from genome assembly GCF_052327205.1 of Somniosus microcephalus. Taxonomy (NCBI): domain Eukaryota; kingdom Metazoa; phylum Chordata; class Chondrichthyes; order Squaliformes; family Somniosidae; genus Somniosus; species Somniosus microcephalus. Next base: position 90,616,489 of record NC_140995.1, read on the forward strand.
ACACGCTAGGCCGCGCACTGGCCGGCCCTCAGGCGCTGATCCGTACACGGTGGCTTCGGCTCACCGCGTCCTGGCTCTGAGGAAAGGCAGAGAGAGAGGGGGAGGGAGGGACAGAGAGGAAATCAGGGAGAGACAGGGGGAGGGAGAGGAGAGGGGGGGAGGGAGAGGAGAGGGGGAGGGAGAGGAGAGGGGGGAGGGAGAGGAGGGGGGAAGGAGAGGAGAGGGGGAGGGAGAGGAGAGGGGGAGGGAGAGGAGGGGGAGGGAGAGGAGGGGGGAAGGGAGAGGAGAGGGGGGAGGGAGAAGAGAGGAGGGAGGGAGGGAGAGGAGAGAGGGAGGGAGGGAGAGGAGAGGGGGAGGGAGGGAGAGGAGAGGGGGAGGGAGGGGGAGGGAGGGGGAGGAGAGGGGGAGGGAGGGAGAGGAGAGGGGGAGGGAGGGGGAGGAGAGGGGCAGGAAGGGAGAGGAGAGGGGAGGGAGGGAGAGAGAGTAAAGCAGGGAGAGACAGGGGGAGGGAGAGAGAGAGGGTGAGGGAGGGAAAGAGTGAGGGGTGGGACAGGGAGGGAGAGCTCGCCTTCTTCCTTCCTTCCTTCCTTCACAGGGGTCGATCGGGCCAGGCCTGAGGCGCTCCTTCCCCCCCTCTCTCTCCAGGCTAATCCCGAACTAAATCCAGCAGTCTCTCTCTCTCTCTTCCCCACCGTCTCTCTCTTCTCCCCCCCCCACCGTCTCTCTCTTCTCCCCCCAGTCTCTCTCTTCTCCCCCCAGTCTCTCTCTCTCTCTCTTCCAACAACAACATGCCCTCAAAAAACCCTCGGCACCGCCGGGCACTCCAGCTAGTTTATAATAGAAACATTGCGCTTGAGTTTCCATGGGGGCTCTCTAGATTGTTTGCTGTGACTTTAGCAGAAAATCTGCAGAAACCCCAGAGAAACGGCTTAAATGCTGTTGATGCCATTTCTACAGGGTTTCCAAAGCTCTTCCGCCGATGCTATAGTGGACAATCGGGAGAACCCACCCCCCTCCTCCCCACCACAGAAATTCAATCCCTTTGTATGTAAACTCGTCATGCTTTAATTGCTCCCTCCAGCCAGTGGTGGCACTGTAGTGCCTCAGATTTACATCTACCAGCTCCTTACCATCTACTGCCCAGAAATTGATATGTTCCAACCAGCTCTACTTCTTTGTTACTCTCATCAATGTTCCCGCTAAGGTGCACGTGCACGTGGCCACGCAGTAATCTGAAAGGTCCCGCGCAGGCCGCTCAATGGCTTTTACATTGTAAATACCGTGCACGCGCTGAAATTTAAAGGGACCGCGCATTAAAAGAAACAGGCTGTGCAGAACAAAGTGCAGCTTACTGGGAACATTGAGTCACATTACATAAGTTTTTCTATTTTAATTATAAATAACAACATAAAATCAAAGTATTATATAAAAATAAGAACAGAATGTATAACTTTGAAATGGGGATTGATGACATCTGCTTACCCTGGTCCTATTATCTCCACCCTCTAACCCCACGAAATATATATATATCTATATATATATAAAATCTATACAGATATATTATATATATATATATTACACATATGCTGTGGTATAATTAGCAGGTACTGTGTGAGTCAAGCCTTTTAAATCTCTGTAATTATTTCACCAGACAGAACACTGCAACAACACATTTTATTATCTTGATGAGGTATTTATGAAAGCCTGCAGAGTTGCTCCCGTCATGTGTCTACATGTGTAGCAGTCAATTATTACTTTGAAATCACTATTGCATGCATGGTCCAAATATTTAGGTTCAGAAAATCTAGATACTGAGATGATTCTACAAGAAGTGGTGAAACAAACATGAAAATTAATCAAATCAGGTATGTTAAAACATTAAAAGGAGTAGAAGAACAGAGAAATTTAGGGGTTCCGATACAAATGTCTTTAGAAGTGAGAGGACAAATTGTCAGAGTTGTAAAAAAAAGCATCTGAGATTTTTGGTTCTATTATTAGGGGCATGGAATTTAAATGCAAAGAGGTAATGTTAAATCTATTCAAATCATTGGTTAGGACACAGTTAGAATATTGAGCAAAATTTTCAGAGATAGCGTGTGACTGCCAGGGCCTCACATGCAGTGGGCAGCTTATTGTAAAATTGCGAGTGTACGGCATGAACGGTATGGATGAAAATCATAGGTAGTGCACCTGTGATTTTCCAATACGCAGCCATTAGCATGTAATGCTTTAGAACAATAAAGGTTACATGGAGATCTGATAGAAATGTTCAAAGCAATGAGGTTTTAGTAAGGTAAATAGGGAAAACCCATCTCCACTGGTTAGTGAGTCAGTGACGAGTGGGCAAAATTTAAGATTACCAAAATAAGAGAAGTCAGTAGAAATTTGTTTACAGAGAGTTATTAGGATGTGGAATGCCCTACCAGAAACAGTGGTGGAAACAGGATCCAGAATAGCTTTTAAAAGGAAAATGTATAAACATTTGTAAAGAAAAAATTTAAAGGGCCTGGGGAGCAGCCAGGATAATGGGACTAAGTGAATAGTAATTTCATGAGAATTTAAGGACTGCATAACATGAAGCCAAGTAACTTTGTAACCTATGGGGTAGCTGCACTCAACATTCCTACACTTTCTTTGGAGAAAAATAGCACAATTACATGAAAGACTGAAGGGGAAATCTGAATGTTGAAGTCACAAAACTGCTGGCGCATTTGTAGGGTGGATCAGGACATGCTTCCCCCAGAAAGCTTTGAATTATATATTAAAATTATGAATTCTGGTACTTCACAGTTAATAGATTTTCAATATAAATAAAACACAAATGGACACTGGGTTTCCAACAGACCAATGGGATTATCACCTAAAATATATCTCAACAGTTGTTCTTCTACACCCAACCCCACCCCCTCCACTATCCACTTAATTGTACCCTATCAACATCTCCACCCTTTTATAGATGCACTCCCTTCTCTCCAACCCTCCCATATCATAATAATACCCTTCTCACTCCCAATTCAACTTGGAACTCTTCTCCCCCTCCAATGCAGTTAAACTCCTTTCTCTCCAGATTTTATGCTGGTATCCTTCCCCCCAGTCTGCAGTGGAAGCTGGCACTCTCCCTCCCACTCGCTTAACTAATGCTGTCAGTCTCTTTCCTCTCCCACCCCAAAGTGCCACTCCCAGCTTTTCTCCTCTTTCTCCCAAAAACACTTCTTCCAGCCTCTGCCCCTTAACCTTCCTCCCTTCATTTCTATCTACTCTCCCCCTTTCATTGCCATGCATTTGCTCCCTATCATTGGCATTCATTTCCAGCCAGTCCCGTTTCTACCTAAGTTCATTGATAATGAACCGGATCAGGTCTCTCCCTCCTCTCAGTGCCACTCCCAGCACTAATGGCCGGGATTGCGGCCTCTGTATACTGTAGCTGGGAGCTGCTGTTTCTGCAAGAGTTCCCACCTACAGCATAGAGAGGCCACAATTACTGCCATTAGCACTGGGAGCAGCACTGAGAAGAGAAAAGGACCCAATCCTTACCAGACTAAGGTAAAGACTTGACTGGGGGAGAAGGCCCAGATTTGTATTGATTTTTGTCAGCAAATGCTGACATGATGACTGGACCGCCAAACCTCTGATCATTAGTGTGAAATGATGACAGCTGGCACAAATGTTCATTGAGACACCACACTCCTTGACTGAGGTCCCAGTGCTGGAATTTTTCACAAGTGTAACCAACATGAACTAGTATTTACAGATTGGGGGAAAAGTTTGGTTGCTTTGCGCCTCCCGTTAGTGCCCTAAAAGGGTGCTAATGGGGCGAAAAGCAACTAGCGCCCAGGCACGGTGATGTTTACGCCACTCGCGAAATTGACCAGACATTTTGCGGCAGCGCTAAACACTACCGCCATGATCTCCTGCACCCGCAGATCGTGATGTCAGTCGAGTGTACAACGCCCCGGTAGCGTCCCGGACCGGATATTGAGTGGTGCCCCCTACCTTACCGCCTACCGGTGGCAACGACAGGTTGAGGGGAGCATTTTGCAGTCGGGAAGGGACTGGGGGAGCTTTATTTAAAGGCGACCGCTTCCTGCTTTTTTTTGTCTGCGATATTTTTGCACCACGCATTCTGAGAGAGAAAGAGAGAAACTTCTGGAGAGATTCAATGCTGTGTGAAGGAGTTTTGGGTACTGAGCAGCACTTTGCAGGTTCATTTTGATTTGACCTTCCTTGCATCGATTTAGAAGAGACTATGGGGGCTGCACTATGAGCTTTTTCCCTGGGCCTCTCCATCATTCTTTCCAGCAGATTTGATGTACAGGTCTCTCCAGGCCGAGATTCAAGGCTGCAATGAGTAGGGTGTGGATGGAGAGCAAGCTCGACCCTCCCCTTTAAGAACTGGCTGGCGTCAGTGTGTCTATGTTCCATCGCTGACTGACATCACATGAGCTTCGCCAGCGCTCTGAGGTAGCGCCTCGCTCCTCGGCGTTAGCGGCTTAAGAGAGTTGTGTAGCGCCTGATTTAGCGCTCCAATCACCTCCAGGAGCGATAGAAGCCAAGTTTGTAGTCGGAGGCGTTAATTAGTGCCAGGCGCTAAACTTTGCACCCGGCCGATAATTGCGCCCCAAACGGGCGGATACCAAATTTCTCCCCCATTGTCTTTAATGTAGAAAATGTCCCAAGATACTTTACAGAGGATGAAAAAACAGATAAAAAGAACAGAACAGATAACGAGTCATAGAATTACATAGAATTTGCAGCACAAAAACAGGCCAGAGCTCCAGAACTAGCCGTACCTCTAGCCAAGCTGCTCCAGTACTGGCATTTATCCGACAATGTGGAAAACTGCCCAGGTATGTCCTGTCCACAAAAAGCAGGACAAATCCAATCTGGCCAATTACCGCCCCCTTAGTCTCTCTCAACCATCAGCAAAGTGGGAAGGTGTCATCGACAGTGCTATCAAGCGGCACTTACTCACCAATAACCTGCTCACTGATGCCCAGTTTGGGTTCCGCCGGGACCACTCGGCTCCAGACCTCATTACAGCCTTGGTCCAAACATGCACAAAGGAGCTGAATTCCAGAGGTGAGGTGAGAGTGACTGCCCTTGACATCAAGGCTGCATTTGACCAAGTGTGGCCTCAAGGAGCCCTAGTAAAATTGAAGTCAATGAGAATTGGGGGGAAAACTCTCCACTGGCTGAAGTCATACCTAGTACAAAGGAAGATGGTTGTGATGGTTGGAGGTCAATCATCACAGCCCCAGGACATCACTGCAGGAGTTCCTCAGGGCAGTGTCTTAGGCCCAACCATCTTCAGCTGCTTCATCAATGAACTTCCCTCCAACATAAGGTCAGAAATGGGGATGTTCACTGATGACTGCACAGTGTTCAGTGCCATTTGCAACTCCTCAGATAATGAAGCAGTCCATGCCTGCATGCAACAAGACCCGGACGACATTCAGGCTTGGGCTGATAAGTGGCAGCCAACATTCGCGCCACACAAGTGCCAGGCAATGATTAACTCCAACAAGTGAGAGTCTAACCACTGACCCTTGACATTCAACGGCATTACCATCGCCGAATCCCCCACCATCAATATCCTGAGGGTCACCATTGACCAGAAACTTAACTGGACCAGCCACATAAAAACTGTGGCAACAAGAGCAGGTCAGAGGCTAGGTATTCTGTGGCGAGTGTCTCATCTCTTGAGTCCCCAAAGCCTTTCCACTATCTACAAGGCACAAATAAGGAGAGTGATGGAATTCTCTCCACTTGCCTGGATGAGTGCAGCTCCAACAACAATCAAGAAGCTCGACACCATCCAGGACAAAGCTGCCCGCTTGATTTGTAGGGTTTTTTTTCCTGCTCTCTTGCCCGTTCTGGCCTCCTGCCAGGCTTCGTGCAAGAATTACCCTTGAGTGGTTCGACCTACTCCCACTACGGTTCTAGACCTTGGACTTAGATGCAGAGAACAGTAGTGCAGAGAAAAGGACTCAATAGACCAGGCTGAATAGCATGAAATGGATGCTTTTATTTTTTAAAAGTTTGAAGCATTACAAAATACATGTCATAGGCACAGATTAAAGCAACTACAATCATGCACAAATTTATGAACTTGACTCTATGGAAATGGGGAACACACGGCACATCGTAAAAGGGGAAACACATTACGATTTCCCTTAACTCCCTCCCCTATACCTAAACTAAGTTTCGACCTGGGGAACCTGGGATCATGCTCACCACTCTCTAAATCGTGAGGAAGGGGGGGGTTCGCAGCCCTTTTGGCACCGCTTTCCGTCGTCACGTGGATTTGGAAACTTCTGGCGCAGTCGATATTCTCTCTCTCTCTCTCTCTCTCTCGAGGCGATGGGGTAGACACAGCCTCGATGAGCGCTCGTCAAGGTTGAGATCCACTAAGCCTGTCGTGGATTTTTGTTCATGGAGTAGAACAACAACCCAATGGGATGTTGAGACACGGGAGTGTCAGGCCCGGACTGTCCTTTTGTCTCCGGCCTGGTCGGTTCTCCAGAGGGTTTCTTCTCCGTCGGCCTGGGTCGTCGATGATCTCCCGACCCCAGCACCTGGGCCACCCTCGTCGTCTTCTCGTCGTGGCCGAGCCTTGTTTGGCTGAACACCGACCACGTTGTCCTTTTACCGAAACCGTCCGTCTTTAAAAAGACGAAAACGTTTTCATCGATTCTGCATCTGCCGAAGTGGAAGGGGCGCCGATCCTGGCCCCGTCCGAAGAAGTTGAAGAAGTAACGTATATGGACTTTCAATCCATAGTTATACTCTTTTGGAACAGTCTTATCTCCCGCCAAATCATAGTCCTGTCTTTGTATTAATTTTGGCGGGCAGAAATCTCTGCAGGGGCGCTTTGTCTTGTAACGGAGCCGGTGATAACTTAAACTGGCCTTCCTGGCCGATAATGTCTTTCAATGTCTTTTGCATTGTCATCGCGGCTCGGTTCGCATATTGATCGGTCCAGAGATTTTCCTTGATGGCTGCTAAACAGTTTTTCCTTTGTACAATAAATGGGTATGAGTGATTTTGCATTGTCCGCCCATATCTTGATGGGCCCCATCCTGTACTTGTAATCCATTGAATATGTATGCTGTTCCTCTGAGTTTCGGTTCCCAGATACTGGCTTTCGCGGGCTCACTGTCTTCAATCCACAAGCCTGTCTGGCTTGCAGTAACAGAAATAAAATGGTTCAGAAACTGATCACGGGGCCTGGCGGCCATTTTGTATGCCCTTTTATCAAAGGTTTTTCTGTGCAAGCTTACTTTGGTCAATAAACAGTCTTATTTTATCCAGTTTTTCTTGCGTGAATTTTGCTGAAAATTGCGAATCTTACAGGCCCCCCTGTGATACTGATAGCTTGCTTAAAGTATCAATAATCCTTGATGAGCAAATTTTCCCTGATTCCCCACATCCAAACATTCCTGGCACTTAGCTATCTATGACCCTCACGACACATGCAGTTCCCATTTCCGCAGAAAACGAAAATTACCTTTTGTACATTTGGACAATCATAGACAGCGTATTTTAAACTATAACACATTCACTTGTCAGATGTGCGGGGGTTGATACCCCCTGGCACCATCTGCATGCATCTTTTATTAATCCAAAAAACTTAAGAACGACTAATAACATAACAATACTTATTTCCTTATAACCCAAAACAATCACAAAAAAATTTAAAATGGAGGGACGCTTAATCTTAGACTAGCAGCTTAGAGTGGGGTATCTGCTTCCCCCATTCGCACATAGCGTTCTCTCCATTCTCCTGTGTTCTCGTGCCTCTGGAGGCGTTTGCCTCTTTTGCAATGCACGAAGAGCAAAAATATCACAATCAAAACCTGACATACTACTAGGATATGGGATGCTATTCTAATCCAGGCGGGGACCTCTATGTTGGTGAACAAGTCCCACCATGGTGGGATGGTTATGTCCAATATGTCTTTTCCTATCTCTAAAGTCTTCTGCTCCAGTGTGTAGAAATGTTTCTGTGAAATTATAACGGCTTTTAAAATCTTGGTGAGGTGTTCGGGAAGAGGGGGAATGACATAACCAAAATGCGCGACAAATCGTTGTAAGTCTGTGAAATTCTCTTTGATAGTGATGTGAACGGTGGAGGGCGCAGGAATGGGGACAATTCGTTGTTGTGCCACTTGAACCTCGGCCCTGGGTTTGAAACAGAAACTGCTATCACCGACCGAACACCACTCGTGTTGTCCATATCGGTACTGAGGCGCTGCAGTGGTGACGCAGTATGTCCCACCCCCGATATATGCTACCTGTGGGGGCACATGGTCCTCTGCCATTGCCTCCATGGTGCAATTCACCGGCTTTGCGCTAGCAGTCCTGAACCCGCACTGCGGTTTCAGAAAGGCGTTCAAGTGCTGGGGACACAGGATGATGTGTGCTCCCCGGCTCCGACATCCCGAGAGGTCGGTGCCTGTCATCATACGCTCCCATCTGATGACGTAAGGCGGGACCACTGCGTAACGAATGTGTGCGCCCCCCCGAATGACTCCAATGTTCTCTACTCTGTACACCGGGGCGGGCTTTGCTGCGGGACCCAACACCGGCATTCTTACTACTATTCCCATAATAGTGTGATTTGAATGTCCGCAGTCCACTGGGACTGGGTATGCTTCTGCGGCTAGTCTGAGCTGGCACGGGCTTAATGCATTCTCAAAAGGGTGGAGCGCTTGCAAGTGCTTGTTGCTGATCCAGGACGGGACCAAACCCTGTTTTAAATCCTCAAGATTACTGCGGCCCTCGCCCAGTAACCACGCCCCGTACAGCACACAGGCCTCGTTTTGCGCAGCTTGATCGGACGCATTCCGATCCTCCTTAATGAGTGCATTTACCGTTCTCGCGTGTTTCTCCAGCTCAGCAATTATGTCCTTAAAGTGTAGTGTCATGGCCTGGTCCTCATGTAGCTCAGAACCCACTACCTTATTTTCGTCTGTCAATATGTTCCTTAACTGGGCTTTTAAACCGTTGATCTGTGTCTGCAGCTCCACGTTATCTAGAGCGTTGACAACAGACGTCCCGGTATTAAAAGCAGTGAATATGTCATTTACAGTACCCCTTCTTTGCCTCCCGACTTGATCCAAAACTTCTGGCGGTGTGGTGTATAATTTGTCTCTGTCGATGTTGGCAAAGTCAAATTCGTAAAATTGTCTAAACATACGGGTTAACAGGACCTGGTATAATTGTTCTGTTTCTTTGGGACACCACTCCGGCAATCTTACCTCAGTGAGATTTAAAATCACTGAGGCCACCGCGTAGTGTACCCCTTGGTACAGCACCTGACCGGTGGGTACCAATACTAAACCGTTCCCGGGTCCCTTGGTGGTGGTTGGGCACCCTCCTTTCTGGGCTAGTGCTACCGGAAGCGTGGGCAGGGGCTTGCGTGGGCGGGTGATGAGTTCAGTGGCGTTCACCGGAATAGGGGAGTATGGGGCTCCGCACGCTCGAGTGCTGACATCCCATCTCATCCCCTTCCCTTCATCCTGCCACTGCCTCTGGAAGAAGATGGACACGCCCTTGGGGCAGACGTGTCTCGAACCCCACATACAGACATATATTCCCTCATCTGGTTCCCACCATTTGTCCCAACACACACGTAATTGTTCGTGAGTTCCCGTAATAGTCCGATGGGTATTATTACCCAGTCGCTCCCACTCGACCGTAGAGTTTCTCATGTCCTTTCCCAGCTTTCGTAGCCACCACCATCGCCTTAGTGGTACGTTCCCATTGCACACCAGACAAATCCTCTTTCCCACGGTGACGCTGACTCTGGGCGCAAGGATCCTCACTCGAGGGCACGTTAACGAAGTCTCTTGGTAGGCAAAACCGAAGTTGCTGGAATATTCCGTGGAATTTGTTCCCAACCAACCTGGCCATCTCCCTTGGTGGAAGTAGGTGGCGGTTTCCTCAACCTCTCGCTTCCCCGTCCCATCCGTTGCGATGGGGGCCGTGTCCCCGGAGCATCCGAAAATGATGACGTCCTTGGTGCGGCCTCGGTAGGCCCACCCGCACCCGATCGCCATGAACGCGATGAAAATCCTTTCCATCATATCCCAGGTTTCTGTAACCAACAAAATGATGTAGCCGGGCTCCCGATAGGTGCTGGCCTAAATTAATTGGACGCGCGGGTTCCTGGACCCCGCTCCCTAACAAACACACATACCGGGCAGACCTCAAAATTGTACTCTTAACACCATATACTTTACATTCCTTAAAACTATGACCATAATTACCTAACTTAACTTATGTACAGCGCCGCCCTCCGTGGGGCGGCTTTCCGAATCCCTATGAGGCCTGTCGTGTGCCACACCCTGCGGTGGGGCTGCATTGATCTTTGGCTTTGATCCCCCGCAGCCTGTCACTGCTGAACGGGGATCATGCCTTCCTGGGGCTGCTCTAAACCGTGGTTGGGAAGGATGGGGAGAATCTGGCCAAAATTTTCTGGGCTGTGGCGCTCGAGCCGACCTACGAGGGGCTGCTTTGGGTCGGGCTCCCGGGGCCGATGGACCGGGGGTTGGGACTGTTACCGTCACAGCCTGTGGTTCCTCCACAGCTGCCGGCTCCAGCTCCCCTTCCTCAGGCTCCACCCCCCGGGGAATCGGGATCTGTGGCTTCTGACTCCACCTCACCTGTCCCTACAGGTAGTGGGTCTCCGCCCCCATTCCCTACCTCCCCCAAGCTTGAGTCGAGGGCGGGATCGTCGCCCTCTGACTCTTCCTCCTCCATGACTGGGTCTAAGGCGGGGTCGAGCTGTTCGTGCTCTCTCCTGCCTAAATCCCATTCAACAGATGAGACCTCCCACTCCAATGGGATGGCCTCTCCCTTTACGCAGGCTACGGTACCAGCCTGTGTGGTCTGTGACTCTGTTACAGGCTGAGGATCTTTGTTCTCCGACCTGGTTCCCTTTGATGGCCCTTGTGCACCCGATTTAAATAGTTTACACTGGTTGATGTGAAACCATTTGGTACGTCGGGGCGTTTTCACTGCATAAACCATGGGGCTGGCCTTGTCCACAATGCTGTAGGGCCCCATGTACAGTGGTTCAAAACTCCCTACCCTGGCGTAGTTTCGGACCATGACCTGGTCTCCGACTACCCACTCTTGTTGTTTCCGAGGTTCCAACAACAGTTTATTTCCCTGGTGCTGTCTTCCCATGTTCCCAGCCGCCTGCCCATAAATCTGTCTCAGGCGCTCCAAGAGGGTTTGGGCGAATTTGTCCCGTTTCACCTCTCGGAGCTGGCCCTCAGTGAGCACCGGGGCTAGTACATGGGTGGGTGTTCGCATGATCCTTCCAGTCATTAACTCGTGCGGGGAATACCCCGTGCTTTTGGACTGGCTGGCTCGGATCCCCATGAGGACTAAAGGTAGGACCTCCGCCCATTTCTGGGGCGAGCCCATTGTCTCTTTCCTCAGCTTTTCCTTGAGGGTCCGATTCATACGCTCAACAATCCCGGATGACTGGGGATTGTATGCTATGTGCCACTTTCCCTCAATGCCCAAGAGCATGAGGGCGTTCTGCATTACTTGACCGGTGAACTGACTCCCCTGGTCGGACTCTACAAAACGGGGGAGTCCCCACCGTGAGAACACTTCTCGAATCAAGATCTTAGCAGTACCCAGTGCCGTAGCTGTTCTGCACGGGAAGGCTTCTACCCATTTGGTGAACACGTCTACCAGGACAAGGCAGTACTTATAGCCTCCCTGGGCGGCGGGCAGGAGCCCTATGTAGTCGACCTGAATCGACTGCCATGGTCCCTCTACCCTCCTGATGTGCCCCATGGGCACCTTCCTTTTGTGGGGGTCTGGGTTGTTAGCAGCACACACAAGACAGCTTGCGCAGAACTCGCGGACATCGTCCCGAAGTCCCGGCCACCATCCCGCCTGCTCCACCCGTTGCCAGGTGACCTCAGGTCTGTGGTGTCCCGCTCCTGGACCCTCGTGGGCCAATTGCAGGAATTCCCTCCGGTGCTGCTGCGGCACAACCCACTGCTCCTCTTGGAACAGCATACCTTCTTTGACTGTGAGGGCTGCCGTACTGTACGGACCTTCTACCTGTTTGCCCTCTGTGATGGCTTTTAGGACTGCTTTTAGGGCGGGATCCAGGGTTTGGATGGTCTTTAGGTCTGGGGACGGTGTCACCCCTGTGTTCCCGGGAATTCCCTCCCTGCCTTGGATCGCCGCCACGGGTCCGGGTTCGTATGGGTCCCAGAGAATGCCGTTGCGGGCACCCTCCCTGGCTAGCGCATCCGCCTGCTGGTTGCCCTGACTGCGGGGTTCTGTGGTGGAGTGAGCCTTCACCTTATGGATGAACACCTCTCCTTTCTCCCCCACAGCTGCTAGGATCTTCTCCAGCAAGGGCTTAACTGTTAAAGGCCGCCCGTCCGCGGAGGTGTACCCGCGTCGGGACCAGATGGCGAGGTACTCTGTACACGAATTGCACGTGAACATGCTGTCTGAGCAAATCGTGTATGGGGTTGGGAAAATCTCGGGGTGGGTAACCACATACGCCACCGCGGACAGTTCAGCCTGCTGCGCGCTCATAGTGCTGGGGAGCTTAATTGCCAGGGCAATGTTTGCCGCAGGGTCATAAACTCCACACCCTGTGAGTCGCTTGCCGTCAGCTACAGTGCTAGAACCGTCTACGTAGATCTCGCGGCCTGTGGGATGTATCCCGGCCCGTAAACCTATGTTAACTTCCCATACCCCTTCTACGGAACATTGATGGACTGTCCCGGGATATGCCATATTGGCTGCGAGCCTTGGCGCGCAGAGGCCTTTAACTTTGAGATCCATCTGGGAAAGGAGGAGGGTCCAGCGCGCAATCCGAGCGCTGCTTACGGTCCCATCCTTAATCCTCCCATCCAGAAGCATCTTCGTGGGGGTGTGATGGGTGAGGAGCGTAATGGGAGAGGTCCCTGTGAAGATCACTGATCTGTTCACAGCCCAATGCGTGGCCAGGAGATGCCGTTCGCAATTGGAGAAACTCCTCTCCACATCCGTGAGCACCCTGGAGGAATAAACTACTGGTCTTAGCTTGCCGTGCCGCTCTTGGAGCAGCACTGCGCTCAGGCTGTCCCCACTAGCGGCTACCTCCAGAAAGAACTCCTCTCCCCCATCTATGGCCCCTAGGGCTGGCGCGGTATGCAGATCTCTTTTCAACTTCTCGAACGCCGCCTGGCACCCCTTGTCCCAAGACCACTCGACTCCCTTGTGTAAGAGCCGAAGTAGCGGGGCCGCTGTGGCAGCATAGTCCTCGATGAAATCTCTGCAGTACCCGGTCAATCCCAAAAAGGACCTTACACCCGTTACTGTGTTGGGAATCGGCAGATCTTGTATAGATTCCCGCCTGGCCTTATCTATGGCTCTTTCTCCCTCGCGGATGGCCAGACCCAGGAATTTGACTTCCTGCTGGCCGATCTGGGCTTTCTTTGGGTTTACTTTGAAACCCTTCCTTTCTAACAGTTCCAACAATTCGGCTAACAGTGGGCCATGCTGCTCCCTTGTATCTGTGAACAGGAGTAAGTCGTCCACATACTGCACTATCTGGTTGGGCTGGCTGAACTCTTTCAAACTCCCCGCCATGCACTGATGGAAAATGCTGGGGCTGTTGTGAAAACCCTGTGGTAAGCAGTTCCAAGTGTACTGTTGCCCTTTGAATGTGAAGGCAAACTTGTACTGGTCCTCCCGCCGCAGCGGAATGGACCAAAAACCGTTCGAGATGTCCAGCACTGTGAATGTGGTCGCCGATGCTGGAATACTCCCTATTAAGTCTGCAACTGCTGCTACCGTGGGCGCGCAGGCCGGGATATTACTATTGAGGACTCTGTAGTCCACCGTGGCTCTCCACGAATTGTCCGGTTTCTTTACCGGCCATAATGGGGAGTTTACGTGGGTGGCTATCGTCCTCAACACGCCCTGCTGTACCAATGAAGATATTGCTGTCTCCATGTCGGGTTCTGCCTCCTTGGGGAAATTATACTGCTTTTGGGGTCGGATCATGGGGTCCCCGTCTACGCTGACTTCGAACACAGTGACTCTCCCGCAGTCGTGCTTGTGGGTGGCGAACGCGGTCAGATTTTCTGACACACACGCCTGCAAGTCCGTTGGGACGTTTGTTATCATGAGCTCGAGATCGTAACCTCCTGACGGCTTCATAGTGCACAGGGTCCCCTTTTCTTCCTTCCCCGGGATTACGACTACCTTACCTAAACCGCCCTCGGCTCCCCAGAGACAGTGATTTCTCAGGTCCACGAGGATCCCGTGTTCCACCAAGAAATCAGCCCCGAGGATGCCTTCCCCCCCCCCTCATTCCACTTCAATAGGATGCACGTCCATGTGGTGTGGAGTGCTCCCAACTGAATGGAGAGCGGGAGGGAGTACGCGCCAGCCTGTTCTTTACCTGTGAAACCCGCTACTAAATATGGAGCCTGGGCGGACAGAGGTGAGGCAAAAGGTTTGTCCGTGTGGATCACGGTACACGAAGCTCCCGTATCCAACAGGTAACTACCCCTTTGTTTCTTCACCTCCATCTCCACCACAGGTCTTCTCCAAGCGTCATAGCGGAGCGGACACAAGTAGACGGGCTGCGCGGGCGTCAGTCATTTAGGTGTTTCAGCTGGGGTCTCGGGGGCGATAGGGCTGTTAGCAACCGCTACCCTCCCCTGCCAGGTCATCAGAGACCGCATAGTCTCCAAGACTGACTCGATCGCAGCAGGGTCCACAACCGCACCACCCCCTTTAGTCGGGGCAGAGGCTACGGTTGGGTTCTGGACTGGTGTTGGGGCAGCGGCCTGCACTTGTGGTTGTGCTGGTGTTGGGTAAACTCTTGGGCCGTTGGCGACTCGGGCTTGGGCTTGATCTTGGGCTGCGGCGAACGCTCTCTCCCTCTTATCCTTCCAAGGATTCCTACAGTCCTTGCGCCAATGACCCTCCTTCCCACACCCGTAACAACTGCTATTGGCTTGAGGAGGGCGATTTCCCTCCTGACGCCATTCCCTTTTAGCAGAGGCTGCGGGCCTCACCTCATGCACCTTTCCTTTTACAACAGGCGTTTTCTTGCCCTTGTTATTCCTATAACTGATCGTGAGCTGATCTAGCACTAGATCCTCCGTGGAGCGGGCGTTGGTGGGGTCAAACCATGCTTTGGCCTGTTCCTTCACTACTGGCAGGCAACCTGCTACCAGGCACCGAAGCCAGTGAGCCCTTTGTTCGCCATCCAGCCCGGCCCAGGCCGGCCCGCCCGGGCAGCTGCGCCGATACACTGGCCACAACCTGTTGGCGAAAACCCGTGGGGGTTCTCCCTCTAGCTGCACTGTCTTTTCTAAACGGAGGAACGGAGTTCCGTCCCCCTCTCCCATGATCTCCAGAATCTCATCCCGTAGCAACTCATAGTCCCTGTGCCCTCTCTTGCTCTCGTCAGGGAGACACTGGAGGAGCGAACTGTCCAGGGAGAACAGCAGCATTTTAGACTGTTCAACCCCGTCGCAGTCATTGACTGCTGCGGTCTGCTCCACGTCCCTGAAATGCACGGAGGGATCTCCTGACTCGGATAGAGTTTTGGGATGTGACTTATCATCTCTCTTAGCTGTCGTGCGCTATGAGGCATTATGATCTGACTCTCAAGGGGTCCGTCATCGCCATTTTCTTCATTTGGACCGAGCTTCCGGTGCCTCATTGGACACAACGGCGCTGGCCCCGACTCTACTGTCTGGGGTTGCTCTACCTCAGGGCTCTCTTTCTCTACCGCCTCCGTCTCCTGTCCCGGAGTCCAAGACTCCTCATAGGCAGGAGGCGCAGAGGGTTCGGGGGTTGGTACCCCAACTGCCTCTTGTGGAATCGGTCTTTTGGATTCCTTGGCTAGCAACAGCTGACTCGCTGGTGGATTTATGAGACACACCAACCCGTTTGCCTTCGCTAGGGCCTTTCTCAGGTCCTCTAGCTCCCGGCGGCAAGCGCTGTGGTCGGTGTTCTCAGATCTATCCTCCATGGCCATCTTATATGCTGCCCTGGCTCCCAGGAGCTTTTCCTCTTGGGCATCTACTTGTTTGGCTAGACGGAAACACCTCTCTCTCATTCTACCTTCACTGGCCTTGGCCTCAATGACCTGACATTTTAAATATTCTACCCGGGTTTCGTTGCAGCGAATTACGGAGCGGCGTTCCTGATTCAGCGCGTCAAGCGATTCAATCAGTTTTTGACCTCCCGCAACCTTTTCCTCTACGTCTTTAAGCAAGCCGTTGATCTGGACTGTCTGTGCTGCAACTACCTGGTCCAAAAGCTGGACTTGCTTCTTGTAGCACATCAGCCAGACCGCCTTTTCTACAGATTTCTTATGCTCTCTACCCGCTGTCCACCTGATGGCTGCGTCTAGCGGGCGCCTATCCCTTAATAGATCAGATATCCATTGTTTTGTGAGGTTGACATTTCCGAAAACATAATCTGCTATTCTTTCATCCATCACATTTCGTTTATTCAGATCTTGATCTAACACACTACTTTCCTGCTGCCAAGGTCCTGCCGCGGTCGCCATTTCTGTAGGGTTTTTTTTCCTGCTCTCTTGCCCGTTCTGGCCTCCTGCCAGGCTTCGTGCAAGAATTACCCTTGAGTGGTTCGACCCACTCCCCCTACGGTTCTAGACCTTGGACTTAGATGCAGAGAACAGTAGTGCAGAGAAAAGGACTCAATAGACCAGGCTGAATAGCACGAAATGGATGCTTTTATTTTTAAACAGTTTGAAGCATTACAAAATACATGTCATAGGCACAGATTAAAGCAACTACAATCATGCACAAATTTATGAACTTGACTCTATGGAAATGGGGAACACACGGCACATCGTAAAAGGGGAAACACATTACGATTTCCCTTAACTCCCTCCCCTATACCTAAACTAAGTTTCGACCTGGGGAACCTGGGATCATGCTCACCACTCTCTAAATCATGAGGAAGGGGGGGGTTCGCAGCCCTTTTGGCACCGCTTTCCGTCGTCACGTGGATTTGGAAACTTCTGGCGCAGTCGATATTCTCTCTCTCTCTCTCTCTCTCTCTCTCGAGGCGATGGGGTAGACACAGCCTCGATGAGCGCTCGTCAAGGTTGAGATCCACTAAGCCTGTCGTGGATTTTTGTTCATGGAGTAGAACAACAACCCAATGGGATGTTGAGACACGGAAGTGTCAGGCCCGGACTGTCCTTTTGTCTCCGGCCTGGTCGGTCCTCCAGAGGGTTTCTTCTCCGTCGGCCTGGGTCGTCGATGATCTCCTGACCCCAGCACCCGGGCCACCCTCGTCGTCTTCTCGTCGTGGCCGAGCCTTGTTTGGCTGAACACCGACCACGTTGTCCTTTTACCGAAACTGTCCGTCTTTAAAAAGACGAAAACTTTTTCATCAATTCTGCATCTGCCGAAGTGGAAGGGGCACCGATCCTGGCCCCGTCTGAAGAAGTTGAAGAAGTAACGTATATGGACTTTCAATCCATAGTTATACTCTTTTGGAACAGTCTTATCTCCCGCCAAATCATAGTCCTGTCTTTGTATTAATTTTGGCGGGCAGAAATCTCTGCAGGGGCGCTTTGTCTTGTAACGGAGCCGGTGATAACTTAAACTGGCCTTCCTGGCCGATAATGTCTTTCAATGTCTTTTGCATTGTCACCGCGGCTCGGTTCGCATATTGATCGGTCCGGAGATTTTCCTTGATGGCTGCTAAACGGTTTTTCCTTTGTACAATAAATGGGTATGAGTGATTTTGCATTGTCCGCCCATATCTAGATGGGCCCCATCCTGTACTTGTAATCCATTGAATATGTATGCTGTTCCTCTGAGTTTCGGTTCCCAGATACTGGCTTTCGCGGGCTCACTGTCTTCAATCCACAAGCCTGTCTGGCTTGCAGTAACAGAAATAAAATGGTTCAGAAACTGATCACGGGGCCTGGCGGCCATTTTGTATGCCCTTTTATCAAAGGTTTTTCTGTGCAAGCTTACTTTGGTCAATAAACAGTCTTATTTTATCCAGTTTTTCTTGCGTGAATTTTGCTGAAAATTGCGAATCTTACAGGCCCCCCTGTGATACTGATAGCTTGCTTAAAGTATCAATAATCCTTGATGAGCAGCACCTCCCAAACTCGCGACCTCTACCACCTAGAAGGACAAGGGCAGCAGGCGCATGGGAGCCCCACCACCTTTAAGTTCCCCTCTAAGTCACACACCACCTTGACTTGGAAGTACATCGCCATTCCTTCATTGTTGCTGGGTCAAAATCCTGGAACTCCCTCCCTAACAGCACTGTGGGAGTACCTTCACCACATGGACTGCAGCAGTTCAAGAAGGTGACTCACCACCACCTTCTCAAGGGCATCTAGGGATGGGCAATAAATGCTGTCCTTGCCAGCAATGCCCACATCTCATGAACGAATAAAAAAAGAAAATCTATGGTGTTCGCCTCAACTACTCCATGTGGTAGCAAGTTCCACATTCTAACCAGTCTCTGGTAAAGAAGTGTCTCCTGAATTCCTTATTCAGTTTACTTGTGGCTAACTTGCATTTGAGGTGACTGAAAGCTTGTTGAATAGATGAGTTTTGTTGAGTTTTTAAAGGTGGAGAGAGAAATGGACAGATGGAGAGATTTAGACAGAGAATGCCAAAGAGTAAGGTTGAGAGGGCCAAGGGCTCTGTCACCAAATGCGTGATGGCAAGAAAGGGAGGGATGCATAAAAGACTATAGTCAGAGAACGGAAGGGTGCGGGATGGGACACAAGGCTGGAGGAAGTTGCAGAGATTGATTGGGATGAGGCTACGCAGTGAGGATTTTAAATGCATTGCTTTGGGGGACAGGAAGCCAATGTTGGTCAGGGAGGATGGGAGTGATGGGCAAGCAGGACTTAGAGTGATTCAGGAAAAGGCAGCTGTGTAGAGAATGGGATTAGTGGTGCTGAATTCCATGGAAAACCAGTTACACAAAGTCTTATCACCATCATCAAATGATGCCTTGTTGTAATCTCTATGTATACCTGTACAGCAATATTGTTGACTAATCCTAAACTCTGATATTCCAATCAGGTTAACTTATATTAACTTGTGTTGAATAGAGTTAAAATGTTAGCAACTAGTTAATAATTGTGTCTATGTTATCAGGTCCCAACATTTGCACATTTGGAGTTAAGGCACTAAAATTAATCAACCAAATTGTTGATAGCAGATTAGTTGCAAGATGGCCTCTCTGTGTAAATAGTGTCAGTGTTCGTTATTTACTCCTCTCCTTTGAGATCAAAGTTCCAGTATGTTGCCCTATTGAAAATAAGTAATATAAACCTGGCTGAAGCAGGCAGATTCAAGTGACAGGTAGTCTTCAAGGCAAGCACTCTATTGCTAATGCTGTCACTTTATTGTAATATACCAAAGTTGGTGTGTCTCAGCTTCTCTTGAACTTATTTCACTAAATGTTATATCCTATGCTTATTATGATGCGGAATGACAGATTTGATAGACACTAAGGGCTGAATTTTGCCACTGCTCAGAGTGTGGGTTTGGAGGTGGGTCCGCTGTCAAAATCACAAAGATTGACAGCGGGTCGGTATCCCGCTGTAAACCCACCTTCTTGTCAATTTGCCAAGTGTTGGGTCTGTCATCCCTGAACAGACCTGACACCAAGCGGCGGGTCAGGCAATTTAGATCGTTAAAAGCTTATTAAAAGGTAGTTAAGAACCATTTTCCATGTACTTACCATTTTGCCAGGTTTTCAATGAGGTTCCCAGAGAGCAGCTATCACGTCAGGTAAATATGCCGGGTTCTCAATGACTGTGGATTGCTGTGAATAGGTGACAGCTGCAAAAGTGCTATAAAACCTACCATTTCACAGCTGTTCAATTCCCAATCTTAGAAGCTGGAGCATTAATGATTTGGAACCTACTTTTGAGCTTTATGCACTTTTGAATTAGAATCATAGAGCAGGATTTTCATTGGGCCGTGGAGACGGGATTGGAGGCGTGTGGGGGGGTTAAAATTGCAAAAACTGGCGGGCGGGCCCAACCCTGCCTCCATCCCGCCTCCAAGCAATTTTCATTAATTCGTGCCTAATGGCCCCGTCTCCGTCCCACCTCCAAGAGGCGGGACAGGCCTATAAGGCCCTTAACAAGCACTAAATTGCCTCTATAATGCCATTTTGAAAGGCCTTTGCGATTTTAACCCTTTTCCCACGTGAAACACGCCTGTTCTGAAACACAACGGTGAAATCTGGCGGGAACACAATTGGATTGCTGACTATCAGCTGCAGCTCAACCATTAAAGAGGAGATTTGATCAGCCATCATTTGCAGATGGCAGGATTTTGTAGTCTCAGGTCTGGGGGAACTTTTAGAAAGCATAACCACAGCTGTGGAAGTTTGGAGCCTGACACCCATCTCCAGTGTGACCTCCTGGGAAACCCCTCTCGCTACCTTCACTGAGCGCTTCCTCAGCTGAGGCATATACCAGAAGCATGGGAGCCATTTATTTCCTTCCCTTCTGGACATTAGATGAGGACGAAGACCAGCTGTGGCACCAGCAGAACCAGGAACAACAGCAGCACCAACAGCAGCAGCAGCAATAGGAGCGCCAGGCTGCTGCTCACCCACCGGAAGCTGCACAGGCCAGAAGGGGCCAGCGCCTGGAAGCCCGTCTGTGCAGGAGATACCCCCCAAACAGGGTCTACAGACACAGGGTCAGCTACCTCAACATGTCTGAGCAGCAGTGCGAAAGGCGGCTCCGATTTTCGCGAGAGGTAGTGGGTGACATCTGCGCAATGCTGCAACAAGACCTGCAGGCCAGAGGACCAGGTGGACAACCCTTACCAGTAGCTGTCAAAGTAACCACCGCACTCAGCTTTTTTGCCTCAGGCTCATTCCAGGGATCAGCAGCAGACATCAGCGGCATCTCCCAGGTGGCCGCTCACACTTGCATCACGCAAGTAACCGATGCCCTCTTTGCCATCGCGCACAATCACATCCATTTCACCAAGGATCAAGCAAGTGTCACGGCGCGTGCGGTAGGATTAGCTAATCTGACAGGCTTTTCAAGGGTGCAGGGCGTCGTTGACTGCACACATGTGACCCTTAAGGCACCCCATCGCAATCCAGGTATTTTTGTCAACCGCAAGGGCTTCCACTCCTTTAACGTTCAGCTGGTGTGCGACCACAAGAAGGAAATTTTGCATGTTTGTGCCAAGTACCCTGGCAGTTGCCATGACTCCTTCATACTGTGCCAGTCTAGTGTGCCTCCGCTATTCAGTTCACCAGACCAACTTAACGGATGGCTACTTGGAGACAAGGGCTATCCCCTGAAGACGTGACTAATGATGCCGTTGAGGAGCCCATCCAACGAAGCTGAGGAGTGCTACAACTCCAGCCATATGTCCACCAGAGCCATAATCGAGCAAACGATCGGTTTGCTGAAGATGCACTTCAGATGCCTGGATAGATCAGGTGGAGCCCTGCAGTAATCAGCAGCCAGGGTCTCCAGAATCGTTGTGGTTTGCTGTGCACTTCACAACATGGTACAGCGTCGTGGCTTGCAGATTCCTGAGGACCAAGTGGCTCGTCACATATCCTCCTCAGATGAGAAGGAGGAGGAGGAGAGTGAAAACGAACATCTTGCAGAGCCCCATCAACCAACTGCAGCAGTACACGAGAACATTGCTGCCCGGGATGCAAGGAACGCACTCATCTGGGCCAGATTTGCTTAGCTTAGCCAATCAAGCACTTTTGCCTCGCAGTTTCTTATCTGAGCTTTGACAATGGCCAAGAACCAGCTGATTCCTAGCAATTTGACCACCATACTGACAATTGCAAGTAATCCCAAGCCCTCAATGTGAAAGTCCCATTCGCGAAATGACACACGCCACAACTACAGCAGTAGCCATCAGATTTTTTATTTACATTATTCATCTGATGGCTTTTTCACAGAAAATATCAAATTTCACCCAAGTGACTACCCTTATGACTATTTGTACAGTATGTTTCTCTTACGCATGCTCCTACGTGGTGCTTCCCCTGTGGCTTCAGCAGATGTGGAGGCCCCTTGCTCACTTTCCTGCTGCTCCTGTCTTGACACCTTTGGCGGATGTCCTCTGGGGTTGCAAACCTGTGAGGGCTCGGCAACAGTCTGCTGCCTGAGGCTTCCCTCCTCGCTATTTACCACTCCACCAATTTTTGTGTCATCTGCGAACTTACTGATCATACCTTCTACATTCATATCTAAATCATTAATGTGCACTACAAACAGCAAAGTTTTTACTACAATTGTTTGCAGTAATCTCTCTATCCAGTGTCACCTCCTTGGCACAACCAATCTCAACACTGAGATTACTTCTGTCATCTCAACCTCACCCGCCATCTATTTCATCAGCATCGGTGCCCTTGAAAAAACTCACCTTGGTCCTCAGAATCCCAACATGATCAGCCCCAACACCAGCATCACCAGGCACACCAGCAGCACCAACACCCACACCAGCCTTCTCCGCAATCAACTGATGCTGCACTGGACATAGGACATCAGCACCCGACAACATTGCTGCCCGGGATGCCAGTGATGGCCTCATCATGTCCAGATTTGCTTCACTTAACACTATACGCCCTGGCTGCCACATGATGCACCAGGTTGGCGCCAGCCCACACCAGCATCCCTACAATGTCCAAGCCATTCCTTTCACACTCAACACCATTGGGGAGTGGGGGGATATTATGTCTCACCATTCACTGGAACTCACTAACACACTTTCAAAGGTGCACACAAATCTGTCCAAGAAGGCAAAGTGGTGACAATAAGGATTTCAATGCTTGACAACACATTAACAGAAAGTTTACATGAACATTGGCTAAAGCACCCAAGTGCCTACCATTGTGTGATGTTAGTTGGTATGATTGGACTAGGATGAGGGTGAGTGTGAGGGGTGGCTAGTGAGATGGGGAAGTGATAATGTAGGTGGAGAAGGATGGGTGGAGGTGCAAGGTAAGTTGGTGTGAGTAAGGATGTGCAGGAGTAGGGTAGGGAAGGCAGTGTGATGGGGATGTGATGAGTAGCACAGGAGGATGAGGTTGAGTGTGGCTTTGCAGTAATGTTTCGTGATCTACTGAGATCATTGAAAGGTTTGCGCCACTGCAGCCTGGTCCTCCTGACGACATCCCTGCTTGTGTCCTCCTGTGTAATGTGCAACCAGGCTGCGTTGGTGTCCTGGGGAGGTCTCTTCTGCCCATTGGAAGGGAAGAGAACCTTCCTGCGTGCTGTGACTCCCTCCATAAGCCATGGGAGAGCCTGGGTGCAGCCGTGCACCTCTGTGCAGTGCTTGTCAGTGTTTGCCGCACCTCAATGCTACAGAACACTGACAGCAGAACTGTCAAAATCAATTTGGACATAGTCCCTTTAAGGAAAGGTGATAAGGTGGTTAAGAAGGCATACGGAATGCTTGCCTTTATTAGTCGTGGCATAGAATACAAGAGCAGGGGGATTATGCTTCAACTGTATAAAACACTAGTTAGGCCTCAGCTACAGTACTGCATGCAGTTCTGGTCACCACATTACAGGAAAGATGTGATTGCACTAGAGAGGGCACAGAGGAGATTTACAAGGATGTTGCCGGGAGTAGAGAATCTTAGCTATGAGAAAAGACTGGATAGGCTGGGTTTGTTTTCCTTGGAACAGAGAAGGCTGAGGGGAGACCTTATTGAGGTGTATAAAATTATATGGGGCCTAGATAAAGTGGGGTCAAAAACCAGGGGGCACAGATTTAAAGTAATTGGTGGAAGGTTTAGAGGGGATTTGAGGGGAAATGTCTTCACCCAGAGGGTTGTGGGGATCTGGAACTCACTGCCTGAAAGGGTGGTAGAGGCAGAAACCCTAACCACATTTAAAAAGTACTTGGATGTGCACTTGGGATGTTGTAACCTGCAGGGCTACGGACCAAGAGCTGGGAAGTGGGATTAGGCTGGATAGCTCTTTGTTGGCCGGCACAGTCATGATGGGCCAAAATGGCCTCCTTCTGTGCTGCAACTTTCTATGATTCTATGAAAGCGGCTGATGACACGTCATCAAATGACGTCATCAGACCCGCTTACTATTAATTAGCCGGGAACCTCGCAGGGCGGGATTAAGAAGCCCAATTAACGTAAAATCTTGTTGGAGGCCAGGGTCAAGACAGATGCGAGGTCCCCACACGCCACGGACCTGCCGAGGTTGGAAAAATCCAGCCCTAAGTGTTGTAGCAACAGCTAACCACATTTACTGACTCAAGATAATGTTCATACAATGGCAATTGTACATGTTTCAAATTGATAGAGACCCTTGCTTTAAATTAAGCAGGGTGTACATTTTATTTTTGCAATTTTGAAATTACAGTACTCACAAACTGAAAGTATAAGATGCATTTTAGTGAAAAGCTTAGGTACCATGAATAGTGGTCTGAGAGTGACAGACTGGAATATGAAGCTATTCACATTCATGGTGTATCGAGCGCAATGAGAGCATCAGTCATCCAGTGAAGAGACATGTAAAACAACAGGCCAATACTGCAGTGCCTGCACTGCCCTGTCAATATCTGATGTCATTGATTGACGAGACGAGGAAGCATCAACAAACAAAGGATGTCCGTGCACAGGGGATTTCATCTGAATCAGCTTTATTTGCATGTAGAGTGGCTGCTGGTTTAGACCAATCTGTCATTCCATTTTCAGGGAGCATTAATTCAGTTTCATTCATTTTCAGTTGCAAATTGACTGGAGTCCAAATGAAACCGCACGGCATAAATAGAGTTACTCAGCAGAATCAATATTAAACCTGAACTAAAGGGACACATTCACAGTGCTCCCAGTATGATAGAATCACGGATTAACTATTTAGCCTTTCTGAACAGAAAGAAGACATTTTAAAATATAATATCCTATAAACATACCTCACGAGACAAAAATCGCTGTAGTATCAAATTGAGGATGTCTAACATGAAATGTTTGATCATTGACCCCATGTAACAATGGTTTTTCATCATTGATCTTTGTGTTCTCAAATGGCCTAGTGGGTAAAAGCAGCAGTAGGTGTAGCAATAAACCATGCGGACCAGAAGATCTCCGTTTCGCTTCCAATCTGTGCTAATCTCAGTCAGGATAGTGGTTGCACTGCAACTAGCCTCAGACAGTTCCCCTGGGAAAACCAGCCAGGGATTTTATTCCTGATCACCATACAGTGATACCAGCAGGAAAGAATGCATGTGTTGATGTCAGGCTCAGGTATGATGGCCACCTTAGTGGAATAGCCTATCAATTATTAACTCTCACTGTAAAAAAAAATCAGAAAAATGATAGTCACTTGGATGAGGTACTGCAGGCACCCAATATCCACGGAATAATACCCCAGCAAGGAGTCAATACTTTGAGGAGGATAGAAAACTGAGGATTTTTTAAGTAGGTCCACTGCAAATAAAAAAGCTAATATTATTTGTTTAATCTATTTTATAATTTTTGACAGAGACCTACAAAACTATGCTGCTCATATTCTGTCACGTTCACCCATCACCCATGACCTTGCTGATGTACATTGGCTCCTGGTCCCTCATGCCTCAAATTTAAAGTTCTCATCTTCATATTGAAATGCCTTTAGAGCCTCTCCCTTCCCTATATCTGTAACTTCCTCCAGTCCTACAACCCCTCTTGAACTCTCTGTTCCTCTGGCTCTGAACTCCGTGCAAGCCGTCTCCTTTCACCCTGCTATTGACGGCCATGCCATCAGCCCTCTTGGCCCCACATTCTGGAATTCCCTCTGCTTCCCTGTCCCCGCTTAAATCTCACATCTTTGACCACACTTTTGGTCAGTCCTCCTAATACCTCCTTCATTTGCTCGTCATCCAGTTTTTTTATTTTGTCTCTATGAAGTGCATCGGGACATTTTTCTATGTTAAAGGCACTATAGAAATGTAAGTTGTTGTTGTTGTAGTAGTATCTGATGCCTTGATCAATGCCTGGAGCACCCTTTGCTTGAAGTCCAGTGGGCACAGTGCTTTTGGATCTGCAGCCTGCAGTCATTTGTGCAGAGCTATGTGTTGGCACAGAATTGCTCCGGAAATGATGCTAAACAGCTGCTCCTGTGCTTCTCCACAGATGCCATTGCCGAAGGGCATATCCTCCTAATCGGAGGACAGTAGCTATGGGGGTGGACTGATAACATTCCAGATCTAGGATTGTGTCTGTGTTTAATGCAAGTGTGAGAGCAGTAATGATTATTTATGCACAGACTGTTCTGATGCTGCTGGGTTCTGCAGACCATTTCCTTTCTCTGTGACATGAGCAGAGGAGATTATTTTTATGTATTTACCCTCATCCGTTTGGGTACTTTACTGTTGTTATATAACTATTAGTTGTGCACAATTAGTACATGGAGACATACTAATGCAATATATGTAGTATATTATCAACAGGTTATATGATTAATATGGTACATACCAACTTATTCTGTACAGTTATCTGCATTCCTGTTTGACTTCCTGAGACCCAATGCCTTCCCTCCTAACGCAGCTAAAAGATTCTTCTGGGAGCCTCCATACCACCTGTTATAGTCCTTGCTCTCCTATTATGTGCCACTTTTGATTTAGCAATATAACAGCACATATTAAGGCAGGTGAATTGGCAGTTTGAAATTCAAACATTTCTCAGTATCAGAAACAATTCCTTGAAATGTATAATGCACATATATCCATTATGCCTCTAGTAGAACCCAAATAGGAAATCGTCCCACTATGTTCATTATGTTACTAACTTAGAGCAACCAGAGGAAATCTTCCCCGTTTTACATAGGCTGCACAACGGTCTGACACTGAATACGAGAAAGTTTTGAAAAGTAACTTAAAGGGGCAGTATTGGCATACGAGGTAGTTTCCCAGCAGGTTCAGCTCACGGTGTAGAACTGGCACTGTGGCAAGTTCATACCATAGCAGAAACTAAATCGGCTACAATTAAAGCTCGTTTAACCTGGGTTTCATTTTAATTTTGTTTTCATTAAAGCTAAGACAAAAATATATATATTTTAACTGTGACTGGAAATATAATGATGTTATTGTGTTGTAAGAAGACGACAAAGAAGAAGAACATTGGGTTTTGGTATCATGACAAGTATATGCCCTTGATACGAACTGTTTGGGATTTGCCTCCCAGCATAGGCACATAGGTGAGGGGTGCCTAGATTGGCTTGCCAAACCATCCTTACACTAACCAGTTCGGATTGAATTGAAGTTTTAGCTCAACCCTTGATTAGGAAACCTACAAGCTACTGAGTGAATGAATTAACCCTTTCTTGACAAATCATCATGATATTGATCACAATATCATTAGGTTTAAAGTAGTTATGGAAAAGGACAAGGAACAATAAAATGGGAAAATACTCAACTGAAGGAGGGCTAATTTCATTGAGTTGAAAGGGGATCTGGCCCAGGTGGATTGGCAGGTAAAACAGCAAATGAGAAATGGGAGGCCTTCAAAGAGGAGATAGTTCAGGAACAGGCTAGACACATTCCCACGAGGGCAAAAGGAAGGGAATCTAAAGCTAGAGCTTCCTGGATGACTAAAGATATGGGGGGAAAAATTCGGTATCGCCCCATTTGGGGCGCCATTATTGGTGGTGCGCAAAGTTTAGCGCCTGGCGCTAATTATCGCCTCCGACAGCAAACTTGGCTTTTATCGCCCCTGGAGGTGATTGAAGCGCTAAATCAGGCGCTACACACCTCTCTTAAGGCGCTAAGGTCGAGGAGCGAGGCGCTACCTCAGAGGGCGGGC
This sequence comes from Somniosus microcephalus, assembly GCF_052327205.1. Lineage (NCBI taxonomy): Eukaryota > Metazoa > Chordata > Chondrichthyes > Squaliformes > Somniosidae > Somniosus > Somniosus microcephalus. Next base: position 90,644,302 of record NC_140995.1, read on the forward strand.
GAAGCACAGGTGCTGTCAGTTAGCGATGGAACACATACACACTGGCGCCGGTCAATTCTTAAAGGGGAGGGTCGATCTTGCTCTGCAGCCACACCCTGCTCATTGGAACCTTGAATCGCGGCCTGGGCAAACCTGTGGCTAAATCCTGCAGCCAAGGACTATGGAAAGGGCCGGGGAGCGAGCACAGCACTTCTGCGAGCGGGCCTTGGAGGCTCTGGTTGTTGCGGTGAAGCGCAGAAGATCTATTCTGTACCCAGAGAGTAGCAGGAGGCCTTTGCCATGTGAGTACGGAAGAGTGTGGAGGGAGGTGGCTCAGAGAGTCTCCTCAAGCAGCATGGTGCCTAGGACCCATTTCCAATGTAGGAAAAAGTTCAACGACCTCACTCGGGTCGTCAGGGTGAGTGCCTTTTTTTCAAAACCTCTCCATCCCTCCATCTCAACCTCACTTTATGGCCAGAGGGTCATAAAAGCCCCAATGCCCAACACTCATCCAACACCTATGGCCCTTTCATCAAACACACACGCACATTCCACACTTTGCATACAGTAAGGGCTATTCAACTATGGCAGGCATTTCAGGCAAGACCATGGCTGTATATTTGCTCAGACGCCGTCCTTTTTCTTGCAGGCCAAGCTGTCTCATAATAGGAGACAGCAGCAACAGACTGGTGGAGGGCGGCCTCAGCTGCAACCCCTCAGCAATCTTGAGGTGCGTGTCCAGAGGATTGTGGCAAGCCGGGTGATTGGTCCCATCGCCACTGGAGACGTCGACCCCATTCTGGACAGCAATGGTAAGGTCATCACCTTTTTGTCCTCTCTCCTTCCACTTGTTCCTCACAACACCAGCCTTTGACACTTTCAATCCAAAATTACTAAATCGCTGCACTCATGCCTCCCTTGCTGCCACCCTGTCCTCACGCTAAAGCCACTCTTGTACCTCCCTGCTTTCAGATGGTGATTCGCCAGGTGAGGAGACGGGCCCTCAAGCTGCCAGTGGGCGTGAAGCTGAAGGCGAGGAGGAAGAGGAAGCCGGAGCATCAGCGCCACCCTCTCCTGAGGAAGCCCATGCCCACACTGGGAACACGCCTTCCCTGGAGGGGAGTACGGGGCAATGGTCTGATGAGGGTGAAGCTCCAGGACCCAGTGGGCTGCAGCAATGCGATGGGGGTAGGGAAGCTCGGGGGCCTTCTCCCCGGAGGGAGAGTATGCCATCGAGTCCTGCTGCACTGGACGCAGAGGAGGAGCGGGTCCTCGCTGAAATGAGCACCCAGGCGGAGCGCAGGCACACTGACCTCATGGCTGCAGTGGCAAGGGTGCCCGAATCCATTGAATCACTGGCAAGGAGTGTGGAGCACTTTCGGTGTAGCACAGGCGGCTGCCACGCAAATGCTTAGCGCTGCAATGCAGTCACTGGCTGGTCTCATGCAGACGCAGATTGAGGCCACGCGAGCACTGACTGCTGCCACCCTCGCTGGATCGGGCACATTTCCCTGGGGCTCTCACCGCGCTGCAGCAGGCCAACAATCTGTGCTCCATCAGATTGCTCCGGATGCTGAAGTGCTGCCCCGTGGGAGTGCCAGTGTGTCGGTCGAGCAGGGAGGTGCTGTCCTCTCTGAAGATGACAGCATTCCTGCTGCCACCACTGGCACTTCTCCACTGCACTTGCCACTGCCTGTAGGACAGACTGCTGCCGCCCATGCAGAGTTGGTGCAGTCTGCAGCCGGACCCTCCAGGCCCAGAGCTGGTCCAGGCCGTCATTCAAGGGCATCTGCAGTCTCAGGTTGTGACAATCAGCAACCTTCCCCCAGCCTTGCTCCAGCCACTGGGGTCCCATTATGGAGGAGCTGCAGGGTGGGAAGGGGGGAATTTTGCAAAGGAAGGAGATCACCCTCGAAGGGCAAAAGGTAGGAGGTGTGACAAAATGTTTTTCATTGTTTTATTAAAGGCCGAGGTTCGTGGTCAAATATTTGTAACTGTTTTGGACATTGTCTCCAGGTTGTGAGAGCCAGTTATGTTAATGACTGTTTTTTTGTGTTTCTTTCTATTAGTTTGTCATGCGGAAATGAGACACACAGGCCTAGAAATTCAGTATAGCCATGTTTGGGGCGCTGCAGCCGGGCGGCCGCTAAAGTTTGCGCCTGGCGCAACTTTGCGCCACCTTCGCCGATATTCAGTGGCATCGCCCCAAGAGGTTGCTGCTGCGCTAAAACAGGCGATGCACGACTATCATTAGGCACTAAGCCGGCGGCCCGGGGCGATACCCCCGAGGGCAGGCACAGCGCAGGTTCGGCGAGTTGCTGATTGACGGCAGACACTCTGGCGCCGGTGAGCTCTTAAAGGGGGAGGGTGGATTTGTTTGCCTGCCACGCCCTGCACACTGCAGCCCTGAAGCAAGGCCTGACCACTGCTGCTTGATCTGTACAACGCCCAGGACTATGGAGAAGGCCAACGTTTGCACCCATTGCAGCCCCCATTATATGTTTCCAATCAATGCTATGGCTCTGAAGTTAAAGACAAGTGCAAAGCTGTGGCCTGAAGCCACAAGTACCTGTGCGAGTGTTGAGCCAAACCAGAAAGCTCTCTACCTTTGTCTCTCTGCAAAGATCCGTCTCTCACAAAGAAGGAGTGTTGCAAAATGGCTGCCATTTCTACTGCAGGAGGAGTGTCCTTTAATTTGCGCCCCCCTCGCCCCGCAGCGACTGGGAACCGTTCCCCTCTACCAGTCGCTAGGGGCGCCAGGCGCACAATAGGCCGGCGCCACTGAATTTCCGGTTTGGGGCGCACAAAGGGCGTTGCACGATGAAATGACGTCAGGATCTGCGTGCACAGCTGAGCGCGCGCAAAGGCTTTGCGCCGCCGCTAAATCTTTACTGAAGTTGGGGAGAGGCGCAGATCGCGCTGCGCCCGGCTGCTAGCCGCCTAGCGCCCCACATCTCCTCCTCCTAAGGCGCTAGCGGCTGGCGCAAACAACTGAATTTCTAGGCCACAGAGTTTGTCAAATAAAGAAGTTTCTATATTCAAAATGTACATGTTTGGTCTTTGCAATCATTGTTGCCTTGACCGGCTTAGGGGTTGCGGGATGGTTTCATTCAGGTTGTTTGAATGGCAGAAGCCATTTCCTCAGTGGGGGCCTAGAAGCGACTTGCTATGAGCCTTTGATGGACGGCCCTTCCACTTTGTACATTGTGTGCCTCCCTCCCGCCTTGGTGCTGCTGATGATCATCCTTCTCATCTTCCTCCTCCTCTTCCTCCTCCTCCTCTGCTGGTGCTCCAATGCCTGGTGGCAATGGCTGGGTCCTGAGGATTGCAAGGTTATGCAGCATGTAGCACACAACAACGAAGTGGGAGACTCGCTCAGGCGAGTACTGAAGGGCTCCTCCAGAATGGTCCAGACAGCGGAACCGTTGCTTGAACATGCCGATTGTGTGCTCAACAATGTTCCTGGTAGCTTGATGGCTCTCGTTGTATCGCAGCTCAGCAGGGATGTTGGGCGTACGGAGCAGTGTCATCAGCCAGGTGCACAGAGGATATCCCTTGTCACCGAGAAGCCAACCTCCTGGGTGATGCGGTGCCTGGAAAAAGTCTGCCACAGAAATCTGGCGCAGGATGAAGGCATCGTGGTTGCTGCCAGGAAAGTGGGCATTGACAGCGAGTATCAGCTGTCTGTGGTCACAGACCAACTGAACGTTTAAGGAATGAAAGCCCTTTCGGTTGCCAAAATCCTTGGCATTCTCTTGCGGCACACGCAAAGCCACATGCGTGCAGTCAATGGCGCCCTGCACCTTGAGGAAGCCCACTATCCTAGCAAAGCCCATTGCGCGTTCTTGCTGCTTGTCCGGGGTCATGGGGAAAGAGATGTACGCCCGTCTCCTTTTAAAGAGGGCATTTGTGACCTGACGGATGCAGCAATGTACCGCGAACTGGGAGATATTGGCGATGTCCCCAGTAGCTGATTGAAATGAGCCGGTGGCATAAAAGTTGAGAGCCACTGTTATCTTCACTGCCACCAGCAGAGACGTCCTGCTCCTCAGTTGAGGCTGATGATCTGGCTGAAGCAGGTGGCAGAGCTCAGTGACCACCTCCTTGCTGAAGCGCAGCCTTCACAAACACTGCTCTTCAGACATATTAATGTAGGAGAACTGTTGGCGAAAAACCCTGGGAGGGTAAGGTCTCCTGTACAGAGGCCTGTTGGCCCTCCTCCGTCCGGCCATGTTTGCCACTCTCTCTCTGCGTCTCTGTGCCCTCCGAATGTGATGGAGAAGGATGATGTTCCCATCCATTGCAGCTCCCAGTATCTAGGCAATCAAAGTTATGAAGGTCAAAAACAAAAGTACCTGCAAATTTATGGTCAGAAGCCAAAACTACCTCAGACAGTGTTGACTCAAAGCAGAAGTCTCTCTTTCTCTCTTTGTCTCTCTCAAAATCTCTCTCTCTCTCTCTCTCAGAACGAGTGGTGCAAAAATGGCTACCACACAGAAGCCAGGAAGAGGCCCCCTTTAAATAGCGTTCCCCCCAGCCCCACAGCGACTGGGAAGTGTTCCAGTCAACCTGTCGTTGGGTGCGCCAGGCGGAAAGGAGGGGGGCGGCACTCAATTTCCATTCCGGGGCGTCACAAGGGCGTTGCACTCTCAAATGACGTCAAGATCTGCGTGCACAGGAGATCGGGTGGTATTGTTTAGCGCCGCCGCATAATGTCCGGTCAATTTCGCGAGAGGCGCAGATATCGCTGCGCCCGGGCGCTAGTTGCTTTGCGCCCCACTTGGCTGTAGGGTACTCAAAATTCCCACATTCCCCAAAGTTATAGATAAAGGGACCCTGTATGGACAAGTTATGAAAAGACAGGGTACCCAAAATGGCTTCTGCAGCCTCGTGACCAAAAGGACAGGATTTTAAAAGCAAGGCCCTGCAGACAGGCAGGCCCGGAGACGAAACTTAAAATGCAGGAATCTCTGAACAGTCTCTGGAGCCAGACAGCCAAAGTTAACACAGAATATGCACTCATTTGCCTTGAAACAAATCAAGCTAGAATGGGCCTATAATCAAGGCCATTAGGTTTTTGCATTTTAATCGGTAACAGCTCACAGAAGCCATCAAGTCAGAAAAACCCGATTAAGTCTCATACATAACCAACAACCAGGACATCGAAACCATTATAACACAGAGACAGCCATTTCAGGGTCGTTAAAGTAAATGGCTGTAAACAGTTTAAACGAGCCCGCCAAAAGTTAGACAAAGGATTGACCTGATTTGGCGCGCAGATAAGGAATGAAGAATCAGGTATAATTGTAGGCCCATCGGTAGTGATCGCTCTCTTGCTCTGGCCTCTTATCGTTTTGCTTTTGGCTTGCTGCCGCTCGTTCTCGTGCCCTGGCCTCATGGCGGGCTCTCTTCTCGCTCCCCGCGCCGCTCAACACCAAGGACGCCCATTCCTACACCGAGGGCCCAAACGCGGGAGGAGAACGAGACACGAGTTCGAAACCACACAGGACACACAGGCCACAAACGGGCAGACGAGACGAGAGGAAGAATTACGGTAAACTGATAAGAGCAGAGAAGGACAACGAAAGACGCATTGGGGAAACCAAATGCCTGGTTATAAGCTGGCGTTTGGTGAATAAGTTGGCATTGCATGCATGGACAGTAAAACCCCAATTTGAAGAATAAGCTGGTATTCGAAGAATGGGTAGAAAAATCTAGACAAAACGGCCTAGTTATAAGCTGGCGTTTGTCACATGGACAGTAATAGCCCAGTTGAAGAATAAGCTGGTGTTCGAAGCATAGATAGTAACATCATTAGACGGTAAAGACCGCCTACCGACCCCAGACCGCAGCAATACCGTTGGCGACCGCCCAAAGGAGAAGAAGGCCCATCGCGACGAAGTACTCGATGAAGACGTTAACGGAGGAAAAGGGAGGGTGCCTTTGCACAAACAACTTCAGCACCGTGCCCTGTGACCACGTGGCGACGGGATACCCCAAAGAACAGGAAGAGCGGACCTCAAACCCCACCATCTAAAGCGACAGGTTTTGAATTGGTGAGCATGAATTTCTGGCCCCTCATAGCTTAATCTAGTTAGGTATAGGGGGTGGGATTAAGGATAAGGGGATTTTTAATGTATTTGTTTCCCTCTATGTGCCGTGTGTTCCCCATTCCCGTATAAGTGTATTAATTGTTTTATGCTTGTAACTATACCAGTAATTCTCAGTAGTATTGTGTTTTATTCAGCCTTTTAATAACATTTTGGTTTTCTTGCACCAAACCACTTGTCTACTCGATTTTCTGTATCGCCGCCTGTACCTAAGTCCGGTGTCTAGAACCCAGGGGGTGTGGGAGCGATTCGAACCGCTCAGGGACAGTCAGGGGTAGAGCTGACTGGGCACACACGCCAAAACCCCCTACACGGCACCCTCTTAAGGTGCTAACGGGAGACGCAACAACTGAATTTTTCCCCCATAGAGATTAAAATGAGACAGAAAAAGGAGGATTATAATAAATGTCAGGCTCATAATACAGTAGAGAACCAAGCTGAATACACAAAGTACAGAGGAGAACTGAAAAAGGAAATAAAAGGGGCAAAGAGAGTGTATGAGAACAGATTAGCGAGTAATATAAAAGGGAACCCAAAAGTTTTTTATGAATATATAAATAGTAAAAAGTAAGTCAAACGAAGGGTGGGGCTGATTAGGGAGCTAAAAATGTGGCCTTCTTGTAGAGGTAGAGGCCATGGCTGAGGTACTAAGTGAGTACTTTGCATCTGCCTTCATAAAGACGAAGATGCTGCCAATGACACAGTAAAGGCAGAGGTAGTAGAGAAAATGGATAGGTTAAAAATAGATAAAGAGGTACGTAATAGTTTGATGGCGTTCAAAGTAGAAGAGTCATCCGGTCCAGATGGGATGCATCTTAGGTTATTGAGGGAAGTAAGGGTGGAAATAGCAGAGGCTCTGGCCATAATCTCCCAATCCTCCTTGATATGGAAGTGGTGCCAGAGGACTGGAGGATTGTAAATGTTACACCACTGTTCAAAAAAGGGAAGAGGGATAAACACAGCAACTACAGGCCAGTCAACCTAACGTCAGTGGTGGGAAAGCTTTAATAGACAATAATATGAGACAAAATGAATTGTCACTTGAAAAATATAGGTTAATAAATTATAGCCAGCACAGATTTGTTAAAGGCAAATCATGTTTGACTAACCTGATTGAGTTCTTTGTTGAAGTAATGGAGAGAGTTAATGAAGGTAGTGCGGTTGATGTTGTGTATATGGACTTCAAAAAGTGTTTGATAAAGTACCACATAATAGGCTTGTTAGCAAAATTGAAGCCACTGGGATTAAAGGGGCAGTGGCAGTGTGGATACGAAATTGGCTAAGAGACAGAAAGCAGAGAGTAGTGGTGAACTGTTGTTTTTTAGACTGGAGGGAAGTATACAGTGGTGTCCCCCAGGACATGGGTATACAGGGCATAATTTCAAAGTTTGCAGATGACACAAAACTCGGAAATGTAGTAATCAATGAGGAGGATAGTAACAGAGTTCAGGAGGATATAGACAGACTGGTGAAATGGGCAGACATCGGGCAGATGAAATTTAACGCAGAAAAGTGTGAAGTGATGCATTTTGGTAGGAGGAATTAGGAAAGGCAATATAAACTAAATGGTACATTTTAAAATGGGTGCTGGAACAGAGAAACCTGGGGGTGTAGGTACACAAATCTTTGAAGGTGGCGGGACTGAAGGGATAATTACTAGTCCGAGCCCCTTTAGAGTTACCCCAGAAGTTTGTGGTACCCGAATCCTAAAGACGCTTAATTGGGTCTAAAGGTCCAGACCATCTCTCCCTAAAGGAAAGGAACAACCTGAAGATGTTACCATCCTCCAGATAGCACTTTTAATAAGTTTAGCTAGACTGTAACGTTCCGGATATTATGAGGGTCCGGAAAACTCCCTCAGAATTCTGCAACTCCTCACCAAAGAGCGTACAGAGATTGAGTTTGCGAGTTTGATACAGAAGTATTATGTGAGACAATTCTAAAAATATATAGATTTATTAAAAAACCGACATGTAATTTACAGTTGGTCATTCAATCGCTACATTAACAGTTCCAAAAACAGAAATCTTACAATTCTATTATCAGAGATCCTTATTCTCAAATCTTAACTTCGTTACATTTTTACATTTCTTAGTCTTATTCCAGGATATCCACCAAAATCAAATACAGTATAGTACCTTGATCCCCGAGTTACAAAGAGTTGTAGGCTTACATAGCTTGCCTCTGAAGCCGAGAATCGCTTTGCCCCTTTACAGCAAGACTATCATCCCATTTGAAAGTTCAATATTTATATCCTTTTTCATTGGTATGTCCTTTGAAGTTTTCTGCTGATGTAAGCTAATTATCTCCAGTCATTTTTCTGCTGACTTCTGCTATTTTTACAGTCAGTTCAGCTGGTAGCATTAAGAATCGTGTCTCTACCTTTAGGTGTTCGAAGCTTATCATAAAAACGGTGTGACAGCAGATGCATCTATTTGATGTCATTCTTACCAAGGTCTTCTGTTTGTGTCTTTTTACGACATGTAAATTAAAAACACCTCAACCGGCTGCACCATTGTCTTCTTAGTTTCCTCAGCTGGTTGCAGCACAGAATCATGTCTCCTGTGTTTCATTTGATGTCATTTTTACGAAGGAATATGTTTCTTAATTTTCTCTGTTTCTTTCTGAAGTGTAATTTAAGACAACTTAACAGGGTGTACCATTGTGTTCTTTCCAAGGCTTCAGACTATCAGGAACCTCCAACCTCCTGTTTCAATAAGGTTATTGATTCCGTGTCAACAACTTATCTTATCTCAATAGCCTGTATGCTGTTTGCAGCTTTTCCATTGTTAGGTTTTAGATTCCCAGACCCAGTTTGTCATGTTTTAATAAGGCTAGAATTCTTTCATAGAATGGTGTCTTTTTCTGAATCTGGTTTATTCCTTCACAGGACAAGTTGAGAAAGCTGTTTAAAAAGCAGACGGGATCCTTGGCTTTATAAACACAGACAACAGGGGGGGATTTTAACCCAGAAACAGGTGGGTTGGGGTCAGTGGGAGGTTAAAGAGTTAAAAATCTGAATCCCGACCCCAATCCGCCTCCAACCTGCCCACTTCCAGTTTTAACGGAGGCGGGATGGGGGGAGGGCAGCCAACCTGTTTCCAGGACGTGGGTTGGCACTTTAAATATTATAATGAGGCTCCATGCCTCGTGGAGATATACCATTATAAATTTAATTGTGCGCGTGTGGGTCTCCCAGGCCTCGGGGAAGCCGCCAGCTAAAGGGAGGAGAGGACTACTGGATCCAGGAGGTAAGTGCCTTTCCACTTACCTGCTGGTTCCAGCTTTCCTGCCTCACCAACCCCTCGCAATCAGACACACCTTCCAACCACCCTCCCCACTTCACAAGGCTTCCGATCGCACCCCCCCACCTCCCCCCACCAACCCCACTCCATGAGGTCTCCAATCTCCAATCCCCCCTCCGGCCCTCGATCCTTGGTCCCCGGCCCCCAATCATCCCTCCAGCCCCCGACCCCTGCTCAGGCCTCCAATCCCCCCCTCCGGCCCTCGATCCTTGGTCCCCGGCCCCCAATCATCCCTCCGGCCCCCGACCCCTGCTCAGGCCTCCAATCCCCCCTCCGGCCCTCGATCCTTGGTCCCCGGCCCCCAATCATCCCTCCGGCCCCCGACCCCTGCTCAGGCCTCCAATCCCCCCTCCGGCCCTCGATCCTTGGTCCCCGGCCCCCAATCATCCCTCCAGCCCCCGACCCCTGCTCAGGCCTCCAATCCCCCCCTCCGGCCTTCGATCCTTGGCCCCCGGCCCCCAATCCTCCCTCCAGCCCTCGACCCCTGCCCAGGCCTCAAATCCCCTCTCCGGCCTTTGATCCTTGGCCCCCAGCTCCCAATCCTCCCTCCAGCCCCTGACCCCTGTTCAGGCCTCCAATTCCCCCTCCGGCCTTTGATCCTTGGCCCCCGGCACCCAATCATCCCTCCAGCCCCCGACCCCTGCTCAGGCCTCCAATTCCCCCTCTGGCCTTTGATCCTTGGCCCCCGGCCCCCAATCCTCCCTCCAGCATCCGACCCCTGCTCAGGCCTCAAGTCCCCTCTCCGGCCTTTGATCCTTGGCGCCCGGCCCCCAATCCTCCCTCCAGCCCCCAACCCCTGCTCATGCCTCCAATCCCCCCTCCGGCTTTCGATCCTTGGCCCCCGGCATCCAATCATCCCTCCAGCCCCTGACTCCTGCTCAGGCCTCAAATCCCCCCTCCGGCCTTCTGACTCCTCCTCAGGCCCCAGATCACCCTCAAGCCCCCGATCACCCTCCGGCCTCCCCCTCAGGCCCCAGATCACCCTCTGGCCTCCCCCCTCCAGCCCTTCCCCTCCGGCCCCCTATCACCCTCCGGGCTCACCCCTCCGGCCCCCAATCACCTTCCGACCTCCCCCTCTGGCTCCCAATTCCCCTCCAGTCCCCGATCACCATCTGACTTCCCCCTCCAGCCCCCTATCACCCTCCGGCCTCCCCCTCCAGCCCCTATCACCCTCCGGCCTCCCCCTCCAGCCCCCATCACCCTCCGGCCTCCCCCCTCCAGCCCCCATCACCCTCCAGCCTCCCCCCTCCAGCCCCCATCACCCTCCGGCCTCCCCCCTCCAGCCCCCATCACCCTCCAGCCTCCCCCCTCCAGCCTCCCCCCTCCAGCCCTTCCCCTCCAGCCCCTGATCACCCTCCGACCTCCCCTTCCGGCCCCGATCAGCTTCCGGCCTCCTCACTCTGGCCCCGGATCCCTCTTCGGCCTTCGATCCCCCACCATCCATCCCTCCCTCCCTCCTCTCTGCGCCCTGGTGCCACAGGCCTACCCGCCTGACAGCTAGCCATCCTATTCTTCTGGCTGTGGGCAGGGAGCAGAGATTCAAAATGCTAATCAGGCCGTGCCATTAAATTCGGCAGTGCCTGCGGGAAACCCATTCTCCTGGGTTTCCCAACAGCTTTCCAGCCCCCCTGCTCCCTACCCACCTCCAAATTAAAATTTCGGCCATAGAGTACAAAAGCAAGGAAGTTATGCTAAACCTTTACAAAACACTGGTTAGGCCCGAGCTGTGTTCAATTCTGGGGACCACATTTTAGGAAGAATGTCAAGGCCTTAGAGAGGGTGCAGTGGAGATTTACTATAATGGTACCAGGGATGAAAATCTTCCGTTACGTGGAGCGGCTAGAGAAGCTAGGGTTATTCTCTTGGAAGGTTAAGGGGAGATTTATTAGAGGTGTTCAATATCATGAAGGGTTTTGATAGAGTAAATTAGGAGAAACTGTTTCCAGTGACAGTAGGGTTGATAACCAGAGGACACAGATTTAAGGTGATTGGCAAAAGAACCAGAGGTGAGAGGAGGGGGACATTTTTACGCAGCGAGTTGTTATGATCTGTAATGCATTTCCTGAAAGAGTGGTGGAAGCAGATTCAATAATAACTTTAAAAAGGGAATTGGATAATTACTTCAACAGGAAACATTTGCAGGGCTATGGGGCAAGTGCAGGGGAGTGGGACTAATTGGGTAGCTCTTTTTAACCCAAAAGAACAGGTGGGTTGGGGTCGGGTGGGAAGGTAAAGTGGTAAAAATCTGAATCCCGAACAGAACCCGCTTCCAACACGCCCACTTCCGGTTTTAACAGAAGCAGGACGGGGCGGGCAGTCAACCTGCTCCCAGGAGGCGGGTCATCAATTTAAATATTATAATGAGGCTGGCATGCCACAGATTTAACCAGTATTTTAAATTTAACTGTGGTTGGTCGGGTTTTGCAGGGCTTGTGAAACCCACCAGTTTTGATGGAAGGTGAGGACTGCTGGATCCAGGAGGTATGCACCTTTACACTTACCTGCTGGATCCAGCGTCCTTGCCTAACCCACTCCCTTGATCGGAGACCCCTCCACAAGGCCTGTGATTCCCCCTAGCCCTCCAATTCCCCCCCATGAGGCCTCCGATGCCGCACCCCCCAAGCTCCTACGATCCCAATGAACTCCGGGCCGCCCGATAAGTTCCTTTGGAGCCCCGATCATGCTGCTCCGCCGACCCCTTCCCCCCCCCGCCCCACACACCCCACACCCCAGTGCTGTTCCGGCCCCCCAATGTGCTGCTCCGGCCCCCCAATGTGATGGTCTGGCACCCCCATCCCCCTGTGCCCTCCGGCCCCCCCATGATGCTCAGCCCCCAGCCCCCACGCAAACCCTCCCTCCCTCTTCTCTGTGGCCTACACACTCTCCATCTGGCTGGCTGTGGTTGGGAAACAGATGCAAATCAGGCCCTGCCATCAAATTCAGCAAGCCTGTGGGAAACACATTCTCCCGGGATTCCCGAGCGCTTCCGAGCACCATCCCCCCCGCCGCTGTCAACCCACCAAAGTATTAACATTCAGGCCAAAGAGTTAGCACCGGCACATTGAGCTGAATGACCTCCTTCTTTGCTGTATCATTCTATGATTCCATGAGGATGTCAGACAACCGATCACACACTATAGGCTGGATTTTGTGGGGGGTCAGCGGGCGTAATCGGTGGTGGGTTGGGTGAGAAAGTGTTTTTTCCCCAGCGGTTCAGGATCCCACTGTGAACACGCCGCCACACGCCTTTACCAAATGTCGGGTCTATCAGCGCTGAGCAGACCCGACACAGCGGCGGGGAAGGCAATTAAAATCATTAGCGGGTTGTTTATCAAAGGTTTTTTTTCCAGCTTTTTGGATTTGACAGGTCGCCCACCAGTTTCCCACTGTGCCTAGGCCTCGTCTGTGAAGCTGAGACAGGAGGTCAGTGGCCATTGAATCAGCTGATGAGTTGACAGCTTCAAATGTCAAGTCAAAGTTCACAGCTGATTGAGAAATCTTCCCTTAACCACGAGCATCTCTAAACTGCATTTCCACTATAGATTCAGGATGCTGCAAGTCTTTACAAAAGTCTCCATCCAGTCTGACCTCATTATCTCTCCCACCATTGACAGATCGCTTCTGTCATCTCTACTTCACCTGCCATCTATTCCATCAGCATGGATGCACTTTATACTCTCTCGCCTTGGTCCTCAGAATCCCACCACGATCAACCCCAACACCAGCATCACCAGGCACACCAGCATCATAAGAACATAAGAAATAGGAGCAGGAGTAGGCCATTTGGCCCTTCGAGTCTGCACCACCATTCAATAAGATCATGGCTGATCTTCTACCTCATCTCCACTTTCCTGAACTATCCCCATATCCCTTGATTCCCTTAATATTCAAAAATCTATCGATCTCTGTCTTGAATATACTCAACGACTGAGCCTCCACAGCCCTCTGGGATAGAGAATTCCAAAGATTCACCACCCTCTGAGTGAAGAAATTTCTCCTCATCTCAGTCCTAAATGGCCGACCCCTTATTCTGAGACTGTGACCATTGGTTCTAGACTCCCCAGCCAGGGGAAACATCCAGCCTGCATTTACCCTGTCAAGCCCTGTAAGAATTTTGTGTGTTTCAATGAGATCACCTCTCATTCTTCTAAACTCTAGAGAATATAGGCCTAGTCTATTCAATTTCTCCTCAGAGGACAATCCGCACCCCCCCCCCCACCCCCACCGATCCCAGGAACCAGTCTGGTGAACCTTTGTTGCACTCCCTCTATGGTAAGTACATCCTTCCTTAGGTAAGGAGACCAAAACTGTACACAATACTCCAGGTGTGGTCTCATCAGGGCCCTATATAATTGCAGTAAGACATCTTTACTCTTATACTCAAATCCTCTTGTAATAAAGGCCAACATACCATTTGCTTTCCTAATTGCTTGCTGTACCTGCATGCTAACTTTCAGTGATTCGTGTACAAGGGCAATCACCAGCACACCAGCAACACCAATAACAACACCAACCTTCTCCACAATCAACTGATGCTGCACAGAACACAGGGCATCAGCACCCGATCACACTGCTGCCCTGGAGGCCAGAAATGGCCTAACCAAGGCCAGATTTACTTCACTTGATGCTGTACACCCTAGTTGCCACATGATGTGCCAGGTTGGCACCACCCTACAACAACAACATAAAGCATTCCTACAATGCCCAAGCCATTCCTTTCACACTCATCACCATTGCGAGGGGTACCGTTATGTCTCACTCACTGCAACTCACTAAGCCACTTCCAAAGGTTTGCACAAATCTGTCCAAGAATGCAAAGCATTGAAAATAAATATTTTAATGTTTGACACCACATTAACAGAAACTTCACATGAACATTGGCTAAAACACCCAGGTGCCTATCCTTGTGTGTTGTTAGTTGGTATGATTGAACTAGGATGAGGGTGAGTGTGAGGGGTGGCTAGTGAGATGGGGAAGAGATAATGTAGATGGAGAGGGATGGGTGGAGGTGCAAGGTAAGTTGGTGAGTAAGGATGTGCAGGAGTAGGGTAGGGAAGGCAGAGTGATGGGGTTGTGATGCGAGGCACAGCAGGATGAGGTTGAGTGTGGCTTTGTACTAACGTTCCATGATCGAATGAGATCATTGAAACATTTACGCCACTGCACCCAGGTCCTCCTGACCATATCCCTACTTGTGCCCTCCTGTGCAATGTGCAACCAGGCTGTGTTGAACTCCTGGGGAGGTCTCTTCCACCCATGGGAAGGAAAGAGGACCTCCCTGTGTGCTGTGACTCCCTCCATACGCATACGGAGGGAGTCAGGGGAGAGCCTGGGCGCAGCCGTGCACCTCTATGCAGTGCTTGTACATGTATGCAGCACTTCAATGCTGTAGAACACTGACAGCACAACTGTCAAAAGAAAGTTGGCCATGGTCCCTTTAAGGAAATCGGCTGATTCAAATGACGTCACCAGACCCGCTTCATCTAATTGGCCGGGAAACGCGCTGGGCGGGCTTAACAAGCCCAATCTCGGGAAATTCATTTCGGAGGCTGGGATGAAGACAACAGCAGGATCGGGATCCGCCACCGACATCGCTTCCACGGCCCCGCCGAGGTTTGTAAAATCCAGCCCTATAAGACTGGCCTAGAAATTAGACTCTGTCACGAAAGTTGCTGGTGTCATCACGGCCTCAGGTTAACGGCCGCTGAAAATGGTCGTGCTGGTAGGAGAAAAAAATTTGCGCAGGGGTCTAAAGATTTTTAGCCCAGCGCTAAACTCACCGTGGCGTTAGTCCAGGCATCAGTCCCGAATGTGGCGTCCAGAAGCGGCGCTGCATCTTCCAACAGCCTCTGGAAGTGAGGCAATGAATTTGCTAGGCATTGTGGGATATTAAAAGGGCAATGCCTCCTGAACTGATAAAAATAAAAATAAAAATGAAGGGCAGTTTTCAGCCCTTACAGCTCTACAGCCCTTATAAAAAAATTAACATTTGAAAAAACATTCCCAAATGGGAGTCTTCAGCTCTTAAAGCTGAATTCCCTTCTGCACCTTAAATAATGGGAAAAGTGCTTCGGCACTAACACAAATGGCTTAGCAAGCTAGGGAAGGGGCACCCAGTGTCTCGCACGCAGCACTCCAGCTTTGTGCAGGGCGTCAACACTGCAAGAGAGATCCTCTACCGACCGGGTCCGGGAGGCCTTCCAGAAAGAACAATGTGGGGCCACAGCACTGAGGCCGTCACTGCCAGCAGTGTCGCCCCCATGACCTGGCTCCAGTGCCCAAAGAAGCTTCAGGACCTCAGACCACAGGTCAAAGTCAGTGAATGCATCTTCAAAAGCCATCTCGAATCAACTGCATCACTAGCCTCACACACTTCTCAATACATGATCCCCCCGCAATCACTCACTTACCAACAATCTGCACCAATCACGAGGCACACCTCCCATTCCTAGCTTCACTTCACCCCCTTGGAGGAGACGGAGCTGGCCATTCTTGGCAGGGGCATGGCTGAGCCCTTGGCCAGCGGCGGGGCTGAAAGGATACAAGATGTTGGTATCCTCATACGTTAATCTCCTTCTGGCATGCACCTCTTGCTTTCCCGCCCTCCCCTCACCACAACTCCACCCTTGTGCCTTCCTCATTTTACACAGCCAAGAAATGCAGCTTGCTTAGCCAGTGGATGACCAAGAAGAGGGAGAAGAGAGTGAAGAAGAAGAAGAAACACCGTCACTCAATTTGACACTCCCAGCCACCAGCTCCTCAAGGTCGTCCAGCAAGGCCATTTGCAGTGTCCCCCCACTGAAAGTCAGCAGCCTTCCGCCAGCAATGCTGCAGCCACTGGGGTAGCACTGCATGGCATCAGTAGGACAAGCAAAGGCACACACAAGACAATCACTAAGGGAATGCATAAGGGTGATGAATCATAGAATCATAGAAATTACGGCACAGGAGGCCATTTGGCTCATCGTGTCTGTGCCAGCCAAAAAAGAACTGTCCAACCTAATCCCACTTTCCAGCTCTTGGTCCATAGCCTTGTAGGTTACAACATTTCAAATGCATATCCAAGTAATTTTTAAATGTGATGAGGGTTTGTGCATCTACCACCCTTTCAGCCAGTGAGTTCCAGACCCCCACCACCCTCTGGGTGAAAAAGGGTCTCCTCAACGCCCCTCTAATTCTTAATAACAACAGACAATGCTGGAAAAACTCAGCAGGCCAGGCAACATCCGTGGAGAGAGAAACAGAGTCAACGTTCGGGTCAAAATCCTTCTACAGAACTGAGAGAAAAGGCAGGAAACAAAACAAAAGGCAGTTTGGGGGCTGGCAAATGGGGGAGGGGATGAAAGAAGAGACATTAAGAGATATTCAAGGTGAGACGAGATAGTAATAGGATAGGTAAAGAAACAGACAATGGCTCTAAATGAAGTGTGAAATGCGCTGGCAGAGTGAAAGACAGCTGCCATGTGGGAAGAGAGAGAAAAAAAGGAAAATTCACAAACCAAAAGTGTGGATAAAAAGTATAAAAATATAATCGGGGCCGAGGTTATGATCTGAAGTTGTTGAACTCGATATTGAGTCCGGAAGGCTGTAAAGTGCCTAATTGGAAGGTGAGGTGCTGTTCCTCGAGTTTACGGTGAGCTTCCGTGGAACAATGCAAGAGGCCGCAGATGGTGAGATCTGAGTGGGAATGGAATGGTGAATTGAAATGACAGGCGACGGAAGCTCGGGGTCCCCCTTACGGACTGAACGGAGGTGTTCCGCAAAGCGGTCACCCAATCTGCGTTTAGTCTCCCCAATGTAGAGGAGACCACATCGTGAGCAGCGAATACAGTATACTAGATTGCAAGAAGTACAAGTAAATCGCTGTTTCACCTGTAAGGGGTGTTTGGGGCCCCTAGACAGTGGGAAGGGGGGAGGTATATGGGCAGGTGTTGCATCTCCTGCGCTTGCACAGGATGGTGCTGGGCGAAGGGGAAGGGGTGCTGGGGGTGATAGAGGTGTGGACTAGGGTGTCTTGGAGGGAGTGGTCCCTACGGAATGCAGAAAGGGGAGGGGAGGGGAAGATGCGTTTGGCGGTGGGATCACGTTGGAGGTGGCGGAAATGGCGGAGGACGATCCATTGAATGTGGAGGCTGGTGGGGTGAAAGGTGAGGACAAGGAGAGCCCTATCGTGGTTCCGGGAGGGAGGGGCAGGGGTAAGGGCAGAAGTGCGGGAGATAGAAGGGACCCCTCTAATTCTTCTTCCATTTATTTAAATCTATGCCCCCTGGTTATTGACCTCTCTGATAAGTTTAAATAGTTCCTTCCTATCCACTCTATCTAGGCCCCTCATAATTTTATACACCTCAATTACATCTCCCCTCAGCCTCCTCTGATCCAAAGAAAACAACCCCAGCCTATCCAATCTTTCCTTATAGCTAAAATTCTCCAGTCCTGGCAACATCCTCGTAAATCTCCACTGTACCCTCTCTAGTGCAGTCACATCTTTCCTGTAATGCGGTGACCAGAACTGTACACAGTACTCTAGCTGTGGCCTAACTAATGTTTTATACAGTTCAAGCATAACCTCTCTGCTCTTATATTGTATGTCTCGGCTAATAAAGGCAAGTATCCTGTATGCCTTCTTAACCACCTTATCTACCTGTCCGGCTACCTTCAGGGATCTGTGAACATGCAGTCCAAGGTCCTTTTGTTCCTCTACACTTCTCAGTATCCTATCATTTATTGTGCATTCCCTTGCCTTGTTAGCCTTCCCCAATATCCTGGGGTCAACATTGACCAGAAACTTAACTGGGCCAGTCACATAAATACTGTGGCAACAAGAGCAAGTCAGAGGCTGGGTATTCTGTGGCGAGTGTCTCACCTTCTGACTCCCCAAAGCCTTTCCACCATCTACAAGGCACAAGTCAGGAGTGTGATGGGGTGCTCTTCACTTGCCTGGGTGAATGCCGCTCCAACAACACTCAAGAAGCTCGACACCATCCAGGACAAAGCAGTCGCTTGATTGGCACCCCATCCACCACCTTAGACATTCACTCCCTCCACCACCAGCATACCATGGCTGCAGTGTGTACCATCTACAAGATGCACTGCATCAACTCGCCAAGGCTTCTTCGGCAGCACCTCCCAAACCCGCAACCTCTACCACCTAGAAGGATAAGGGCAGCAAACATATGGGAACACCATCACCTGCAAGTTCCCCTCCAAACTACACACCACGCTGACTTGGAAATATATTGCCGTTCCTTCATCATCATTGGGTCAAAATACTGGACCTCCTTCCCTAACAGCACTGTGGGAGTGCCTTCACCACACAGACTACAGCGATTCAAGAAGGCGGCTCACCACCACCTTCTCAAAGGCAATTAGGGGTGGGCAATAAATGCTGGCCTTGCCAGCGACGCCCAAATCCCAGGAACAAATTTTTAAAAATGCATTACCTCACACTTCTCGAGATTAAATTCTATTTGCCACTTTTTTGCCCACCTGACCAGTCCATTGATATCTTCCTGCTGTCTACAGCTTTCTTCCTCACTATCAACAACACGGCCATCATCTGCAAACTTCTTAATCATGCCCTCTACATTGAAATCTAAATCATTGATATATACCACAAAAAGCAAGGGACCTAGTACTGAGCTCTGCGGAACCCCACTGGAAACAGCCTTCCAGTCACAAAAACACATGTCGACTATTACCCTTTGCTTCCTGGCACTGAGCGAATTTTGGAACCAACTTTCAACTTTCCTTTGGATCCCATGGGCTTTTACACTTCTGACCAGTCTGCCGTGTGGGACCTTGTTAAAAGCCGTGTTAAAATCCATGTAGACTACATCAAACGCACTACCCTCATCAACCCTTCTTGTTACCTCCTCAAATTTTCAATCAAGTTAGTCAGACACGACCTTCCCTTGACAAATCCATACTGACTGTCCTTGATTAATCTGTGCCTTTCTAAATGATGATTAATATTGTCCTTGGAATTTTTTCCAATAAGTTTAGGCTGACTGGCCTGTAATTACTCAGCCTATCCCTTTCTCCCTTTTTAAACAACGGTACCACGTTAGCAGTCCACCAGTACCATACCTGTAGCCAGAGAGGATTGGAAAATTATGCTATGTCCTCCCTTGCTTCTCTTAACAGCCTGGGATAGATTACATCTGGGTCTGGTGATTTATCTACTTAGTTGAGTTGATTTCATGTTGTCATATTGGATGGATGGATAGATGTATAAAGTTGGATTGTAAAGTTTGCTTTGTGGTGGCTTTTATTTCAGCATTGTGGCCAAGAGGACGCTGTGATGGTCAGTAATAGAGGGTTGGTAAGGTGTGTTGCGCTCAGATTTCGCTAGATGTTCGATAGATCGAACAAATAGGTTCGCAATTTTCCTTTTAGGGTTCAAATGTAAGTTTTGGTCTGAACAAACACACAGGCAACAGATTTCATGTACAAAGATTTATCTTTAAAAAATGCTTAACAAACACCATTCATTATTTAAAGTACAATTCCAAAATATAAGACTCACAACTTTAATTGATATTACCCGATTTGGTCCGAGGTGATTAATCTCTGTCCAAACCTCTACGTAGGGTTTCTGTCCCCAGGTCCCTGCTGTCGAGTGTTGCTCCTAGGTCTCTTGCTGCCAGGTTGTCGCTCCCAGGTTCTCGCTCTCTGTTGTCGCTCTCTATCTGGGGTTTTCCCTCCTGGTTTATACTATCCTATAATCTGTCCCATCTCTTTGGTTACACATTTGTTACTGTCCCTGCATCATGATGATTAGTTTACCCTATTCCACCATCCTGTCTCATCTCCTTGATTAGTTTACGTCTTACTTCATCCATTTTCTCTAATTGACCCATTGTTTGTTAACTGGCGTCTGTAGTGACCTCACTCGTGTCTGACGAGGTTACCTATGAGCCCTCTGTTTAGAACATTACTGAACCTCTGTATTATTTTTCCATTATCCCTTACACATGGTGACTCCTTCATTTTATTTCTGTTTTCTTACTTAGCTTCCATTTCCACAGTGTGGGACAAATGTTGAAAGGGGAATTGGGGTTGTGGTCACTGGTACCACAGGCAGATGAATCTATCCCGGATATCCTGGCCAGAAAGGGGCTGTCTGGGTTGCATCCTTCCTTCTGCTTCCTCCTCTTCTGTGTCTTCCTCTTCTGCATCTTCTTCTTTTGCGTCTTCCTCTTCCGTCTGCGAGCAGATGCTGTAAATTTGAAATAAAAGCATAAAATGCTGGAAATACTCAGCAGGTCAGGCCACATCTTGACCTGAAATGTGAGCCGGAATTTTGAAAGGTAAGAGCGGGTGGGTTGGAGGTGTGGTGGGGGGGGGAAGGGAAAGTTGAAAAAATATGAACCCCGACCCCAACCCGCCCACTTTCACCTTTCACTCAGCCAGGATGGGGAGGGGCGCGGGCCGCCAACCCGCCTCTTGGCCTGAATGAGGCCTGAAGCCTCTACTTTAACCTGCTTTGTAGGTTTTACTGCAGGCGGCCGGGGATTCCGCAGCAACAAGGCGGCCTCAGCCTCAGGATGCAATGCTTTTGGGCCAGGAAAAGCAGGAGTGCTTCCTCCTGGCCCCCCAAGCTCCCACACCAGCATCCTGGCCGCCCCCCCCTGGAGTTGGGGATCTGACGCCCCCAGGGATCGGACCCCACCCCGGCCCTGGAACACCTTCCCCCCAGATCACGATTCGGAGACGGGACCCACCTCCCCAACCTTGGGATCGCAACTCCGATCGGACCCCCTGCCAGGGAATTTAACCCCCCATGGTGGATCGGACCCCTCCCCATATGCTTGGACGACCCCCCCAGCCCTCACTATCCTGAGCCCAGCACTTACCTGGTCCTGCAGCCTCCTTCTCCGCGATCCTCACTTGACTGAAAGCCAGCCTATCAATCAGGCTGACTTCCAGGCGGGGAACCCTTCTGGGTTTACCACCGTTTCCCGGGTGCCCCCCCACCCCCCCCACCCCCCCCCCCCGCCGCACCTTTCCCACAAACTCTGTTTCTCTCTCGATGTATGGTGCCTGACCTGTTGAGTATTTGCAGCATTTTCTGTCTTCTCAGAGGCCTTCCTTTACCATCTGAGGCCTTGCAAGCATCCAGAAGCACTCCCTGCAGCAAGCCACTACTTCAATAAAATCAAAAAAATCCAG
This sequence comes from Somniosus microcephalus, assembly GCF_052327205.1. Classification (NCBI taxonomy): domain Eukaryota; kingdom Metazoa; phylum Chordata; class Chondrichthyes; order Squaliformes; family Somniosidae; genus Somniosus; species Somniosus microcephalus. The sequence continues at coordinate 90,665,867 of NC_140995.1, forward strand.
TCCAAAAGCTTAAATGCAAACTTACCTGAAAGATGTGCGTGTCCCTTTAAGAGGTGCTGACAGCGCCTCTGTCAGTCTGCTGAATGCTGGGTTTCCATGGCGAGCTTGGGACCCAACGCTGAACTCAGTGATAAGGTCCAAGTTCGCCGAGGTGACATTAAGCCGGCATTGCACTGATGTCACCCTCAACCTAATTTAAATTTCAGGGCCATCGCTCTTACCGGCAGTGCTGCCGGACCTTGGAAAATGGTGAATGGTGCGGAACTCACCGCCAGCTGGTGAAAGAGTGGCGGCTGCCGTCTCTTTGCTACATTTTGACAGCAATGGGTGACGTAAAGCTCCCCGAGTGTTTAGCCCTTTATTGGTTATAAAATCACAACTTAGTTGAAGTTGGGTGCATGAACACTTAATAGATGTGAATAGATGTAGTCAAAGTTATCTAGCTGTCTGAATAACAAATTATTAATGGACAGAGTTACACAACAACATGAGTAGCTGAAGTTATGTAGGCAATTCAGTGTCTCACTATAATGCAGCATTAACAGGTGCTGAGCATTAATTATGGCAGTGATCAGAGTCCAAGATTATTAGGGGGCTAAATTCGGTTCATTTGCGCCTCCCGTTAGTAGGGCGCCAATGGGGCGCAAATCAACTAGCGCCTGGGCACGGCGCCGCTAACGCCTCCCGCTTAACCGTTAGCGCCGTGTGCAGCGCCCTGCTCGTGCCCCGGCTGTAATATCGGGTGGCGTCCCCCGACTTACCACCGGGCGCCATGTCTGCCGGGGTCAGGGGGTCGCTAGTTAAAGGGGAGGAGGCAGGCAGCCATTTTTGTTGCTGGCTGCCTGCCAGTACCTGCCCCCGTTGCTGTCCCTGGCCCCCGTGAGCCCGGCACTCCGCTTGAGTGCCGGGCTCGTTTGCCGGCACTCCCGATCCCTAGTGGCCCAGCTGGGTGCCAGGGCACACTGCACCAGGCCCCTCCCCTTTAATAAAGGGAGGAAGGCCTGCAGTACCACGGCACGTAGCGCCGTGATATTGGCTCACAGCGCCCAAGAGGGACACGGGGCGCTTCCAGTATCGCTCCTCCTCCCTCTCGGGACGCTACCTGGAAAAATTGGCCATGGGGGTTGTAATGTATATACCTTTAAGGGGGGAACTATCTTTTACAGCTCATGTATACTGCAGTACCGGCAATGACCACACCTGAATATAGCACTGAGTAGTAATCTGTACAGATCAGTTCCAGTGTGAGCCACGTTGAGTAAACACCTGTTGTACCATTCTCCTGCAGTCTGTGTCTTATTATACACGGACACAACATTGACGACAAGGCAAGTTCGAACCTACCTGCAACTCTGCATCACCTCCCGGGGATTAGTTCCTGGAGATCAGTGGATTGGAGGTCAAGGCCAGAGACTCGGGCGTCGACCACGGGCAACCGCCCAGTCATCCAGCAGAGGCTCAAGAATTGCGGGGGAGGCTGTCGAGAGCCAGGCTTAGCTTTCCAGTCGAGGTGGTCCAGCGAAACGGGCTGGCAACAGGTAGTGTGCTGACCCTTCCCGGACAGCGGCGGGCTAGAGCCCGACCGAGCGGCACAGCAAAGGGCCGAGCAGCGTCGACGGGGGAGAGAGAGAGAGGGCAGAGCGCACAGGGTGCAGCCGGTGTTCAGGGGCTGAGCAGCGTCGAAGAGAGGGAGAGAGAGACGCGCAGAAACCCGCGAGGCGCCGCCATTGCCACGAGCACCACCGAGAGCGGCGTTGGCAGCAGCACAGGAGAAGTGCGCGAAACCTACAGGGCGTCGCCATTGCCACGAGAACCGTCGGGAGCAGCGTTGGCAGCAGCGGGGGAGGAAGGAAAGCGTGGGAGACACCATTTTAAGCCATTGGGAGATGCCATTTTAAACCACACCCAAAATGCCGAAGAGTGGCAGTATCACCGCATTTGACAATGAAGTCGAAGATTGGACTACATATGTCGAACGAATAGAGGTATACTGCAAGGCAAATGAGGTGTCAGATGACAAGAAAGCGTCGGTATTGTTAAATTTAATGGGTGCAAAGACGTATAGTTTATTACGAAATCTAGTAACCCCAACGAAGCCAATGGAAAAGAGATTTGCAGGGGAAGGCAAAGGGGAAACGGGAGTACTCATCAATGATGTTGAGGAAGTACACATTACGGTCAGAGGACGGGAGGGGCCCCTTAAAATCGATGCTCAAGCGCTCGAAGGGGCGGGTGGCCTTGATCAGGCTTGCTCTGTCCGGCCTAAAGAAATGCGGTTTGCATTCGGCGCAGGTTTGGCAGTTCCTGGTCATGGTCCTGACCTCCTTGATGGAGTAGGGCAGGTTGCGGGCCTTAATGAAGTGGTAAAGTCTGGTGACCCCGGGGTGGCAGAGGTCGTTGTGGAGGGTCTGCGTTGGCGCATGTACTTCGTGATAGAGCATCTGGGGGTTCGTTCAGTTTACCAGGCCGGTACAAGCTGTTCCTGGGACTAGGGATAGGGTCACTGGCAAGGCTTGGAAGCTAAACAGAGCTAGGCCTGGTTAGTACTTGGAGGGGTGACCATCGGGGTAAGACCAGGTGCAGAAAATCACGGAAGAAGCCCCGAGGAGGGGTGGTTGGTGAGAAGATCATGGAAGGAGCCCTGGGAGAGGCGGCTGGTGAGCAGGCCCGGGCATTGGGCTGAAGATTTTCGGACAGGAGGAATGGTGGAAATGGAATGGTGGCGCGCACAGACGCAGCGGCTTTGCTTCTCCCAGGATGGTGCTATTTACGTTTAATGTTATTTGTACTGGACTCATGGGAGCTTGCAAGATCACATTTTGTTGTTCATGTACTTGTGCATTGTACAATGACAATAAAGTTGAATTATTATTATTATTATTATTAATTATTAAGATATCATAATCGTAGGTGGAGAGCTCGATTCTCCACCTCAAGATCTTGTCGTTCTTGATTTTGCCCCTCAGCTTGTTATTAAACATAAAAGCGACCGAACGCTGGTCGGTGAGGAGGGTAAATCGTTTGCCTGCCAGGTAATGCCTCCAGCGTCGTACTGCCTCCACGATCGCCTGGGCCTCCTTCTCGACCAAAGAGTGTCGGATCTCAGGGCCCTGGAGGGTCCTTGAGAAGAAGGCCACAGGTCTCCCCGCCTGGTTAAGGGTTGCTGCTAGGGCGAAGTCGGATGCATCGCTCTCCACTTGGAAAGGGATAGACTCATCCACCGCGTGCATTGTGGCCTTAGCAATGTCTCCCTTTATGAGGGAGAAGGCTGCGCACGCTTCTGCCGTCAGGGGGAAGGAGGTGGACTTCATGAGGGGTCTGGCTTTGTCCGCATAATTCGGCACACATTGGGCATAGTAGGCGAAGAGCCCCAGGGTTCTCTTCAGCGCCTTTGGACAGTGGGGGAGGGGTAGCTCCATGAAGGGGCGCATTCTTTCGGGGTCGGGGCCGATGACCCCGTTCTCTACTACGCAGCCAAGGATGGCGAGACGCGAGGTGTTAAACACACATTTCTCCTTATTGTAAGTGAGGTTCAGCCGTTCGGCCGTACGGAGGAATTTCTCCAGATTAACATCGTGGTCCTGCCGGTCGCGGCCGCAGATGGTGACGTTATCTAGATAAGGGAACGTGGCCTGCAGCCCGTTCTGGTCAACCATCCGGTCCATCTCCCTTTGGAAGACCGAAACCCCGTTGGTGACGCCGAAGGGAACCCTAAGGAAGTGGTCGAGGCGGCCATTCGCCTCGATGGCAGTATACTGGCGGTCCTCAGGGCGGATAGGGAGTTGGTGATAGGCCGACTTAAGGTCGATGGTGGAGAATACCCGGTACTGTGCAATCTGATTGACCATATCAGATATGCGGGGAAGGGGGTATGCGTCCAGTTGGGTGTACCGGTTTATGGTTTGGCTGTAGTCGATGACCAGGCGGTTTTTATTGCCGGTCTTAACGACTATGACCTGGGCACGCCAGGGGCTGTTGCTCCTCTCGATGATGCCCTCCTTCAGGAGACGCTGCACCTCAGAGCTAATAAAAGCTCTGTCCCCGGCGCTGTACCGCCTGCTCTTGGTGGCGACGGGTTTACAGTCGCGGGTGAGGTTAGCGAACAGGGAGGGGGGCGGGACCTTGAGGGTGGATAGGCCGCAGGTGGTATGCGGTGGGCGGTTTAAAGGCTGCTGGTTGTCGACTGTGAGTGGGGGGAGGGGTCCACCGTATGCCAAAGTGACACTTTGAAGGTGGGATTGGGAGTCCAGCCCTAGTAGGACGGCAGCGCAGAGCTGGGGCAGGACGAGGAGTTTAAAATTTTTATACTCCGTGCCCCTAACCGACAGGGTCACAACACAGTAGCCGCTGATGTCTGTAGAATGGGACCTCGACGCCATCGAGATCCGGTTGCGCGTTGGCCGGACAGTGAGGGAGTAGTGGCTCACCGTGTCTGGATGGATGAAACTCTCCGTGCTTCCGCTGTCGAACAGGCAGGTCGTGGCGTGGCCGTTTACTTTGATGTCCATCATGGACTTGGACAGGTGATGCGGGCGAGCTTGGTCCAGTGTGACGGAGGCTAGTGTATGGCTGAGCGAGCTGCTGTAGTCTGCGGGTGAGGCGGTGGTCGGGTCTGGAGACAAGGTGGCGGTCGAGTGTGGTGGACAAAATGGCGGCGCCCACGAGGTTGAATAAAATGGCGGAGGAGATGGCCGCCCCCACAACTCACATGAGGCACTGCTGGCGTCGGTGGCCTTGATCAAAGATGGCCACCCCCACGACTCACACGAGGGGATACTGGCATCTGTGGCCTTGATGAAAGATGGCCGCCCCCACAACTCGCATGAGGCACTACTGGCGTCTGTGGCTCTCCCCCTGCAGGCCTTAGCGAAGTGGCCTTTCTTGTGGCAATCGGAGCAAGTCGCGTTTCTTGCAGGGCAGCGCGTCCTCGGGTGTTTCGCCTGGCCACAGAAGAAGCAGCCGGCGGCCCGATCGCGGGGCTCCGATGTTGCAGCCGGTACCGGGGGTGGCGGTCCCGATCGGTTCTGGGACGCCGACGCTGAGGTAGGTCCCAGAGGTGGCGGTGCGAGGGGTATTGCGGCCGGGGTCGGGCCGGAGTCCCAGGGTCGCGCAGCACAGTACCTGGAATACGCCTCGAGGTCCTGATGGGCCACTTCCAGAGAGCGAGCGAGGGCTGCAGTTGTATTCAGGTCGAGGTCCTTTGATTCGAGCAGTCTTTGCCGTGAGTAGTCGGACCGAAGGCCTTTCACGAAGGCATCGCGGATATTCCCTTCAGTATTTTCTGCAGCCGTTACAGCTTTAAAGTCACAGTCCCTGCCGAGTGTTTGTAGCGCCCGTAAAAATTCATCTACAGACTCTCCTGGCTGTTGCGAGCGGGATCTTAGGAGATGTCTGGCATACATAGAGTTTACCGGGCTCCGGTACTGCTCTTTCAGCAGGTTGAGGGCGTCCTCGTATGTAGTAAGGTCCTGGATGAGTGCAAATACTTTAGGGCTCACTTGGGCGGTCAGAACTCTTAGTTTGGATCCCGGAGGCACGCCGGATTCTCCCAGGTAGGATTCGAAACAGCTCAGCCAGTGTTTGAAGTCGAGGGCTGAGTTCGCTGCCTGTGGGTTTAGATCCAGGTACGGCGGTCGGAGGGCTCGCAGCCAGGCCGGCTGCTGTGGCTGTTGTAGCTGGCCATTTGGCTGGTCGTTTGGCTGCTCCGATCCACTCATTTCAAAATTTAGCCAATAAAATTGATATACCTATCAATTCATCCAATGAAAAGCGACGAGTTAAGATAGTAACTATAGGTTTTTATTGGCTAAATAACAGAGCCCACCCTCGTGGGTGATCGGGTCCAACAAGGAGGAATACCAGCCAGTCGACCACCTTTATACCTGGGCAAGCAGGCGGAGTCATGGGCGGAGTCAGCTGTGGTCAGCCCAGGTATAACAGCGTGACAAGAGGTGACCTTGTGTAGTGATACAACAGTGTAAACAGTGATAACCATAGTGTAACAATATAAACAGTGATAACCATAGTGTAACGATAGTGAACGATAAAAGTGGTTTACCACAGTAATGATACTACAGGAACATTTAAACCCTACACTGCTGCTGATAGCAGAAAGATTCAAGTTGTGGGAACACAGCATCGGCGGCAGTTACATCGGCGGCAGTGAGTCAGGAGCAGCCCGACCAGAGCGGGCCTGTGTGGGAACACAGCATCGGCGGCAGTTACACCGGCAGCAGTGAGTCAGGAGCAGCCCGACCAGAGCGGGCCTGTGTGGGAACACAGCATCGGCGGCAGTTACACCGGCAGCAGTGAGTCAGGAGCAGCCCGACCAGAGCGGGCCTGTGTGGGAACACAGCATCGGCGGCAGTTACACCGGCAGCAGTGAGTCAGGAGCAGCCCGACCAGAGCGGGCCTGTGTGGGAACACAGCATCGGCGGCAGTTACACCGGCAGCAGTGAGTCAGGAGCAGCATACCAGTTCAACAGCAGGGGAGAGAGGTAAAAAGTAATCAAAGTGTGACGTCACCAGGAAGCAGGTAAATGATTGGTTGGTGAGTATTTGGTTGGTGAATATTTCTCTTTTTTTTAAACTTTAACTCTGGTTTATAGTTTCGAAGGTCTCTCTGGTGTAGCAGGGACTGTTGGTAAACCAGTTAACTGTAGTGTAATTAGTGGGATTGATTGATTAATTTAAATTCAATTAATTAAAGGGTAAGTCATGGTAGGACAGCCGGGCCCCGTGATCTGCTCCTCCTGCGATATGTGGGAAATCAGGGGCACTTCCTGTGTCCCTGAAAACTACATGTGCAGGAAGTGCATCCAGCTGCAGCTACTGACAGACCGCATTGCGGCGCTGGAGCTGCGATTGGACACATACTGGAGCGTTCACGATGCTCAGGACATCGTGAATAGCACATTTACGGAGTTGGACACACCGCAGGTAGAGGTTGGACAGGAAGAAAGGGAACGGGTGACCAACAGGCAGAGTACTAGGCGCAGGCAGGTAGTGCAGGGGTCCCCTGTGGCCATCCCCCTCTCCAGCAGATACAACACTTTGGGTACTGTTGTGGGGGATGGCTTATCAGAGGAAGGCAGCAGCAGCCAACTTCCTGGCACCAGGGGTGGCTCTGCTGCACAGAATGGGAGGAAAAAGAGGGGTAGAGCTATAGTAATAGGGGATTCAATTGTAAGGGGAATAGATAGGCGTTTCTGCGGCCGCAAACGAGACTCCAGGATGGTGTGTTGCCTCCCTGGTGCAAGGGGCAAGGATGTCTCCGAGCGACTCCAGAACATCTTGGAAGGGGAGGGTGAACAGCTAGTTGTCGTGGTGCATATAGGCACCAACGATATTGGTAAAAAGCGGGATGAGGTCCTAAAAGCGGAGTGTAGGGAGTTAGGAGATAAATTAAAAAACAGGACCTCAAAGGTAGCAATCTCAGGATTGCTACCAGTGCCACGTGCTAGTCAGAGTAGAAATAGAAGGATACTTCAGATGAATACGTGGCTAGAGGAATGGTGCCAGGGGGAGGGATTCAAGTTCCTGGGACATTGGAACTGGTTCTGGGGGAGGTGGGACCAGTTCAAACCGGACGGTTTGCACCTGGGCAGGGCTGGAACCAATGTCCTAGGGGGAGTGTTTGCTAGTGCTGTGGGGGAGGGTTTAAACTAAAATGGCAGGGGGTTGGGAACCTGAGCAGGGAGACAGAGGAAAGGGAAACAAGGATAAAAGCAAAAGATAGGAAGGAGAAAAACAAAAGTGGCAGTCAGAGAAATCAACAGTTTAAATCAAACATGGCCACAGTAAATAATAATTTTAATAGGTCTAAGAGCGTCAAAAAAACAAGCCTGAAGGCTTTGTGTCTTAATGCGAGGAGCATTTGTAATAAGGTGGATGAATTGGCTGTGCAAATAGAAGTAAACAAACATGATTTGGTTGGGATTATGGAAACGTGGCTCAAGGAAGGCCAGGACTGGGAACTCAACATCCAGGGGTATTCGATATTCAGGAAAGATAGGCAAAAAGGAAAGGGAGGTGGGGTAGCATTACTGGTTAAAGAAGGGATTAGCACAATTGTAATGAAGGATATTAGCTCTGATGAGGTGGAATCTGTATGGGTAGAATTGAGAAATACTAAGGGGAAAAAAACGTTAGTGGGAGTGGTTTATAGACCTCCAAACAGTAAGGTGGAGGTTGGGGATGGCATTAAAAGAGAAATTAAAGAAGCGTGCAATAAGGGCACAGCAGTCATCATGGGTGACTTTAATCTACATATAGATTGGGCCAACCAAATGAGTAACAATACTGTGGAGGAGGAATTCCTGGAGTGTTTACGGGATGGTTTCCTGGACCAATATGTCGAGGAACCAACCAGAGATCAGGCCATCTTAGACTGGGTATTATGTAACGAGAAAGGATTAATTAGCAATCTTGTTGTAAGAGGCCCCTTGGGTCAGAGCGATCATAATATGATCGAATTCTTCATTAAGATGGAGAATGAAGTAGTTGACTCGGAGACTAGGGTCCTCAATTTAAATAAAGGAAACGATGATGGTCTGAGGAGCGAGTTGGGTAGGATTGATTGGGGAATGGCACTCAAGGGGTTGACGGTGGATAGGCAATGGCAAACATTCAAAGACCGAATGGATGAACTACAGAATTTGTTCATCCCAGTTTCGCATAAAAATAAAACAAAAAAGGTGACCCAACTGTGGCTAACAAGGGAAATTAGGGATAGCATAAGGTCCAAGGAGAGGGCATATAAATTGGCCAGAAAAAGCAATAATCCTGAGGATTGGGAGCAGTTTAGGATTCAACAAAGGAGGACAAAGGGATTAATTAAGAAAGGGAAAATAGAAGATGAGAGTAAGTTTGCAGAGAACATAAAAACTGACTGTAAAAGCTTTTATAGATATGTGAAGAGAAAAAGATTGGTGAAGTCAAGCGTAGGTCCCTTGCAGTCAGAATCGGGGGAATTTATAATGGGGAACAAAGAAATGGCAGACCAACTAAATACGTATTTTGGTTCTGTCTTCACAAAGGAGGACACAAGTAATCTCCCAGAGATGCCGGGGAACATAGGGTCTGATGAAAGGGTGGAACTGAAAGAAATCAGTATTTGTAGGGAAATGGTGTTAGGAAAATTGATGGGACTGAAGGCCGATAAATCCCCAGGGCCTGATAATCTACATCCCAGGGTACTTAAGGAAGTGGCCCTAGAAATAGTAGATGCATTGCTTGTCATCTTCTAGAACTCGATAGACTCTGGAACGGTACCCATGGATTGGCGGGTAGCTAATGTTAACTCACTATTCAAAAAAGGTGGTAGAGAAAAGGCAGGGAATTATAGACCGGTAAGCTTGACATCGGTAGTGGGGAAAATGCTAGAGTCCATTATAAAAGATGTAATAGCGGAGCACTTGGAAAGCAGTGACTGGATCGGACAAAGTCAACATGGATTTACAAAAGGTAAATCATGCTTGACTAATCTACTGGAATTTTTTGAGGATGTAACTGGTAAAATAGATAAGGGAGAACCAGTGGATGTGGTGTATTTGGACTTTCAGAAGGCTTTCGATAAGGTCCCTCATAAGAGATTAGCATGCAAAATTAAGGCACATGGGATTGGGGGCAAGGTATTGACTTGGATAGAGAACTGGTTGGCGGACAGAAAGCAAAGAGTTGGAATAAACGGGTCATTTTCCGAGTGGCAGGCAGTGACTAGTGGGGTACCGCAAGGATTGGTCCTAGGACCCCAGCTGTTCACAATATATATTAATGATCTGGACGAGGGATTTGGATGTAATATCTCCAAATTTGCAGACGCCACAAAGCTGGGTGGGAGGGTATGCTGTGAGGAGGATGTCGTGAAACTCCAGCACGGTTTGGACAGGTTCAAATTAAATCAAATCAAATCAACTTTTATTGTCATTGTTAGTGCACAAGTGCAGTACAACGAAATGTAGGCTTGCGGCTCCCGAGAGTGTACATTTAGATTAAGACATTTAAACATTCAACATACATTTGGCTTGAAATACATTAACATAAACATAACCATAATAAAGTGCATTGGCAGATGTGCAGGCTTTAGAGTTTATTTGTGGAGTTCAGTAGGATGACAGCCCTGGGAAAGAAGCTGTTCCTCAATCTGGTTGTACGGGTGCGAATGCATCTGTAGCGTCTCCCAGATGGCAGGAGGGCGAACAGGCTGTGGCTGGGGTGGGTAGGGTCTTTGATGATGGACCGTGACCTCCGTAAACAGCGTTTCTGGTATATGTGCTCTATGGTCGGTAGCCGGGTGCCGGTAATGCGTTGGGCAGTTTTGACTACCCGCTGCAGGGCTTTTGGGGCAGGGTGATTGGGCAGAAACATGGCAAATGCACTATAATGTGGATAAATGTGAGGTTATCCACTTTGGTGGCAAAAACAGGAAGGCAGATTATTATTTGAATGGTAATAGATTGGGAGAAGGCGAAGTGCAAAGAGACCTGGGTGTTCTTGTACACCAGTCACTGAAGGTAAGCATGCAGGTGCAGCAGGCGGTTAAGAAGGCAAATGGTATGTTGGCCTTCGTAGCAAGAGGGTTCGAGTACAAGAACAAGGATGTCTTGCTGCAGTTGTACAGGGCCTTGGTGAGACCACACCTTGAGTATTGTGTGCAGTTTTGGTCGCCTTACCTGAGGAAGGATGTTCTTGTCATGGAAGGAGTGCAGCGAAGATTCACCAGGCTGATACCTGGGATGGCAGGAATGACGTATGAGGAGAGATTGTGTCGATTGGGCTTATACTCACTGGAGTTTAGAAGATTGAGAGGGGATCTCATCGAAACCTATAAAATTCTGTCAGGCCTGGACAGACTAGATGCAGGAAGGATGTTTCTGATGGCCGGGGAGTCCAGAACCAGGGGTCATAGTCTAAGGATAAGGGGTAAGCCATTTAGGACTGAAATGAGGAGGAATTTCTTCACCCAGAGAGTGGTGAACCTGTGGAATTCTCTGCCACAGAGGGCGGTGGAGGCCAGTTCATTAAGTATATTCAAGAAAGAGTTGGATATATTTCTTAAGCCTAAAGGGATCAAGGGATATGGGGAGAAGGCAGGGACCGGGTACTGAATTTGGATGATCAGCCATGATCTCATTGAATGGCGGAGCAGGCTTGAAGGGCCAAATGGCCTACTCCTCCTCCTATCTTCTATGTTTCTATGTTTCTATGACAAGTTTGTGTGTGGGCTTCAAAGTGAAGGAACCCAGAAACGGCTTTTATCTGAAAAGGACCTTACGCTGGAAAAGGCTTTCAGCATTGTGGTATCATACGAAGCAGCAGCACGGGGCGCTGCAGAGATACAACAGAGACCGCAAGAATATGGCACAAACGAAATGTCATATGGAACAGAGAAGTGCTATCACTGCGGCAGAACAACACATGACCAGAATGATTGCTGGTTCAAAGACAAAGTGTGCAGACAGTGTGGGAAAGTAGGACACATAGCACGAGTCTGCAGGTCGGGAAAGAAAGCCAGCAATAAGAAACCTACCAAAGAAAAGTACAAGAAGGTACATAAGATGACAGAGAATAGTTCAGACGAACAAAAGAGTGATAACGACTCCGAAAGCAGGGAACTGAGTTGTCTGAAACTACATAATGTGATCACAACGGAGAATCACCGAACCATTTGGGTCCCTCTCAAGATAGCAGGAGTCCAGGTAAAGATGGAATTGGACACAGGATCAGCCCTAACAGTCATAAACTGATGGGACTACGAGCAGCTATTCTCACACATACCCTTGAGAGACACAAAAATGATTTTGAAGACGTACACGGGGCAAAAAGTCTACCCCAAAGGAAAAATAAGGGTGACCGTTATATATAACGGTAAGGAAACACCAAAACTAGACCTGTATGTATTGCAAGATGGAGGACTACCATTACTGGGACGTGAATGGATCCGGAAAATACAACTGGATTGGCATTCCATACAGGCACTGACTGTGGCTGACAAAAAGGATGACGACGTCACACCTGGGCGACTGTCAAAGATCCTAACTGACGTGAAAGAAGTGTTCCAGCAAGGACTCGGAACACTAAAAGGCATGACAGCGATGATTAAAATTGAAGAAAACGCAAGCCCAAAATTTTTTAAGGCCAGACCTTATGTGATCCGCCCAGCCGTCGAAGCAGAGCTGGAGATTCTGGAACATTCAGGTGTACTGTCCAAGGTAGACTGGAGCGAGTGGGCTACACCCATCGTCCCTGTGATGAAAAAGTCGTTGAGCAGCACGCCTGGGGAACCAAGGAAGGTTCGCATCTGTGGGGACTTTAAGGTAACAGTGAACCCGGTCCTTCACACCGTACAATATCCACTTCCGCGGATTGAAGATATTTTCGCCTCGCTATCTGGAGGGAAACGCTTCACTAAGATTGATCTGGCCCAGGCGTATCTGCAAATGGAGGTAGAAGAAGCATCAAAAAAATACCTCACAATCAACACCCATAAAGGTCTCTACCAATACAACCGGCTGGTATTCGGGGTAGCATCAACTCCGGCTATTTGGCAGAGGGCAATGGAACAAGTCCTGCAAGGGACCCCAGGGACCCAGTGTTATTTGGACGACATCCTGGTCACGGGTGAAAATGACAGCGATCACCTTGTCAACCTGGAGTAGGTGCTCACTAGATTGCAGGAATATGGGCTCCGAGCTAACCGCCCCAAATGCGAGTTTTTTAGAAAACAGATCTCGTATTGTGGCCACGTTATCGATAAAGAGGGGTTACGTAAGTCAAGGCTCCAGCACCGGAAAATGTGTCACGACTGAGGTCGTTCCTCGGGCTGGTAAACTACTACCATAAGTTCTTGCCAAATTTGTCTACAATACTACACCCACTGAACACCCTACTGCAAACTGGGGTGCCATGGAAGTGGAGTGACGAATGTAGACAAGCTTTCCAGAAGAGCAAAACACTAATCACATCGAAAGAGGTATTGGCCCATTACAACCCAGCATTACCAATTCAGTTGGCATGTGATGCGTCACCCTACGGCATTGGAGCTGTGCTGTCACACAAATTCTCGGACGGCTCAGAGAGGCCAATAGCCTTTGCGTCACGATCACTAACCTCAGCCGAGCGTAACTACGCCCAGATTGACAGGGAGGCCCTCAGCCTAGTGTGGGGAGTGAAAAAGTTCAATCACTATCTGCACGGGCAGAAATTCACCTTGCTGACTGATCACCAGCCTCTTGTCTCCATTTTTAATCCAAAGAAGGGCGTTCCGGTGATGACTGCGCAACGACTACAAAGATGGTCACTTTTTCTAGGTGTGCACCACTATGAGATTGAATATAAGGGCACAAAACAGCATCGAAATGCTGATGGGCTATCACGCCTGCCACTGCCTACTGCAGAGGAAGCACCAGCAGTGGATCCTGTCGAAATATTCCATTCGACTATAGTTGAATGTCTACCGGTAACTAACACTTGTATCGAAAAGGAAACCCGAAATGACCCGACACTGTCTCGGGTATATGATTTGACGGTGAAGGGATGGCCAGCACATGGCGACTCACTGTTGCCAGCATTCTCGACAAGGAGAGAACAGCTGTCAGTGTGCCGGGGGACCTTGATGTGTGGATCCCGAGTGGTAATTCCACCCAAGGTAAGGGATAGAGTGCTCAATGAGCTTCATGAGGGTCATCTGGGAGGGGTACAAATGAAAAGCCTAGCCAGGGCTTATGTGTGGTGGCCGGGAATCGATAAACAAATTGGGGACCTGACCAAGAGTTGCTCAGGTTGCCAGAAAGTCCAAAATGCACCACCACAGGCCCCTCTTCACCCATGGGAGTGGCCCTCATCTCCATGGCAACGGGTGCATATTGATTTTGCTGGTCCATTCATGGACTCAATGTTTTTAATAGCCGTGGATGCACACTCGAAATGGCCTGAGGTCATCAAAATATTCTCCACCACCACGGAGAAAACTATTGCAGTCCTACGGACCATTTTTGCCAGGAATGGCTTGTCAGAACAGATTTGCTCCGACAACGGACCGCAGTTTGTGTCCGAAGAGTTCCGGAGGTTCTTGAAAAAGAATGGGGTAAGGCATTACACATCCGTCCCGTATCATCCAGCCACAAATGGATTGGCTGAGAGGTTCGTACAAACCTTTAAGAAGGCAATAAAGGCTATGTACAATGTTAACATTCCGCTGCAGCACAAGGTGGACAATTTCCTGTTCGCCTTCCGGAATGCGGCACATGCGACCAACCAGGCCCCAGCCGAAGGTTAAGATCTCGCCTGGATTTGCTCAGACCAAACGTACGAAGAGATGTTGAGAGTAAGCAATTCCAGCACATCCATGAGAAGCCAACAAGGAGCTTCAATGTAGGGCAACCAGTCTTGGCCCGCAACTACCGAACAGAAAAATGGCAGCCAGGAATGATATGCACACGGCAGGGCCCCCTAATGTACACAGTGGACGTTGGGGAGAGCATCGTGAGACGCCATGCTGACCAGATCCTAGAGTCACAGGAACAAGTCAACCCCATGCCTCGCCCATACGTACCTGGTGATGAACCCGACGTACAGGTCACATCTACCCCAGAAACAGTAGCATCGGAAGCTGATGAACCAACCGACGACAGGGGGTCAGAATCGCCTCCGCACCAAGAGCAAGACACTCGGGAAAGGCGCTATCCAGAAAGGATCAGGAAGCCTCCCCAAAGACTGAATATATAAATAGACTATTTTCAGCTAATGTTGCATGTTAAAAGTGTTAATTGTAATTAGTTTGATATTTAATTGTTAAATGAGTGTTATGGCACTGTTAATCTAAAAGGGGAGGAATTGTGATGTATATACCTTTAAGGGGGGAACTATCTTTTACAGCTCATGTATACTGCAGTACCGGCAGTGACCACACCTGTATATAGCACTGAGTAGTAATCTGCACAGATCAGTTCCAGTGTGAGCCACGTTGAGTAAACACCTGTTGTACCGTTCTCCTGCAGTCTGTGTCTTATTATACACGGACACAACAGGGGTGCTACCCAATTTTTACCCCTTAGAGTTGGTCAGGTTAGTTTAGAGTTAAATCCCTAAATAGTTGACAAGTTAGCAGCTTCGATAGCCTGTGCATAGATTATTGTCCAGATACTTGTAGTTAGCAATCTTTCAGATCTTACATGAACTCGTCTTTAAGAACAGCGTGGTTGAGTCAGACTCCTCCCTTCCCTGGGGTGAAGGTGATAATTCCTGGAACGTGGAATCAATGAGCCCCCCTTTTCTGTCAATCAAACCTGATAAATTTGAAGTCCTATGGCTCTCATGACACTGGTGCATGGCTTTATTTGGAGTGGGACAGTCATTGTGTCTCCACTTTATGGCCACTTCTCATTATCCATCTTGCATTTCTCAAGACTTTTTTTACACTAATGGAGAGATGTGACATGTTTAGCCTCCCTAGGTGTTATTCTAAATGAGGAACAGCAAAATTTTATTGCAGTAAGGAATGGTTGTATAAACACAGGTCTCCCTGGAGCAATTAACCTATTGTGGCTTTAATTAGTTTATGGCTTTCCCATGGCTTGAACTAGTTGAGAATTTGTGTTCACTAAAAGCCTCTCCCAGCATCCAGTTCAACAGATGAACTCCATCTTGTGTGGTCAGCTTTCAAGCTGAAGCTACATTTTAGGCACAGTTTACAACATTTCCCTATGAATCTTGAAGACATTCTTCGGGCAACTTACGGGGCATTGTTCCTACAACATTACTGATTGAAGGGCTGTGAGTATCATGGAGATATGCCCCATAGGTGATCATGGAGGCTATGCTGAAGAGATGTGAGAGTGCCTTGTTCCTTTATATAAAGTGTCTTTGAAGACTAGCAGAAGCCCCTGTGACAAGCAAAGTGAGTTGAAAGAAAGGTTTTGAGTAAAGAAGATGCTTGAATGTTTGGAGAGAATTGAATTTCCCCGACACCCAAATGCTGAGAGAAAAAGAGAATGAAAGGTAAAGAGGTGAGTGAAGCTGCATGAGTCGTACAGGATGTATATTGGCAACAGAGTCTTGATTTACCTTGGTCACCTTTGTAAGGTTATTGAACCTCTTCCTCCACCACTCTTCCATGGGGCCTCCTGTCCTCAGAGCCCATCAGCTGGTCCCACATTGGTTTCTCATTGGTGGGTGTCAGTGCTACCCCTCTGCAAACCTGCCAATTAGAGGAGTCCTAACACCTACCAGTTACCTGGTTAATGCTTTGCTCCCTTTTTGAACGAGGGTGTTAGATTGGCTACTCTCCTGGCCCATGATGACATTTTCATGTTTAAGAAGGATTACAAAATTGTGGTGAGAGCCTTTGATATTTCATTGGTAACTTTTTAGGGTACATGCCATCTGGGCCTGGTGTGTCATCCATCTTGAGTTCTGCTAATTGTTTCAAAGCCATTTCCATTCCTACAGTCAGTTCTATCAAGTGTTCCATATCTTCCTCTAGTACTCACTTCCACCATCATTTGTAAAAATCTTTGCAAAATATTTAATATCTCTGTTAACTGTATTTTATTACCTGGAGCCATCACAGTGTCCCATAAGCCAAACCATGTCATCAAATTGCAGAATCCCAGTGTGCACAGGAACTTTCATTTATGCTCATCTATCAACAAACAGTTGAGTTCCTGAATCATGACACAATGCACTAACAGATAAAGAAATCTGTGACCTAGATTACATTAGATACACACACAAAGTGCTTTAACTTCCCCTGAAGTTCGGAACACACTACATCCAAGATGCATTATAGGTCACTTTACCTGCCAGCACAATTCAGGCAGATTGAGTGATGCCTTGTTACATCTATAACAAGGGCTAAATAATATGTGGCCAATGCAAAGTAGTGGTAACAACTGGAAATTGTGCTAGCAATAACAAAGTATAAGAAGAAACCTGTACACCTAGGGAGTGACAGCCAGAGAACCCCCCTAAGTGGCCATCCGGCACCACATTTCCAGCCAACTCCAACAAGTGGATGTTCAATTTCCCCACATTGGCTTAAGCACCCACCAAAAAATGCTAATGCCATGAGCCCATGATGCCAATCCTGACAGACCCTTTCACAACATTAGGACATACCAAAGCACCTTACAGCCAATGGAGTACTTTTTGAAGTGTAGTCACCGTTGTAACATAGGAAACACAGCAGCCAATTTGCGTACAGCAAGCTCCCACAAACAGCGATGTAATACTGACCAGATAATCTGTGTTATTATGAAACAGGCTGAACTATTATAGAACAACGCGAGCCAGAGAAATATAAAATCTCGAGGCTGATGCAGGACTGGAAGTGTAAATCCAACATGTTCTGTGCTTTGACATGTTTTTGGGTAGTTTTATGTGCAATGTTTATATCAAGGCTGCACTTTTCAAACTCTCAGCAAACTAGATTGTGGCTTCGATGTGCCTGACTGTTTACAATCAACTCAACACTGGGCTTTGAAATGAATCACATTGCTAGTTTGCAGCTGAAATGTGAAATAATAAAAGCTGCAGGTTGCTACAAGTTCAAAGCATTCATGCTGTTACATTGGTTGGCTTGTTAAGTACGGTTGTTTCTCTCTCCATGTAATCCCTGATGTGAACACGGCACTGCACTGCGCTATGTATCTAAGGACACGTGTGTAGAAATAATGAATAGTTTCAGCTGCAGAAGATAAATTAGGGGTATTTTTAAGATTAATGTTAATTATACCATTTTGAATACTGCAAAGAAGTAAATAATTAGACAGAAATCACAATATTGAGACTGGGAGCATCTGAGAGTATATTCATAGATGAAAGAGCTGGACAGTGATTTTGCTCAGCAAACTACTGATCTACTGATTTAGGTTTAAATGGAACATTGAACATGACTTTTCATGTTTTTTATCTCCACGAATCCTGTAATTCAATTAGCAGGGCAATACTTCTCTACTCCCACGCTCCAGCAGATTGCTCCTTCTGTAAAAATAAAAATGGAAGCACATAATTTAGTTACCAGCACTTTTTTCTATCTCCTCCCTCCTCTTAGGCAGTCCCTCGTAACTGAGGATGACTTGCTTCCACATTAAAAATGAGTTCGCAGGTGACTGATGAGTCCAATGCGGGACCTACAGTCTCTGTCACAGGTGGGGTAGACGGTGGTTGAAGGGGCGGGTGGGTGGGGTGCTTGGGTTGACGTGCGCTGCTTGCGCTTGGCTTCCGCTTGCTCCCGGCGAAGAGACTCGAAGTGTTCGCCGCCTTCTCGGATGCTTCTTCTCCACTTTGTGCAGTCTTGGGCCAGCGATTCCCAGGTGTCGGTGGGGATGTTGCACTTTTTCAAGGAGGCTTTGAGGATGTCCTTAAAGCATTTCCTCTGCCCACCTGGGGCTTTCTTGCCGTGTCGGCGCTCTGAGTAGAGCGCTTGTTTTGGGAGTCTCATATCGGGCATGCTGACGATGTGACCCATCCATCGGAGCTGATCGAGCGTGGTCAAAGCTTCGATACTGGGGATGTTGGCCTGAGCGAGAACACTGACATTGGTGCGCATATCCTGCCAATGAATTTGCAGATCTTGCGGAGGCAGCGTTGGTGGTATCTCTCAGTGCTTTGAGGTGCCTGCTGTACATGGTCCATGTCTCTGAGGCATACAGGTGGGCGGGTATCACTGCTGCTCTGTAGACCATGAGCTTAGTGCCGGGTTTGAGGTCCTGGTCTTCAAACACTCCCTTCCTCAGGTGACCGAAGGCTGCACTAACACACTGAAGGCGGTGTTGGACTTTGCCATCGACGTCTGCCCTTGTTGACAGTAGGCTCCCGAGGTATGGAAAGTGGTCCACATTGTCCAAGGCCTTGTTGTGGATTTTGATAATCGGGGGGCAGTACTGTGTGGCGGGGGCAGGTTGGCAGAGGGCCTTTGTCTTACGGATGTTTAGTGTAAGGCCCATGCTCTCGTACGCTTCGGTGAAGGTGTTGATGATGGTTTGGAGTTCGACCTCCGAGTGAGTGCAGACGCAAGCGTCATCTGCATACTGTAAATCGACAACAGAGGATGGGACGAACTTGGATCTGGACTGGAGGTGACGGAGGTTGAACAGTTTCCCGTTTGTTCTGTAAATTAGCTCCACTCCAGCGGGGAGCTTACTGAGGGTGAGATGCAGCTTTGCAGCAAGGAAGATCGAGAAGAGCATTGGTGCGATGACACAGACTTGCTTGACCCTGGTTCGTACGTGAATTGGGTCTGTGGTGGAACCGTTGGTCAGGATCACGGCTTACATGTCGTCATGAAGCAGGCGGAGGATAGTGACAAACTTTTGAGGGCAGCCGAATTTGAGGAGGACATTCCATAATCTCTCACAGTTGACAGTGTCGAAGGCCTTTGTGAGATCAAAGAAGGCCATGTACAGTGGTTGGTGCTGTTCCCTGCATTTCTCTTGTAATTGACATGCGGTGAAGATCATGTCCGTTGTACCCCTTAGTGGGCGGAATCCGCATTGCGACTCTGGGAGGAGCTCTTCGGCCACTGGGAGAAGGCGATTGAGGAGGTTTCTTGCGATGACTTTCCCTGTGGTAGACAGCAGGGAAACTCCTCTGTAATTACCGCAATCAGGCTTGCCACCTTTCTTGAAGATGGTCACAATTACGGCATCTCTGAGATCCCCTGGCATGCTCTCCTCCTTCCAGATAAGAGAAATGAGTTCATGAATTCACGCCAGTAGTGCTTCTTCGCCATGCTTTAGTGCCTCGGCGGGGATTCCATCTGCTCCTGAGGCCTTGGTGTTCTTCAGTTGTCTGATGGCCTTTTCAACCTCATGCTGGGCTGGGGTTGTGCTGAGATGGTGGTGGGTAGCATTCTGCGGGATGGAGTTGAGGACACTCACGTCGAAGATAGTGTCTCGGTTAAGGAGATCTTCGAAGTGGTACTTCCAGCGGGCACTGACTGCCTCTCTGTCCTTGATGAGTACCTCTCCGTTCTTGGCCCACAGTGCGGTAGGACCTTGGGTGCTTGAGCCGCAGATGGTCTTGACTGCGCTAAAGAATCCACGCACGTCGTGGTTGTCAGCTAGCTGCTGGATTTCCTACGCTTTCTCCACCCACCATCTGTTCTTTAGGTCGCGAGTTTGTTGTTGGACCTCGGCCTTCAGGCGTCTGTAGAGCTGCTTTCTTACTCTCGAGTTGTGTTGCTGTTTCCAGATCCGGAATGCCTTGCGCTTGCGGCTTATTGGGCCAGAAATTCCAGGCCAGAAGCGTGAGTACGGTTGGCTTACTCACGCTTCTGGCCGTTGGAAATGCCGGCGTTCAGCATGAACAGCGCATGCGGGGAACGCCGGCATTTCCAGACCTCGAGCGCGTGCGACTGCACAGGCAGCGCTTGCGCAGTGAACTTCGTGGATTTCATTCATGAAATCCGTGAGGTTAAGTCCTTAGAAGTTACACTGAAAAAAAGCAAGTGTAAAGTGGTTCATTGGCTGCGGAGGAAGATATATTTTATCGTGGAGCTTTTGAAATGCAATATTTTTGTTTGGGAAAGGGAGGGAAGTTATTTTAAGAAATTTTAAGTAAGTTTTAAAGTTAAAATTTTTTTTTTTTTAAAGGGTTTTCAGAACGGTAGGTAGAAGGAGCAATTGTGGCTGTGTGAATGGAATGTGAGAATGAGTTTTGTATGTATGTCCACATATATTCCTTTACGTATATGTATGTATGTTTTATATTCCTTTACTATGAATGTATGTTTTTAATTATGATTTTCCAATAAGTTACTTTCTCTGAAAGTCATAATTAAATAATACATTCATACACATAAGTAAAGGAATATATACATAACACGCAAAGGAATATATACAGGCATACATACTTTCAGAAGCTCCACGATAAGAAATATCTTCCTCCGCAGCCTCTGTAGCAACTGTACCCATGCTTTTTTCATGTGTAAGTTGTAATGACTGGACCTCACTGAAAGCATTAATGAAAGCGGCGAATTATACTGCGCACGCGCTGTATGTGCAGTCGCACGCATTCTGCCTCTGAACCCCTTCGTTCAGAGGACAGGAAATGCCGGTTTTCCCCACATGCACTGTGCATGCTGAAAACCGGCATTTCATCCGGCCAGATGCGTAAGTACCCCGACCGTACTAGCGCATTTGGAAGGGAATTATTGGGCCAACATTTTACATGTCAATAAAATAAAAAATTTAACACTTGCACGACTTGCCCCCTCGCATCTGCGACTGAGGGTCCAAGGAGGTGCATTGCGCAAGAGGTCATCATCGGACGTATCCTCACACTGTTCCCTTTGGGGAACTGTATGAAGTGGTGGGAGGATTTATGGCCGTGATTAACGCTCATTCCGTGACCGTAACCATCTTTGAACCAGCCATTAGGGTGGTTAGTCCTATGGCGGGAGGGTTTTACGGGCTCCCACAACCCATCTGAGTGGGGGGGGCCACCAACACCCATGGACGCAAGTATCCCGCTGGATGTCCACCCAGAATTTAAAGTTGGAGCTCCGACTCCACTTGCCGGGACTGTCTGGAGTGGGGTTCAAAACGCTACTCCTTCTGGCCCAGCGGCGGGGATGCTTACTGCTACGCAAAAGGCCCACTCCGCACAAAAGGTGACACCCATACGTTTCCTGCGCCTTTTCCCTCCCCGTGACTGGAGCCCTATGCTGCCATTTCACGTTGCTAATCGGATTGGGCGTTTGTCATAGCGGTAGGATCCCCGCCGCTGGGCCAGATCAGGGTAGGGTTTCGAACCCCGCTCCAGACAGTCCCGGCAAATGGAGTCGGAGCTCCGGCTCTAAATTCTGGGTTGACATCCAGTGGGATATTTGCGTCCGTGGGTGTGGGTGGCCCCCCCTCCTTGTATAGCATGTGGGAGCCCGTAAAACCCTCCCGCCATAGGACTAACGGCCCTAATGGCTGGTTCAAAGATGGTTACGGTCACGGAATGAGCGTTAATCACGGCCATAAATCCTTCCACCACTTCATACAGTTCCCCAAAGGGAACAGTGTGAAGACACGTATGACGACGACATTGCTAAATAAATAAATGGAATTAAAAAAATTCTTTTAGGGCTTTTAAAAGTCTTTAAATTGCTTTAATTCTCTTTAAAACTACTTCAGATTACTCAAAATAATGTAAACATTTTAAAAAGTTTATAAAAGTTACCAAAATCTTCAAAAAACTTCCAAAAACCTATTTAAACTGCTGCTTTGCATGTAAAAAAGCAAAGCAACTTGACAGAAACATTGGGGGCGTGTCCAGTGAAACTGAGACCTCAAGGGGCGTGTCTCACTTACACTGCACGCTCCTGGGTCCGCGCTGGCTGCACTCCTGGGCGGCGTGACGTCATACGCTGCCCGGGAATGTGCTTTCTATTTCTCCAAGTTCAGGCGTCCCAGAAGCTGATCGGCAGGAGCGCGGGGTAAGTGCAAATACGGGGCTTGCACGCGCTGCAAGCCCCGTTCTGGAATTTCTGGCCCATTACCTCCTGGTCATTCTCATTGAACCAGTCTTGGTGTTTCCTGGTCGAGTGACCGAGCCTCTCTTCACAGGTGCTAATTATGGAGGCCTTGAGTGCAGACCAGGCGCTGTGGACACTCTGTGACTCTGAATCACTGGGAGTCGTCAGGTTGTTTGTGAGGCACAGGCTGAATAGGGCCTTCTTAGCAGGGTCTTTGAGTGCTCCAGCATTGATTTTCCTGCGGCATTGTTTCTGTTGTCGCCGCTGTTTTGGGGCTATGCTGATGGAGATGACGGAGCAGCTTAGGCGGTGGTCTGTCCAGCAGTCGTCGGCTCCTGTCATGACGCGGGTGATGCGGACGTCCTTGTGGTCCCTCACTCGGACAAGACGTAGTCCAGCAGATGCCAGTGCTTGGAGCGAGGGTGCTGCCATGAAGCCTTGTACTTGTCTCTCTGATGGAACAAGGTGTTGGTTATGACAAGGCCATGTTCTACGCATTTCGAAAGGAGGAGGGTACCGTTGGAGATGACTTTCCCTACCCCTTCTCTGTCGATCACACCTCCCCACAGGTCTGTGTCCTTTCCAACTCTGGCGTTAAAGTCGCCAAGGGGGATCAGCTTGTCACCCGTTGGGACTTGGGACAGGGATTGTTCGAGGCTGGAGTAGAATTCCTCTTTGGTCTTGTCTGTGGCTTCGAGTGTTGGGGCGTACGCACTGATGACCGTAGCGCACTGGTTCCAGGCTAGGGTGAGCCGAAGAGTCATGAGGCACTTGTTTATACCGCTAGGAGAGGATTTTTTCCATATACTAATAAGTAACAACCATAGTTACTTGTTATCCAAAGGAAGGAAGCTTCAGAACTTAAACAGAAAAAGTCATCAATGAATCTTAACCAGGTTGCCTGTTTCATGTATTGAGAATAAGCAAGATAATCAGCTGTAAACTCCAAGGCAGGGAGGAGATGTTTGTAAGTAGTTGACTTGGGGGAAAAATTGGGTTGCTTTGCGCCTCCTGTTAGCGCCCCCGGGGGTGCTAATGGGGCACAAAGTCCCTAGCGCCCGGGCGCGGCAATGCTAACGCCTCCCGCGAAATTCAGCGGGAGATTAGCGGCAGTGGTAGCCGGTAGCACCCCGCTGCACTGCGCCTCCAGTGATGACGTCGTCGCCATGCGGAGCACCCTGCTCACGCCCCGGCCGCAAACTTCGGTCGCGCCCCTTGATCTACCGCCGGACAATATGTCCGACAGGGTCAGGGTGGTGTTTCTGCTGCTGCGGTGGCGCAAATTAAAGGGTAAGTGCCGAGCGACCATTTATTTTTGGCCACCTGCCAGCACCTGCCCTCTTCCACTTCTTCATGCGGGGTGCCAGCCGTGGTCGGTCAGCCCGGCACTCCTCTTGAGGGCATGTCAGTTGACAAAGGCAGCTCAACTTCTTTTGTGCCCTCTCATCATTAGTCGATATCCCATGATGTTCCACATAGGAAATCAAGACCAAAATGCAGTATTCAGGTCAAGCAGCGTAGGAGGGCAGGAGGGATAACTGGACCAAGTTGGGGGTGGAGGAAGGCAGAGCAGTAGATAGAAAGGGGAGACAGATTGGGGGAAGAGGGAGAGAGGAGGGGAGAGAGGGAGAGGAGCAAGGAGAGGCGGAGGAGGAGCATGGTGAAAGAAGAGGAAAGGGACGCTAACGGGGCGCAATGCAACTAGTGCCCGGGCGCAGTGATATTTGCGCCGCTCGTGAAATTGACCAGACATTTTGCGGCGGCACTAAACACTACCGCCACGATCTCCTGCGCCCACAGATTGTGACGTCAGTCGAGCTTGCAATGCCCTGGACCGGATATTGAGTGGCACCCCCTGCCTTTCCGCCTGCCACTAGCAACGACAGGTAGAGGGGAACGTTTTGCAGTTGGGAAGGGACTGGGGGAGCACTATTTAAAGGTGGCCGCTTCCTGTCTTTTTTTGTTGGCGACATTTTTGCACCACGCATTCTGAGAGAAAGAGAGAGAGACTTCTGGAGAGATTCAACGCTGTGTGAAGGAGTTTTGGGCTGAGCAGCACTTTGCAGGTTCATTTTGATTTGACCTTCCTTGCATCGATTTAGAAGAGACTGTAATGATATCAGCAAATAGAGATGGTATTTGCCTGTTCGATTATGATGCCTTAATAGCATGTTTGCAGGTATTGATTACTTATGTCTGACCAGCAGAGGTCATGTGA
This sequence comes from Somniosus microcephalus, assembly GCF_052327205.1. Lineage (NCBI taxonomy): Eukaryota > Metazoa > Chordata > Chondrichthyes > Squaliformes > Somniosidae > Somniosus > Somniosus microcephalus. The sequence continues at coordinate 90,690,550 of NC_140995.1, forward strand.
GAGACAAGCAGTTTGGGTTTGGTTTCAGTTTCATTTAAGATGCATCACTAACTTGATGTCTCCTGTAAATGTTGTTAAAAGAGTTGAACAAGACTTTAGATTAAAAGACATTCTCTTTCATAAATGTCTCGTCATTGAACCCACAAAGAAATCAATACATGGTGTCAGAAGTGATTGAAAAAGATGAAGAGAAAATATCTGAAATTAAATCAGCTCTCCACAAATTAGCAAGCCACAAGAGAACATCGTTGCTTACCATTGGAGAATAGCTAATGAAGTGAAAAAATGGAAGGTTTACACCCACCGGCGACGCTTCAGTTGACAGGTAATGTGGCTGAAAATTGGAGGAGGTTCAAACAACGTTTGGGGTTGTATTTATCAGCAATCGGAGCTGACGAGAAAAGTAATGAAAGGAAATCGTCACTGTTCTTACATGTCGTGGGTGATGAAGCGCTGGAGGTGTATAATAACTTCACATTCGCTGCTAATGGAGACAAAATGAAGCTAGATAAAATAATGGAACAGTTTGAGGCCTACTGCATACCTAAACGTAACGTGACATTTGAGAGGCACAGATTTTTCACATGTGTACAGAAAACGGGTGAGACTATTGATCAGTATGTGACTGAACTGAGAAACAGAAACAAATCGTGTGAATTTGGGGGACTGACAGACTCGCTGATAAAAGACAGACTGGTGTGTGGTATTCCAGATAATGGTCTAAGGGAAAGACTGCTAAGAGAGCAAGATCTAGACCTGGGAAAAGCCATAGCACTGTGTAGGGCTACAGAGACTGTGAAGTTGCAGGCAAAGGAGCTGTTCAGTGACAATAGCTGCAACGTGGATGCAGTGAGAAAGAACGGACACAAACCGTTTAACAAAAAGAGCGCCAATGTGAAAAAAGAGGCGTGGCCAGCGAACAAAAATGAAAGGGGCAATCGAAAGTCATGTAGTCGATGCGGTACACAGCATCCACCAAGAAAGTGTCCAGCATATGGTAAAACATGCAATAGTTGCAACAAGAATAACCATTATGCCCGTTGCTGCAAGAACCAAGTGCAACAAAGCAAGGTCCATGCAGTAGATGAAAGCGACATAGAGGAGTTCTATGTAGATGTTGTGTCTGAAAACAAAAAAGAAGAAAGAGACTGGATGTTGACACTAAAAGTGAATGACATACACATTCCATTTAAATTGGATACTGGAGCACAAGTTAATGTGATATCAGAGACTGATTTTAAGAAAATTAGACCCAGACTAAAGATACATGGAATAAAAGTGAAAGTTGTAGTGTATGTACCCGTCTACCTTTAAGAGAACTATTGTATGTAACCGTTCACCTTTAAGAGAACTATTTTAGGTGTGGCACTACTTTGTTTGGCTTCTGTATACGGTAATACCGACGGTGACCACACCAGTATATAAGTGTTGTGCCAGGAGTTATTGGGCAGATTCGCCCTGACCTTCGAATAGTAAAGTCCTGTTTTAAGTTACTCTTGGAGTCTGTGTATTAATTAACTAAACAACCCACAGACTTTACAGTGGCGACGAGTCCGATCGTACCCTGCGGCAACAATAATTCCGAAGCAGTTAACAAGCGTCGAGAAGAGGCAACCGCCCTCGTCATTCTGCTGGGAGAAAACTCGAGTCTGCAGAGCTGGAAAGGAGGAAGAATTCAGAGACAAAGACTTCCATCAGCAACAGGCACTGACTGTCCCTTCTGCCACGGTGAGGAGTGAGCCGATCAGCACGAGAAGCAAGGCGGCCACGGTGACTGTGAGTAAGGGAAAAGTAAAAAGAATAACCGGAGGATAAGGGCGGTGCACTCGACCACGGTCGAGGGGGAAAGGAGTCGGACAGAAGTCGGGCCCAGAGGCGCTGAGACTGGGGCAGCGTGGAGCAAGGAAGCTGCGGTACAGACAGGCTGGGGACGCAACGGCGTCGTGAGACAGCTAGACCGTGACCGGCGAAAAAGGCCGGGCAGCGACCGAAGCCACGAAGCGCTGCGACCGGGAGCGTAGGCGCGGGACGATATAAAAACTCAGCCGCAGCCGGGGAGGGAAGCACCGGACTGCGAGACGGCTAGGAGAGGCGTTTGGGAGCCGAGCGAGCGGGAGAGGCAGAGCCGACCAAGGGAGACTGCGCAAGAGCCAGTCCAGCGGCTGAAACTGTTCTCCGTCAACGGGGTGTACCCAGCGCCGGTAGAGCCGAGAGACCGGGAGAGAGACCGAGCCCGAGCAAGGGGAACTGAGCGAGAGCCAGCCCAGCGGCTGAACCTGTTCGCCGTCAACGGGGTGTACCCAGCGCCGGTTGCCTTGCTGAGAAAGGGGAAAGCACTGAAGCCGCCGCGCAGGCTGTGAATCTGAAAGCCAGCGGCCGTCGCCGGTGGGGGAAAGTGTACCCCTCCCGCGAGGGAAGAAACGCGGGAAGCCGCCATTAGGCGGGGAAGAAGACAGAAGCGGGAAACCGCCATTCAAGTGGGCAGGGAGAGAAGATAAGCGCAGGAAACCGCCATTTTCGCGGGAAAACCGCCATCTTAGAAAAAAATAAAAAATAAGTTAAAGAAATAATTTGGGGTGTTATCAGAAAGAGAGGAAGATGCCTAAGCGTGGTAACATCAATGATTTTAATGCCGAGGTAGAAGACTGGGCCACGTACGTGGAACGCATCGAGATCTATTGTGAGGCCAATAAAATAGAAGAAGATGACAAAGCTATAACCTTGCTAAACTCGATGGGCGTGAAGACATACGGGCTCTTGAAGCATCTACTATCACCAGCTAAACCGGAGGATCAGACTTTCGATGATATTGTGGCTGTTCTGAAGGATCACTTGAACCCCACACCGTTGATGTTGGCGGAACGATTCAAATTCTATGCGAGAACGCAACGGAAAGACGAAAGCAACGCAGAATACTTGGTCGAACTGCGTAGACTAGCGAAATACTGCCAGTTTGGAGGGAATCTGACAGAGGCATTGCGAGACAAGTTTGTGTGCGGGTTGGCAAAGGAAGGAACGCAAAAGCGACTACTCGAAGAGAACGACCTTACACTTGACAGGGCTGTCCTTATTGCAGCATCGCACGAAGCCGCAGCGAAGGGAACTGCGGAAATGCAGCTAAAGACAGCAGCACTAAGTGTGGATCAAATTACCTCGACAACAACAAAATGCTATCGTTGTGGGAAGACAGCACACGACCAGAACCAATGCTGGTTTAAGAACCAGGAATGTAGGAAATGTGGCAAACTGGGTCACATAGCTAAGGTATGCCGGTCAGGGAAGAAGACCAACAACCAAAGGACCAACAACCAAAGGAAGCCATCACAGGAAAAGTACAACAAGGTACACAAGGTGGCTGAGAAGAGTTCAGATGAACAGAATTCAGACTCAGACCCAAACGGCCAGGAGCTGGGTAGTCTGAGAATTCACAATGTGAGTAAGGAAGCTGACCTACAAACTATCTGGGTCATGCTAAAAATAGCTGGAATCCAAGTGAAAATGGAGTTGGACACTGGATCAGCTCTATCAGTCATAAATCGAAGGGATTACCACCGGCTATTCTCACATATACCCTTAAGAGATACCAAGTTCATATTGCAGACATACACGGGGCATAAAGTATACCCCATGGGAAAGATAAGAGTCAAAGTGAGAGATAGGGGTAAAGAACACCCAAGAATGAACTTATACGTACTACATGAGGGAGGACCACCACTTCTAGGACGGGAGTGGATCAAGAAAATAGACATGGAATGGCACTATCTAAAAGCCATAACGAGTGAGGACTCGGTGCAGACAATCAGCTCAGATTCTGAAACGGATGACGATAAGACCAACCCAAATATGGAAGACAAGGCTGAAATGGACTTGCCGACGAAGGTTGGAAAAACGAAGGCATGCATAAAGGCTTATGCTCCAGAGAAGAACAAAGTTTCAGAACAGAACTCCACCGAACAACGACAACCTAGTTTGACAGAAAATTCTGAGCCTGTTCAAGTTACGGACATATCCATGACGGAAGAACACCGAGCTCGGACTCAAACTTATTTCAAATTACGATAACAATTAGAACAATTGAGTTACCGTCTCGTACAAGAGATGAAAACAATGAAAAAGTTCTATGACACCGAATGGGAGAATCTGGAAAGACAATAGAAGCAGCTAGCTCAAGCAGAGAGCGACCATAGAGCCATCATGACCAATTACCGATCACATCTCCCTTATGCTGTTCAGGAGTTAGAATATTTGCAGGAAGAAGCAAATGAAGAGGAATCTTCAGGAAGCCAGGATTTTATTCCAGTTCTTCTCTACGACTCCTTACAAGCAGAGTGTGAGAAGTTGAAAGAACAGTATGAACAGGCCCAGGCTACAATTCTGGAAGGGGTTAACTCGGCAACCTCCGAAAAGCTAGTTTCAGTGGAAGCATATGAGCAACTGAAGGTTGAACATGAGCAAGAAGTCCAAAGGCTGCAGGAAATTCTTGATGAGCTCAAGGCCAAGACAGACTCATCGGTAGAAGTTCCATCCATAGATGAGAAATTAGAGGTGAAAGACATGGCAGAACATGAAAGACAAGATGTACAAGAACTCATAAAAATATTAAAGGAAACCCAAGACAAATATGGGGCGGCAATGACCGAGATTCAACAACTTGAAGAACAGATTCAACTGGGAATCCGTTCAGTGGAAGAAAAGGGAACTGTAAGAAACACAGAGACTGTAAGAATGGCCTCTGAACATGAGCTGGAGAGCATCAAGGCGCAACTTCTCCGAGCGCTGGAAGCCAAAGCACAAGAGGAAAAGAAGGTGAAAGCATTGGAGGAAAAGGTGGATGAAATGGAGAAGACTCTGACCCACAGTGTTCCCGTGGAAGAGTTAACAGTCAGCCAACTCCTTCATATGCTGAAGGACAAGACTCTACAATGGGAACAATCTGAACACGAGCTTCAATCTTCAAAGGGAAGGAGTTCGGAGCTCTCAAAAGTTATGGAAATAGCTGAGGTTGCAACACAGATTTTACAGGGATGCCAAAAGTACGCTGAATCACGTCAATGTGAACAGCAGAATGTTGAAACAGCTGCTCCAGTAGAAGGATTGAATAGCCTGATCAATCAATCCCCGAGGGAAGGGGAAGTATTGAAATCACAAACGAGGTCATTAGTGAAGGATTTGCAGGAAACCCAGGAAGAGTGGGATGAATATGAACGCATGAAGAAGTCTCTTCAGGAAAGATGTCTAGGGAGGGAACAACAGTCGGCTAACGTCCAGTTGGGTACGGAAGAAGTAGCAGGCCCTCTCGCTAGACTAGCTCAGGACGACACCGAATATTACCATGACCTGTTGAGTGACACGGAATATTACGATGACTTGGTCTGCCCAGCTTGTGATGAAAACTCCCAAAGTGCAGAAATCAGGATGAAGCACTTAAAGTCTAAGGAACATAGGGAGATGGTGGCGCTACAGCTGGCAGTGGATAAGGGAGCCCCGAGAGTCTCCAAGAAGCAGAAAAGAAAAAGACGAAGCAGAAGACGATAACCATCTAAATCATTATCACTTCTATCAGATCATGCACGTGGGCCCCACGAAGGGGGCCAAATCAGTTGGAAAGTAGGAAAAATTACCAAGGCAGTCCAGCTGTTTGTAAAAGTCAGCACTGCTGGTTCAGCAGGATGGAAGTTCAAGCTGTTAAGCCAAGGGAAAGACTATTGGATGAGTCACGCTAGAAATGTGAACCGGCTACACCACAGAGATGTTGTTCGGACCGAGTCAAGACCAGAGACTGAATCTGTGAACTGTTCCCGCAAAGACTGAATCTGTGAACTGTTTCCCGCAGAGACTATATCTGTGAATTGTTTTACATGAAGTTGATTATATGTTATGTTTAATGGGGAATAAGTATGTTGTAAGCTAAAAAGGGAGGATTGTAGTGTATGTACCCGTCTACCTTTAAGAGAACTATTGTATGTAACCGTTCACCTTTAAGAGAACTATTTTAGGTGTGGCACTACTTTGTTTGGCTTCTGTATACGGTAATACCGACGGTGACCACACCAGTATATAAGTGTTGTGCCAGGAGTTATTGGGCAGATTCGCCCTGACCTTCGAATAGTAAAGTCCTGTTTTAAGTTACTCTTGGAGTCTGTGTATTAATGAACTAAACAACCCACAGACTTTACAAAAGTGACAGGATACTCAGGTACTGATATACCAGTGAAAGGAAGATGCATTGTCAAAGTAACACACAAGGACAGAGAGCACACGCTGGCATTAATCGTGGTGCCAAAGGATGTGCAAGCCATACTAGGTTTAAAAGCCTGTGAGAGACTGAACCTGGTAAAGAGAGTCCCCATTGTGGAAAGCGAAGGAGAGACAGTCTATGATGAACTCATGAAAGAGTACAACGACCTATTTAAGGGTCTAGGCTGCATTCCAGGAGAACACACGATCAGAGTAGATAAAAGTATGACACCGGTCATACATCCATGCAGAAAAGTTCCGTTTGCTCTTCAAAAGCAACTGAAGGTAGAGTTGGACAGGATGGAAAGCCTGAATGTGATTCAGAAGATAGATGAGCCAACTGAGTGGGTGAGTTCCCTCGTCGTAGTGGACAAAAAGAATGGAAAGCTCAGAATTTGCCTGGATCCAAGAGATCTAAACAGAGCAATAAAGAGAGAGCACTTCAAGCTTCCTACACGTGAGGAAATCATGGCACAGTTTGCAAATGCAAAATATTTCAGCAAGTTAGATGCATCATCAGGATTTTGGCAGATGAAGCTGGACGAAGCAAGTTCAAGACTGTGCACGTTCAACAGTCCATTTGGCAGATACAGATTCCTAAGGTTACCATTTGGCATTGCCTCAGCTCCTGAAGTGTATCACAAGACTATCCATATGATCTATGAGCACCTGGAGGGAGTTGATACATCAATGGATGACATCATAGTATGGGGAACCACAAGAACTGAGCATGACGAGAGACTGAAAAAAGTGCTGGAGGCAACAAGGAAAACAAACCTGAAGCTGAATAGAGAGAAATGCCAGCTCGGGGTGACAGAACTGACATTCATGGGAGATATCCTTAGCAGTGAGGGCATCAGACCAGATCCCAGAAAGGTGTCCGCCATTGAGAATATGCCAAAGCCACAATGGAAAAAGGGCGTGCAGGGGTTTAATGGAATGATCAACTACATGGGTAAATTCATATCCAACCTCCCAGAAAAGATGGCGCCACTGAGAAGACTAACTGAAAAGAACATAGAATGGGAATGGAATCATGAGCATGAGAAGTCATGGAGCGATCTAAAGAAACTGCTCACAGAGGAACCAGTTCTGAGGTTTTATGACCCAGCGAGACCCATCAAGATATCATCAGATGCATCACAGAGTGGGCTCGGTGCCGTTCTTCTGCAACAATATGACTACTGGCAACCTATTGCATATGCATCGCGCTCAATGACAGACGCGGAGACGCGATATGCTCAAATAGAAAAGGAGCTGCTCAGCATCACATACGCCTGTGAAAGATTTCACCAGTGTGTGGCAGGACAAGCAATCAGTGTAGAGACTGACCATAAGCCCTTGATTGCATTGTTCCAAAAGCCACTAAATAGCTGTCCGCTTAGAATACAAAGAATGATGATCAGGCTGCAACGCTATACACTGAATGTTGCGTACACACCGGGTAAGCTGATGTATACAGCAGACACGTTGTCCAGAGCTGTAGACCCAAGTGAGCCCGCAAACACCACAATGGATGACAAAGTGAACGCCTACGTGGACATGATCACAAGTGCACTGCCCATAGCAGATGCAAAAATGGAGCTCATAACGACTGAGACAAACAAAGATGAAACAATGAGATGACTGAGAAAAAGCATCTTGTATGGATGGCCCAACATGAAGCAAGACCTGATATAGCAGAGTACTGGAACTGCAGGGTGGAACTATCAGTGGTCGAAGACATCATCTACAAAGGAAGTAAAATAGTTATCCCAAAGAGTCTGAGAAGAGAGATGCTAAAAAAGATCCATGGAGGACATCTGGGAATCGAAAAGTGTAAGAAAAGAGCACGAGAGGTGATGTACTGGCCACGAATCAACCAAGATGTGACAAATGAGGTGTCAAACTGCACAATATGCCTGAAATATCGAGCAAGCAATCCGGTAGAACCACTAAAGCCACACCCAGTGCCAGACAGACCTTACCAGAAGGTAGGCGCTGACCTATTCGTATGTCAAGGGAAGGACTATCTTGTAGTCACAGATTATTACTCCCTGTATCCAGAGGTTTGTAGACTGCACACCACCACTGCAGATGCTGTGATAACATGTATGAAAGCCATATTCTCCAGACATGGCGTGGCAAGCGAGGTCTTCACAGACAACGGACCTCAGTTTTACAATGCAAGTTTCCGACACTTTGCCAAAGAGTGGGACTTTGTCCACACAACGTCAAGTCTTCACTTTCCACAGTCCAATGGACTAGTGGAAAAATCGGTCCAGACAGTGAAAAGACTGATGTACAAGGCAAAAGACAGTGGAACTGACTTCTACCAGAGCATGCTTGTATACCGCACAATGCCGCTCGAGTGTGGTATGTCACCAGCCCAATTCCTGATGGGACGTCGGCTAAGGTCAAACCTACCCATCCCGGAGAACCTCCTGAAAACAAAAGAGGGGGAGAAAGTGAGGAAGTTCAAAGAACAACAGAAAGAAAAGCAAAAGTGCTACTATGACAGAGGAACACAAAACCTACCTGAACTCCACACTGGTGACCAAGTAAGGTTGAAAGACAAAACAAACACATGGACTCAGAAGGGAACTGTCCTGAGTGAAGTTCAACCAAGATCATACACCATTCAGACAGATGAGGGTGCTGTTCTGAGAAGAAATCGTAGGGATCTTCTCATGGGACCAGCCACAGCAGGTCAAGAGACTGATACTGTTGAACAACCTGATCACACAGCTGAGAACACATCATCTGAGGCAACAACTCAGATTCAAGGACAATCAATCAGAAAATCCTCAAGACATGTGAAGCCTCCTGAGAGACTCATTGAGCAAATTTAAGGACTATTGTTATAGAAGGAAGTAATGTTATCTTATTCTTTCTTCAAGTTCTAGTGTATTGACATATTTCATGTGAACACACAAAGCAAGGTTAAAAAACCTTGATCATGATAATGATAATGTAAGTTCATTAAGTGTTACAGTTAAAATGCAGATTAATACAAAGAAAACATGTTGTTAGTTAAAAGTAAAATACTTTTGTTTTAAGGAAAGGAGATGTAATGATATCAGCAAATAGAGATGGTATTTGCCTGTTCGATTATGATGCCTTAATAGCATGTTTGCAGGTATTGATTACTTATGTCTGACCAGCAGAGGTCATGTGAGAGACAAGGGGCTAGAAATTGACTTTGGGGCGGCCAGCTCACTTGCGCCCAGAAATTACCGCTGCGCGCGGAGCCACTTGCACCCGCCGGATATTTAGTTTCAGCGCCCCAAGTCGAAGCCGGCCGCAAATCAAGGGTTTCGGCGCCCCTGCTTGGGGCGCTGAAACTGAATATCGGCGCGCTAAGTGCCGCAGTGCCACCCGCTGCGGAGCGGCAGGCTGCGGTACTGCAGGCCTTCCTCCCTCTCTTAAGGGGGAGGTGCCTGCAACAGCGCGATCGCCGCTCGCTAGTGCCGGCAAATGAGCCCGGCACCACGGAGAAGTGCCGGGCTCCCGGAAAACAGTCGGCAATGCCGCGGGGGGGGTGGAGGAGGCCGGCGAAGGAGGTGCGGGCAGGCGGCCGCCGAAAAAGCGGCCGGCCGCACATCCGCCTTAACTCGCCCCACTACTGCATCAGGTAGGCCCCGTTTTCTGGTCGCTGTTTGCGGCCGCCGCGGAAGAGGCAGCCGCAACTCAATATGGCGGTCGGGCCGGTAGCGGGGCGGTAGCGGGGCACTGCGCACACCGATGACGTCATCGGTGGCGGCGCAGCGCTACTGGCTAACGCCGCCATTACCGCACCGCTGAATATCGGAGGAAGTTTAGCAAGTGGCGCAAAAGCCCTCTTTGGGCGAAAACTGGGCGCAAAGCCAACTGAATTTCTAGGCCAGTTTGGGTTTGGTTTCAGTTTCATTTAAGATGCATCACTAGCTTGATGTCTCCTGTAAATGCTGTTAAAAGAGTTGAACAAGACTTTAGATTAAAAGACATTCTCTTTCATAAATGTCTCGCCATTGAACCCACAAAGAAATCAATACAGAGACTATGGGGGCTGCACTCTGAGGTATTTCCGTGGGCCTCTCCATTGTTCTTTCCAGTAGAATTGATGTACAGGTCTCTCCAGGCCGAGATTCAAGGCTGCAATGAGCAGGGTGTGGATGGAAAGCAAGATCGACCCTTCCCTTTAAGAACTGGCCAGTGTGTCTGTGTTCCATTGCTTAATGAAATCACTTGAGCTTCGCCAGCGCTCTGAGGTAACGCTTCGCTCCTCGGCGTTAGCATCTTAAGAGAGGTGTGTGGTGCCTGATTTAGCGCTCCAATTACCTCCATGGGCGATAGAAGCTAAGTTTGCAGTCGGAGGCGATAATTAGTGCCAGGCGCTAAACTTTGCGCCCGGCAGATAATTGCCCCCCCCCCCCCCAATGGGGCGAAACCGAATTTCTCCCCCATAGAGTCTTAGAGTCATTATGGCACAGAAGGAGGCCATTTGGCCTATCGAGTCCGTGCCGGCTCTCTGTAGAGCAATCCAATCAGTCCCATTCCCCGTAGCCCTGCAAGTTTAGTTCCCTCAAGTGCCTATCCAATTTCCTTTTGAAATCATTGATCGTCTCCGCTTCCACCATCCTCGTTGGCAGCGAGTTCCAGGTCCTCACTACTTGCTGTGTAAAAAAGTTCTCTCACATCCCCCCTGTATCTCTTGTCCAAAACCTTAAATCTGTGTCCCCCTAGTCCTTGTACCATCAGCTAATGGGAACAGCCTTTCTCTACCTTATCCAAACCCGTCATAATCTTGTACACCTCTATCAAAACTCCCCTCAACCACCTTTGCTCAAAGGAGAACAACCCCAGCTTCTCCAACCTAACCTTGTAGCTAAAATGCCTCATCCCAGGAACCATTCTGGTAAATCTTCTCTGCACCCTCTCAAGGACCTTCACATCCTTCCGAAAGTGTGGTGACCAGAACTGGACGCAATACAGGTAGACTATCCTTTATCCGAAAACCTCGGGACCAGCCGAGTTTCGGATAAAGGAGAATTTCGGATTTCGGAAGGTGGGTCGGCAGGGGCCCACGGGGGGGTCGGAGGGGGTCCGCGGGGGGGTCGGCGGGGGGTCGTGCGCACGACTTACGCTGACGCTCAGCGTAAGTCAGTCGGGGTCGGCGGGGGTCGGGGCCGGCGGGGTCCGCGGGGGGGTCGGCGGTTGTCGGGGCTGGCAGGGTCGGCGGTTGTCGGGGCCGGCGGGGTCCACGGGGGGGTCGGCGGGGGGGATCGGCGGTTGTTGGGGCCGGCGGGGTCCGCGGCGGGGTCGGCGGTTGTCGGGGCTGGCGGGGTCCGCGGTTGTCGGGGCCGGCGGGGTCCACGGGGGGGTCGGCGGTTGTCGGGGCTGGCGGGGTCGGCGGTTGTCGGGGCCGGCGGGGTCCGCGGGGGGGTCGGCGGTTGTCGGGGCTGGCGGGGTCGGCGGTTGTCGGGGCCGGCGGAGTCCGCGGGGGGGTCGGCGGTTGTTGGGGCCAGCGGGGTCCGCGGGGGGGTCGGCGGTTGTCGGGGCTGGCGGGGTCGGCGGTTGTCGGGGCCGGCGGGGTCCATGGGGGGGGTCGGCGGGGGGTCGTGCGCACGACTTACCCTTTATCCGAACTTCCGAATCCGGAACCCTCTAAAAACCGAAGGTTTTTTCGTTCGTACGCACGACTTACGCTGAACGAAAAACCTTCGGTTTTTAGAGGGTTTCGGTTTTCGGAAGTCCGGATAAAGGGTAGTCTACCTGTACTCTAATTGTGGCTGTAGTGTATGTACTTTGCAGAAGGAACTATATTCTGCAGCCCCTGTATACTGCAGTACCAGTAGTGACCACCCCTGTATATAAGCCTGTGAAGTAACTTTTGCATAGTAGTTCCAGTTTGTCTCCACTCAGTAAAGACCTGTTATAACCAACTCCTGCAGTCTGTGTCTCAATTACACACGGACATAATGCTGGCGACGAGCAGATCCGAACTTACTTACAGTCTGCACCACCTCATGGGGATCCATCCCTGAAGCGAAGTTGTCAGAGGTCGAGGCCAGAAGGAAGAAAAAAAAATAAAATAAAATAAAACAAACAGAAGAAACGGGCATCGACCGTGGGCAACTGCCTCTGATTCATCGGAGTTGAAGATTTGCAGGAGAGACTGTCGAGAGCGAGGCTTGGTTATCCTGTCGATGGTGTTCCAGCTAATCGGGCTGGTGGCAGGTAGTACACTGATCCTTCCTGGGCTGCTCGATCGGGGGGCTTTTCAACGGGGCCGAGCAGCATTGTCAGGAAGAGGAGAGAGAGAGAGAGAGTGGAGCACACAGGGCGCGGCCGGTGCTACGAAGCCGGGCAGCGTACAGACCCGAGAAAAGGGAGGAAAGTGTCCCGCAGGGTTGCTCCGATGGCGGGAAAATAAAAGAAATTATAAGCGCAGAAAGCCGCGAGGAGCTGCAGTTTGCCACGGGAACCGCGGAGAGCGGCGTTAGCAGCAGCGCGGGGGGCAGTGCGCGAAGACCATAGGGCGTCGCCATCAAGGCATAAAATGCCAGCAACAGCGCTAGCAGCAGCGGGGAAGACGGAAAGTGCGGGAGGCGCAATTTTGTTAAATCGGGGAAGAAGGCAAAGCGCGGGAGGCGCCATCTTAGATTTCCAAGATGCCGAAGACTGGCAATATCACTGCCTTCGATAATGCAATAGAAGACTGGACCATGTATGTGGAAAGAGTCGAAGTATATTGCGAGGCAAACGAAGTAGCCGATGAGAAAAAGGCATCGGTACTACTAAACTTAATGGGCGCAAGAACGTACGGCCTATTGCGGAACCTGATTACTCCAGCCAAACCGATGGCGAAGAGTTTTAACGAAATTGTTGATATCCTACAGGAACACCTAAATCCTACACCGCTGCTGATAGCAGAAAGATTTAAATTCCACAGGAAAAATCAGCATAAAGATGAGAGCAATGCTGATTACCTTACGGAACTACGCAAGCTATCAAAGCACTGCCAGTTCGGAGCAGGACTGGCAGATACCCTGCGGGACAAATTTGTCTGTGGACTCCTGAGTGAAGGAACCCAGAAGAGGTTACTCTCAGAGAAAGAGATGATGCTAGATAAGGCTTTCAGCGTGGCAGTATCGTACGAAGCAGCAGCAAGGGGAGCTGCGGAAATACAGCAAAAGCCACAGGATTACGGCATCCACGAAATGACACGGGGATTTGAAAAATGTTATCGCTGCGGCAGAACAACCCATGACCAGAAGGACTGCTGGTCCAAGGACAAAATATGCAGGCAATGCGGAAAGATGGGACACATTGCACGAGTTTCCAGGTCTGGGAAGAAGACTAATGACAACAAAAAGGCAACTAAGGAACATTACAGGAAAGTACAAAAGATGACGGACAGTAGTTCCGAAGACCAGATGAGCGATAGTGAATCCGGGAACAAGAGACTAAGCTGTCTCAAACTTCACAATGTAATCGCAAAAGAGGATCACCGAACCATTTGGGGCACCCTCACGATAGCAGGGTCCCAAGTCAAAATGGAATTGGATACAGGATCAGCCCTGACCGTCATGAATCGACAAGACTACGAGCAGCTATTCTCACACATACCTTTGAAAGAGACATCCATTGTCTTGAAGACGTATACGGGGCAAAAAGTATACCCCAGAGGGAAAATAAGGGTGCCTGTCGAATACAACGGCAAGGAAATACAGAAATTGTATCTGTACATACTGCAAGATGGTGGACCACCGTTATTGGGATGTGAATGGATCAGAAAGATAAGTTTAGACTGGCACTCCGTTCAGGCACTGACGGTGGCTGCTAAAAAGATGACGACGCCACACCTGGACGATTGTCAAAAATCTTAGCTGACGCCAAAGAGGTATTTCAACAAGAACTGGGAACTCTTAAAGGCGTAACCGCCTCGATAAAAATAGAAGAGAATGCAATTCCCAAGTTTTTCAAAGCAAGGCCTGTACCATATGCAATTCGCCCAGTCGTCGAGGCAGAGCTGGAGAATTTGGAGAATGCAGGCGTGTTATCTAAGGTAGACTGGAGCGAGTGGGCGACACCCATCGTTCCTGTCATGAAGAAAACGTTAAACAATAAGTCTGAGGAGCCAAGGAAGGTTCGCATCTGTGGGGACTTCAAGGTGACGGTGAACTCAGTCCTTCACACAGTACAATATCCTCTCCCGAGGATAGAAGATATTTTCGCCTCACTATCTGGAGGGAAGCATTTTACAAAAATTGATCTAGCACAAGCATATTTGCAGATGGAGGTTGAAGAATCCTGTAGGAAGTATCTCACGATAAACATTCACAAAGGTCTTTACCAGAATAATCGACTGGTATTCGGAGTAGCATCAGCTCCGGCGATATGGCAAAGAGCGATGGAACAAGTCCTGCAAGGGATTCCGGGGACTCATTGTTACTTGGACGACATCCTAGTGACAGGTGAAGATGACAGTGAACACCTTGCCAACCTAGAGCAGGTGCTCACTAGACTAAGAGAACATGGGCTACGAGCCAATCGCCCCAAGTGCGAGTTTTTTAAGAAACAGATATCGTATTGTGGCCACGTGATTTAGGAAGAGGGGTTACATAAGTCCCCTGACAAAATTGAAGCGGTGGTTAAGGCTCCAGCGCCTGAAAATGTGTCGCAACTGAGGTCATTCCTCGGATTGGTGAATTACTACCATAAGTTTTTGCCGAATTTGTCCACAATTCTGCACCCACTGAACGCCCTACTACAAACTGGAGTAGCATGGAAATGGAGCGATGAATGTAAGCGGGCCTTTCAGAAGAGTAAAGACCTAATCACTTCAAGAGAAGTATTGGCTCACTACAACCCATCACTACCGATAAGACTGGCGTGTGATGCGTCTCCCTACGGCATTGGAGCGGTACTGTTACATAAATTCCTTGATGGTTCAGAGAGGCCGATAGCTTTTGCGTCACGCTCGTTAACTTCAGCCGAGCGTAACTACGCCCAGATTGACAGAGAGGCCCTCAGCCTGGTGTGGGGGGTGAAGAAGTTCAATCACTACCTGCATGGTCAGAAATTCACTCTACTAACTGATCATCAACCTCTTGTCTCCATTTTCAGCCCTCAGAAGGGCGTCCCGATAATGACAGCACAACGGCTACAGAGGTTGTCCCTTTTCCTAGGGGCACACCAATATGACATCGAGTACAAAGGAACTAAACAGCATGGGAATGCTGATGGATTGTCGCGCCTACCGTTGCCGACAGTGGAAGAAGCACCTGCAGTGGATCCAGTGGAGATATTCCACTCGACCATAGTCGAATGTCTCCCTGTGACGAATGCAAACATAGAAAAGGAAACATGAAATGACCCGACACTCTCCTGGGTCTATGATTTAACGGTGAAGGGATGGCCAGCACATGGCGAACCACTGTTGCCAGCATTCTCGCCGAGAAGAGAACAGCTGTCAGTGTGCAGAGGAACCTTGATGTGTGGATCCAGAGTAGTAATTCCACCCAAATTGAAGGATAGTGTGCTCAATGAGCTTCATGAGGGTCATCTGGGAGGGGTAAAAATGAAGAACTTAGCCAGAGCGTTTGTGTGGTGGCCGGGAATCAATAGAGAAATCGAAGAGATGACCAAGAGCTGTACAGGATGCCAGAAGGTCCAAAACGCCCCACCACAAGCCCCTCTACATCCATGGGAGTGGCCCTCATCTCCATGGCAAAGGGTGCACATTGATTTTGCTGGTCCATTTATGGACTCGATGTTTTTAATTGCGGTCGATGCACATTCAAAGTGGCCAGAGGTAATAAAAATGTCCTCAACCACCACAGAAAAAACTATCACAGTCTTACGAACCATATTCGCCAGAAATGGGCTGCCTGAACAGATTTGCTCCGACAATGGACCACAGTTTGTGTCTGAAGAGTTCCGGAGGTTCTTAAAGAACAATGGTGTTAAGCATTACACATCCGCCCCATATCATCCAGCCACCAATGGATTGGCTGAGAGGTTCGTTCAAACATTCAAGAAGGCTATCAAGGCAATGTGTAATGAAGACATACCCCTACAACACAAGGTGGATAACTTCTTGTTTGCCTACCGGAATGCGACACATGCGGTTACCAACCAAATTCCAGCCATGATGTTCTTCAATCGAAGACTACGATGCCGCTTGGATTTGGTTAAGCCAAACGGCGGAAGAGATGTGGAGAACAGGCAGTTTCAGAATATGAATGAAAGGCCGACCAGGAGTTTTAAGATAGGTCAACCAGTTTTGGCCCGGGACTACCGCACAGAGAAATGGCAGCCAGGAACGATCTGTACACGGCAAGGACCTCGAATGTATACCATGGACGTTGGAGAGAGCATTGTAAGATGCCATGCTGACCAGATTCTAGAGTCACTGGAAAACGTCAATTCCATACCACGATCCGATACACCTGGTGATGAAACCGAAGTACCAATTGCATCTACCTCAGAATCGGTGATATTGGAAGCAGACGAACTAAACAGCGACGTTGATTCCGAATCAACTTTGCCAGAAGAACCTGATACCCCAAAGAGGCGTTATCCAGACAGAATCAGGAAGCCTCCTCAAAGACTGAACTTATAATTGCTTAACTTCAGCTAATGTATCTAGCAACTGTCATTGTAAATATGTTATTTAATTATTAATCGAACTGTTTAGTTAAAAGGGGAGGAATTGTAGTGTATGTACTTTGCAGAAGGAACTATATTCTGCGGCCCCTGTATACTGCAGTACCAGTAGTGACCACCCCTGTATATAAGCCTGTGTAGTAACTTTTGCATAGTAGTTCCAGTTTGTCTCCACTCAGTAAAGACCTGTTATAACCAACTCCTGCAGTCCGTGTCTCAATTACACACGGACATAATAGTGGCCTAACCAGAGTTTTATAAAGGTTCAGCATAACTTCCCTGCTTTTGTACTCAATACCTCTATTTATGAAGCCCAAGGTCCCATATGCTTTGCTAACAACTCTCTCAATATGTCCTGCCACCTTCAAAGATCTATGCACATGAACTCCCAGGTTCCTCTGTTCCTGCACACTCTTTAGAACTGTGCCATTATGTCTATATTGTCTCTCCCTATCCCTTCTGCCAAAATGCATCACCTCACACTTCTCTGTATTAAATTCCATCTGCCACTTGTCTGCCCATTCTGCTAGCCTTTCTATGTCATGTTGCAGTCAATTGGTATCATCTTCACTGTTTGCCACACCTCCAAGTTTGGTATCATTGACAAATTTTGAAATTTTACTCTGTATTCCAATATCCAAGTCATTTATATATATCAAAAAAAGCAGTGGTCCTAGCACTGACTCTTGGGGAACACCACTGTCTACCATCCTCCAGTCTGAAAAGCAACCATTTACCACGACTCACTGTTTTCTGTCCTTAAGCCAATTTCTTATGCAAGCTGACGCTGATCCTCCTATTCCATGAGCCTCAATTTTGTTAACCAGCTTTCTATGTGGTACTTTGTCAAACACTTTCTTAAAATCCATGTAGACAACATCCACTGCATTCCCTTCATCAATCTTCTCTGTTACTTCATCAGAAAATTCAATTAGATTAGTCAAACATGATCTGCCTTTTACCAATTCATCCTGGCTCTCCTTAATTAACTTAAACCTCTCCAAGTGCTGGTTAAATTTTTCCCTGATTATTGTTTCTAAAACCTTACCCACCACTAATGTTAAACTGACCAGCCTGTAGTTACTAGGATTGTCCTAACACCCTTTCTTGAACAATGGTGTCACATTTGCCACTTTCCAATCCTCTGGCACCTCCGCTGTATCTAAGGAAGATTGGAAGATTATGGCAAGCCCTTCCGCTATCTCCACCCCCACTTCCCTCAGCAACCTGTGATGCAAGCCATCCAGACCAGGCGACTTGTCCACTCTAAGCGTATCCTGCCTTTCCAGTACATCCTGCCTATCAATTTTCACCCCATTCATTACCTCTACAATCTCCGCTTCTACTGATATTTTGTCAGAATCCTCTTCCTTGGTAAACACCGATACAAAGTACTCATTAAGTATTCTAGCCTTGCCCTGCGCCTCTAAGCATATATCACCTTCTTTGTCCTTAATAGGCCCCACCCCGCCTCTTACTACCCGCTTACTATTTACGTGCTGGTAGAAAATTTTTGGGTTCCCTTTTATGTTAACTGCCATTCTATTCTCATATTCTCTCTTTGCCAGTCTTAATTTCCTCTTCACTTCCCCTCTCAACTTATTGTATTTGGCCTGGTTCTCACTTGAAGAATTCACCTGACATGCATCATACACCCTCTTTTTTTGTTTCATCATCTTCTCCATCTCCCTCATCATCCAAGAAGCCCTGGCTTTGGTTTCCCTACCTTTACTTCTTGTTGGAATTTACCTAGCCTGTACTTGGAACATCTCTTCCTTAAAGATAACCCATTGTTCCGTTACAGTTTTCCTGTCAATCTTTGGTTCCATTTTACCCTGGCTAGATCCCCTCTCATCCCATTGAAGTTAGCCCTCTTCCAATTTAGAAGTTCTACTTTAGATTGTTCCTTGTTCTTCTCCATTACTAATCTAAACCTTATGATACGATGATCACTCGTACCGAAGTGTTCTCCCAGACACTTGGTCCACTTGGCCCACCTCATTCCCCAGCACCAGATCCAGCAATGCCTCTTTCCTAGTTGGACCAAGAACATACTGGTCAAGAAAGTTCTCCTGAACACATTTCAGAAATTCCTCTCCCTTCTTTCCTTTTACTCTAACATTATCCCAATCGATATTTGGGTAATTAAAGTCCCCCAATATCACCACTCTATAGTTCTTGCATCTCTGTGATTTCCCTGCAGATTTGCTCCACTCTCTCTCAATAATTGGAAGCCTACAGAATACCCCCAATAGCATGATCAAACCCTTCTTGCTTCTCAACTCTAACCAAATGGATTCTGTCGTTGCCCCCTCAAGGACATACTCTCTTTCCAACAATACAATGTCTTCCCTAATCAGCACTGCCACCCCACCTCCCTTTTCTCCTTCCCTATCTTTTTTGAACACCTTGGCCTCGATTTTCATTGGGCCGTGAGGCGGGCTTTTAGGCGTGCGGGGGGTTAAAATCGCAAAACCTAGGGGTCACGACCCCCCCGCCTGGTTCCCGCCTCCACGCCATTTTAACCTAGGTGTGTCTGATTGATCCGAATCAGTCCCGCCTGTTGCAGGTGGGACTGGTCTTTAGGGCCCTTAAGCAGCACTAATTGGCCTTTATAATCCCATTTTAACAGGCCCTTGCCTGTTTAACCCTTTTCCCATGCAAAACATGGTGGGGATCACGCCTGTGAAACCTGGCGTGAACACTATTGGCTTGTTGACTATCAGCTGCAGGTCCAACATTAAAGAGGATATTTGATCAGTCATCATTTGCAGGTGGCAGGACTTTGTTGTCTCAGGCCTGGGGGAACTTTTAGAAGGCTTAACCACACCTGTGGCAGTTTGGAGCCTCACTCACTTCTCCAGTGTGACCTCCTGCGAGACCCCTCTCGCCACCCTCACTCAGCGCTTCCTCAACTGAGGCACCTACCAGAAGCATGGGCGGCCTTTTTTTCCTTCCCCTCTTGGCATTAGAGGACCTTCAGCCCCATTTGCGAAATGACACATGCCACAACTGCAGAAGTTGCCATCAGAAATTTTATTTACAATAACCAACTGATGGCATTTTAAAAATAAACACAACATTTCACCCAAGTGACTACCCTTGTGACTATTAGTGCTTTATTTTCCTCTTGCGCGTGCTCCTGTGGCTTCAGCAGATGTGGAGGCCCCTTGCTCACTTTCCTGCTGCTCCTGTCTCGACACCTTTGGCGGGCGTCCTCTGGGATGGCGAGCCTGTGAGGGCTCGCCAGCAGTCTGCTGCTCCTACGGCTGTGCAGGGGTTGAGACCTCTATCTCCGTTGGGTGTGGACTCTGGCGGGGCTCTGACCAAGGACTCTGCAGTGGCATGGAAGTGTGAGCGCTTGGAGAGGAGCCCCCACTTCCTTGAGGTCTACCACCAACCTCCCTCTCATGGGTCAGGTCCCCCTCAGTGCCTGCAAGTGGCTTGAGAGCAGCTTGCTGCACATCAGGGGGGGCATGGGGACCCGTTTCTACAATGGCAGTCCTACTCAGAAGGCCTGCCATGAAGGTCTGGTTTCTCTGTTCAATAGCTGACCATCGCTCCTCCAGAGATGTCAGTCTATTCTGAACACTCACCGTGTTTTCAACACTCTGGCGACTTAGCTCCTCCATGGCCGTAGCCATCCTCTCCTCTACTGTAGCCATCCTTTCCACGGAGGTTGCCATCCTTTCCGTGGTGATGTGTTCATGCGCCAATGACTCCACAAAGGCTCTGCTCATGTTCGCTATGGACTCCTCCATTCGCTCCACACTCGCAGCGACCCTAGAGACAAAACCTGCCAAAGACTCCTGCATCTGTGCCTGGAGTTCCATCACCTCTGATCTTACGGATGGACCCAGAGGCAGAGGGTCGACATGCAGCTGAGCCGAGCTGGCAGAGTCCTGCACCCCCCGACGAGGACTCTCCACTGCTGTCCCTGTCTCCACAATCTGCTGATGCTCACTTGTGAGCTGTGATTCACCAGGTGACAACTCTACTCTATGTCCCGAAGGTCCCACTGAGGTGTGAGTGTCTGCGCTGGTGCTGGGTGCGCTTATTTCTGCTGACGCTGCGCCCTCAGGGGTTGCAGATTCCTCTGAGGAGTCTGGCTGCTCAGGCTCTTCCACCTGCACAGTGGGGATGGGGGCTCTCGATGGTCCTGTGGGGGAGTCAAGGAAAAAGTTAGAGATGTGATGCCAAGGTTACATGCACATTGCATTCTGCAGATGATCATAAGTCCATATGACGTAGCTTCAGAATCATTATCAGCGACTCATGCAATGCCAATGAGAGAGATGGAAAACTATTCTGTCACCAGCTTACGGAGATGCTCCTGCCTGTCCTTCCCCAACGTCCACATCTCGGTCAGCCCCGGCAATCTCCAGGACGCCTTCCTCCCAGGGGGTGAGCTGGGCTAATGAGGGCGGCTCTCCTCCTGTCCTGGCTCGCTCTCTCCTGTTGTGAGCTCTTTTCCTTCAATGAGGGAGACAAGTGGAGGTTGAGTGAGAATGAAGGAGTGAGTGCAGAAATTGCATAGCATAGATACTTAGAAGGAGACAAAGATGGAGTGAGGTTGCAAGACCAAGGGCCCTTCCTGTGTGTTGTCAGTTGTGTTCAAAGCATCAGAGTGAGAGGGAGTGTGAGGGCTGCATGGTGGCATAGTTCTGTGAATGTGAGCATAGAGAGAGAGGAAATGGGTAAGGGTGCATGGATGTGAGTGTCTAGTGGGATGTGCAGGAAGAGATTGCTAAAGCTGAGTGCTGGTGAGGAAAGGCAATGGGGATCAGATTGAGGGTGATGGAAACATCATACAGTACTTACTTTTCCAGTGCGAAGAAGGTCATGGAATCTTTTCCTGCACTGCAACCACGTTCTTCGTGTTAGCCCCAAGGAGTTGACTTGAACTGCCACCTCTAGCCACACAGCCTTGGTCTGGCTGGGAGGCCTCTTCCTCCCTGAAGAAGGGAAGAGGACCACCCTGTGGGCCCTAGCACCATCCAATAATGCCTGTAGTGAAGCCTCATCAAATTTGGGCGCAGATCTGGCTCTCCTGCTGGCCGTTCCTCCTGCAAGCTCCTGTGCCATCTTAATGTTGAAGGTTGGAAGCCTGCAGAGGAAGCAAGGCTTGCTG
Organism: Somniosus microcephalus; assembly: GCF_052327205.1. Lineage (NCBI taxonomy): Eukaryota > Metazoa > Chordata > Chondrichthyes > Squaliformes > Somniosidae > Somniosus > Somniosus microcephalus. Next base: position 90,712,550 of record NC_140995.1, read on the forward strand.
TGGACCTTAAAAGCAGCAGCAATGATGACGTCATATTCTGCGACTCAATTGCCAAGGCTTCCCACACGCTGGAAATCAATTGGCCAATTGTGTTAAATTTGCATAAATCTCACAGACCCATTTACAATTGTGTCGGAATCACTAAATTCGGGGAAACCGCCAATTCCCCGCACCTGAACGAAAATCGACCCCCTTGTATCTGTGAATATGAAGCACCCAGTCCTCACCATTTTTAAGCCATGTTTCCGTTATTGCCACTACATCATATTCCCACACAGTTAATTGTGCTTGTAGCTCACCAACTTTATTCACCACACTTTGTGCGTTTACATACATGCATTCCAAACCTGTCGTTGTATTCCTTGTAGTCCTTCTTAGTCTGTTTCTATCTAATATGGTATTATTTCCTTCTCTAGTACCATCCAATACTCTCCCTCCTTTGTGCACCGTATTCCTCTTTTCTACTTCTATATGCTGCTGCCCACCCCCCTGCCAATTTAGTTTAAACCCTCCCCAAACACACTAGTGAACCTCCCTGCGAGGACATTAGTCCCAGTCCTGTTGAGGTGCAACCCGTCCCTTTTGAATAGGTGCCTCCTGTCCCAGAACTGGTCCCAATGCCCCAAGAATCTGAATCCCTCCCTCCTGCACCATGCCTCAAGCCACGCATTGATCCTCCCTATCTTCCTATTTCTACTCTCGCTGGCACATGGCACTGGGAGTAATCCAGAGGTAACTACCTTTGAGGTCCTACTTTTTAACTTTCTCCCTTACTCCTGAAAGTCTGATTGTAGGTCCTCAATACCTGCCCTCTCTATGTCGTTGGTACCGACGTGTACCACAACTTCTGGCTCACTCCCTTCCCCCTGCAGAATATTCTGCACCCTCTCCGTGATGTCCTTTACCCTGGCACCAGGGAGGCAACACACCATGCAAGACTCATGGTGACGGTTACAGAAACGCCTGTCTGTCCCCCTAACTATGGAATCTCCTATAACCACTGCATTTCTATGCTTTGCTGTTCCCCCCTGTGCAATCCCTTGCCCATTGGTGCCCTGATCTGGACTGCACTCCTTCAAGGTATCGTCACTCCCAGCAGTCTCCAATGCTGTGTACCGGTTTGAGAGTGACACACACCCCGAAGACTCCTGCACTTCCTGCCTCTTCCTATTCTTCCACCCATTTACTATCCTGAACTCTCTGCCTGTGGGGTGGCCACCTCCTGGAATGTACGGTCCAGGAAACTCTCAGCCTCCCTGATGCTCCACCGTGACCCGAGCTGCCCCTCAAACTCGGAAACCCTGAGTTCGAGCTCAAGCAGCTGGAAACATTTCCTGCACACATGGTCCCCCAAGACACGTGAAGTGTCCTGAAGTTCCCACATGGTGCAGGAAATGCAAGCAACAGGTATCAGCTGCCCATTCATGATCTAAAAATTGTCTATTCCTGTAAAGTCCGCGCCTCAATAATACACGGACTTTGGGAGAACAGTTTAACAGGTACTTTACTGAACAAGAGGCAGCTTGAAACTGAAACTACAGAAGCCTGCTAGGGCCTTTTATACAGGGGTGGTCACTGCCGGTACTGCAGTCTAAGACCAGTTATTCCCTTAAAGGTACATACACAACAATTCCTCCCCTTTTAGATAAACAGTACATAACATTCATTTAACAACTAAATAATAACTAATTACAATTACAATTACAATTTTCTCAGTAATATATACATCAACTGAAATAGTCATTTATAAGTTCAGTCTTTGAGGAGGCTTCCTGATCCGGACTGGATAGCGCCTTTCTCGAGTATCCTGTTCTGGCTGTGGAGTCAATTCTGGCTCATTGTCATTGGTTGGTTCATCAGCTTCCAATACCCCTGCTTCTGAGGTAGACGCAATCTGTACTTCGGGCTCATTACCAGGTGCACATGCTTGTGGTACAGGTTTGGCTTGTTCCTGTGACTCTAGAATCTGGTCAGCATGGCGTCTCACGATGCTCTCTCCAACGTCCACTGTGTACATTAGTGGTCCCTGCTGTGTGCATATCGTGCCTGGCTGCCATTTTTCTGTTCGGTAGTCGCAGGCCAAGACTGGTTGCCCTATCTTGAAGCTCCTGGTTGGCTTCTCATTTATGTGCTGGAACTGCGTATCCTCAACATCTCGTCTTATGTTTGGTTTGAGCAAATCCAAGCGACATCTTAGTCTCCGGTTAAAAAAAAAATACGGCTGGAGTTTGGTTGGTTACTGCATGTGTTGCATTCCGGTAAGCAAACAGGAAGTTATCCACCTTGTGTTGCAGTGGTATGTCGTCATTATACATTGCCTTTATGGCCTTTTTAAAGGTCTGAACAAACCTCTCAGCCAATTCATTTGTGGCTGGATGATATGGGGCAGATGTGTAATGTTTCACCCCATTTTTCTTCAGGAACCTCCGAAAATCCTCAGACACAAACTGTGGGCCATTGTCGGAACAGATCTGTTCTGGCAACCCATTCCTGGCGAAGATGGTTCTTAGGACTGCAATAGTTTTCTCCGTGGTGGTGGAGGACATTTTAATGACCTCTGGCCATTTCCAATGGGCGTCCACAGCAATTAGAAACATTGGCCTAGAAATTCAGTTGCGTTCGCCAGCCGTTAGCGCCATAAGAGGAGTAGATCTCGAGCGCTAGGCACTTAGCGGCCGGGCGCAGAACGATCTGCGCCTACGCCCAACTTCAGTAGACATTTAGCGCCGGCGCAAAGTGTTTGCACGCGCTCAGCTGCACGCGCAACTTATAGAGTCATAGAGTCATAGAGTAATACAGCACGGATAGAGGCCCTTCGGCCCATCGTGTCCGCGCCGGCCATCAAGCCCTGTCTAATCTAATCCCATATTCCAGCATTTGGCCCGTAGCCTTGTATGCTATGGCATTTCAAGTGCTCATCCAAATGCTTCTTAAATGTTGTGAGGGTTTCTGCCTCCACAACCCTTTCAGGCAGTGAGTTCCAGACTCCAACCACCCTCTGGGTGAAAAAGTTCTTTCTCAAATCCCCACTAAACCTCTCGCCCTTTACCTTGAATCTATGCCCCCTAGTTATTGACCCCTCTACTAAGGGGAAAAGCTCCTCAGCATCCATCCTATCTATGCCCCTCATAATTTTGTACACCTCAATCATGTCCCCCCTCAGCCTCCTCTGCTCCAAGGAAAACAAACCCAATCTGCCCAGTCTCCCTTCATAGCTGAAGCGCTCCAGCCCTGGTAACATCCTGGTGAACCTCCTCTGCGCCCTCTCTAACGCGATCACATCCTTCCTGTAGTGTGGCGACCAGAACTGCACACAGTACTCCAGCTGTGGCCTAACCAGTGTTTTATACAGCTCCATCATAACCTCCTTGCTCTTATATTCAATGCCTCAGCTAATGAAGGCAAGTATCCCATATGCCTTTTTTACCACCTTATCCACCTGTTCCGCCGCCTTCAGGGATCTGTGTACTTGCACACCCAGGTCCCTCTGACCCTCCGTCTTGCCTAGGGTCTTTCCATTCATTGTGTATTCCCTTGCCTTGTTAGTCCCCCCAAAGTGCATCACCTCGCACTTTTCCGGGTTAAATTCCATTTGCCACTGTTCCGCCCATCATGACGTCATTTCGTCGTGCAACGCCGTTTGTGCGCCCCAAACCGGAACTTCAGTGGCGCCCGCCCAATGTGGGCGTGGCGCTGTTAAGAACTGTGAAGTGGAACGCAGCAGAGGCCCTGCGGGCCTCGGGGAGCGCTAATTAAAGGGCACTTAGACTGAACTATAAAGGGCAGCCATTTTGCTGCAATGACTTTAGTGCAACGGATTTCTGGACAGAGACCAAGGAAGAGACCTTACTGATTTGGGCCAACATAGGAGAGGTATTTTTGGCTTCTGGCCAGAGCTTGGAAATTTGACTCATTGTGATTTCACTGTTTGCAAGTATATTATGGGGGCTGCATGGGGTTCCAACCCTCAGTTCCAGCATTATGTGCGAAGGGCTCGCAGACGCTGTGTGAGAGGGGCAGCCATGCCTAGACGCAGAGGGGCCATCAGGCGTCGGCAACATAGGCCTTACCCACTCAGGGAATACCGCCAGCAGGTGTCCTATCTCACCATGACTGCCGCGCAGTGTGTTAAGAGGCTGCGCTTCAGAAGGGAGGTGGTTGCAGAGTTCTGCCAGCTGCTTCACAGAGATCTGCGTCCACAGCTAATGTGCAGGACGTCTCTGTCGGTGGAAGTGAAGGTCACGGTGGCTCTGAACTTTTGTGCAAGCGGCTCCTTCCAAGCCGCTGCTGGGGACATAGCTAACATCTCCCAGTTCGCCGTGCATCGCTGCATCCAGCAGGTCACCGATGCCCTTTTCACAAGGAGACACCAATTCATCTCCTTCCCCATGACCCTAGAGAGGCAGGAGCAGCGTGCAGTCGGATTTGCGAGGATCGCCGACTTCCCCATGGTGCAGGGCGCCATTGACTGCACGCATGTGGCTTTGCGGGCACCTATCGACAATGCCGAGGATTACCGCAACCGGAAGGGCTACCATTCCCTCAATGTACAGCTGGTGTGTGACCACAGGCAGCGCATCCTAGCTGTCAATGCCCGCTTTCCAGGCAGCAGCCACGATGCATTTATCCTGCGCCAGACTACTGTGGCTGACATGTTCCAGGCACAGCCTCCCCCAAGAGGATGGCTTATCGGGGACAAAGGCTATCCTTTGTGTACATGGCTCATGACCCCGCTCCGCGCGCCCAGGACCCCTGCTGAGGAGGCATACAACGAAAGCCATCAAGCCACAAGGAACATCATAGAGCAAACGATTGGCGTCCTCAAGCAACGGTTCCGCTGCCTGGATCGCTCCGGCGGATCTCTGCAGTATTCGCCGGATAGAGTCTCCCAGTTCGTCGTCGTTTGCTGCATGCTGCACAACCTGGCTATCCGCAGGACTCAGGCACTGCCACCTCACTTTGGACCACCACCTCAGGAGGACGAGCAGGAGGACCATGAGGAGGAGGAGGAGGAGGAGTACCAGCCCAGGAGGGAGCCACAAGGTCCAAGGGCCGTCCGTCGGCGGCTTATTGAATGACACTTCTAGGCCCCCTGTCAGGGAATGGCTTGTGGCAATGAAGGCACATGAATGCAGCCGCTCCGCAAGCCCTCAGCCGGTTAACGCAACAACCACTTGAAACATCACACATGGACAAGCTGAATAAAGAAAAAGCTTTATTGAACAAACTCAGGGCCCTTCCCACATGAAACCCAAAAACACACAACACCCCCAAAAAACAGTCAAAAACATATCTCACTCCCACAACCTGGGGAGGAATAACAAAACTTGTCCATCCAAATGGCCTTCATCCTCGGCCTTACCAAAAGAACCCCCCCCATAGACAGCACAAGCACCCCCATATAAAAAAACATTTGCCTTCATCCTCGGCCTTACCAAAAGAACCCCCCCCATAGGCAGCACAACCACCCCCATATAAAAAAACATTTGCCAACACACTCTACTTTGTGTGCCGACAGGGCGAGTCCTTGTCCAGCCTTTTCCAGCCCCTGGACGACCTGCTGCTCCGCCTCAACCTGGGCCCTGTGGGTGTTGCAAGGCTGGGGGAAGGCTCCTGAGGGGCACATTGCGTGACGGCAGATGCCCTTGGGGGTCGGCCTAGACGAGCTCTGGCCCTCGAGGGGCCGGCTGCTGACTGCTGCAGCTGTGGCTGGGCAGCATCAGTCTCTCCAGCAGCTCGTCGCAGCTTTGCTGGGGGAGTGGCAGTGGCGGCTGCAGCAATGGGGGCAAGCTGGCTGATGGCAGGCGCTCGCTGGTCGCCAGAGACACTGGCACTCGGCCGGGCTGGCACTGCAGCAAGCGCAGCAATCTGGTGAAGGCCAGACCGCTGTGCTGCAGCAGCGCGGCGGGTGCCCTGGCGATGCATGCGTGACACAGCGAGTGTGGCAGCAGTGAGTGCCCGTACTGCCCTGGTCTGTGCCCGCATCAGACCAGCCAGTGACTGCACGGCACCACTGATCAACTGTCCACTCGCTGCCTGTGCTGCCCTGAAGTCGTCCCGACTCGCGTCCTGTGCTGCCCTGAATTCGGCCCGACTCGCGTCCTGTGATGCCCCGAATTCGGCCCGACTCGCGTCCTGTGATGCCCCGAATTGTGCCCGACTCGCGTCCTGTGATGCCCCGAATTGTTCGAGACCCCTGGCCTGTGCTGCCGCGAGTTGTTCGAAACCCCTGGCCTGTGAGGCCCCGAAATCGGACACACTATGAGCCAGGGACTCAATGGCCTCAGGCAACCGTGCCACAACCCCCATGAACTCGGTGTGCCGCCGATCCGAGTCCACGGACATTTGATCAAGGAGGCGCACCTCCTGGGCGAGGACCGTCTCCAGACTGGAGGCCGGACTCTCCCTCTGGGGAGAAGGCCGCCGAGCTGGCCGACCCTTCCCGCGTGGCTGCACGTCACTGGGCCCAGCAACTACACTCCCCTGCAACACTTCCCCCCTCTGGGGAGAAGGCAGCCAAGCTGGCCGACCCTTCCCGCTTGGCTGGACGCCACTGGGCACAGGAGCTACACTCCCCTGCAACACGTCCCCCTGGCTCTCCTCCAGGGAACACGTGTCCTCTCCATTGCCATCCCCTGGCGCGGATGAGGGTTCCCCCGATGTGCCGCCTTCCTCTTGCTCCTCCTCGCCCTCCTCTTCCGAGGGACTGACACTCGCAGCTCCAGGGACCTCCTCCTCACCAGCTGAAAGCAGGAAGGCACAAGAGTAGCTTTAGAGTGAGGACAGGGCGTCAGCGAGGGAGGCATGAGTGGTGGCATTCTGCGCATTGGTCGGACAGTGGCAAAGGGTGTAGATCTGAAGCGCAAGGGGAACGAGAGAGGTCCAAACGGTCATGTCCTTACCATTGGGGCCCAGCACAGGGTCGGCATCTCCAATTGCAACGGGGCCAATCACCCGGGCACCCATGACTCGACCCACGCGCTCCTCCAGGTCACTGAGCTGCTGGAACTGGGCACGGCCTCCCCCGGTGACAGTCCGGCTCTTCAGATTCTGGGCCAGCTTGGCCTGCAAGAGAAAGGACGGCCTCTAAGTACAGTGTGGTGCCCTGTTGTTGTGTGCACTGCCTCCCATGGTTGAATAGCTTGGCCAGTGTGGTGCCCTGTTGTTGTGTGCACTGCCTCCCATGGTCGAATAGCTTGGCCAGTGTGGTGCCCTGTTGCTGTATGCACTGCCTCCCATGGTCGAATAGCTTGGCCAGTGTGTCAAGTGCAGAAAGTGCAATTGATGTTCATGCCAGTGCCATAGCTGCTGGATGAGGGCTGGCCATTAGGGCTTTGAGGTCCCTTTGCCCATAATGTGAGGTGCACATGCAAGGATGAGGAGGACACTGGAAAGGGTACTCACCCTGACAATCCGAGTGAGGTCGTTAAACTTTTTCCGGCATTGGACACCAGTCCTGGGGACATCGCTGTTGGCTGTGACCCTCTGGGCGATTTCCCTCCAGGCTCTCCTGTATACCCTCTTGGGAGGCTTCTTGCCACTGTCCAGGAACAAGATATGGCTTCTCTTCTCCAAAGCCCTAACCAGCACCTTTAAATCATGGGCAGAGAAGCGCTGCGCTCGCTCACGGGCCCTCTGCATCCGTCCTGGCGCTATTTCTCTCCAGCAGCAGTGTTTAGGCCTAGCTGGAGGGCTGCAGTATCCAGGGCGTGGCAGCAGACCAAGTCGACCCTTCCCCCTTTAAGAGCTGGCCGGCGCCAGGGTGTCTGCTGTCAATCAAAACATGACCGCACATGCGCTGCGCCCGGCCTCGGCGGTATCAGTCTGCACCGCCGGCTTAGCGCCTAAAGATAGCCGTGCAACGCCAGTTTTAGCGCTCGAGCGAACTCCTTGGCCAAAGCTACTGAATATCGGCGAAGTGGCCTCCACTTTCCGGCAGGCGCAAACTTTAGCGGCCGCCCGACTTTACCGCCCCAAAAGTGGCTATACTGAATTTCTAGGCCATTGAGTCCATAAATGGACCAGCAAAATCAATGTGTACCCGTTGCCATGGAGATGAGGGCCACTCCCATGGATGTAGCGGGGCCTGTGGTGGAGCGTTTTGGACCTTCTGGCATCCTGTGCATCTCTTGGTCATATCCTCGATTTCTTTATCGATTCCCGGCCACCACACAAACGCCCTGGCTAGGCTCTTCATTTTTACCCCTCCCAGATGACCCTCGTGAAGCTCATTGAGTACTCTATCTCTCAACTTGGGTGGAATTACCACTCGGGATCCACACATCAAGGTTCCCCGGCACACTGACAGCTGTTCCCTCCTTGGCGAGAATGCTGGCAACAGTGAGTCGCCATATGCTGGCCATCCCTTCACCGTCAAATCATAGACCCGAGAGAGTGTCGGGTCATTTTGGGTTTCCTTCTCAATACTTGCGTTTGTAACAGGCAAACATTCGACTATGGTCGCATGGAATATCTCCACAGGATCCACTGCAGGTGCTTCTTCCGCCGTAGGCAACGGTAGGCGCGACAGCCCATCAGTGTTTCCATGTTGTTTCGTACCTTTGTATTCTATGTCGTACTGATGTGCCCCTAGAAAAAGTGACCATTGTAGTGTATGTAACCGTTCCACCTTTAAGAGAACTATTTTAAGGGTTGCATTACTTTATCTTGGCTGCTGTATACTGTAATACCGGCGATGACCACACCGGTATATAAGTGCTGTGTAAGGATTTATTGGGCAGTTCTGCCCTGACCTTCGACTGGTAAAGATCTGTTAAAAAGTTACTCTTGTGGTCTGTGTAATAATTCTCATTATAACACACAGACTTAACAGTGGCGACGAGTACGATCTTACCCTGCGGCAGAGATACATCCAAAGCAGTTTAACGGACGTCGAGAAGAGGCATCCGCCCTCATCATTCTGCTGAGAAACGACTCGGGTCTGCAGAGCAAAGGAAGAATTCTGACACGAAGCCTTCCATCAGCAACAGGCAGTGATCATCCCTTCTATCACGGTGGTGGGTAAGCCGATCAGCGATGAGCAGCAAGTCGGCCACGTTGGCTGTGAAGTAGGGGAGGGAAAAACGGAGGATATAAGGGCGGAGAACTCGACCACGGCCGGGGAAAAGAGCCGGACAGAAGTCGGGGCCAGAGGCGCTGAGACTGGGGCAGCGTAAGGCACGGAAGCCGCGGTGAATGCAAACGCAGCTGGTGTGAGAGACCGGGCTACAAGCGGGCTGGGAGACGCAACAGCATCGAGAGAGAGCTCGACCGCGACCGGTGAAAAAGGCCGGGCAGCTACCGAGGCCGCGAGGCGCAGCGACCGGGACAGCGTAAGGCGCGGGAGAAAATAGCGGGCTGGGAGACGCAACAGCGTCGAGAGAGAGCTCGACCGCGACCGGTGAAAAAGGCCGGGCAGCTACCGAGGCCGCGAGGCGCAGCGACCGGGACAGCGTAAGCGCGGGAGAAAAAAAAACCGCGGAGAACTCAGCTGCAGCCGGGGGGGAAAGGACCGGACTGCAAGAGGGGCTGGGAGGCACGATTTGAAAACCGCTGGGGAGGGCGAACGCAGCAATATGGCAATCGCCATTACAGCCAGCGGGGGAGAAAGGCAAACGCGGGAAGCCGCCATTTTCGTAGGCGGGGGAAGAAGAGGAGCGCGGGAAGCCGCCATTTTCGTAGGCGGGGGAAGAAGACGAGCGCGGAAAACCGCCATTTTGGAAATAAATAAATAAATAAATAAAAGAAAAATTTCTTTTTGTCTCTCAAGAAGATTGCGAGGATGCCTAAGCGTGGTAACATCAACGATTTCGATCCCGATGTTGAAGATTGGGCCACGTATGTAGAACACATAGAGATATATTGTAAGGCAAATAAAATATCAAATGAAGATAAAGCATTAACCTTACTAAACTCAATGGGTGCGAAGACATACGGGCTATTGAAGCATCTTCTATCACCAGCTAAACCGGCGGATCAGACTTTCGCTAATATTGTTGCTGTCCTGAAGAATCATTTGAACCCCACACCGCTGATGTTAGTGGAACGATTTAAATTTTATGCGAGAACGCAACTGAAAGAGGAAAGCAACGCGGAGTACTTAATTGAACTGCGTAAGTTAGCGAAATACTGTCAGTTTGGGGAAAGACTGACAGAGGCACTGAGAGACAAATTCGTGTGTGGATTGTCGAAAGAAGGAACACAAAAGCGGTTGCTTGAAGAGAATGATCTTACACTTGATAAGGCTGTCACTATTGCAGCATCGCACGAAGCCGCAGCGAGAGGCACTGCGGAAATGCAGCTGAAGGCAACGGTACTCAGCGTAGATCAAATGGCTTTGGGTACAACGAAATGTTATCGTTGTGGAAAGACAACACACGATCAGAACCAATGCTGGTTTAAAGACCAGGAATGTAGAAAATGTGGCAAGCTTGGTCACATAGCTAAAGTATGCCGGTCAGGAAAGAAGACCAGCAACAAAAAGTCATCACAGGAAAAGTGCAGAAAGGTACATAAGGTGGCTGAGAAGAGTTCGGATGAACAGAATTCGGATTCAGACTCCAACAGCAAGGAACTGGGTAGTCTGAGAATTCACAATGTGAGTAAGGAAGCTGACCGACAAACTATCTGGGCCACACTGCAGATAGCAGGAGTCCAAGTGAAGATGGAATTGGACACCGGATCGGCGTTGACGGTCATGAATAAGCAAGATTACAAAAGGTTATTCACACATATTCCCCTACGGGATACGGAGATAGTATTAAAGACATACACGGGGCAAAGAGTATACCCCATCGGAAAGATAAAAGTCAAGGTGGTACACAAGGGCAAAGAACACCAAGGAATGGACATATATGTACTACCTGAGGGAGGTCCACCACTTCTGGGACGGGAGCGGATCAGGAAAATAAATATGGACTGGCACTCCCTAAAAGCAATAACGGTAGATTCCGGGAAAAACAAAGATGTCAAACCTGCTCGATTGTCCAGAATATTGGATGAGGGCATATGCAGCAGTGACAGTGACAAAGCAGAGAGTGAGAACTCGGTGAAGACAATCAGCTCAGACTCTGGTACTGATGATGGTAAGACCAGCCCATGTGCAAAAGACAAGTCTAAAATGGACTTGCAGACTAATGATGGAAAAACGAAGGAGTGCATAAATGCTTCAGGAGAGAACCAAGTATCAGAACAGAATTTCACTGAACAACAACAACATAGTTTGACAGAGAATTCGGCGTCTGTCCAGTCTACCGACATGCACATTTCTGAGGAACACCGGGCTCGAACTCAACTCAATTTCAAACTACAACAGCAATTAGAACAAATGATTCGCCGTTTTGAGCAAGCGATGAATGCAAAGAAAAAGTTCTTTGACGCAGAGTTGGAGAATCTGGGAAGACAGCAGAAGCAGCTGATTGAGAAAATGGAGCAGGAACACACAAACCGTCTGCGCGATGAGGCCAAACGAATCAAAGCTGAGCAAGAAAGGGAATATGTCAAATTCATCGATCAGTTGAAAGCTAAGAAGAAAGAGCACCCTTTTGTGAGCAGTGTCAGCAGTAATAAGCCACTCAGGGAATTGGTGGCAGAGGCAAAAGCTGAAGTGATGGAGGAAATAGAAGACAATAGAGAAGAAGCAGAAGATGATGACTCATCTGAACCATTATCACCCCTACCAGGTCACGCAAGTGGTCCCTCCGAACTGAGCCAAATCAGCCTGGAAGTAGAAAAACTTCCCAAGGTACTCGAGCCTTTAGAAGTCAGCAATGCTGGTTCTGAAGTTACGAAAGTTCAAGCTGTTAAGTCCAGTGAAGGACTATTAGATGAGTCACCCCAGCAACGAGAACCTACTACACCACCGAGGCGTTATCCGGACCGAGTCAGGAGACGCAGGAGGCGCCTCCGCAGAGACTGAATCTGTGAACTGTTTTTACATGAGGTTGTGTATATATGTTATGATGTTATGTTTAATGGGGAATATATATACTGTTAAGCTAAAAAGGGAGGATTGTAGTGTATGTAACCGTTCCACCTTTAAGAGAACTATTTTAAGGGTTGCACTACTTTATCTTGGCTGCTGTATACTGTAATACCGGCGGTGACCACACCGGTATATAAGTGCTGTGTAAGGATTTATTGGGCAGTTCCGCCCTGACCTTCGACAAGTAAAGACCTGTTAAAAAGTTACTCTTGTGGTCTGTGTAATAATTCTCATTATAACACACAGACTTAACAACCATCTTTGCAGCCGTTGCGCCGTCATCACCGGAACGCCCTTCTTTCGGTTAAAAATTGAGACCAGGGGTTGATGATCAGTCAGTAGGGTGAATTTCTGCCCGTGCAGATAGTGATTGAACTTTTTCACCCCCCACACCAGGCTGAGGGCCTCCCTGTCAATCTGGGCATAGTTACGCTCGGCTGAGGTTAGCGAGCGCGATGCAAAGGCTATTGGCCTCTCTGAACCATCACGGAATTTGTGTGACAGCATCGCTCCAATGCCGTAAGGTGACGCATCACATGCCAACCGAATCGGTAGTGTTGGGTTGTAGTGGGCCAATACTTCTTTTGAAGTGATTTGGCATTTACATTCCTGAAAGGCACGCTTACACTCATCACTCCATTTCCATGTTACACCAGCTTGAAGGAGGGCGTTCAGTGGGTGCAGAATTGTAGATAAATTCAGCAAGAACTTATGGTAGTAGTTCACCAACCCGAGGAACGACCTCAGTTGCGACACATTTTCTGGTGCTGGAGCCTTGACTACAGCCTCAATCTTGTCCGGCGATTTATGCAACCCTTCCTCATCAATCATGTGGCCACAATACGAGATTTGTCTCCAGAAGAACTCGCATTTGGGACAGTTGGCTCATAGCCCATATTCCTGCAATCTCGTGAGCACCTGTTCCAGGTTGGCAAGGTGTTCATTGTCATTTTCGCCCGTAACCAGGATGTCGTCCAAATAACACTGGGTCCCCGGGATCCCTTGCAGGACTTGTTCCATTGCCCTCTGCCACATAGCCGGGGCCGATGCTACCCCAAATACCAGTCGATTGTACTGGTAAAGGCCTTTGTGAGTGTTTATCATGAGGTATTTCCTAGATGCTTCTTCCACCTCCATTTGTAGATATGCTTGAGCCAGGTCAATCTTCGTAAAACGTTTCCCTCCAGATAGCGAGGCGAAAATATCTTCTATCCATGGAAGCGGATACTGTACTGTGTGCAGGACTGGGTTCACAGTCACCTTGAAGTCCCCACAGATGCAAACCTTCCTTGGCTCCCCAGGCATGCTGCTCAATGCTTTCTTCATTACAGGAACGATGGGTGTGGCCCACTCACTCCAGTCCACCTTAGACAGCACCCCCAAATGCTCCAGACTCTCCAGTTCAGCTTCCACAGCTGGGCGTATCGCGAATGGCACCGGTCTGGCCTTGAAAAATTTTAGGGTTGCGTTATCCTCAATCTTTATGGTTGCCTTTACTCCTTTTAGAGTCCCGAGTCCTTGTTGGAACACCTCTTCCGCGTCAGATAGAATTTGTGACAGACGTCCAGGTGCGACGTCATCATCTTTTTTGTCAGTCACAGTTAGTGCCAGAATGGAATGCCAATCCAATTGTAGTCTTCGGATCCATTCACGTCCCAATAATGGTGGTCCTCCATCTCGTAGTATATACATGTATAGTTTCTGTGTTTCCTTGCCGTTATATTCAACTGGCACCCTTATTTTTCCTCTGGGGTAGACCTTTTGCCCCGTGTATGTCTTCAATACAATAGACGTGTCCTTTAAGGGTATGTGTGAAAATAGCCACTCATAGTCTCGTCGATTCATGACAGTTAGGGCTGATCCTGTGTCCAATTCCATCTTCACTGGGGACCCTGCTATCATGAGGGTGACCCAAATGGTTCGGTGATCTTCTTTGGCGATCACGTTGTGTAACTTTAAACAACTTAGTCGCCTGCTCCCGGAGTCCTTCTCACTCTCCTGATCTTCTGAGCTACTATCTGTCAGTTTCTTTACTTTCTTGTACTGTTCCTTAGTAGTTCTTGTCGTGTTGGTCTTCTTTCCCGACCTGCAGACTCTTGCTATATGTCCCATTTTCCCGCATTGCCTGCATATTTTGCCTTTACACCAGCAGTCCTTCTGCTCATGGGTTGTTCTTCTGCAGCGATAGCACTTTTTGGCTCCATACGCCATTTCGTTTGCGCTGTATTCTTGTGGTTTCTGTTGTATTTCTGCAGCTCCCCGTGCTGCTGCTTCGTAGGATACTGCCACGCTGAAAGCCTGTTCTAGCATCAGGTCCTTTTTTGAAAGTAGTCGTTTCTGGGTTCCTTCACTCTGGAGGCCGCAGACAAACTTATCCCGTAAGGTGTCTGCCAGTCCTGCTCCGAACTGGCAGTGCTTTGATAACTTGCGTAGTTCCGTAAGATAGTCAGCATTGCTCTCATCTTTGTGCTGGTTTCTTTTATGGAACTTGAATCTTTCTGCTATCAGCAGTGGTGTAGGGCTTAGGTGTTCCTGTAAGATATGAACAATCTCCTCAAAACTTTTCTCCATTGGTTTAGCTGGGGTAATTAAATTCTGCAATAGGCCGTACGTACTCGCACCCATCAGATTTAATAATACCGACGCCCTCTTTCCATCAGCCACCTCATTTGCCTTGCAGTACACTTCAATTCTTTCCACATACGTGGTCCAGTCTTCTACCTCGTTGTCGAAAGCAGTGATGCTGCCACTTTTCGGCATCTTGGGTGATTTAAAATGGCGCCTCCCGTGCTTTTGCTTCTTCCCCAATGGAATAAAATGGCGCCTCCCACGCTTTTGCTTCTTCCCCAATGGGATAAAATGGCACCTCCCGCGCTTTTGCTTCTTCCCCTTACTGCCACGCTGCTCCTAGTGTTCTACGGGGTAATGGCGGCGACCCGCAGCTTCAGCGCGTCTCGCTTTCCTTCCCCCCCCCGTTTAGTTTCTCTCCGCTGTCCTGTTTTCGAGCACTGACCGCTGTGCGCTCCACCCTCTCTCTCTTGTTTTCTTTTCCTGGCGACGCTGCGCGGCCTGATTTGTAGAGCCGCTCGATTGAGCTTGAGCCCGCCACAGTCCGGAAGGGTCAGCGCGCTACCTGCTACCAGCATGATTCGCTGGAACCACAGTCTCTCCCGCAATTCTCCAAACACCGATGGATTCTTTGGGCGGTTGCCCCTCGGTCGACGCCCGTTGCTCAGACTACGACCTTCCAGGACCTTCCTTTCAGGCGAGATCCCCGTGAGATGATGCCACACTGCAGGTGAGTTCGAACTTACTCATCGCCACTGTAAAGTCCGCGCCTCAATAATACACGGACTTCGGGAGAACAGTTTAACAGGTACTTTACTGAACAAGAGGCAGCTTGAAACTGAAACTACAGAAGCCTGTTAGGGCCTTTTATACAGGGGTGGTCACTGCCGGTACTGCAGTCTAAGACCAGTTATTCCCTTAAAGGTACATACACAACAATTCCCTCTTTCAGAAGCTAATTAGTATCTTCTTTAAACTATTCATTATAATTACTGTCTCTAGACCTCAGCTCTCAGGTATCGCTGTCTCACTCTTCCTCTCTCATTCCTTGGGCTGGATTTTACCAGCCCTGAGGAGGCGGGTTTGGAGGCGGGACTGCTGGGAAAATGGGAAAAATTGGGAGCGGGTCCCAACCCCACTCCCAACCCGCCACCGAACCATCTTCCCGAGAGGCGGGTCCCCAAGTCGCGCAGGGACCCGTCTCTGAGCGGCGGGGAGGGAATTAGTGCCAATTAACTGCCTGTTAACAGGCAGCTAAGAGGCTTTTCCCTATTTTCAGCCTACTGATGCGGGCTTCCCGACGGCGGGAAACCCCGCCAGGGTCAGCGAGGCGAGCTGTGCTGCAGTGTAAGTGTGCAAATGACAGCTGCAGAGGTAGTGTGATGGGGGCAATGGTGCACAGGTAAGTATGACAGGTGAGAGAATGTAGTGAGAAATATTTTTATTCTGTTTATACGTATCTGCAGGTGACAAGATTTGATGTTTCTGGGAAGCCTCATCTGATCGGGAGAATTGACAGATGGCTTCTGCAATTTCACATGCAGCTGCCATCTGTTTTCTCCTAAGGAGAGAGTCATTAGTGAGCCTGGGCACAAAGGCTCACCTTTGGACAGTGATTGTCGGTGTTTGACAGCACCTCAATGCTGTCAAATACTGTCAAAATCATCTGTCAAAAAATTATGGGGCTTGTCGCTTTAACAAAACCGGCAGATGAAGTGTCATGCACTGACGTCATCTGACACCAGCTTTCCCTTAATTGGAGGGCTTAACTAGGCCAATCAGGGGAAAATAGCATCAGGTCATCAGACGTCACTGGGGGTGGGACTGGAACCTGGAAACCAGCAGTCCCGCCCCCAACATGCTTCCTCAGGTAAGATCCAGCCCAAAGTTTTAAAAAAATACCAGAACAGCACCACGTCCCTCAATGCACCGAATTCCCTCACTCACCAAATTCCAAGTTTAGTACTCTGTAGAAGCAGTACTCCGTCGAACTGGACTCCGTGCTACTTCATGACGGGAAGGATGGGGAGAGCGGGATGATGGAGATGGGAATAGGGAGAGGGGAGAAGCAGGGTGGAGAGGAAGCAGGGGAGAGAGGAGGAGAGAGGGCAAGGTGGAGGTGAAGACAGAGAGGAAATGTGGGTGGTGTGGAGAGAGGAAATGGCAAAGAATGAGGGAAGGCTGGTTCTAAATTGCAGGCAGCATGGGAGTGGGGTGGTGGAGGAGAAAGTTGGATCTTTGCGAAGGCCATTTGCGATGTTCTGCATGCTGCTTAGTGGGGGGAGGGTTTCACATCCACAAAGAAATACTCAATTTGAGGGAGGATCTTTTTCACCAAAATGCTGCTCAGTAGGTGGGAACCCCAAAGTGACGCTCAGTTGAAAGGGGTTCACAATCATTCAATGTGCTGCTCAGTGGGAGGAGAGGTGATCAACAACACGCTGGTAAGTAATGGGAAATACAGCTATTGTTCAGTAGGATGCGAGAGAGTCTCCACTGCAGCAGAGACTCGGGGTTGGTGGTGCCTTGGGGCTGCCAGGCTGAAATTGGGCAAGGCAATCGGGTAGTGCCTCGCAGCCATGTGGCCAAATAGCAGAGAGGCTGCCATTTCCATCTAGGTGGCTGGTGAGGTTGCTTAAAAAGTTAATTCCAGCATTTGACAGCTGAGGGTAGGCACTGGGCCTAAGAAAGCTATATGAACAATTCAGAGGCAATGATTGATGGGGAAGTTTATTTATCCAATGAGAGATCCACCGGCTGGTCAGTGTGTGCAATTCTGCTATTCTAGCTAATATTACCATTACACTTTTAAAATGGAATTTGCCTATTTACAACATTGCTCTGCCTATAGGTATAACTGGTACTCTAGGTGCATGTTGACACTTTGATAATGGCTTTCTCCATTGAGAGAGCATGACATAGGAATTCTGAATAGTTTTTTAATTGGAATTTTGTGATTCCCTCAGCACTTTTATGACGTGATTGTTGTATCAATTAGGAAAGTAGGTGGCTGATCTTCCGTAGCAGTGAGGTTTTGATTTCCCTGTGTGTTTCTAGACAAACTGATTATCACCAGATTAGTGGCTCTGCTCTTTCCCTGCAAAATAAATTGGATTTATGAGGCCTGAGGTCACTGATTTAGTAAATGCTGCAAGCTTTGGAATTTTCCCTGGAGTTTCATTCTAAACATGGAATAAAGTTCTTGGGCCAGGATTTGTTTCCATTCCAGTAAATTGATAGTTGTTTGGATTGATATAATCAAAGAACATCAGCCCTTTAAGAGTATGCATTACATTGGGCTAGAATAAAGGCAAATGTCAGTTGAGTTCTACACATTATAGTTCCCATGAAATAGAAATTAGTCGGGATCTTCGTAAAAGCAATGGTACATAATATCAATCAGAAATAAACTCTCGCACTCTAACAGCAACAATATATCACATCAGTCTAAAGTCAAAACACCAGCTGATCTGTACTCTGTAACAGTGATGTTCTATATCATTGCAATCAGACCTGAATTCCAGCCAGTCTGTACTCTAACAGTCATATATCCTGTCAATTTGTTGGCAGTATTTTCACCTGCTGTTTTGAACATTAGGGCCTAGAAATTCACTAGCCTTAGCGCCGCTTTTGAGGCGCTAGAGGGACTAGCGCCAGAGTTATGGCCAGTTGAAAAATTCCCTGGGGCCCTAAAGCGGCGTTGCACCGGTAGCGCTGCGCCGGCACCGATGACGTCATCGGTGTGCGCAGCGTCCCGGTTGCCATGCCGACGGGCCCCAGCGCCGAAATTCAGTTGCGGCCGCCTCGCCCGTGGCAGCCGCAACTAAGACTCTGGCAACAGAGTCCAACATGTGTTTGCGCCGGCGCATTAAAGGCCCCACGGCGGCCGGCCGCTTTCCCGCCGGCCGCCTGCCCGCAGCTCCCTCCCCGGACTTCTCCCCGCCCCCCCCCGGAACAGATGCAAGCCCGGCACTTGTCCGAGGTGCCGGGCTCATTTTTAAACAGATTTGCGCGGGCCGCGGCCGGGTGCAGGCAGCTCCTCCTTAACGGAAGGAGGAGGCCTGCACTTCCCCAGCCTGCCGCACCGCATCGGGTGCCGCAGCGCCGGAATTGCGGCGATAAACGGCAGTTAGCGCCCTTTTCCAGGCGCTAAGACCCTTCAGTAGCGCCGGCAGCCGTTTGGGCGCGGCGCTACTGAATTTTTGGCGCGCGCAGGGGGACTTAGCGCCGGCACTAACTTCCGGTGCTAAAGCCCTGGCTAAGCCAAAACCCAATTTCTAGGCCTAGGGGTTTAGAATGAAAAGTCTTCCACTTTCCTGTATCAAATGCAAATAATGTGAATAAATGTTGAATCTAATTGAGAGCACAAATGGTGGCATATATGAACATAACAATAAAGTATCCCTTTGCACTTGTATGGTTGGTGTCTCACTAAAAACTCTCCGGCCCTCCATAGTGCCTGTTGTCTACCACAGCAGGAAAAAAAATGAAATCTTTATATTCTCCAAGCTGGTAATCTAGTCTCGTCCTTGCTAATTTGGTATGGGGCATCCACTTTCTGGTGGAGTATGCACTTCAACATTTTAAACCAAATTGAATTACATTTTTTTTAATTGCCTCCTGGGGGAGAGGGAAGAAAAAGATCAATTTTTTAGAAATTCTAACAGCATGGTATTCATATACAGTACTTTGATCCGTCACGTACTGGTGATGCTAAGCTCCGGAATTCCCTCCCTAAACCTCTCCGCCTCTCTCTCCTCCTTTAAGTTGCTCCTTAAAACCTACCTCTTTGACCAAGCTTTTGGCCATCTGTCCTAATATCTCCTTATGTGGCTCTGTGTCAAATTTTATTTGATAACGCTCCTGTGAAGCGCCTTGGGTCATTTTACTATGTTAAAGGTGCTATATAAATGTTGTTGATGATGCGATTGCAGCTGAGGCTTCATATCTCCCCCTGCATGACCTGAACTTCCTGACAAGGAAAGACCTTGCTACCTAGTAATCCCACCCAAGTGGGAAGATCTGTATAGCTTTATACATAACTCTCAATGTTTATCTGCATGTGTCATGTAACCTACAAAGTATCATACATTCTATTATTCTGATTCTACCATGCATTAAGATACTGTGCAAATTATTGTACACCTAAGTAATAACAAAATTACATTTCTTTGGAAGAAAAATATTGGCTTCATGAATACTTGTTTAGGCCCCGAAAACCAAAGCTGGGGGAGGGAGCGTGACTATTTTAGACAGTAAAACAAATTTCTTTATTTATCCACATCGTTGGCAAAATCCCAATGAGTCACATGAAAATAAGTTTTATTGGGCCATAAATTGCGGTCGGCAGTGTACCTCCGGAGTACGCTGTCGACCTGCAAAAAGCATACACACCTACCTGATGGCCACCCTCCTGTGAAAACTTGAGCTCTGACGCGGCAAGTAGGAGGGCAGCGTAATGGCCCAGGGATCCCAGGGGCGTAGCCTGTGCAGAAACGTACCTGGGATCACATGGGCCTGGTCCTCCAAACAGAAAACAGAAGTAGACTTTGCATCATTTCAGAAGGGAATCCTGTAACCAGATTTAATTACAATTTACAGGATTGGAATTTAATTCCAAATTAGCTTCATTCCACCAACTTCACTAAAAAATTTATTTTGCTGATAACTTTATCGAAATCATTAAAACTCTAATATTTGCATAAACAAGAAAAACTTATTTGATACAGTTAAACTATATGATTTCCAAGATGAAAATGTTTAGAACATTCCTGAGGTACCCCCTTACGCTGATGCAAACAGGCCCTGTACCTGTTTGCATCAACCGTAACATTTCTGTATGCAATTGCTGGCCAGTTGGTGGACAAGTAGCCCGACTCTGCGCCAGCAATTGCTTTTTTGTGGGCCGTGCGGATGGCCTGTCAACACGTGCGATGATAGACCGCAAGTTCAGGATTTGGTGCATGTGCAAGCGCGTGTGGAAATCCCAAACTTGCGGTGGATTTCAAAGGAGGTATAACAGCGTACTCTGAGAATACGCTGCCATACCCACTGCAGAATCCGAGCCATTATGTTCTGCTGGCCCAGTGGGTGCATGGCAACATGAAATGCATAATAATATTAAACTTTTGTCTCAAAACACTCAAGCCTAAAAGTTACTATTTGTGATATTATTTAAAACAAATGGGTAACCAATCACAATCATTCATTTCTAGCCTACAGATTGTAATGATTGAGATGGAAACTAATAGTGGGCAGATAACTCTTATTTTTGTTGCGCTGTTTGTTCCAGCTTTAATATTATTTGAATTGCTCTTCCTCTTAGTTCTTTCAAGCCACTCTTGCCAAGCCGGTTGAGCAGATGGTTTCTACCCAGGCCTCTGCTAATGCCACGTGAGCTGGCTGCTATGAGTTTTTTAGGGTGGGGTGAAATTATTTCTGGATGACTGTCTTTTTAGTGTCCCTCCCTCCAACTGAAGAAGGCTATGGGCTCTGAAAAGGTCCTTCGTCTGACAGTTTAAAGGCGCTATTTAAATACAAGTTGTTGTTGTTGTTGTAGCTAACATTGATAATGCTGCTGCAATGATATTGATTGTTGTTGCTGGAGTTCCGAGATGCGTAACATCTATTAGCTTGTTTACATAGCCGGTGTAGACTCGTTTCTCGGTAGATAGGCAATCAGAGCTGCTCTCTGGTAAAATCAGGCAAATACTGAAATTGTAATAAAGACTCGAACAATTAGTTTTCCTGAGTCCCTAAAACAATGGTATTCTCACACGTGGCCACTCTGAACAGTATATTCAAACACTCACTATCATAAACCCCTACTGTTTCACTTTTGTAATGTGTCTCTATTTTTAGCAATTTAAAAATGTAAAATAAATGGCACATAATGTATAGATGCAATCTTAAGATCTAATAAATTTTATATTTTTAATATAAAATATTTCCACCACTGTAATCTACATTATATTTAGTAAAAATAACAGTTAATCAAAATAATAGTCCCATTCAAAGCAATAATATGTTTTTTTATATCTAGGCAGAATTTCTAAAGCAAAAAAGAATTTATGAATAGTTTCAAGTTTGAATTATTCTGAATTGATAAGATTTGTGTTTTCAACCAATTTATCTGGGCATTATTGAATTTAATTATCATTTTCCACAAACTTGTCTAGGTTTCAATGTTTTAGCTTTTTTATGTTTTAAAAAAAAGTATCGAACAGTATAGCATGGACAATAAAAATGGTAGGCTTTCAAAAATTTTCCATCAACTTCAACTGTGCCATTAAGAACACCATCCTACAGCATTGTCAGAAATTCTTCACAATCTAAATTGTTAAGAGGATGGCAGAATTCAACTAGCACCTCAGTAGTTAGGAAGTTGAAAAACACAAACCTGTTTTCGTCTCCAGCTGTTTCCAAGGAAGATATTTATTATAAAAAGATACAGAAATAAACAATGGTGTAGAAATAGCTAAGGATGAAGTTGAAAGAGAATTAAGGCCTAGAAATTCTGGGGTTTAGCGCCAACCGGTAGGGCCATTTTGATGAAAAAATGGCAGCCGAATCGCTTCCGCCCGCTTCCAGCGGGTCCGCCAGTGGCCGCCATTTTCGGCAGGTCAACAGCGCTGCCGTTGCCAGCACTCGCTAGAGAAATGGAAATGAGGCAGATCGTGGCGTCAATGAATGATCAATGCTCACTTGATGCACGATCTGCCATTTCGACGTTACCGCTCCACTTACTGCCCTGTGCAACATCTGAAAACCTTCTTACTCACTCAATGGTTGCTGTGCCATGGTTTGCTCTACAATAACAATGAGGTGCTTCTGCAACAAAGCACCTTCCCTTTAAGTAGTGCCTAGGCCAAACTTTATTGGCCATTAGCCTGCACCAGATATTACCTCCCTGTTGAGTGCTAAGCCAATCAGCAGCACGTTTAGCGCTGATCAGCGCTGAGATCAGAGGTGATCTTATAAAAGGTATATAAGATAGTTAATGGAATGGAATGGAATAAGTTAAATCTGGAAAATTACTTTAAACTAAATTGCTGGAGTAGGACAAGAGAGCACTGGATTAAACTAGTTAAAGGAAATGTAGGACGGTTATCAGGAAGTTCGTCTTCACACAAAGGAGGTCATTATGACCTTGTGCAATGGTGTAAAATGGTTGATAGTGAATCGGCAGCCAGTTTCACATCGCTCCTGATTTTTAATTCCAAGTCAATGGAAATAAAAATCGGGAGAGATGTAAAATGAGCTGTCGCTATCACCCATTTTGCACTATCGCACAAAGTCCAAATTACCCCCAAAGAGTGATCAACACATGATACAATACTTCAGTTAAGTAGTGGAGACAACAATCCTGGAATCATTTACGAACCATTTGGATCTATAGGGTTTTTTTGCTAGATGAGCTAAGATGGCCTTCCTCATCTGTAATTATCTTGTGATCTTGTGAACATAACATAAAGAACCTTTTAGTATTGTTTGAAACAATGCAAACAGGCTGTAATAGAAACCAAAGCAGTGAAGTGTGCCATTTACACTATGAAGCAGAGCAGTGACGATTTTCAACAGCATTGCTATTGTATAAGTACCTAAATCAAATCGTGAGGTAACAACAAATCACTTGTACCATATTAACCTATCATGAAAAGTAGTCCATTTTTATACATAAAACAGTGATTTCTCTGAAGCTTTCTTCAAACACAGAATGAGTAGTTATTTCATCTCACACCCTTTCCAGTTAATAATTCACATACACACTCCTAAACATTACCAAAGTGCATTGAAGCTTCTGTGGGCATTCGCTCCATAGCCATCTATTACAACATTTCCATATTTAAAATCTCAATAATAACTAGTTACTTCTGACAGCTTGCCTTGCTTAATGGAACAAGACTATGGTTATTTATTGATACCATGTCATAAATTTCCCTTGCTTTTTCAAGTAATATAAATAAAGAAGTCTTTTAAACTATATCAGCAGATGAAAAAAGATGGATTTAATTGCAAGCCTGAAATTTGACCCCGACTTTAACTCGGGGTGCGAGTGCAGGGTGCGGAGGCTGGAGCGAGCGGCAAGCTCACATAACGGCGCCAGCCTGAGACCCGGGAGATTTTATTTCCCAGGCTTCATCTGCATGCTGGATGAACCAGCCAGGACTCAATAGCTGGTCGGCAAGCAGGAACGGGTTTTCAGACTTGGCTATAACATTCTCCACATTTACTTAAATTAAAAGTAACTACTGTAATCAATTCTTTTAGACAGCAAAGACAATCACAGATGGCCAAGGGAGATGAAAAGTAAAAGAAACAATTTATATTAAGGAACCTGGAATGTAATTAGTCCCCAGCCTTATTTTTAACAACAGTTGGCCTAAAGTCTATGGCTCACCTCAGTGATACAAGAATCGAATTGAAAGTTCTAGTATAAATAATAGAAATTGGTGCCGTTAACGTCTACATGAAACATCTAATCTGATTTTGACCCAAAGATTTTTACGCAAATTGCGCTATTATTTAAGCATAGTACATTAAATGTGTGAAAATAATGAGGGATTATTCATGATCTGAAACTTGGTGACCTCAGATTCCAGGGCAATATACTTGAAACTGTTGGAAATATTTTTTGTTTCGGTGCATTAGAGCCTCCCATTATCATTTCCGGGGGGTGATAATGGGGCGCTAAGGTCTTACCACCCAGGTGCGGCGATGTTACCGCTGCCCGCGAAATTCACCTGCAGATTTGCGGTGGCGGTAACCCCTATCGCCACGCCCGCCTGCGGCCAGAGATCGTGACTTCATCCAGCTGCATATCACCCCGGTAGCGCCCCAGGCCCGAAATTCATTTCTGCCCCCGAAGCATTGCCAGGCGAAAACAATTCCAGCTTCAGGGGACGTGCATCGGGTGAGCGGCCGCTTCGGGGCGATGCGTGAAGGCAAGGTGGCCGGGGTAAGTAAAAAAAAACTTACCTTTTGATCCTTTTTTTTCGCGGCTTCCTGCCCACAATTGATCAGCCCGGCACTCTGAGTGAGTGCTAGGCTGATCACGCAGGTTCGCCACTCCCTTGGTGGTCCAGGTAGGTGCCCTTTCTTTTGCAGAGCCTGCAGCGACGGCCCTTCCCTTTAAGGGAGAGAAGGAGCCTTCCAACGTGGTAGAGCTGCATGGCCCAGTGTGCAGCGCTGCAGAACTCACCGCCCCGCCTGCTGCCAATCGCGCTCCAAGAGGAAAGTGGAGCACTTGATTTAGTGCTCCACCTCCCCCTTGGAGCAAGAAAACCGAATTTCTTAAAAGTTAGAAAAACATAGCGCCTGGTGCTTATTTTCCAAACTTTTAATTTCATCTCCAAAGATCTTTGATGGGAGTTGATCAAGATTTCATCGTATGGTCACAAAGTGCTAATAGTTTAAATGTTATGCACACAAGCTCTAACACTGTTATTTCCAGTTGGAAAACAACTTAAAGTTACACAAAAGGAATACAATATTAATCTACAATATTTCTCCACAATGGTTTAATCATGCCAAATGCTGGTTAAAAAAAAGTATACTTTGAATAATTTAATGATATGAAGCCTTCATGCACACAGCAAATTGATTTTTAGAGCATCCAAGAACCTGGTAGAGATCTAGATTATCTACCTTTGTTTCAACTTTGTGTTAAGAACATTCCTTTTAGACTGTCCCAAAGTGCAAGTCAAACCTAGACCCATATTACAGAAGTACAGAGGCAAAGGTCAGCAGTGATAGGTTTTCCATTTAAAAATCCTTGGAGAATATTTGACGAGTTGAAGGTGGAAGGATAATAACGACTAATCAAAGCAACTCTATGGGCAAAACTTTCCAAGGTCCTGCACCACCGATGGGCCTTGCACGCAAAGGGGTAGCTTATCAGACATGGCAGATGCACTGACCATGATTTTCTGTCCATAGATTTCTACCAATGGAAAATCACAGGCAGTGCACCTGTGGTTTTCTGATAACCTGCCTGCTGCCTGCAAAGTTCCGCCAGTGTGGTGCAAGGTCTCAGGAAATATCACCCTAACACTCAACCTTATTTTAGGCTTTACATGTCAAGCTAACTTATTAAGCATTAAAGTAACAAGCATATAAAGGTAGAAATATAACAGCTCCCAAAATCTGTGGTCTCACTGTACCGAAAGTGTGGTGGAACGGGTGCCTCCGACCTCCATTCCTGGTTCCGCTGGGGTATCTGAGAATAGGCTTCATGCACTCACAGGGATTGCTGTGTGCGAAAGGAATAACAGTTTAAGTGATTAATATTGGACTCCGTAGGGGAGACAACTGAGCAAGAAGACCAATTGAGCCAGGAGGAGTAAAGGCATAGTAGTTAAGTAGTCGTGGTGCATACATTGATAAAGTGTTTCCGTTACAATAAAGAGAAAAGGCAAAAGTAGTAATGTAGTGTCCGAGGATCAATAATACTCAGACTGCAGGAAAACAATAAAACAGGTATTTACTGAACAGAGAGTAATTCAAGACTGACGTACAGAAGCCTGCTATGGCTTTATGTACAGGGGTGGTCACTGCCGATACTGCAGTATAGAATCATTTCTTCTCTTAAAGGTACATACAAACAATTCCTCCCCTTTTAGATAAACAGTACATAACATTCATTTAACAACTAAATAATAACTAATTACAATTCTCTCTGTAATATATACATCAACTGAAATAATAATTTATAAGTTCAGTCTTTGAGGAGGCTTCCTGATCCTGACTGGATAGCGCCTTTCTCGAGTATCCTGTTTTGCGGCGGAGTTGATTCTGGTTCATTGTCATTGGTTGGTTCGTCAGCTTCCAATACCACTGCTTCTGAGGTAGACGCAATCTGTACTTCGGGCTCATTACCAGGTGCCCCTGCTCGTGGTATGGGTTTGGCTTGTTCCTGTGACACTAGAATCTGGTAAGCATGGCGTCTCACGATGCTCTCTCCAACGTCCACTGTGTACATTAGTGGTCCCTGCTGTGTGCATATCGTTCCTGGCTGCCATTTTTCTGTTTGGTAGTCACGGGCCAAGACTGGTTGCCCTATCTTGAAGCTCCTGGTTGGCTTCTCATTTATGTGCTGGAATTGCTTATCCTCAACATCTCGTCTTATGTTTGGTTTGAGCAAATCCAGTCGACATCTTAGCCTTCGGTTGAAGAACATTATGTCTGGAGCTTGGTTGGTGACTGCATGTGTCGCATTCCGGTAAGCAAACAAGAAATTATCCACCTTGTGTTGTAGTGGTATGTCGTCATTATGCATTGCATTTGTTGCCTTTTTAAAGGTCTGAACAAACCTCTCAGCCAATCCATTTGTGGCCGGATGATATGGGGCAGATGTGTAATGCTTCACCCCATTATTCCTCAGAAACCTCCGGAAATCCTCTGACACAAACTGTTGCCCATTGTTGGAGCAAATCTGTTCTGGCAACCCATTCCTGGCGAAGATGGTCCGTAGGACTGCAATAGTTTTCTCCGTGGTGGTGGAGGACATTTTGATGACCTCTGGCCATTTCGAATGGGCGTCCACAGCGATTAGGAACAGTCCATAAATGGACCAGCAAAATCAATGTGTACCCGTTGCCATGGAGATCAGGGTCACTCCCATGGATGTAGCGGGGCCTGTGGTGGAGCGTTTTGGACCTTCTGGCATCCTGTGCATCTCTTGGTCATATCCTCGATTTCTTTATCGATTCCCGGCCACCACACCAACGCCCTGGCTAGGCTCTTCATTTTTACCCCTCCCAGATGATCCTCATGAAGCACATTGAGCACTCTATCTCTCAACTTGGGTGGAATTACCACTCGGGATCCACACATCAAGGTCCCCCGGCACACTGACAGCTGTTCCCTCCTTGGCGAGAATGCTGGCAACAGTGAGTCGCCATGTGCTGGCCATCCCTTCACCGTCAAATCCTAGACCCGAGAGAGTGTCGGGTCATTTTGGGTTTCCTTCTCTATACTTGAGTTTGTAACAGGTAGACATTCGACTATGGTCGCATGGAATATCACAACAGGGTCCACTGCAGGTGCTTCCTCTACCGTAGGCAACGGTAGGCGCGACAGCCCATCAGCGTTTCCATGCTGTTTCGTACCCTTGTACTCTATGTCGTACTGATGTGCCCCTAGAAAAAGTGACCATCTTTGCAGCCGTTGCGCCATCATCACCGTAACGCCCTTCTTTGGGTTAAAAATGGAGATCAGGGGCTGATGATCAGTCTGTAGGGTGAATTTCTGCCCGTGCAGATAGTGATTGAACTTCTTCACCCCCCACACCAGGCTGAGGGCCTCCCTGTCAATCTGGGCGTAGTTACGCTCAGCTGAGGTTAACGAGTGCGACGCAAAGGCTATTGGCCTCTCTGAACCGTCAAGGAATTTGTGTGACAGCACCGCTCCAATGCCGTAGGGAGACGCATCACATGCTAACTGAATCGGTAGTGTTGGATTGTAGTGGGCCAATACTTCTTTTGAAGTGATTAGGCATTTACATTTCTGAAAGGCATGCTTACACTCATCACTCCATTTCCATGTTACTCCAGTTTGCAGCAGGGCGTTCAGTGGGTGCAGAATTGTAGATAAATTCAGCAAGAACTTATGGTAGTAGTTCACCAACCTGAGGAACGACCTCAGTTGCGACACATTTTCCGGTGCTGGAGCCTTGACTACAGCCTCAATCTTGTCCGGCGACTTATGCAACCCTTCCTCATCAATCATGTGGCCACAATACAAGATTTGTCTCCTGAAGAACTCGCATTTGGGGCGGTTGGCTCGTAGTCCATATTCCTGTAATCTCGTGAGCACCTGCTCCAGGTTGGCAAGGTGTTCATTGACATTTTCGCCCGTAACCAGGATGTCGTCCAAATAACACTGGGTCCCCGGGATCCCTTGCAGGACTTGTTCCATCGCCCTCTGCCAAATAGCTGGGGCTGATGCTACCCCGAATACCAGTCGATTGTACTGGGAAAGGCCTTTGTGAGCGTTTATCGTGAGGTATTTCCTAGATGCTCCTTCCACCTCCATTTGTAGATACGTTTGGGCCAGAACAATCTTTGTAAAGCGTTTCCCTCCAGATAGTGAGGCGAAAATATCTTCTATCTGTGGAAGTGGATATTGTACTGTGTGCAGGACTGGGTTCACAGTTACCTTGAAGTCCCCACAGATGCGAACCTTCTTCGGTTCCCCAGGCATGCTGCTGATTGGTTTCTTCATTACAGGAACGATGGGTGTGGCCCACTCGCTCCAGTCCACCTTGGACAGCACACCCGAACGCTCCAGGCTCTCCAGCTCTGCTTCAACGGCTGGGCGGATCGCGTAAGGTACCGGTCTGGCCTTAAAAAATTTGGGGTTTGCGTTATCTTCGATTTTTATCGTTGCCGTTACTCCTTTTAGAGTCCCAAGTCCTTGTTGGAACACCTCTTTCGCGTCAGTAAGAATCTTTGACAGTCGTCCAGGTGTGACGTCATCATCCTTTTTATCAGTCACAGTTAGCGCCTGAATGGAATGCCAATCCAATTGTATTTTTCGGATCCATTCACATCCCAATAATGGTGGTCCTCCATCTGGTAGTATATATAGATACAGTTTCTGTGTTTCCTTGCCGTTGTATTCAACTGGCACCCTTATTTTTCCTCTGGGGTAGACTTTTTGCCCCGTGTATGTCTTCAATACAATGGACGGGTCCTTCAAGGGTATGTGTGGGAATAGCCGCTCATAGTCTCGTCGATTCATGACAGTTAGGGCTGATCCTGTATCCAATTCCATCTTTACTTGGGACCCTGCTATCATGAGGGTGACCCAAATGGTTTGGTGATCCTCCTTTGCGATCACGTTGTGTAACTTTAGACAACTTAGTCTCCTGCTCCCGGAGTCATTATCACTCTCCTGATTTTCCGAACTACTGTCCGTCATTTTTTTTACTTTCTTGTACTTTTCCTTAGTAGTTCTTGTAGTGTTGGTTTTCTTTCCCGACCTGCAGACTCTTGCTATATGTCCCATTTTCCCGCATTGCCTGCATACTTTGTCCTTAAACCAGCAGTCCTTCTGATCATGGGTTGTTCTGCCGCAGCGATAGCACTTTTCTGCTCCATACGCCATTTCGTTAGCGCTGTATTCTTGTGGTTTCTGTTGTATTTCCGCAGCTCCCCGTGCTGCTGCTTCATAGGATACTGCCACGCTGAAACCCTGTTCTAGCGTCAGGCCCTTTTCCGAAAGTAGTCGTTTCTGGGTTCCTTCACTCTGGAGGCCGCAGACAAACTTATCCCGTAAGGTGTCTGCCAGTCCTGCTCCGAACTGGCAGTGCTTCGATAACTTGCGTAGTTCCGTAAGATAGTCAGCATTGTTCTCATCTTTGTGCTGGTTTCTTTTATGGAACTTGAATCTTTCTGCTATCAGCAGCGGTGTAGGATTTAGGTGTTCCTGTAAGATATTAACAATCTCTTCAAAACTTTTCTCCATTGGTTTAGCTGGGGTAATTAAATTCCGCAATAGGCCGTACGTTCTCGCGCCCATCAAATTTAATAATACCGACGCCTTCTTTCCATTGGCCACCTCATTGGCATTGCAGTACACTTCAATTCTTTCCACATACGTGGTCCAGTCTTCTACCTCGTTGTCGAAAGCAGTGATACTGCCACTCTTCGGCATCTTGGGTGATTTAAAATGGCGCCTCCCACGCTTTTTCTTCTTCCCCAATGTAATAAAATGGCACCTCCCATGCTTTTCCTTCTTCCCCAATGGAATAAAATGGCGCCTCCCGCGCTTTTCGTTCTTCCCCTTGCTGCCACGCTGCTCCTAGCGTTCTACAGGGTAATGGCGCCGACCCGCGGCTTCGGCGCGTCTCACTTTTCCTTCCCCGCGTTCTATCCTCTCCACGCTGCCCTGTTCTTGAGCACCGACCACGCCCTGTGCGCTCCACCCTCTCTCTCTCTCTTTTCCTCCCGACGACGCTGCACGGCCCCTTTGCAGAGCCGCTCGATCGAGCCCGAGCCCGCCGCAGTCCGGAAGGGTCAGCGCACTACCTGCTACCAGCATGACTTGCTGGAACACCTCAACTGGGGAGCCAGGCCCAGCTCTCCACAGCCTCCCCTGCAACTCTCCGATGGATCCCTGGGCGGTTGCCCGCGGTCGACGCCCGCCGTTCTGACTTCGACCTCCAAGAAGCTTCTCTTCCGGGAAAAGATCCCCGTGAGGTGATGCAGTACTGCAGTTGAGTTCAAACCTGCCCGTTGCCAGTATAGTGTCAGAGGATCAATAATACTCAGACTGCAGGAGAACAATAAAACAGGTATTTACTGAACAGAGAGTAATTCAAGACTGACGGACAGAAGCCTGCTATGGCTTTATATACAGGGGTGGTCACTGCCGGTACTGCAGTATAGAATCAGTTCTTCTCTTAAAGGTACATACACAACAAGTAACAGAATCGGGAAGAGCAGAAAAGTAACACAGGAAGTAACAACATCAAATAGGTGTCAGACATTAGATGAGATGTGTGCTATTCCAGAAGATGAGGGTGAAGCTAAGGGGTGTTTAGAACAGCTCAGAGAAACAAGGGAAAAGGTTGCAGTGAGAAATACAGAGATTACAGTAACAGCAGATTCAGTGCTAGAAATTGTGGACAGCTGTTTGTATGAAAAGGATGAAGAAAACAAAGTGGTGATTTGTCTGCCAGAAGTTAAAGCTATAGATCTTAACGGCAAGAGGGTTAGTTAAATTCTAAAAGATAAAAGTTGTAGTGAGGTAGATGCAAAAAAGAAAACAATCAAGATACTAAATGAAGATTTTGAGAGGCATTCACTGGTAGCTGAAGTACAGAACTTGGCTCGTACTCATCTTCAGGGGCACTGGACCTGCTTCTGCAACAGCCAAGAAATATGTCAATAAGGAGGAAAAATTTGGTTGCTTTGTGCCTCCTGTTAGCGCCCTCAGAGGGTGCTAGTGGGGCGCAAAGCAACTAGCGCCCGGGCGCGGTGATGTTTGTGCCGCTCGTGAAATTGACCAGACATTTTGCGGTGGCGCTAAACACTACCGCCACGATCTCCTGTGCCCACAGATCGTAACGTCAGTCTAGCGTGCAATGCCTCGGTAGCACCCCAGACCAGATATTGAGTGGCGCCCCCTGCCTTACCGCCTGCCGCTAGCAACGACAGGTTGAGGGGAGAGTTTTGCAGTCGGGAAGGGACTGGGGGAATGCTATTTAAAGGCGACCGCTTCCTGCCTTTATTTTTCAGTGACATTTTTGCACCACGCATTCTGAGAGAGAGAGAGAGACTTCTGGAGAGGTTCAACGCTGTGTGAAGGAGTTTTGGGTATTGAGCGGCACTTTGCAGGTTCATTTTGATTTAACCTTCCTTGCATCGATTTAGAAGAGACTATGGGGGCTGTACTCTGAGCTCTTTCCCTGGGCCTCTCCATTGTTCTTTCCAACAGATTTGATGTACAGGTCTCTCCAGGCCGAAATTCAAGATTGCAATGAGCAGGGTGTGGATGGAGAGCAAGATCGACCCTCCCCTTTAAGAACTGGCCGGCGCCAGTGTGTCTGTGTTCCATTGCTGACTGACATCACATGAGCTTCGCCAGCGCTCTGAGGTAGCGCTTCGCTCCTCGGCGTTAGCACCTTAAGAGAGGTGTGTAGCGCCTGATTTAGTGCTCCAATCACCCACAGGGGCGATAGAAGCCAAGTTAGCAGTTGGAGACGATAATTAGCGGCAGGCGCTAAACTTTGCGCCTGGCCGATAATTGTGCCCCAAACGGGGCGATACCGAATTTCTCCCCCTAAATGTTTTGAGAAGAATAAAATATTTTTAAAAGTTATATTGCAATGTACACATAGGTAGGTCAGTCAAAGGTTGGACCAAACACAATCATTTCCTTATTCCTTAGTATCTTGTGACCTTGTAGTTCATAATGTCTGTATGCACAGTATTACAGAATATGTCCTTTCTTCTTAGTGCACAGCTGTCTCCTTCAAGTTACGACAGATCATAGTATTTACAGAAAAACTAATGCGTGAGCTGTCAGTCTCATTTAAATACACAAGGAATGTCCGTTGAACTCTTTACTAAAGGAATGGAGCATCGTTCTGCTAATGACTTTGTGTTATAGTATACCATTCAATGAGCTAATTATACACAGCTCATTTGAAAGGCACCAAGTGGCTGTGGTGTTTCATGTTGTTGCTAAAACATGGCTTTAACCCGAGAACATTCATCAGTAATTAGTTGTAAACAGGATATTCTTTTATGATATTTGCTTTTGGTTGGTTTAAGAATAGTGCCTCTGCCTTTTCTGTGGTTTTATCTCCCATGGTCTGCATTATATCTTACTTCAAAAGTTATAGCTTAAATATTGTGATTACAGAGTTTTGTCATTTCTACTTATAATTACTGATGGAAAATCAGAGGGAGAATTCCCCCTGCCTAGAATCCCAGAGATCAGGGCCTGGATTGCTCTGTGGGAGTTAGGTCTACTATCCAATTTTTAGCTGTTAATTTTTTATAATATACAACGCAAACTGAATACTATAATAAGCAAAAATTAAAGCCATGGAAAGACCAGAAAACATCAATAAAGAGTAAACAATCACCAAAACACCATGAGAACAACCTCCAGTGACACAACTGAAGGTTAAATCAAAGTTCTGCGCACAGGTCAGGAGGATCCCAGTTTCAATGTTTGATCTGTGTTGAATTAACGGATCTCAGCAGACCTGAGTTTGGGACTATAAGTGACCCCAGAACTCTGGATTCTCAAATAATGGAGTGACATTTGTAATTTTTCAATCCATAGGCACAATTTCTGAATCTGGAGAGCTTTGGAAAATGTCATCATCTATTTCTTTTAATTATCTGGGGTGGAAACCATCAGGTTCAGAAGATTTGTTTATTTTGGGTAAATATGCTTACAACTCCCCAAACAGAAACCAAATGCCTTGTACAGCCCCAAGGTACCTTCTTCTTCTTCTGCTTAGGCAGTCCCTCGGAACTGAGGGTGACTTGCTTCCACACTAAAAATGAGTTCTCAGGTCCAATGCGGGACCTACAGTCTCTGTCACAGGTGGGGCTGACGGTGGTTGAAGGCGTGAGTGGGTGGGGTGCTTGGGTTGATGTGCGCTCCTTCCGCTGTTTGCGCTTGGCTTCCGCTTTCTCCCGGCGAAGAGACTCGAGGTGTTCGGCGCCATCCCGGATGCTTCTCCTCCACTTCGTGCGGTCTTGAGCCAGGGATTCCCAGGTGTCGGTGGGGATGTGCTTTTTTAAGGAGGCTTTGAGGGTGTCCTTGAAGCGTTTCCTCTGCCCACCTGGGACTCTCTTGCCATATCGGAGCTCTGAGTAGAGCGTTTGTTTTGGGAGTCTAGTATCAGGCATGCGGACGATGTGGCCCGTCCATCGGAGCTGATCGAGCGTGGTCAAAGCTTCGATGCTGGAGATGTTGGCCTAAGTGAGAACACTGATGTTGGTTCGCCTATCCTGCCAATGGATTTGCAGGATCTTGCAGAAGCAGCGTTGGTGGTACCTCTCCAGTACTTTGAGGTGCCTGCTGTACATGGTTCATGTCTCTGAAGCAGACAGGATACCAACCTTCACCCTAACATCTCCACACCCCATATCTCTCATTTCACTTTTCCCATCACAATTGACACACACTTCTTAACTGACAGCTTTGTCCTCACAGACACAACCTTTCACCCCCTTATCTTGCAATAAAGTAAATGTTTTCTTTGAAATACACTGGCCACTTGTCTTATGATTTGTTAATTATGAACATTACAGTAAGTCAGGAAATAGACCAGTCGGTTCAGACTTATTTACCAAGCGAAGATTCCTGGCAAAGTCCTGCTGGACCAAAGAGATTTGCTTTGGTGTCATCTGGTAGCGTGCGTAGAAGAAGGTCAGGCTGAGGTGCTACCACTGCAGTTGATCAGTTGATGTGCAAGCAATCATGGCACCCTGCATCCTGAGGAATCCAGCTATCCTGTCAAAATCCCTGGCTCTATGCCTCTGTTGCCTGTGGGTGCTCCCAAAGTGGATGTATTCAGCTGCTCTATGAAAGAGGGTGCCCATTACCTGCCAGATGCCTGCCCTGGCAGCTCTCTGGTTAATATTGCACCGATCCTCTGAGGCTGCCTGGAAGGATCTAGAGCAATAACAATTGAGGGCTGCTGTCACTTTAATTGCCACAGACAGAGCAGTTGCAGCAGTGAAAGTGTCTGCAAATCTTTCTGATGAAGTTGACAGAAATGCCCAATTGCATCACAAGTCAGATGAAGTGTCTTGAAGAAGGCCTTGCAGGACCAGTGCAGCCTGTATGCTAAGGTGACCATATTTTCTAAACCGAATCTGGGGACACATAGCAAAATAGCCAGGACGGAAAATGTAGGTTGTGCAGCATAGCAAGGAAAAAAAAATTCTTATTTTGATGCAAACTGAATCTGCAAAAAGCAGCGCCAGAACTTTCCCCCTGAATAATGCGGCCGCTGTTCACAGCATCTGCCGGCTGCAATCACCGGCTCCTCCCCCTCCTCACAACCCAACACTGACCCACCCATACCATCCGAGGCCACAGAGCGTGCTTTGATCCAGCTCCCAGGACATCCACACGGCCCGGCTCCACCCATCGCTCAGTAGTCTGGTTACCAGCAGTCCCCCCGCTACTCATTCATTTTGGCTCCGGGGCAGATTTCTCTTCAACCGAATTTCATAGGACTCTCCGGGATTCATGGTGGGATGGGGGGTGGGGGGTGGGGGAGGAGTTGGGGGTTGTGGGGGTGCGGTTGGGGGTTGGGGGGGAACTGCAGCCACAGACCACTATCTCTGCATAAATTAAAGTCCCTCAGTAAATCCCCCCTTTCTACAGGTTAAAAACAGGTGATTGACATCCCTCCCACCAATTGAAACCTGACCGCTGCACAGCCCCGCCCACTTTATTGACCGACTGTATGGCAGCCCGGGGTCACGTGGCTCCTGATTTGAACCTGCGCGTATTCAGGGCCGAGTTTCCTGAATTGGGGACACATCCAGGGACGTTGTTTGCCCAGGGACACAGTCCCTCATCCGGGAACTGTCCCCGGAAAACAGGGAGGTATGGTCACCCTAACTGTATATATGTTGGGGAGGGTCGTGCCTTATGGGCTGCTGCCCTCTGTCATGCTTTCTGCTTCTTCCGGCTGGACACGATGCTGCTGCAGCTCCTCCTCCATGACTAGTGGGGTACCGCAGGGATCGGTGCTAGGACCCCAGTTCTTCACAATATATATTAATGATCTAGACGAGGGAACTAGATATAATGGGGTCGATTTTAACTCAGGTGCGGGGAATTGTCAGGTTCCCCGAATTTGGTGTTTCCCACACGAATCTAAATGGGTGTGTGAGATTGATGCAATTTTAACTCAATTGGCCAATTGATTTCCAACGTGTGGGAACCCTTGGCAAATGAGTATTTCCAGTCAGAAAGTTGCATAATATGACGTCATTATTGCTGCTGCATTTAGGGTCTGCAACAAGCCTTGCTTCTTCTGCAGGCTGCCAACCTTTTGGCATTTGCTGATACACTGAGCTGGAAGCAGAATGGCAAGAGAAAGACTGAGGTCTGCACCCCGTTTTGACGACACTGCCCTGCAGGCTTTAGTGGAGGGAGCAAGAGCTCATCAGGGAGGAAGATGCCTCCCCAGCAGACAAAGGCTGCGTGGCTGCAAGTGGCAGAGGAGGTCAACTCCTTATCAGCTACCCGCAGAACCTGGATACAGTGCAGGAAGAGATTTCATGACCTTCAGCACACTGGAAAAGTGAGTATGAAGTTCCCATCACTCTCAATCTGATCTCCATTGCCTCTCCTCACCAGCACTCAGCTTTAGCAATCTCTTCCTCTATATCCCACTTGACACTGACATCAATGCACCCTTACCCATTCCCTCTCTCTCTATGCTCACATTCACCTAACTATTCAACTATGCAGCCCTCACACTCCCTATCACTCTGATGCTATGAAAACAACTGACAACACACAGGGAGGGCCCTTGGACTTGCCACCTCACTCCATCTTTGTCTCCTTCTAAGCATCTATGCTATGGATTCTCTACACTCACTCCTTCATTCTCACTCAAACTCCACTTGTCTCCCTCATTGCAGGAAAAGAGAGCTCACAATAAAGGAGAATGAGCGAGGACAGGAGGAGGGCCACCATCAGTAGCCCACCTCACCCCCTGGGAGGAGGTGGTCCTGGAGATCGTAGGACTGGAGGATGAGGCGCAAATGGGGGGCGGTCAGATGGGTGCATCACAGCAAGCTGGTGACAGAATAGTTTTCCATCTCTCTTAGCGTCAGCGGCGGCGGCGGGAGGAATCCCGGCAGCAGAGCGAGGCTTTAAAAGGCGCCAGAGACCAGGTAGGCCTCATAGCATCAGCGACGGCGGTGGGAGGTATCTCGGCGGCGGAGCGAGGCTTTAAAAGGCTCCAGAGGCTCAGGTAGGCTTACTAATCTCCAATCTCAGAGAGGGAGAGAAGTAACAAGTAATCGAAGGGTGACATCACCAGAAAGCAGGTAAGTGGTTGGTTGGTGAGTATTTCTCTCTTTTTTAAACATTAACTCTGTGTTTTATAGTTTCTAAAGTCTCTGTGGTGTAGCGGGGACTGTTTATAAACCAGGGCCCTTAAATATACCATTTAACTGTAGTGTAATTGGTGGGATTGATTTGATTTAATTTAATTGCAATTAATTAAAGGGTAAGTCATGGCAGGACAGCCCGGTGCCGTGGTATGCTCCTCCTGTGCTATGTGGGAACTCAGGGACACTTCCTGTGTCCCTGACAACTATGTGTGCAGGAAGTGTATCCAGCTGCAGCCACTGGCAGACCACATTGCGGTGCTGGAGCTGCAATTGGATACATACTGGACCATTCGCGAGGCTGAGGACGTCGTGGATATCACATTTGATCAGTTGGTCACAACACAGGCAAAGGTTGGACAGGCAGAAAGGGAATGGTTGACCAACAGAGAGAGTACTAGACACAGGCAGGTAGTGCAGGGGTCCCCTGTGGACATCCCCCTCTCAAACAGATACACCACTTTGAGTGCTGTTGGGGGGGATGGCTTATCAGAGGAAGGCAGCAGCAGCCAACTTCCTGGCACAAGGGGTGGCTCTGCTGCACAGGATGGGAGGAAAAAAAGGGGGAGAGCTATAGTAATAGGGGATTCTATTGTAAGGGGAATAGATAGGCGTTTCTGCGGCCGCAAACGAGACTCCAGGATGGTGTGTTGCCTCCCTGGTGCAAGGGTCAAGGATGTCTCAGAGAGGCTGCAGAACATCTTGGAAGGGGAGGGTGAACAGCCAGTTGTCATGGTGCATATAGGTACCAACGATATAGGTAAAAAGCGGGATGAGGTCCTAAAAGCTGAATATAGGGAGTTAGGAGGTAAATTAAAAAATAGGACCTCAAAGGTAGTAATCTCAGGATTGCTACCAGTGCCACATGCTAGTCAGAGTAGAAATAGAAGGATATTTCAGATGAATACGTGGCTAGAGGAATGGTGCAAGGGGGAGGGATTCAAATTCCTGGGACATTGGAACCGGTTCTGGGGGAGGTGGGACCAGTTCAAACCGGAAGGTTTGCACCTGGGCAGGGCCGGGACCGATGTCCTAGGGGGAGTGTTTGCTAGTGCTCTGGGGGAGGGTTTAAACTAAAATGGCAGAGGGTTGGGAACCTGAGCAGAGGACAGAGGAAAGGGAAACAAGGATAAAAGTAAAAGATAGGAAGGCGAAAAACAAAAGTGGCAGTCAGAGAAATCAACGGTTTAAATCAAACATGGCCACAGTAAATAATAATTCTAATAGGTCTAAGAGCGTTAAAAAACAAGCCTAAAGGCTTTGTGTCTTAATGCGAGGAGCAATCGTAATAAGGTGGATGAATTAGCTGCGCAAATAGAGGTAAACGAATATGATTTGACTGGGATTATGGAAACATGGCTCCAGGGTGGCCAAGGCTGGGAACTCAACATCCAGGGGTATTCGATATTCAGAAAAGATAGGCAAAAAGGAAAGGGAGGTGGGGTAGCATTGCTGGTTAAAGAAGGGATTAACACAATTGTAAAGAAGGATATTAGCTCTGATGATGTGGAATCTGTATGGGTAGAACTGAGAAATACCAAGAGGCAGAAAATGTTAGTGGGAGTGGTATATAGACCTCCAAACAGTAATGCAGAGGTTGGGGATGGCATTAAAAGGAAAATTAGAGAAGTGTGCAATAAGGGCACAGCAGTCATCATGGGTGACTTTAATCTACATATAGATTGGGCTAACCAAATTAGTAACAATACTGTGGAGGAGGAATTCCTGGAGTGTTTATGGGATGGTTTCCTGGACCAATATGTCGAGGAACCAACTGGAGATCAGGCCAACTTAGACTGGGTATTATGTAACGAGAAAGGATTCATTTGCATTCTTGTTGTACGAGGCCCCTTAGGTCGGAGCGATCATAATATGATCGAATTCTTCATTAAGATGGAGAATGAAGTCGTCAACTCAGAGACTAGGGTCCTAAATTTAAATAAAGGAAACTACGATGGTCTGAGGTGTGAGTTGGGTAGGATTGATTGGGGAATGTCACTCAAAGGGTTGACGGTGGATAGGCAATGGCAAACATTCAAAGACCGCATGGATGAACTACAGAATTTGTTCATCCCAGTTTGGCATAAAAATAAAACAAAAAAGGTGACTCAACCGTGGCTAACAAGAGAAATTAGGGATAGCAAAGGAGAGGACATATAAATTGGCCAGAAGAAGCAGTAAACCTGAGGATTGGGAGCAGTTTAGGATTCAACAAAGGAGGACAAAGGGATTAATTAAGAAAGGGAAGATAGAATATGAGAGTAAGCTTGCGGGGAACATAAAAACTGACTGTAAAAGCTTTTATACATATGTGAAGAGAAAAAGATTGGTGAAGTCAAGCATAGGTCCCTTGCAGTCAGAATCAGGGGAATTTATAATGGGGAACAAAGAAATGGCAGACCAATTAAATACATACTTTGGTTCTGTCTTCACAAAGGAGGACACAAATAAACTCCCAGAGATGCCGGGGAACATAGGGTCTGATGAAAGGGTGGAACTGAAAGAAATCACTATTTGTAGGGAAATGGTGTTAGGAAAATTGATGGGAGTGTAGGCCGATAAATCCCCAGGGCCTGATAATCTACATCCTAGGGTACTTAAGGAAGTGGCCTTAGAAATAGTAGATGCATTGCTGATCATCTTCCAACATTCGATGGAACCTGGAACAGTACCCATGGATTGGAGGGTAGCTAATGTTACCCCACTATTCAAAAAAGGTGGTAGAGAGAAAACGGGGAATTAGAGACGGGTAAGCCTGACATCGGTAGTGGGGAAAATGCTAGAGTCCATTATAAAAGATGTAATAGCAGAGCACTTGGAAAACAGTGATAGGATCAGACAAATTCAACATGGATTTACAAAAGGTAAATCGTGCTTGACTAATCTACTGGAATTTTTTGAGGATGTAACTGGTAAAATAGGTAAGGGAGAACCAGTGGATGTGGTGTATTTGGACTTTCAGAAGGCTTTCGATAAGGTCCCGCATAAGAGATTAGCGTGAAAAATTAAGGCACATGGGATTGGGGGCAAGGTATTGACTTGGATAGAGAACTGGTTGGCAGACAGAAAGCAAAGAGTTGGAATAAACGGGTCTTTTTCCGAGTGGCAGGCAGTGACTATTGGGGTACTGCAGGGATCGGTCCTTGGACCCCAGCTATTCACAATATGTATTAATGATCTAGATAAGGGAACTAGATGTAATATCTCCAAATTTGCAAACGACACAAAGCTGGGTGGGCATGTGTGCTGTGAGGAGAATGCCGAGAAACTCCAGGATGATTTGGACAGGTTGGGTGATTGGGCAAAAGCATGGCAGATGCAATATAAAGTGGATAAATGTGAGGTTATCCACTTTGGTGGCAAAAACAGGAAGGCAGATTATTATCTGAATGGCAATAGATTGGGAGAAGGGGAAGTGCAACGAGACCTGGGTGTTCTTGTGCACCAGTCGCTGAAGGTAAGCATGCAGGTGCAGCAGGTGGTTAGGAAGGCAAATGGTATGTTGGCCTTCGTAGCGAGAGGGTTTGAGGACAGGAACAAGGATGTCTTGCTGCAGTTACACAGGGCCTTGGTGAGACCACATCTTGAGTATTGTGTGCAGTTTTGTTCGCCTTATCTGAGGAAGGATGTTCTTGCTATGGAGGGAGTGCAGCGAAGATTCACCAGGCTGATTCCTGGGATGGCATGAATGACATATGAAGAGAGATTGGGTCGATTGGGCTTGTACTTGCTGGAGTTTAGAAGAATGAGAGGGGATCTCATTGAAACTTATAAAATTCTGACAGGACTGGACAGACTAGATGCAGGAGGAATATTCCCGATGGGCGGAGAGCCCAGAACCAGGATAAGTGGTCGGTCATTTAGGACAGAAATGAGGAGGAATTTCTTCACCCAGAGAGTGGTGAACCTGTGGAATTCTCTACCACAGAAGGCAGTAGAGGCCAATACATTAAATATATTCAAGAAGGAGTTGGATATATTTTTTAAGGCTAAAGGGATCAAGGGATATGGGGAGAAAGCAGGGACCGGGTACTGAATTTGGATGATCAGCCATGATCGCATTGAATGGGGGAGCAGGCTCGAGGGGCCGAATGGCCTACTCCTGCTCCTATCTTCTATGTTTCTATGTTTTTTATTGACATTGCATGAGTCGCTGATAATGATTCTGAAGCTATAAGAGATGGACTTATGATCATCTGCAATATGCAATGTGCATGTAACCTTGACCTCACATCGCTAACTCTTTCCTTTACTCCCCCACAGGACCATCGAGAGCCCCCATCCCCACTGTCCAGGAGGAAGAGCCTGAGCTTCCAGACTCCTCAGAGGAATCTGCAACCTCTGAGGGCGCAGCGTCAGCAGAATTCAGCGCACCCAGCACCAGCGCTGACACTCACACCTCGTTGGGACCTTCGGGACATAGAGTAGTGTTGTCACCTGGTGTATCACAGCTCACAAGTGAGCATCAGCAGATTGTGGAGACAGGGACAGCAGTGGAGAGTGCTAGTCGGAGGGCGCAGGACTCTGCCAGCTCAGCTCAGCTGCATGTCGACCCTCTGCCTCTGGGTCCATCCATAAGATCAGCAGGGCTGGAACTCCAGGAACAGATGCAAGAGTCTCTGGCAGGTTTTGTTTCCAGGGTCGAAGTGAGTGTGGAGTGAATGGAGGAGTCCATAGTGAACATGAGCAGAGCCTTTGTGGAGTCATTGCCGCATGAACGCATCACCATGGAAAGGATGGCAACCTCCATGGAGGAGATAAGTCGCCAGGGTATGGAAAACATGGCGAGTGTTCATAATAGAATGACATCTCTTGAGGAGTGATGGGCATCTATTGAACAGAAAAACCAGACCTTCATGGAAGTCCTTCTGAGTAGGACTGCCAGTGCAGATACGGGTCCCCATGGCTCCCTGATGTGCAGCAAGGTGCTCTCAAGCCACTTCCAAGCGCTGGCCCCTTCTGGCCTG
Source organism: Somniosus microcephalus (assembly GCF_052327205.1). Lineage (NCBI taxonomy): Eukaryota > Metazoa > Chordata > Chondrichthyes > Squaliformes > Somniosidae > Somniosus > Somniosus microcephalus. The sequence goes on from NC_140995.1 coordinate 90,754,678, forward strand.
TGCAGCTTCAGGTGGGTGAGCAGCAGCCTGGTGCTCCTGTTGCTGCTGCTGTTGTTCCTGGTTCTGCTAGTGCCGCGGCTGGTGTTCAAGCTCATCTAATGCCCAGAAGGGAAGGAAATAAATGGCTCCCATGCTTGTGGTATATGCCTCCGTTGAGGAAGCGTTGAGTGAAGGTGGTGAGCGGGGTTTCCCAGGATGTCACACTGGAGATGTGTGTGAGGCTCCAACCTTCCACAGGTATGGTTAAGTCTGGTAAAAGTTGCCCCAGGCCTGAAACAACAAAGTCCTGCCACCTGCAAATGATGACTGATCAAATCTCCACTTTAATGGTTGACCTGCAGCTGATAGTCAGCAAGCCAATAGTGCTCACGCCAGGTTTCACAGGCGTGATCCCCACCAGGTGTGTTTTACGTGGGAAAAGGGTTAAAAATGCAAGGGCCTGTTAAAATGGGATTATAAAGGCCAATTATTGCTGATTAAGGGCCTTAAAGACCAGTCCCGCCTGTTGGAGGCGGGACTGATTCGGGACCATCAGACACGCCTGGGTTAAAATGGCTCGGGGTCGGGAACCAGGCGGGGGTGGGGAGGCGTCCGCCCCCAGTTTTTGCAATTTTAACCCCCCACACGCCTCAAAGCCCGCCTCATGGCTGAGTTAAAATCAACCCCAGTATCTCCAAGTTTGCAGACAACACAAAGCTGGGTGGGCATGTGTGCTGTGAGGAGGATGCAGATAAACTCCAGTATGATTTGGACAGGTTGGGTGATTGGGCAGATGAATGGCAGATGCAGTATAATGTGGATAAATGCGAGGTTTGGTGGCAAAAACAGGAAGGCAGATTATTATCTGAACGGCAATAGATTGGGAAAAGGGGAAGTGCAACGAGACCTGGGTGCTCTTGTAAGGGGTTTTAGATCACAGAGGTTTCTCTCTCTAGAGGCCTCTCTCTCTTGCACAGTAAAACCATGAGTGGTTCGACCCACTCGTCCCTTAGATTCTGTACTCTGGACTTAGGGGCAGGAACTACAATGTAGAGAAAACTCTTATAGACCAAGTTTGATGAAACGAAATGGAATTTTATTGCATAATGTAAAGCAAATCAAAATGCAAGCAAATCAGAGGGTACATGGGAGGGGAAAACACAAACAAATCATAACGACACAGTACTAACTGAGGCAAATACAGGCATATTATACTCTACAAAGATCATCATGAAATGGGGAAAACACACGGAACATCGAGGGACAACAACTCATGTTAATTATACCCTTAAATGTCCACCCCCTTAAACCTATCTAGATCTGATTATGAAGGGCCAGAAACATGCTCACCAATCCAACTAGGAAGTGCAAGGTTTTGAAACAGGTCTGCGTTTGATCCTTTCAGGCGTTCCGTCTCCACGTGGATCGTGGAGCCCCAGTGAGCTGCGCCACACCTCTCCTGAAGTGGGGGTCAGGGATGGCTGGACACCGGCTGGTCTGGATGTCGGTGGGGTCGGGGATCGTTTGCTCGACCCCGGTCAGAGGAGCCTCGGGCTGGCCCCCATCATTTCTTCTGTCGGTTTTAATTGTCTCTTCTCCCGAGCCGGAGTGGGTCGATGGCCTCTCGTTTCGTCAACGGCCCGGGGTTGGTCGATGATCTCCCGATGTTTTACCCCGGGGTGGGATGCCAGCTTGAACCGTCTTCTTCTTCTTCCTCTCCGATGATGGCCGCTCCGTTTATGGCTTCCTCCCGTTTTCCACGACGACCTTCTTTCTACCTCTGGGTTCCCAGATATACTTCTCATCAGAAGCCCTTATCTCGCGCCAAATCACGTTCATCTTTTGTTTTAATTTTGGCGGGCTGGGAGCACAACGGGGTAGTTATTATATTTTGAACTGTTCTTGGATGGCCGGTAACGGGCCATCTCTGGTCTGGAATGACCTTCATTGTTTTTAATGTCCTGGTGATGTCCTTAACGGGCCCTTGATGCTCTTCTCATGAATATGAAACTGTTCCCTTTTGTCTGGTTAAACATTTAGATGGTCTTTATCTACAGGCCGATCTTGACTGGATCTGCATCCAATCTATATGTATATGTGGGTGTCTGGTTTCGTTCTCTCAGAAACGGCTTCCAGAACTTACTGTGGGCTGAATCCACAAAGCTGTCTGAGGACTGCAGGAACCATTTTAAAGTGTCCCAATAAGTTGGTCACGGGGTCTGGCGGCCATTTTGAATGCCCCTTTTTCCTAGGCTTCTTTTAAAACAGTCTTTAAAATCATGGCCTCTTCTGCCATTCGACCCTTTATAATATAAAGTTCAATTTTGCGAATCCTACACCCTTGTGCACCAGTCGGTGAAGGTAAGCATGCAGGTGCAGCAGGCAGTTAAAAAGGCAAATGGTATGTTGGCCTTCATAGCGAGAGGATTCGAGTACAGGAGCAAGGATGTCTTGCTGCAGTTATACAGGGCCTTAGTGAGACCACACCTTGAGTATTGTGTGCAGTGTGGTCGCCTTATCTCAGGAAGGATGTTCTTGCCATGGAGGGAGTGCAGCGAAGATTCACCAAACTGATACCTGGGATGGCAGGAATGACGTATGAAGAGAGATTGGGTCGATTGGGCTTGTATTCGCTAGAGTTTAGAAGAATGAGAGGGGGTCTCATTGAAACTTATAAAATTATAACAGGACTAGACAGACTAGATGCAGGAAGGATGTTCCCACGGGGGAGTCCAGAACCAGGGGTCACAGTCTAAGGATAAGGGGTAAGTCATTTAGGACTGAGATGAGGAAGAATTTCTTCACCCAGAGAGTGTTGAACCTGTGGAATTCTCTACCACAGAAGGCAGTTGAGACCAATTCATTAAATATATTCAAGAAGGAGTTAGATATATTTCTTAAGGCTAAAGGGATCAAGGGATATGGGGAGAAGGCAGGGACAGGGTACTGAATTTGGATGATCAACCATGATCTCATTGGATGGCAGAGCAGGCTCGAGGGGCCGAATGGCCTACTCCTGCTCCTAGCTTCTGTTTCTATGTTTCTATGTTATGATAGTATGGTGCAGTATGCCCATGGGAAAATACCAGCCTTTGTCCAAAGTCGATCTGAGTGTGGGTTTGAGGGTGGAGGAAGTTGGGGATCTCAGAAAAAAAGTCTGGGAAGAGGGGAAAGCACTACAGTAAAATAAAGTATAGGCGTCAGTGATTAAATGAAGTATAGGAAGCGGTTTAAAAAAAAGTTCCTTGGAAGCCTGCAATCAGTAAGTGAAGTTGATGCCCCCTTCAGCTCACCAACTCCTCACTTACTATTCTGAAGTGCTGCAGAGAGTTGTTTCGACTGTTTTTTTGGGGGGTCTAAAGTTACACCAAATGCAGGAGCAGCATAAACCCAGAAAACATCTGTGCACTTGAACAGTGCACCTGTGCAACTGAACGTTGAGGGGTTTTGGCGTACATAAAGTTTGCACTGTTAAAAAGATTGAGGAAATTTGCATTTAGTGCAATAGTGGTGCCTAAGTGGCATAATGTGCTAAAATGCTAATTTTCTTGATCTTTTCAGCACAATAACAGCATAACAACAGTATAAGTTGAAAACAATGAGGAAATTCAGGGCCTATTTACATGCACAACACAAGGAGACCAAATGCAACTTTGGTGACCACTTTGCTGAGTATCTCCATTCTGTCCACAAATGTGATCACGATCTTTGCATAATTCATCACTTTAACTCCATCTCCAATTCCCACTCTTTAGCCTCCGACACTGTTCCAACCAAGCTCAGCATAAACTTCAGGAATAGTACCTCATCTTCCTCCTAGGCACTCTGGTCTGAACATTACCTTTAGCACCTTCAGATCTCAGTTATCTCCCCATTTTAAACATGCGAACACACAAATCTACTGGACAATCCTGCCTGTCCCACACAGTTGTGATGCCTTATGCATCACAATTCATTTATTCCCCACCCCACCTGGAGCCATGTAATCTCCTGGGAAAAACAAGATCAAACCCAAGGCCAATTAGGGGGAGGGAAATGGAAAATTCCTCTTCAACCCCCTTAGGCGATTGAAAGTAGTCCAAGAGATCTGATTTATAAGACAGTATCACCTCTTGTATGAGGTGATCTCCACCCCAGCCAGAAACAAGCCAATTTCTCACTTGAAGAAATTCAACGAATCAACGTTCACTGTATGACTGGCAGCCTGTTCTACAGGTCCACTATTCTCTAGGGATAAGAGAACCGACTGACATCAAAACTCCCCTTTCTTTTCTGAAATCCAGGTTTCATGCTTGAATATGGTTGTACAAGCACCAGCTGCTGGCCAGCATTTAACTCAGGTGGTCATTCTTCTATGTGCAAGTCCAGGGGTCGGTTCTAGGACCACTGCTTTTCTTGATATATATTAATGACTTGGACGTGGGTGTACAGGGCACAATTTGAAAATTTGCAGATGATACAAAACTTGGAAGTATAGTGAACAGAAAGGAGGATAGTGATAGACTTCAAGAGGACAATGACAGGCTGGTGAAATGGGCGGACACGTGGCAGATGAAATTTAACACAGAAAAGTGTAAAGTGATAAATTTTGGTAGAAAGAATGAAGAGAGGAAATATAAACTAAATGGCACAATCCTAAGGTGGGTGGGGGCATGAACAGAGAGACCTAGGGGTATGTGTGCTCAAATCGTTGAAAGTGGCAGGGCAAGTTGAGAAAGCAGTTAAAAAAGCTTACGGGTTCCTGGGCTTCATGAATGGAGGTATAGAGTACAAAAGCATGGAAATTATGATCAACCTGTATAAAACATTGGTTCGGCCTCTGTTGTGTATGTACCTTTAAGAGAGAACTGACTTTATACTGTAGTACCGGCAGTGACCACACCTGTATATAAAGCCAGAGCAGGCTTCTGTACGTTCAGTTTTAAGCTTACCCTCTGTTCAGTAAATACCTGTTATTATTGTTCTCCTGCAGTCTGTGTATTATTGATACGCAGACACTACACTGGCGATGAGCAGGTTCGAACTCACCTGCAGTACTGCATCACCTCACGGGGATCTTTCCCTGAAAAGAAGCTTCTTGGAGGTCGAAGTCAGAGCAAAGGGCGTCGACCGCGGGCAACCGCCCAGGGATCCATCGGAGTTCGGAGAATTGCAGGGGAGGCTGTGGAAAGCTGGGCTTGGCTCCCCAGTCAAGGTGTTCCAGCAAATCGTGCTGGTAGCAGGTAGTGCGCTGACCCTTCCGGACTGCGGCGGGCTCGAGCTCGATCGAGCGGCTCTGCAAAGGGGCCGTGCAGCGTCGTTGGGAGGAAAAGAGAGAGAGAGAGGGTGGAGCACACAGGGCGCGGTCGGTGCTCAAGAACAGGGCAGCGTAGAGAAAATAAAATGAGGGGAAGGAAAAGAGAGGCGCGCCGAAGCCGCGGGGCGCCGCCATTACCATATAGAACGCAAGGAGCAGCATGGCAGCAAGGGGAAGAAGGAAAAGCGCGGGAGGCGCCATTTTATTCCATTGGGGAAGAAGGAAAAGCATGGGAGGCGCCATTTTAATCCATTGGGGAAGAAGAAAAAAAGCGCGGGAGGCGCCATTTTAAACCACCCAAGATGCCGAAGAGTGGCAGTATCACTGCTTTCGACAACGAGGTAGAAGACTGGACCACGTATGTGGAAAGAATTGAAGTGTACTGCAAGGCAAATGAGGTGGCCGATGGAAAGAAGGCGTCGGTATTATTAAATTTGATGGGCGCGAGAACGTACGGCCTATTGCGGAATTTAATTACCCCAGCTAAACCAATGGAGAAAAGTTTTGAAGAGATTGTTAATATCTTACAGGAACACCTAAACCCTACACCGCTGCTGATAGCAGAAAGATTCAAGTTCCATAAAAGAAACCAGCACAAAGATGAGAGCAATGCTGACTATCTTACGGAACTACGCAAGTTATCGAAGCACTGCCAGTTCGGAGCAGGACTGGCAGACACCTTAAGGGATAAGTTTGTCTGTGGGCTCCAGAGTGAAGGAACCCAGAAACGACTACTTTCGGAAAAGGACCTGACGCTAGAATAGGCTTTCAGCGTGGCAGTATCCTATGAAGCAGCAGCACGGGGAGCTGCGGAAATACAACAGAAACCACAAGAATACAGCGCTAACGAAATGGCGTATGGAGCAGAAAAGTGCTATCGCTGCGGCAGAACAACCCATGATCAGAAGGACTGCTGGTTTAAGGACAAAGTATGCAGGCAATGTGGGAAAATGGGACACATAGCAAGAGTCTGCAGGTCGGGAAAGAAAACCAACACTAAAAGAACTAGTAAGGAAAAGTACAAGAAAGTAAAAAAAATGACAGACGGTAGTTCAGAACGTCAGGAGAGTGATAATGACTCCGGGAGCAGGAGACTAAGTTGTCTAAAGTTACACAACGTGATCGCAAAGAAGGATCACCGAACCATTTGGGTCACCCTCATGATAGCAGGGTCCCAAGTAAAGATGGAATTGGACACAGGATCAGCCCTAACTGTCATGAATCGACGAGACTATGAGCGGCTATTCTCACACATACCCTTGAAGGACACGTCCATTGTATTGAAGACATACACGGGGCAAAAAGTCTACCCCAGAGGAAAAATAAGGGTGCCAGTTAAATACAACGGCAAGGAAACACAGTGTAAGAGCCATAAAAGCTTAAGAAAATACTTTAAAATATTGGTTAAATAGCATAATACAGTTAATTTACCTGATTGACCTATTGTATTAAGAAACCCCCTATTTTCTTGCTCCAGTAGTATAGTCCGAGACACCCCCTTCATTCTTGCCACAATGGTACAGTCCCTAAGCCACACATGGTATGCAGCCATTTTACAGTTTAAACTCCACGTGGCTGAAGGAGGCAGAAGTTGTGAGGTTTGGAGCAATACAGTTTTTGACCGTGTTCGTTTATACGTGTTTGCTTTGTAATTCCGTTTGTGAAGTGTTATAGTAAACAGTTTAAAAGACAAAGCTACGTTTGGGAACATTTTATTTCGACACGCGTCTACTCGTTGTTAACAGCCCCACAGCTCAGTGGCTGCCTGTTTGGAAACTAAGAAGCGCCACTACATAAGTCAAAAACTTGCTCCCTAAGAAGGAAAGGACGGAATCGTCGGCGAACGTATACATGAATGGTCACGGAGCCAGACGACAATATAAGAAAGCAAAGGTACAGTGACTGTTACTTGCTTTGTTCATTCTATTGAGAAGCTAAATAAGAGCTGCGGGTAAAATGGCCGAGGCCTTACGGAGCCAGGAGCTTCCCCCAGCCAGAAGGATTGCTGGCCAAAAGAGGGAAATAAAGCTCCCCCCAAAGGCAATGGAAGAGAAGTTACATAGAAGCATAGGTGCAAGGAAGGCTAAATTAGCTCAGATAACTGGAAAAATGAAGATAATTGATCGTCTCATGGAAGATAATGCTAATATTAAGAAAGCTGAAGGCATGATGTATTACGATTTCTCCAAGCTGCATGAAGAATTTAATGTACCCAATGAAGATGTATTAGCACTTCTGTCTGAAGAAGAGGGAAACGCTGATCAGCACAACTGGTTTGATCTTAAATCAACCAGCATTAAGGACTATATCAAGGCCACAGAACAGTGGATGTTAAAGATTCGTCAAGATGCTGATACAGCAGAGAAAGATAAAGTTGACGATGAAGTCGGACCAGACGATAGCATTTCAGAGACTTCCGCCAGACCGAGCAAAAATCAAAAAGAAGGTAGCTCTGTTTCTGGACGCAGGTCAGTCGCTTCTACCACAAGCTCGTCGCGACGCATGAGAGAGGAGGTTGAACGGGCGGCGTTGATGGCGCGCGCAGCATCTTTAGCGGAGAAGCAAGCTCTTGACCGGGAAGAGGCCCAACTGCAGGTCCAAGAGGCCCAACTGCAGGCCCAACAGGCCCAACAGGCCCAACTGCAGGCCCAAGTGCAGGCCCAACAGGCCCAACTGCAGGCCCAACAGGCCCAGGTGCAGGCAAAGAAAGAACAGCTGGAGATAAAAACAGCTATCGCGGTCTCAGACGCCAGGTTGAGTGCGTATGAAGATTATGAAGGCTCACGGGACGGCGGGAGCGAATACTGCCAGTCAATGTTGTCACATAGAGTTGGATCCAGGGCACCTTCAAGAGTTACAAGAGAGTCCGAAGGCAATCCCCTGGCATTACAGCGTGGAAGAGTGGCCTCTCCACTAACAGGAGCACGTGATGCTACCCCAGACGTCAGACGGTCTAGACTAGACCCTGCTGATGACCACCAGAGGCCTGAAGACACAGGGAGAAGCCTATACCGAGTGATGCAACGTCAGAACGAAATTACAGAGATGCTTGTAAAACAACAGAATCTGTTTCGACTTCCTCAAAGAGACATACCAGTGTTCCAAGGCGACCCACTCAAGTATAAGCCCTTCATCAGATCCTTTGAACAAGCCATTGACTCCAAAACAGAGAGCAGCAGTGATAAGTTGTACTACCTGGGACAGTACACCAGTGGTAAACCACAAGGCCTGGTCAGAAGCTGTGAACACATGAGACCGGACCGGGGATACATAGAAGCCAGGAAGTTGCTGCAGGAGCACTATGGTAACGAGCTGAAGATAGTCACTGCATATATTGAAAAGGCTACCAAGTGGCCACAGATCAGATCGGAGGACGGAGAGGCATTGAACGCATATGTTCTTTTCCTCATAGGATGTCGCAACACCATGGAGGATGTTGAATTCATGGAAGAGATGGACAATCCTACGACTATGAGAATCATCATCTCTAAGCTTCCTTACAGGATGAGAGAACAATGGAGAAGAACAGCCTTTGAGATAATGGAGAGATGGAAAAGTAGAGCCAGGTTTGCAGACTTAGTGAATTTCATAGACAAACAGGCTAAAATTGCTAGGGACCCATTGTTTGGAAACATCCAGGATGCCAGCCCGACCACCGATGGAAGAGTGAAAGCCAAGCCTGTTGAATCAAAGACTCTCAGGAAAGGTGGTTCCAGGGGAAGCAGCTTTGCAACTATCGTCACTCAGGCCGAGGAAGAAAGGCCCCAGAACTCATCTCCCAAAAAGAGCAGCACAGTGACGCCTGCTAATGCCTTTCAGAAGCCATGCTTATTCTGCCAGAAGAATCATACATTGGATTTCTGCAGCGACATCAAAGCACAGCCACATAAGGACAGAATCGAATTCCTGAAGTACAACGGCCTATGTTTTGGATGTCTCTCTCAGGGGCACCTGAGTAGAAACTGTAAGCAAAGAACAACATGCAGAGAGTGCACTCAGAAACATCCCAGTCTGCTGCATATCCATAAAGAAGAACAAGTCTCTAAGAAGAGTGAAGAAAACAATACCGACGAGAAGGTTGTTTCAAGTGCTCTGGTGTCGCTAGAACCAGAGACTTGTGGACTCACTGGGGCCGGTGACAGTGATTGTATTCTTGCCATCGTACCAGTAAAGATCAAGTCTAAGAGGAGCGAGAAGCTTGTGGAGACTTACGCCTTCATGGATCCAGGTAGTTCAGCAACGTTCTGCACAGAATCACTCATGCGACAGCTGAACGTTAGAGGCAGAAGAACAGAAATCCTATTACGCACCATGGGTCATGAGAAGTCAATGCAAAGTTATATCCTGTCAGACTTAGAAGTGTGTGGACTTGAAGAGAAGGACTTCATAGACCTGCCTAATGTTTTCACACAGAGGGAGATTCCTGTTAGAATAGGGAACTTAGCCCTGCAGAAGGATGTGGATAGATGGCCTTACCTAGAAAAGGTGCGTCTCCCATACATTGAAGCAGAAATCGGCCTATTAATTGGAACCAATGCCTACAAAACTATGGAGCCATGGCAGGTGATAAACAGCAAGGATGACGGACCCTACGCCATCAGGACAGCCCTTGGATGGGTAGTCAATGGACCGGTAAGGAGAGATGATGGCAACAAGTCGAACAAGGAGGAACGACAAAATGTCACAGTTAATCGCATCTCTATCGCAAGCATTGAAGAGCTGTTGATACAGCAGTTCAACGCAGACTTTTCAGAACGCAGCTGTGAGGAAAAGACAGAGGTGTCACAAGAAGACCATCAGTTCATGGATTTGATGACAAGGTCTACACAGTTCATTGATGGCCACTATCACATTGGTTTGCCACTGAGAAGACAGACCGCGAAGATGCCGAACAATCGCTGCATAGCAGAGCAACGCGCCATCAGTCTAAAGAGAAAGCTGAACAAGAACCCCGACTTTCACGAAGACTACAAAGGCTTCATGAGAAACATCATAGCGAAAGGCTATGCTGTAAAAGTGCCCGAGGAACAGTTGAACAGAGACGATGGAAGGGTCTGGTACATTCCTCATCACGGTGTGTATCACCCAAAGAAGAAAAAGATCCGTGTAGTGTTTGACTGCGCCGCCTCATTCAGAGGAACTTCACTGAATGACCAGCTGCTTCAAGGTCCTGATCTTACTAATACCCTCATTGGCGTCTTGACTAGGTTTAGACAAGAGCTCGTTGCCATGATGGCAGACATAGAATCAATGTTCTACCAAGTCAGAATCCCTGATGAAGATGCTGATCTTCTGCGTTTCCTTTGGTGGCCAGATGGCGACGTTAGTCAAGCGATGGTGGAATGTAGAATGGCCGTACACTTGTTCGGAGCCACATCATCTCCCAGCTGTGCAAGCTACGCTCTCAGAAAAACTGCAGAAGATGGCAAAGGCAAAGCACCATCAGAGGCTGTGGAGACAATCTTCAGAAACTTTTATGTCGATGACTGTCTGAAGTCCGTGTCAACAGAAGACGATGCCATCGCACTGTCAAGAGACCTTAGAACTCTGTGTTCGAATGGAGGATTCCATCTGACTAAGTGGATAAGCAACAGCAGAGCAGTTCTAGCTTCTATCCCAGAAAAGGAAAGAGCCACTGAAGTCAAAGATCTGGACCTGAGCCACGATGTCCTTCCTATCGAGAGAGCTCTTGGTGTACAATGGTGCATTGAGTCAGACACGTTCAACTTCAGGATAATGGTGAACGAAAGACCATCCACAAGACGAGGGATTCTCTCCATGGTCAGTTCCATCTACGACCCTCTTGGATTCCTGGCACCACTCATTCTGCCGGTGAAGCTGATGCTACGAGAGCTGTGTAGAGACAAGAGAGGATGGGATGAAGATATCCCAGAAGGTCAAGCTCAGAGATGGCACAGATGGTTGACAGATTTGCAACAACTTTCTAGCTTCAATGTCAGTAGATGCATCAAGCCCGTGAGTTTTGGAGTTACAAAGACGGCTCAACTACATCATTTCTCGGACGCCAGTGAGGACGGCTATGGCACGGCTACTTACCTCTTGCTGACAAATCAACAGGGCCAGAAACATTGTGCCTTCCTCATGGGGAAATCCAGGGTGGCTCCGCTGAAGCAGGTCACCATCCCGAGACTGGAGTTGACGGCAGCGGTTGTTGCAGTTAAAGTTGACCAGGCGATGCGGAAAGAGTTACAGCTCCCACTAGAAGAATCTGTCTTCTGGACGGATAGCACGACGGTGCTGAAGTATATAGAGAATGAGAAGATACGCTTCAAGACCTTCGTAGCAAACAGAATCTCATCCGTTAGAGAAGCTACACAACCATCTCAATGGAGGTATGTAAACACCTCATTAAACCCAGCAGATCAAGCCTCACGGGGATTGAAGGCTGAAAACTTCATGAGGAGTGAAACTTGGATACAAGGCCCAAGTTATCTGCTGGAAACAGAGAGATCATGGCCAGAAAGACCAGATATGCCAAGTCAGATTGCTGAAGACGACGTCGAAGTCAAGAGATCAGTCACAGTAAATCTCATAACTACGAAAGAGAACTTTGACACAGTGAACAAGCTTGTTAACCATTTCTCAGGATGGCACCAGTTGAGGAAAGCAGTTGCATGGTTTCTAAGGTTGAAAGAGTTGCTGCTACACCTGAGCGGTAAGAGAAAAGAGTACCAAGCCACTATCAGTCAGTCTGAAAGTAACCCCGATAAGCAGAGAATGCTTCTACAGCAGTATATGCATCAGCACAAGACCACATTGGGTAAGAATTCATTGACCGTGGAGGATTTGGCCAAGGCTGAGATGGAGATAGTTTGCTTCAGTCAAAGACAAAGATACCCAGAAGAAATCGAAGCTTTACAGCGAAATACTCCAATCAAGAAAGGTAGTCATATCTACAAGCTGGATCCTACACTGCAAGATGGAGTACTGAGGGTGGGAGGGAGACTAAACAAATCTGCTATGCCAGAGGAGGCTAAGCATCCTGCTATCCTTTCTAAGGACCTCCGGGTTGCTACTCTCATTCTTCAGCATATACACCAGAGTATTGGACACAGTGGGAGGAATCACGTGCTTGCGAAGCTAAGACAAAGATACTGGATTCCAGGAGCTAATTCTGTAATAAGAAAAATACTCTCTGAATGCATTGTTTGCAGACGGTTACACGCTAGAGCTGGGGAGCAGAAAATGGCAGACCTGCCTGAAGACCGTTTGTTACCAGACAAGCCCCCATTTACAAACGTAGGGGTGGACTATTTCGGGCCTTTCGAGGTAAAGCGAGGACGGAGCCTTGTCAAGAGATATGGTGTGCTTTTCACTTGTTTGACCATCAGAGCAGTTCATATTGAGGTGGCACACACGCTTGACACTGATTCCTGTATTAACGCCTTGCGGCGCTTTGTCTGTAGAAGAGGTCAGGTGTCCATTATGCGTTCTGATAATGGCACTAATTTCGTCGGAGCAGAGAGAGAACTACGGGAAGCTATTGAAGGTTGGAATCGGCTTAAAATACAGGAAGCCATGATGCAAACAGGAATTAAGTGGATCTTCAATCCTCCGGCTGCATCCCACCATGGAGGTGTCTGGGAAAGACAGATACGCACCGTAAGAAAACTACTCAGTTCTGTACTGAAGCAGCAAGCGCTCGACGACGAGGGACTCCAAACCGTTCTGTGCGAGGTCGAAGCCATCATTAATGACCGACCGATAACTAAGACATCAGATGATCCCAATGACCTCGAAGCCCTGACTCCGAACCACCTGTTGTTGTTGAAAACACAGCCAGCCATGCCCCCGGGAGTCTTCAAAAAGGAAGATCTGTATGCCCGTCGGAAGTGGAGGCAAGTTCAGTATATGTCAGACCTTTTCTGGACCAGATGGACAAGAGAATACTTACCTCTGCTACAGGAGCGTCAAAAATGGTCCAAAATAAAGAGGAACTTCATTGTCGGAGACATTGTCTTAATCGTGGATGATTCAGCCCCTAGAAATTCTTGGTTGATGGGAAAAATAATTAAGACCATGCCAGACTCCAGAGGCGTCGTTCGTCGCGTTTGTTTGCAAACCAAGACCAGTACCCTGGAAAGACCGATCACAAAGCTCTGCCTGCTACAAGAAGCAGCGTGAAAAGTTCCTGAACGAAAAAAGTGGACACTTATATTGTAAATATGTTGAACTCATTAGTTTATGACTCTTAATGTTTGAGTAATTGATACGCTTCATGTGCCTAGTCAATTAGGGGCCGGAATGTAAGAGCCATAAAAGCTTAAGAAAATACTTTAAAATATTGGTTAAATAGCATAATACAGTTAATTTACCTGATTGACTTATTGTATTAAGAAACCCCCTATTTTCTTGCTCCAGTAGTATAGTCCGAGACACCCCCTTCATTCTTGCCACAATGGTACAGTCCCTAAGCCACACATGGTATGCAGCCATTTTACAGTTTAAACTCCACGTGGCTGAAGGAGGCAGAAGTTGTGAGGTTTGGAGCAATACAGTTTTTGACCGTGTTCGTTTATACGTGTTTGCTTTGTAATTCCGTTTGTGAAGTGTTATAGTAAACAGTTTAAAAGACAAAGCTACGTTTGGGAACGTTTTATTTCGACACGCGTCTACGCGTTGTTAACAGCCCCACAGCTCAGTGGCTGCCTGTTTGGAAACTAAGAAGCGCCACTACACACAGAAACTGTATCTATATATACTACAAGATGGAGGACCACCATTATTGGGACGTGAATGGATCCGAAAAATACAATTGGATTGGCATTCCATTCAGGCGCTAAATGTGACTGACAAAAAGGATGACGACGTCACACCTGGACGACTGTCAATAATTCTAACTGACGTGAAAGAGGTGTTCCAACAAGGACTTGGGACTCTAAAAGGAGTAACGGCAATGATAAAAATCGGAGATAACGCAAACCCAAAAATTTTTACGGCCAGACCGGTACCGTACACGATCCGCCCAGCCGTTGAAGCAGAGCTGGAGAGTCTGGAGCGTTCGGGTGTGCTGTCCAAGGTGGACTGGAGCGAGTGGGCCACACCCATCATTCCTGTAATGAAGAAATCATTGAGCAGCACGCCTGGGGAGCCAAAGAAGGTTCGCATCTGTGGGGACTTCAAGGTAACTGTGAACCCAGTCCTGCACACAGTACAATATCCACTTCCACGGATAGAAGATATTTTCGCCTCACTATCTGGAGGGAAATGCTTTACGAAGATTGAACTGGCCCAAGCGTATCTGCAAATGGAGGTGGAAGAAGCATCTAGGAAATACCTCACGATAAACACTCACAAAGGTCTTTACCAGTACAACCGACTGGTATTCGGGGTAGCATCAGCCCCGGCTATTTGGCAGAGGGCGATGGAACAAGTCCTGCAAGGGATCCCGGGGACCCAGTGTTATTTGGACGTCATCCTGGTTACGGGCGAAAATGACAGTGAACACCTTGCCAACCTGAAGCAGGTGCTCACTAGATTACAAGAATATGGGCTACGAGCCAACCGCCCCAAATGCGAGTTCTTCAGGAGACAAACCTCGTATTGTGGCCACATGATTGATGAGGAAGGGTTGCAGAAGTCCCCAGACAAGATTGAGGCAGTAGTCAAGGCTCCAGCACCGGAAAATGTGTCGCAACTGAGGTCGTTCCTCGGGTTGGTGAACTACTACTTGCCGAATTTATCTACAATTCTGCACCCACTGAATGCCCTGCTGCAAACTGGAGTAACATGGAAATGGAGTGATGAGTGTAAGCGTGCCTTTCAGAAATGTAAATGCCTAATCACTTCAAAAGAAGTATTGGCCCACTACAATCCAACATTACCGATTCGGTTGGCATGTGATGCGTCTCCCTGCGGCATTGGAGCGGTGCTGTCACACAAATTCCTTGACGGTTCAGAGAGGCCAATAGCCTTTGCGTCGCGCTCGTTAACCTCAGCCGAGCGTAACTACGCCCAGGTTGACAGGGAGGCCCTCAGCCTGGTGTGGGGGGTGAAGAAGTTCAATCACTATCTGCACGGGCAGAAATACACCCTACTGACTGATCATCAGCCTCTGGTCTCCATCTTTAACCCAAAGAAGGGCGTTCCGGTGATGACGGCGCAACGGCTGCAAAGATGGTCACTTTTTCTAGGGGCACATCAGTACGACATAGAGTACAAGGGTACAAAACAGCATGGAAACGCTGATGGGCTGTCGCGCCTACCGTTGCCTACGGTGGAGGAAGCACCTGCAGTGGACCCTGTTGAGATATTCCATTCGACCATAGTCGAATGTCTACCTGTTACAAACTCAAGTATAGAGAAGGAAACCCGAAATGACCCGACACTCTCTCAGGTCTATGATTTGACGGTGAAGGGATGGCCAGCACATGGCGACTCACTGTTGCCAGCATTCTCGCCAAGGAGAGAACAGCTGTCAGTGTGCCGGGGGCCCTTGATGTGTGGATCCCGAGTGGTAATTCCACACAAGTTGAGAGATAGAGTGCTCAATGAGCTTCATGAGGGTCATCTGGGAGGGGTAAAAATGAAGAGCCTAGCCAGGGCGTTTGTGTGGTGGCCGGGAATCGATAAAGAAATCGAGGATATGACCAAGAGATGCACAGGATGCCAGAAGGTCCAAAACGCTCCACCACAGGCCCCGCTACACCCATGGGAGTGGCCCTCATCTCCATGGCAACGGGTACACATTGATTTTGCTGGTCCATTTATGGACTCAATGTTTCTAATCGCTGTGGATGCCCATTCGAAATGGCCAGAGGTCATCAAAATGTCCTCCACCACCACGGAGAAAACTATTGCAGTCCTACGGACCATCTTCGCCAGGAATGGCTTGCCAGAACAGATTTGCTCCGACAATGGGCCACAGTTTGTGTCCGAGGATTTCCAGAGGTTTCTGAGGAATAATGGGGTGAAACATTACACATCTGCCCCATATCATCCAGCCACAAATGGATTGGCTGAGAGATTTGTTCAGACCTTTAAAAAGGCAATAAAGGTGATGTATAACGACGACATACCACTACAACACAAGGTGGATAATTTCTTGTTTGCTTACAGAATGCGACACATGCAGTCACCAACCAAGCTCCAGACATAATGTTCTTCAACCGAAGGCTAAGATGTCACCTGGATTTGCTCAAACCAAACATAAGACGAGATGTTGAGGATAAGCAATTCCAGCACATCAATGAGAAGCCAACCAGGAGCTTCAAGATAGGGCAACCAGTCTTGGCCCGCAACTACCGAACAGAAAAATGACAGCCAGGAACGATATGCACACAGCAGGGACCACTAATGTACACAGTGGACGTTGGAGAGAGCATCGTGAGATGCCATGCTGACCAGATTCTAGAGTCACAGGAACAAGCCAAACCCATACCACGAGCATGTGCACCTGGTAATGAACCCGAAGTACAGATTGCGTCTACCTCAGAATCAGTGGTATTGGAAGCTGACGAACCAACCAATGACAATGAGCCAGAATCGACTCCACCGCAAGAACAGGATACTCGAGAAAGGTGCTATCCAGTCAGGATCAGGAAGCCTCCTCAAAGACTGAACTTATAAATGATTATTTCAGTTGAGGTATATAGTACAGAGAAAATTGTAATTGTAATTAGTTATTATTTAATTGTTAAATGAATGTTATGTACTGTTTATCTAAAAGGGGAGGAATTGTTGTGTATGTACCTTTAAGAGAGAACTGACTTTATACTGTAGTACCAGCAGTGACCACACCTGTATATAAAGCCATAGCAGGCTTCTGTACGTTCAGTTTTAAGCTTACCCTCTGTTCAGTAAATACCTGTTATTATTGTTCTCCTGCAGTCTGTGTATTATTGATACGCGGACACTACAGCCTCAACTGGAGTATTGTGTCCAATTCTGGGCACCACACTTTAAGAAAGATGTGAAGGCCTTAGAGTGGGTGCAGAAAAGATTTACGAGAATGATTCCAGGGGTGAGGGACTTCAGTTATGTGGATACACTGGAGAAGCTGGGGTTGTTCTCCTTGGAGCAGTGAAGGTTGAGATGAGATTTGATAGAGGTGTTCAAAATCATGAGGGGTCTGGACAGAGTAGATAGAAACTGTTCCCATTGGCAGTAGGGTCGAGAACCAGAGGACACAGATTTAAGGTGATTGGCAGAAGAACCAAAGGTAAAATGAGGGGAAACTTTTTTACTCAGTGAGTGGTTAGGGTCTGGAATGCAATGCCTGAAAGGGTGGTGGAGGCAGACTCAATCACCGCTTTCAAAAGGGAGTTGGATAAGTACCTGAAGGAAAAATAAATTGCAGGGCTACAGGGAAAGGGCGGGGGAGTGGGACTAGCTGAAGTGCTCTTGGAGAGAGCCGGCATGGGCTCAATGGGCCGAAAGGCCTTCTTCCGTGCTGTAACCATTCTATGATTCTATGAATAATGGAAGCCACCAGGTTATTCAGGCATGAGGTGCATCACACCTGAGCCTAATCCCATCCACACACATGCACTTTCCAGCAGGAATCATTGGATAATGATCAGGAGCAAGAATACTGGAGCCCTGGCACCCTGGCTGATTTTCCCCTTCCATTGTCCAGGGGTTCTGAGGCTAATTGACTTGAAACATTGCTCGCTCTTTAAAGTTTATGGTGCAGCAAATTGTATTCACAGTCTATAGCGAACGTACAAATGATCACTCAGAACGACGGCATCGAAGGCACTAGCTGATTGAGTTACATGTGTGACCTGCGATGTGCAGCTCATTGGAGAAGATATTAGTTACTCATCCTGGGTGGGCTAGAGATAAGACGGATGAGTAGGCTGCAGGGAAGTGCAGACTGGAATGCCTTGTGACCAAACAAAAGTAAAGCAACGAACAGCAAAAAGACCGTCTAGGGTAACGTAAGGAAGCCGAGATAACTGCAAACAAAATGAAATCAAGAATCGGGGAAAGCAGGAGAAAGAATGAAAAAGAGTGGAGGAGAAGGGAGGGGCAAAGTTTGAAAGAAAAGCAGAACATATGGGAAAATATGCTGCTATGTTATATTCTAATTTATAAAATGTGATGTTTGTAGTGAAGTAAACTGCAAGAGGATCGGGACTCTCAATTTCCCTCGCCCCGCTCCTTCAATTGCCCTGTTGTAAATGGCTGAAATGCTGGACATTTACTGTGTGACACTAATGAAAGAATTAGCAGCTATTAAAGCTGACCACGTTAGCAACCTTTCCTCAAATCAGAGCTCATTATTGATGCTGAGATTGGGACATTATAATTCAATAATGTGCAAATCACCTTTTTCAAACATGCAGTGGTTTATAAAAACATGATTTTTGACAGCCCGTTGCTTTCACTGGCTTTGAATTCTGCATTCCTTTCCCCCTTCCCCTCCCCCCCCCCCCCCGATATATTTTGGCATTGTCTTCATACAATGGTGTATAGCTGAAAGGAGAATTAGGAAAGGGCAGATTCCAGAGATCATTTCTTCAATTTATATTGTTTTATTCTTATTCAATTTTGCAGTCCATCTTGAACCCCGGCCTTTGTGGAATTTACTGGAGAACGCAAAATAAATATGAAAAGCACTCAGTTCTGCAGCTGATGTTCGGACATATTTTTCTACCACAAATTAAAAACAATCCAGAGAGTAATCACTGCCTCAGAGGAAAGACCCTGGCCCAGATACGATCTTTAAGCGACATTGTGAGCTTTGAGATCGGGTTTGGTACACAGCTCGTCGATTTCCGGGGGATCTGTTATTTATAGTAGGGACTGTTCATTTTTACCCTCAGTTATGTTGCCCACTGGCTGACTGGGTTCAGTGGAGTATGCTGAGTGCCACTAGTGAGCCTCAAACATCTCATGATGGGTCAAAGGCCATTCCTTGTTTAGGCTTTGCAGTCATTTATTGAGTTAATTACTGCACATATTTTATCAGAAATGCACAGGGTTGATGCATCGTCAGTGGTTTGTCCCATTGTGCCGTATAGTCTATAGAAACAGGATTATATATAGAATAATGTCAGGGTGGAATTCTAACATTTTTCACAAATAAAACGACCGAGATAAATAATGAACACTGTAGGCAGTGTGAGTTATCAAATTCTTTTCACACTGAAAGCAGAGATAGGTTCCACCCTGACTGTAGTTAATTAATTATATGGATGTGACAGTTCTTATTAAAGGAAGATATCAGTGCAGAGGAAGCACGTACAATAAATGACTTACCCCTGTATGTGTCCCTTAATAGGAGGTTACAGAACCAGGCCTGAAATTTAAAAGATTCCCACAGCCCAAGGCATCCTCTACAGAGCATTAGATCATTGATTTTCTTTTTGACCTCATCAAGGCGAGAGATGTTATTGCTCGGAAATGGAACAGTTTCCAATAAGGATGCTTAATGGGTTCATTTGAAATGCCTCTCTAGTTCCATAATCATTTTGGGGTACCCTTATCTGTTCTGCATTTTGTCCCATCATAAGAATTCTAGTCAATAATAAAGATTTGCTTTGGACTCTAAATACCCAGAATTTACCAAAGAATATTTCAATGAGCAATGATCCTTTGCTCCATAAGACTGATACACTTTGGGTGCAGACATGAGTGCTGAGGCCTGAGTTCTGCAGTGCATAAGTTGTGCCAAGTATGAAATAATGCACTGGGAAGTGCTTGTGGGGCTGGGGACCTGCGAGCCAGGTCATACTAAGCTCATTAAGGCCTCAACAAATTTGTAAATGAGGTTCTTGTTCCATAATAGAATCTCACTACCTGGAGCTCAGCATCCATATAATGTGAGTGCTGCGTGGTTGTCCCATTCAGCTCTTATTAGTTTCTGTTATGTAAAAGGAAATCTGCTTGGTAGTTGTATCAAGTACCTACATGTTGGCCCAGCGATTTCATTGTCTATTTTATGTGGTCCATGGCTTTCCCCACTGCAGCAATTCACGCCTTCTTACAGCTGCACCGTACTTGCCCTCAGTGGGCTAGCTAAGGGAAGCATAATAGGTCCTATTGAGACAGGACTCAATCAGCTGTTTTTGGGGCAAGAAGGGCAGAATCCACGGAGGTGTGTAGTATAGGCTGACCTAGGTGTCCAACATGATTTTAATCTGATGTGCCTTATGCAATCTTGCCCTGCCAAGGGCCATTGCCGTGGAATAGGTTGAAAAGGAGGAAACCTACCTGAACCAGTGGTTAACAGTCACATTATGTGAGTCTGTGACAATGCAACATGTGTTTATTACTTGCTATATTTCATTGTCCACAGGGCAAACTCTTTGACATGGCACCAATACAGAGTGACCAACTAAAACATGGGCATGCCTGTGCAATTGGTAGACAGTGAATACTTCAAACAAAGGGTAGTGGAAATCTGAAACTCGCTCTCCCAAAGTTGTTGAGGCTAGGTCAATTGAAAATGACAAAACAAAGATAGATATATAGATTTATGTCCATGACCTGATGAAAAGTCATTGGCTTGAAACATTAACTCTGTTTCTCTCTCCACAAATGCTGCCTGACCTGCTGAGTATTTCCAGCATTTTCTGTTTTTATTTCAGATTTCCAGCACCTGCAGTACTTTGCTTTTGTTTTATAGATAGATTTTTGTTAGGCAAGGATATTAAGGGTTATGGAACCAAGGCAGGTAGCTGAAGTTAAGATACAGAGCAGCCATGATCTATTTGAATAGCGGAACAGGTTCAAGGGTGTGAATGGCCTATGCCTGTTCCTATGTTCCTATGCATAGTTTCCAGGGTGCTATGTATTTTACCTCTGTGATACTCCCAACAAGTTTACAATGAAGTACTGTTAAGATATATTGTACAGAAACTAAGTTCTTCCATACCTGCTTCCAAGGTTTGGTTACAGGTGAGAAATAGCATTCACTCCTTCTGCTACCTTCATCAAGGCTACTCTTGTGCTACTCTGCAGAGGGGGATGCCCCTTCTCTCCAAAAAGGAGCACTCTCCTCTCAAGAACCTTCTGCAGCAGGAACAGCTGCATTGTGTATTTTTATTGTGGTCTTGTTTCAGGCATTTCTACAGGGGTAACTCCAACCATTGAAATTAAAATCTTGGCCCTCGTTACTAACTTCCTTTAATCACTAAAAGAGTTGGTGGAACAATCTGAGCCAAGTTAGAAAAGAGGGGATTTATGAGACACAGGTGAAAACAGTTACATTATACAAACCTTCCAAAGGCATCCATAGCCACCTGATGTACACAATCCATTAATTTCAAATTCTATATTTATGTCCACTTTCTATGCACACACCCTCGAACTGAAGGAAATGACATGAATTGCTTCTAATGGTGGATATCCATTAGTGGGCTGCATATTGCATTGTGTTCATGAACTCGTGATGACAGTGCCATTGTTTCAATGTGGTCTGGTTACATGCTTCAGGAAGCCTCAGTCTTAGCCTTGTGGACCGTCTCCCCCAACTGTATTAATGCACCATGGGCTAGGCCTAGTTCCTCTGTAGGCACTTTTACATTAGAGAATAGCGGCTGGCATCGGGTGCCCAATTCTGTCATCGCTGGTTGTATTGTTCAGTAGAAAAAGGCTTGAAAATGTGGTTCCACATATCTGCTACCACTTTAAGGCTCATTATACAGCAGAGACCAGCATGCCGAAAGAAATTGGCACACAATACAAAATGGGGATGGGGGTGCACGGAGGTCGCTTTTATGAAACAGGAACAAAAGAATGCTTTGTGACTGCTGCCAGTGGTGCTTTGTGATCAGCTGACAAGAAAGGGATCTGCTACTTTCTCCTCCCCTCTGACACTGTCACTTGCCATAGTCTAACCAATGAAGGCTGCTGCATTCAAATCTGAGCCAAGGTCAGAATTCAAATGCACAACACTCTGCATGGAGAGCCTATTACAGTATTCCACCACAGGATTTGCCTCCTCCTTAAAAAAAAGTTAAAGAATACGTTTGTCAAGCGATTAATATGAATTATCCTCTAAGAATTAAAGGAGAATTCAGCCAATTAACTAAGCTTTCCCTCAGCAATCATGCTTTACATCATGTCCTGCCTGGAGCTTTGACTAGTAATAAATATTGCTGGAAACAAATTGATGTATAATTATTTTATACAGCTAGTAATTGCTGAGGTCATCTTATGCAACAAATTTCCTCATTATACAGAATTTAGTAGTGAATAAGATTCATTCACTGGCTTCCAAGACAGATTAAGATTGTAAGACTTTCAAGTGCATCACGCAGCTGTTTTGCCAATTTAGCCCAGGTGTGATGATTTAGAAAGGGATTCAGTGTAAGAAGAGTCACAGTAAACGGAGGATACCAGCTGTATGGTGGCATTGCACCTCCGAACCCAACCTCGCCAGTGCCCTCTACAGATCAGCATCAAAAAGAGTGAGGGTCTTCCCCACAAAGTCACATAGCTGCTTCAGCATGGCTAGCCAACTTCCTGTCCTGGTTCTCTCTCTCAATGGTTGTGGACAGCCTTGGCCTGTAAGCAGACTACATTTATGAAGACGTTAGGAAGGGCCTGAGCACCTTAACCCCGTTTGCCCTGACGATCTCTCCTCGAGTGCTATGCCTTCTCACATTAGCTTGCATGGTATTTTATTCTGCCACTACTCTTGCGGTTGACCCGTGAACTGCTATGTATGTGATATTACTGTTCCGCAATGCAAATCTGCTACGCAGCATTTACTGAATGAAGAAGTGTTAGAAAGAGGAGTTACTGATCTGTACATGCTTTGTAGCTAATCCTCCCATAGCAGATGAATATTTACAATGAAGTCCATGTCATATAAAAAGGAATAAATTTATATAAAGGTGCTAACACTTACCTTGGCACCCCTAATGCTACTGAATTTATTCCTCATTTGTTCCCATGTGTGGCAGACCTGAGACACGACATTCATTTCATTTGGTTGGCTACCTCCACCAATGCAGTTTGCCACCCTCCTTTGCTGCACTTCCTGAAACAACATCTCCAATGACACTTACTGAAGGAGAGAGTCTTTGGCACCATCCTCATTACTCACATGATGCTGCCAATTCCGTTATTGCTTTCCACTCCAGTAGAACAACTGCAGACAGCTCCTCTTTAAGAACAGCAGTTTTTTTTAATGAGCTGCTGGTTCACCTAATTTTGGGACATGCAGCCAAATAGGAGAGTTTCTGCTGACTTAACAGTATAGCACAGTATACAGCACTTTAAGGTACAAATCCATGAGTCCTGCAGTAGCTACTCATATGGCCCTAACCCTCACCTCCTCCTGTTGCTGCTCATCTACTGTCACTCTGTGTTTCATTGACTTCCCCTATCTTATTCATCAAAGTGGATGTTTCTGTTAGGATGCATGTGGGATCTGAAGCACTTGATGAGTGCTGCGAGTGATCTCATCTTGGGAGTCCCCTGATGCACCTCAATAACTTCAAGGCTCAAAGTTAACTGGATAAAACTAGGCTTTTATTAGCAAAGAAAGATGCCTGTGTCTTCACCTAGCATTCTGCTGTTCTGCTACAAGACAAGCCTGGGCTTGTCTTAAGTAGGGCCAGGTATGGGCAGAGCCGACACACCCAATGGGGAGAAAGGGGGCGGTGCACTATATACAATAAAGGTAAAACACAGGAGCAGGCAATACAATATATGTAGTTAAATACAGAGTCTGATGAATGACATATTTCATCACATTCACCCCTTCTACAGATTTAGTCTGTCTGGGGGTGTGATAGTCCTCTGTGACCGACGTAATGGTTGCGGTGCCGCGGGTGCCGGCTGGGTGTCCCGGGTGACCTCCTGGGTCTCTGCCGGGGGCGCCACCGGGGTTGTTGAAGGAGTAGGTGGTGGGGGTACCGTTGGCTGGTGTTCTTCCGGGGGTGATGAAAGAATAGTGGGTGGAGTGGGTGGGTAATAGTTGTTGTGGTTGTTGTCGTTGTTGCTGTTGTTGTTGTAGTCGTTGTCGTTGTTGCTGTTGTTACCGGCTGGGGTGAGGTCTTCTATGGACACAGTGTCCTCCCGTCCGTCGGCGTGCCGGACATACGCATATTGTGGGTTGGCGTGGAGCAGGTGCACTGGCTCCACGAGAGGGTCTGTCTTGTGGCCCCTCACATGCTTCCGCAAAAGTACCGGACCTGGGGTGGAGAGCCATGACGGTATGGATACGCCTGAGGTGGATTTCCGGGGAAACACAAACATTAGCTCATGAGGCGTGGCATTAGTGGCAGTACACAATAGTGACCATATTGAGTGGAGCACATCTGGGAGGACTTCCTGCCAGCGGGAGATAGGGAGGCCCTTGGTCCTTAGAGTTAGAGTGACTGCCCTCCATACTGTCCCGTTCTCTCACTCCACCTGACCGTTACCCCGGGGGTTGTAGCTGGTGGTACGGCTCGTGGCAATCCCCTTGGACAGCATGTACTGGCGTAGCTCTTCACTCATGAAGGACGCCCCCCTATCCGTGTGGATATAGCTTGGCATACCGAACAGGCAGAACAGGCTGTTGAGGCATTTAATGACCGTGGCGCTGGTCATGTCTGGGCAGGGGAAGGCGAATGGGAAACGGGAGTATTCATCCACAATGTTCAGGAAGTAAACATTGCGGTCGACGGACGGGAGGGGGCCCTTGAAATCTAAGCTAAGCCGCTCAAAGGGCCGTGTAGCTTTGATTAGGTGGGCTCTATCAGTACGGTAGAACCGAGGCTTGCACTCAGCGCAAGTGTGGCAGTTCCTGGTCAGAGACTGAACTTCCTCAATCGAGTAGGGTAAGTTGCGGGACTTTATGAAGTGGAACAGCCGTGTGACCCCTGGGTGGCAGAGGTCATTGTGGAGGGTCTGTAGCCGATCCCCGGTGGCGTTGGCACACATCCCTCGTGAGAGGGCGTCGGGGGATTCGTTAAGGGCCCCCGGCCGGTATATGATGTCGTACTCGAAGGTGGAGAGCTCGATCCGCCACCTAAGAATCTTATCATTTTTAATCTTCCCCCTCTGTTTATTATTGAACATAAACGCTACCGACCGCTGGTCGGTAAGTAGGCTGAAGCGTTTGCCGGCTAGGTAGTGCCGCCAGTGGCGCACTGCCTCCACGATGGCTTGGGCCACCTTTTCCACGGAGGAGTGTCTGATCTCGGGCCCCTGGAGGGTCCTCGAGAAGAAAGCTACGGGCCGCCCCGCCTGGTTGAGGGTGGCCGCCAAGGCAAAGTCAGACGCATCACTTTCCACTTGAAAGGGAGTGTTCTCGTCCACTGCCTGTAGCGTGGCCCGCTCAATATCCTGCTTAATGCTTTGAAGGCAGCATGGGCCTCAGCAGAGAGCGGGAAAGAGGATGCTTTCAAGAGGGGGCGGGCTTTATCGGAGTAGTTAGGGACCCATTGGGCATAATACGAGAATAACCCCAGGCACCTTTTCAGGGCTTTGGGAGTGTTGGGCAGGGGCAGCTCCCGTAGGGGGCGCAATCGGTCGGGGTCTGGTCCGATTTCCCCATTCTCCACCACGCTGCCTAGTATGCAGAGGCGCGTGGTGTTGAAAACGCACTTGTCCTCGTTGTAAGTGAGGTTGAGTTTTTGTGCGGTTTTCAGAAACCTCGCGAGGTTTGAGTCGTGGTCCTGTTGGTTGTGGCCGCAGATGGTGACGTTGTCGAGATAGGGGAAGGTTGCCTGCAAGTGGTGGTCATCGACCATGCGGTCCATCTCCCTCTGAAAGACCGAGACCCCATTAGTCACCCCAAAGGGGACTCTGAGGAACTGGTAGAGGCGTCCATTTGCCTCGAAGGCGGTGTACGAATGGTCCTCTGGTCTGATAGGGAGCTGGTGGTACGCTGACCTGAGGTCGATAGTGGAGAACACCCGGCATTGGGCAATTTGGTTCACCATCTCGGATATGCGGGGTAGCGGGTAGGCGTCTAGTTGGGTATAGATGTTGACTGTTTGACTATAGTCAATCACCATCCGTTTCTTCTCGCTACCCCTCACCACCACCACTTGGGCGCGCCACGGGCTGTTGCTGCGTTCAATAATGCGCTCCCTCAGGAGCCTGTCTACCTCGGTCGCGATAAACTGCCTGTCCTCCCAGCTGTACCTCCTGCTTTTGGTCGCTATTGGCCGGCAGTTAGGGGTAAGGTTCGCGAATAGCGAAGGCGGCTTTACCTTCAGGGTAGCCAGACCGCACACTGTGAGGGGTGGCTGGGTGCCACCGAAATTGAGCGTGATGCTTTGGTGGTGGCACTGAAAATCCAGGCCCAAGATCACGCTCACACATAAATCCTTCATAATTAACAGTTTAAAATTATTATATACAGTGCCTTTAACGGACAATCGTACCGCGCAGTAACCCGCAATAGTCGATATCTGGGTTTTGTCGGCCATAGAGATCGTGCCCTGAGTAGGGGCTATAGTTAGAGAGAGTCGTTGTACCAGACCAGGGTGAATGAAGCTCTCCGTGCTCCCACTGTCAATTAAACATTTAACCTTGCACCCGTTTACCTCGATGTCCACCATTGATTTGGATAGTGGGTGCGGTCTGGACTGGTCCACTGTGATCGACGCCACTGTAGGGCCCTGATCGGGACAAGATGGTGGGCCACACGAGGCCGGGTAAGATGGCGTCCATGATGTCTGCTCGCGAGATGGCGGACCCCACGAGGTCGGACAAGATGGCGTCCAAGATGGCCGCTCCCACGGCGCGCACGCGGCGGTGGCGGGTTTGCCTGCGGGGTTCCCTCTGCACACCTTCCCAAAGTGCCCCTTCTTACCGCACTTACAGCAGGTGGTGCCTTTCGCCGGGCACAGGTTCCTGGTGTGCTTCGGCTGCCCGCAGAAGTAGCATTTGGGGCCCCGATGCGTCGCGGCGGTCATAAGGCTTCTGGGGGGAGAGCAGGGCCCCAACGGTGTTGGGCTACCGGGCGGGGAAGATGTCTTCCAACATGGCAGCGCCCTTGGTGCGTACGAGGCGGCGTGGGCCACGCGGCCTGAAGAGTAGGCGTCAGAGTTCTTCTGAGCCACATCCAGCGATCGCGCTGTGTCCACAGTCTGTGTCAGATCTAGGCCCGTTTTCTCTAGCAGTCTTTGCCGGATGTAATTAGAGCTAAGGCCTGCGATAAAGGCATCCCGAATAAGCTCGTCTGTGTATACCGTGGCTTTCACGTCTTTGCATTTGCAGTCTTTGCCAAGCACTTTTAGGGTGACTAGAAAGTCCTCTAGCGACTCTCCGGGTCGCTGTGTGCAGGTAGCAAGCAGATGCCTGGCGTACACCTCGTTGGTAGGCCGCTGATAGTGGGCCTTTAGAATGTTGCAGGCATCCAGGTAGGTGGCGGCATCTTGGATGAGTGGAAAAACCCGGTGGCTTACCCGATTCTGCAGGATCCCGAGTTTCACATCTCCGGTGGCTCTAGAGGCTGTGACGGCTTCGGAGTTGGCCATAAACAATTCCAAGCACTGGAACCAGTGTCCAAACCGTGCCGATGCATCCGAAGCATGCGGGTCCAAATCCAAGCGTTCCGGTTTCAAAAGTTGATCCATCGTTGAAAGTTTGCTAATAAAATTGATGCGCCTCAATAACTTCAAGGCTCAAAGTTAACTGGATAAAACTAGGCTTTTATTAGCAAAGAAAGATGCCTGTGTCTTCACCTAGCATTCTGCTGTTCTGCTGCAAGACAAGCCTGGGCTTGTCTTAAGTAGGGCCAGGTATGGGCGGAGCCGACACACCCAATGGGGAGAAAGGGGGCGGTGCACTATATACAATACAAGGTAAAACACAGGAGCAGGCAATACAATATATGTAATTAAATACAGAGTCATTAAATACATATGAATGACATATTTCATCACATCCCCTACACAAAGAGGAGGGAACATGTTAGCTTTGGTTATGCAGCTAATGGCTGTGACCACAAAAAGAAGGTCTAAACGGTTCCTGGCAGCAAATGTGGGAGTCCCTCAGTCAATAATGAGTATAAAATACCAGAAGAAGCTGGTGAGGTCTTGCCATGTTGGGCTGACACGAGCTGTCCCTTATTCACTTCCTCAAAAGCCTGTGTGACAGTTATTTGGAAAGCCTGCTGTAAGGGGCTTTCCTGAGAGATGTCCCTGAGGTTTTTCTCTTGCACAGTAAAACCTTGAGTGGTTCGACCCACTCGCCCCTTAGATTCTATACTCTGGACTTTGGGGCAGGAACTACAATGTAGAGAAAACTCTTGTAGACCAAGTTTGATGAAACAAAATGAAATTTTATTGCATAAGGAAAAATATCAAATCAAATGCAAGCAGATAAGAGAGTACATGGGAGGGAAAAACACAAAACAAATCATAATGACACGATACTAACCAAGGCAAATACAGGCGTCTTATACTCTACAAAGATCATCATGAAATAAGGAAACACACGGAACATCGAGGGACAACAACTCATGTTAATTGTACCCTTAAATCCACCCCCTTATTAAACCTATCTAGATCTGATTGTGAAGGGCCAGAAACATGCTCACCAATCCCACTAGGAAGTGCAACGTTTTGAAATCGAGTCTGTGTTTGGTCCTTTCAGGCGTTTCGTCTCCACGTGGATCGTAGAGCCCCTGCGAGCTGCGCCACACCTCTCTCCTGAGGTGGGGGTCGGGGGCGGCTGGACACTGGCTGGCCTGGATGTCGGCGGGGTCGAGGATCATCGGCTCGACCCTGGTTAGAGGAGCCTTGGGCTGGCTCCCATCGCTTCTTCAGTTTTCTTTTCTCTCTTCTCCTGAGCCGGGATGGCTGGAAGGTTTCTCCTCTTGGGGCCTTTATTTTTTTGTCTCTTCTCCCAAGTTGGGTCGATGGCCTCTCGTTCCAGCAATGGCCCAGGGATGGTCGATGATCACCCGATGTGTTTCCCTGGGGCGGGACGCCGGCTTCGAGACGGCCTTCTCAATGTTGTCTTTCTTCTTCCTCCTGCGAGTGCCTGCTTCTTCTTCTGAGTGTCCGGATTCAAACTCGACACAAGCTGCAACTGTCTCCAAGCTTGTAACTGTAACCCCCTTCAACTGTAACTCCAGTTATACCTTTTCTTCAGAGGCTTCACTTCCCACCCAAAATCAGGTTAGCCTTTGTTTTATTTTTGGCGGGCTGGGAGCACAGCGGGGTAGTTATTATATTTTAAAATGTCTTAAACGGCTGGAAAAGGCCCATCTCTGGTCTGGAATTACCTTCATTGTTTTTAATGTCCTGCTGATCTCATTATCTAGTCCTGGGTGCTGTTCTCATGAATATGAAATTGTCCCCTTTTGTCTGGGTCAACATTTAGATGGCCTCTGTCTCCAGGCCGATCTTGACTGGATCTGCATCTAATCTATATGCATACGTGTGGGTCTGGTTTCGTTCTCTTAGAAACGGCTTCCAGATCTTGCTGTAGGTTGAATCCACAAAGCTGTCTGAGGTTGCGCAGGAACCATTTTAAAGTGTCCCAATAAGCTGGTCACATGGTACGGCGGCCATTTTGTATGCCCCTTTTTCTGGGCTTCTTTCAAAACAGTCTTTAAAATCACGGCCTCTTCTGCCATTTGACCCTTATTAATACAAAGTCCAATTTTGCGAATCCTACACTCCCCCCTGATGATGCTGTAACTTGCTTGAAGTATCATAATTCTGGGTGAGCAAAATTTTCTGACTTTCCACAATCTAACCATCCCTAGTATTTACCTATCTATGACCCCACGACACATGCATTTCCCATTTCAGAAAAATCTAGTGTACATTAAGCATCTGTAGATGGCAATACCTTGGAGTTAAAAATCCAGCAACTTACTTCCAGGCATGGAGGGGGGCCTTATACCCCTACATCACCTAGTGCATACACATTACCTTCTAATAAAAACATCACATCTAATAAAACGTCAATAAGAAAATAAAGTACACACACGAAAAATCAAAAAATGCACATGAATACATATCAAAAAAATAATACAGAGGAGGGAGGGAAAATTTTAACTTTATACAAAGCAGCAAAATCTAAACGGGTGTCTCTTCTTCTACCCGCACATAATGCTCCCTCCATTCCCCTCTATTCTCATACTTTTGTGAATGTTTGACCTTTTTACAGTGTAGAAACAGTAAATAAACTACAATGACAACCTGGCACACTACAAGAATGTGGGAGGCTATCCTAATCCAGGAAGGGACTTGTATATTAATGAACAGGTCCCACCACGGTGGGGTCACTATGTCCAATATGTCTGCCCCTATCTCTAGAGTCTTCTGCTCCAGTGTGTAGAAGTGTTTCTGTGAAACAACAACGGCTTTTAATATCTTGGTGAGGTGTTCAGGGAGAGGGGGAATGATATATCCAAAATGTGCAACGAAACGCTGCAGATCGGTGAAATACTCTTTCACAGTGATGTGAACAGTGGAAGGTTCAGGAATGAGGACAATTCGCTCTTGGGCCACTTGAACTTCTGCCCTGGGCTTGAAACAGAAGCTGCTGTCACTCACCAGACACCAGCCGTGCTGTCCATGCTGGTAGTGGGGCACTGCAGTGGTGACACAGTATGTCCCACCTCCTATATATGCCACCTGCGGGGGCACATGGCCTTGTACCATTGCCTCCATGGTGCAATTTATAGGCTTCGCGCCAGCAGTTCTGAACCCGCACTGTGGTTTTGAATGGGCATTCAAGTGCTGGGGACACAGGATGATGTGTGCTCCCCGGCTCCGGCACCCCGAGAGGTCGGTACCCGTCATTGCATGCTCCCATCGAATGACGTAAGGTGGGACCCCCGTGTAGCGAATGTGCGCACCTCCCTGAATGACTCCAATGTTTTCCACCCTGTATACCGGGGCGGGTTTAGCTGCCTTA
Organism: Somniosus microcephalus; assembly: GCF_052327205.1. NCBI lineage: Eukaryota > Metazoa > Chordata > Chondrichthyes > Squaliformes > Somniosidae > Somniosus > Somniosus microcephalus. The sequence continues at coordinate 90,785,750 of NC_140995.1, forward strand.
CCCATAACCAGCATTCTTACCACTATACCCATAATGGTGTGATTAGACCGTCCACAGTCCACTGGGACTGGGTAGGCCTCTGAAGCTAGTCTGAGCTGGCACGGACTCAATGTATTCTCAAAAGAGTGGAGGGCTGCGAGGTGCTTGTTGCTGATCCAGGAGGGGACTAAACCTTGCTTTAAATCCTCCAGATTACTGCGGCCCTCGCCCAGTAACCACGCCCCGTATAGCACACAAGCTTCGTTCTGCGCAGCCTGATCGGACGCATTCCGATCCTCCCTAATGAGGGCATTTACCGTTCTGGCGTGTTTCTCCAGCTCAGCTATTATCTCTTTTTAAGTGTAGTGTCATGGCCTGGTCCTCGTGTAACTCAGAACCCACTACTTTATTCTCATCAGTCAGTATCTTTCTTAACTGTGTTTTCAAACCATTGATCTGGGTTTGCAGCTCCACGTCATCCAGTGTGTTGATGACGGAAGTTCCTGTATTAAAAGCTGTGAAAATATCATTTACTGCACCCCTTCTTTGTCTCCCTACTCTGTCCAGGACCTCATGTGGTGTGGTGTACAATTCGGCTCTGTCGACATCGGCAAAGTCGAATTCGTAAAACTGTTTAAACATGTTTGTTAACAGGACCTGGTATAATTGCTCCGTTTCCTTGGGGCACCACGCTGGCAATCTTACCTCGGTGAGGTTTAAAATCATCGAAGCCACCACGTAGTGGACCCCTTGGTACAGTACCTGACCTGTGGGTACCAATACCAATCCGTTCCCGGGTCCCTTTGTCGTGGTGGGGCACCCTTCCTTGAGGGCTTTAGCTACCGGAATTGTGGGCAGGGGCTTGCGGGGTCGGGTGATGAGCTCAGTGGCATTTACTGGGATCTGAGAGTATGGGATTCCACACGCCCGTGTGCTGACGTCCCACCTCATTCCTTGTCCAGCATCCTGCCACTGTCTTTGGAAAAAGATGGAGACGCCTGTGGGGCAAGCGCGTTCTGAACCCCACATACAGATGTAGATCCCTTCATCTGCTTCCCACCATTTGTCCCAACAGACACTCAACCCCCCATGAATTCCCGTAATCGTCCGATGGGAGTTGTTACCCAGTCTCTCCCACTCCACAGTGGAGTTCTTCATGGTGCTGCTCAACTTGCGCAGCCACCACCAACGGTCCAAAGGTACATGTCCGTGACAAACAAGGCAAATCTTCTTGCCCACGGTGACGCTGATCCTGGGTGCAATGATCCGCACCCTGGGGCACATCAGAGACGTTTCTCTGTATGCAAACCCCGTCTGGCTGGAGTATTCAGTAGAGTTCGACCCCAGCCAGCCTGGCCATCTCCCTTCATGGAAGTAGGCAGCAGTCTCTTCAGCGTCCCGTGGGCTGGTTCCGTCAGTCGCGATGGGGCCTCTATTTCCAGAGCACCCGTAGATGGTGGAGTCCTTGGTGCAGCCCCGATAGGCCCAGCTCCACCCGATCATCACGAACGCGACGAGGATCCCTCTCATCTTTCTCCTGGTTCCTGCAACAAATCAAACGATATAGCCAGGCTCCCGAGAGATTCTGGCTTAGGTGACGGCATGATCGGGTCTTTCGAACTCGATCCAAAACAACACGCATACTGGGCAGATTTAAAACTACTTAAACTCTAATCCCCTTAATATTTACACACCTTAAACTTAAACCTAAACTTATGTATAGCGCCGCCCGTCCCCGGGCGGCTTGCCTAATCCCTGATTGGACTGCAGCTCGCCACTCCCTGTGGCGGGGCTGCAGTGACCTGTGGCTCGGGTTCCCCGCAGCCTTTTGCTGTTAATCGGGGACGGTGTTTTTTCATGGATTTCTGAAGTCGGCGTCTACTGGGAGCGGGGGAATCGGGCCAAGGTTTTACTGGCTGAGGCGTTCGAGTCGACCTGCGAAGAGGTACTTTGGGCGTGGCTCCCTTAGCGAGTGGACCTTCGGGCGGGACCTTAGCTCTCACAGCCCGTGGCTCATCCACGACTGTAGGCTTCAGCTCCCTTCCCTCAGGCTCCGCCCCTTTGGGATTTGGGCAGGCTCCCTTGGCGAGTGGACCTTCGGGTGGGACTTTAGCTCTCACAGCCCGTGGCTCTTCCACGACTGTAGGCTTCGGCTCCCTCCCCTCAGGCTTCGCCGCTTCGGGAATTGGGCCTGTGGCAGACAGCTCCTCCTCACCTGTCCCTACAGGTGGAGAATCTCTGCCCCCAATTTCAACCTCCCCCACGCTTGAGTCGAGGGTGGGATCTCCGTCCTCCGACTCCACCTCCTCTAGAATCGTGTCGAGGGCGGGACCTTGTTGTTCGGGCCCCTCCTCGTCCGAGTCCCAGGCCATCGGGGAAAGCTCCCCCCAGGTGGGCGGGACAGCTTCTCCTTCCAAGCAGGCTACAACGCCAGCTTGTGTGGTCTGTGACTCATCGCGCGCCTCAGGCTGGGGATTTTTACCCTCAGACCTGGCTTTGGTTGCTGATGCTCTTGCACTCGGTTTGAACAGTTTGCACTGACTGATGTGAAACCATTTACAAGCCCTTAGCTGACCCTCTAAACTGCCAGCCCTCACTGTTAACCTAGCGTTCTCCTCCCTTAAAGCCTCCGCAACCTGGCACCACAGGTATTCCTCCATTTTACAGCAGGTCTCTTCCTGTGCGTGTCTTTCTGGGGGACACAGGTCGACAGGCTGCGCTGGCTCTAGTCATTTGGGCACAGCGGTCGGGGTTTCGGGAGCGACAAGACCAGTGGTGACAGCTATTTTCCCCTGTGAAATCATCAGAGACCGCATTGTCGCTATGATTGATTCAATCGCAGCGGGATCCATAACCGCACCAGCTCCTTGTGCTGGGGCAGGAGCTACGGCTTGGGTTTGGGCTGGTGCTGGGGTGGCGGTCTGGGCTTGGGCTTGGGCTGTGGGAAATTTCCCTTTATTATCCTTCCACAGATTTCTACAGTCCTTGCGCCAATGTCCATCCTTCCCACACCCGTAGCAATTGTGCTTGGCTTGGACAGGGCGATTCCCCTCCTGACGCCACTCCTTCTTGCTTGGGGCTGTGGGTTTTGCCTCATGCACCTTTCCCTTCTGGGGAGGTGCTTCCTGACCTCTACAATTCTTGTACGCCACATTTAGCTGACGGAGTACCGTCTCCTCCGTGACGCCGGGACCTTGGGGATCAAACCAAGACTTGGCTAGGGCCCGTATCTCTGGCAAGCTGTTGGTAACCAAGCAACGGAGCCAATGAACCCGCTGTTCGTCGCTCATTACAGCCCGTTCAGGCATACCCGAACAGCTGCATCGATACACTGGCCACAGCCTTTCTGCGAAAACCCGTGGGGGTTCTCCAGATAGCTGCACGGTCCCTTCTACACGGTCAAACGGACTACCGTCGTCCACTCCCATCACTTCTAAAACTTCCTCCCTGAGATCCGCATACCCTTTCCGTCCCCTCTTGCTATCCTCTGAGAGGCACTGAAGGATTGTGCAATCCAGGGAGAAAAGCAACAGTTTCACCTGTTCCTGATCATCACAGTCATTAATGGCTGCTGTTTCCTCTATCTCCCTGAAATGAAGTGAGGGATCTGCCTTTACTGTGAGTCGTGCGAGGTGGCTCACCATGGACCTTAATTGCGGGCCAGCGTAGGGCAACACGAGCTGGTTCTGGTGGGGTCCGATGCTGCCATCGGCAGCGTTGGGATGAAACCTCTGGTGCCGAGCGGGACACATTGCTGCCGGTCCTGGCTTTGCGACCAGTGGTTCTTCCACACACTCCACCTCGGCTACCTCCTCTTTCACTACCCCGTCCTTTTCCGGCCAAGTTTCACTGTAGCTCGGCAGTGCTGAGGGCTCGGTGGCTGATAACACAATTACCTCAGCTGGAATCGGCTGTTTTGATTCCTTTAAAAAGTCCATGTGACTAGCTTTCGGGCTGACGAGACACACCATGCCTTTTGCCTTTACCAGGACCGTTCTTAGGTCCTCTATGGTCTTTGTAAGATTCGCAATTTTCAGCAAAAATCACGCAAGAAAACTGGATAAAATAAGACTGTTTATTGACCAAAGTAAGCTTGCACAGAAAAACCTTTGATAAAAGGGCATACAAAATGGCCGCCAGGCCCCGTGATCAGTTTATGAACCATTTTATTTCTGTTACTGCAAGCCAGACAGGCTTGTGGATTGAAGACAGTGAGCCCACGAAAGCCAGTCTCTGGGAACCGAAACTCAGAGCAACAGCATACATATTCAATGGATTATAAGTACAGGATGGGGCCCATCAAGATATGGGCGGACAATGTAAAAACACTTATACCCATTTATCGTACAAAGGAAAAACCGTTTAGCAGCCATCAAGGAAAATGTCCGGACCGATCAATATGCGAACCGAGCCACGGTGACAATGCAAAAGACATTGAAAGACATTATCGGCCAGGAAGGCCAGTTTAAGTTATCACCGGCTCCGTTACAAGACAAAGCGCCCCTGCAGAGATTTCTGCCCGCCAAAATTAATACAAAGACAGGACTATGATTTGGCGGGAGATAAGACTGTCCCAAAAGAGTATAACTATGGATTGAAAGTCCATCTAAGGTACTTCGGACTTCGGGTTACTTGAACAACTTCTTCTTCACTGCCACGGTTTCTTGTTGGGCGACTTCAGGCTTCCATTTCTTCAAGAACTTTCTTCTACGAGGAACGAAAGAAGGGCGGACGGTGCCCGGATCGGTGCCTCTTCCACTTCGGCAGATCGATGAAAACGTTTTCGTCTTTTTAAAGACGGACGGTTTCGGTAAAAGGACAACGTGGTCGGTGTTCAGCCAAACAAGGCTCGGCCACGACGAGAAGACGACGAGGGTGGCCCGGGTACTGGGGTCGGGAGATCATCGACGACCCAGGCCGACGGAGAAGAAACCCTCTGGAGAACCGGCGATCGATGCCACAAGATTCTCCCAAGTGCATAGCCTGCATCTGGGTCTGCTCCATGAACCCAAATTGACTTAGTGGATCTCAACCTTAACGAGCGCTCATCGAGGCTGGGTCTACCCCACCGCCTCGAGGGAGGAGAGAATATCGACTGCGCCAGAAGTTTCCAAATCCACGTGACGACGGAAAGCGGTGCCAAAAAGGCTGCGAACCCCCCCCTTTTCTCGCGATTTCGAGAGTGGTGAGCATGATCCCAAGTTCCCCAGGTCGAAACTTAGTTTAGGTATAGGGGAGGGAGTTAAGGGAAATCGTAATGTGTTTCCCCTTTTTCGATGTGCCGTGTGTTCCCCATTTCCATAGAGTCAAGTTCATAAATTTGTGCATGATTGTAGTAACTTTAATCTGTGCCTATGACATGTATTTTGTAATGCTTCAAACTGTTTAAAAATAAAAGCATCCATTTCGTGCTATTCAACCTGGTCTATTGAGTTCTTTCTCTGCACTACTGTTCTCTGCACCTAAGTCCAAGGTCTAGAACCGTAGGGGGGAGTGGGTCGAACCACTCAAGGGTAATTATTGCACGAAGCCTGGCAGGAGACCAGAAAGAGCAAGAGAAACCCCCTACAGAAATGGCGACCGCGGCAGGACCTTGGCAGCAGGAAAGTAGTGTGTTAGATCAAGATCTGAATAAACGAAATGTGATGGATGAAAGAATAGCAGATTATGTTTTCGGAAAAGTCAACCTCACAAAACAATGGATATCTGATCTACTAAGGGATAGGCGCCCGCTAGACGCAGCCATCAAGTGGACAGCGGGTAGAGAGCATAAGAAATCTGTAGAAAAGGCGGTCTGGCTGATGTGCTACAAGAAGCAAGTCCAGCTTTCGGACCAGGTAGTTGCAGCACAGACAGTCCAGATCAACGGCTTGCTTAAAGGCATGGAGGAAAAGGTTGCGGGAGGTCAAAAACTGATTGAATCGCTTGACGCGCTGAACCAGGAACGCCGCTCTGTAATTCGCTGCCACGAAACCCGGGTAGAATATTTAAAATGTCAGGTCGTTGAGGCCAAGGCCAGTGAAGGTAGAATGAGAGAGAGGTGTTCCTGTCTAGCCAAACAAGTAGATGCCCAAGAGGAAAAGCTCCTGGGAGCCAGGGCAGCATATAAAATGGCCATGGAGGATAGATCTGAGAACACCGACCACAGCACTTGCCACCGGGAGCTAGAGGACCTGAGAAAGGCCCTAGCGAAGGCAAACGGGTTGGTGTGTCTCATAAATCCACCAGCGAGTCAGCTGTTGCTAGCCAAGGAATCCAAAAGACCGATTCCACAAGAGGCAGTTGGGGTACCAACCCCCGAACCTTCTGCGCCTCCTGCCTATGAGGAGTCTTGGACTCCGGGACAGGAGACGGAGACGGTAGAGGAAGAGAGCCCTGAGGTAGAGCAACCCCAGACAGTAGAGTCGGGGTCGGCGCCAATGTGTCCAACAAGACACCGGAGGATCGGTCCAAATGAAGAAAATGGCGATGACGGACCCCTTGAGAGTCAGATCATAATGCCTCATAGCGCACGACAGCTAAGAGAGATGATAAGTCACATCCCAAAACTCTCCGAGTCAGGAGATCCCTCCGTGCATTTCAGGGACGTGGAGCAGACCGCAGCAGTCAATGACTGCGACGGGATTGAACAGTCTAAAATGCTGCTGTTCTCCCTGGACAGTTCGCTCCTCCAGTGTCTCCCTGACGAGAGCAAGAGAGGGCACAGGGACTATGAGTTGCTACGGGATGAGATTCTGGAGATCATGGGAGAGGGGGACGGAACTCCGTTCCTCCGTTTAGAAAAGACAGTGCAGTTAGAGGGAGAACCCCCACGGGTTTTCGCCGACAGGTTGTGGCCAGTGTATCGGCGCAGCTGCCCGGGTGGGCCGGCCCGGGCCGGGCTGGATGGCGAACAAAGGGCTCACTGGCTTCGGTGCCTGGTAGCAGGTTGCCTGCCAGTAGTGAAGGAACAGGCCAAAGCATGGTTTGACCCCACTAACGCCCGCTCCACGGAGGAAGTAGTACTAGATCAGCTCACGATCAGTTATAGAAACAACAAGGGCAAGAAAACGCCTGTTGTGAAAGGAAAGGTGCATGAGGTGAGACCCGCAGCCTCTGCTAAAAAGGAATGGCGTCAGGAGGGAAATCGCCATCCCCAAGCAAATAGCAGTTGTTACGGGTGTGGGAAGGAGGGTCATTGGCGCAAGGACTGTAGGAATCCTTGGAAGGATAAGAGGGAGAGAGCGTTCGCCGCAGCCCAAGATCAAGCCCAAGCCCGAGTCGCCAACGGCCCGAGAGTTTACCCAACACCAGCACAACCACAAGTGCAGGCCGCTGCCCCAACACCAGTCCAGAACCCAACCGTAGCCTTTGCCCCGAATGAAGGGGGTGGTGCGGTTGTGGACCCCGCTGCGATCGAGTCAGTCTTGGAGACTATGCGGTCTCTGATGACCTGGCAGGGGAAGGTAACGGTTGCTAACAGCCCTATCGCCCCCGAGACCCCAGCCGAAACACCTAAATGACTGACGCCCGCGCAGCCCATCTACTTGTGTCCGCTCCGCTATGACGCTTGGAGAAGACCTGTGGTGGAGATGGAGGTGGAGAAACAAAGGGGTAGTTACCTGTTGGATACGGGAGCTTCGTGTACCTTGATCCACACGGACAAACCTTTTGCCTCACCTCTGTCCGCCCAGGCTCCATATTTAGTAGCGGGTTTCACAGGTAGAGCACAGGCTGGCGCGCACTCCCTCCCGCTCTCCATTCAGTTGGGAGCGCTCCACACCACATGGACGTGCATCCTATTGAAGTGGAAAGAGGGGGGGGGGAAAGGCATCCTCGGGGCTGATACCCACATCCTAGGGTACTTAAGGAGGTGGCCCTGGAGATAGCAGATGCTCTAAGGATCATCTTCCGGAACTCCATTGACTCGGGAACAGTACCCGTGGATTGGAGGGTAGCTAATGTTACCCCAATATTTAAAAAGGGGGGTAGAGAGAAAGCAGGGAATTATAGACCAGTAAGCCTTACATCGGTTGTGGGCAAAATGCTAGAGTCCATTATTAAGGATAAAATAGCGGAGCACTTGACAAATGGGGAAAGGATCGGACAGAGTCAACATGGATTTACAAAGGGTAAATCGTGTTTGACTAATCTGCTGGAATTTTTTGAGGAAGTAACTGGTAAAATAGATGGGGGAGAGCCAGTGGATGTGGTGTACCTTGACTTCCAGAAAGCCTTCGATAAGGTTCCACACAAAAGATTATCATGCAAAATTAAGGCTCATGGGATTGGGGGCAAAGTATTAACGTGGATAGAGAACTGGCTGGCGGATAGAAAACAGAGAGTTGGAATAAACGGCTCGTTTTCGGAGTGGCAGGCAGTGACCAGCGGGGTGCCGCAAGGATCTGTCCTGGGACCCCAGCTGTTCACAATATATATAAATGATCTGGATCAGGGAATTGGATGCAATATTTCCAAATTCGCTGACGACACTAAACTAGGAGGAGGGGTGGGCTCTGATGAGGATGTCAGGAGGCTACAGTGCGATTTGGACAGGTTGGGGGAATGGGCGGATACGTGGCAGATGCACTATAATGTGGATAAATGCGAGGTTATCCACTTTGGGGGTAAAAACAGGAGGGTAGATTATTATCTAAATGGCAATAGATTGGGAGATGGGGAAGTGCAGAGGGACCTGGGTGTTCTTGTGCACCAGTCACTGAAGGAGAGCATGCAGGTGCAACAGGCGATTAAGAAGGCAAATGGTATGTTGGCCTTCATATCAAGGGGGTTCGAGTATAGGAATAGGGATACCTTACTACAGCTGTACAAGGTGCTGGTGAGACCGCATCTGGAGTATTGTGTACAGTTTTGGTCGCCCCATCTGCGGAAGGATGTTCTTGCCATGGAAAGAGTGCAGCGGCGATTCACCAGGCTGATACCTGGAATGGCGGGAATGACCTACGAGGAGAGATTGAATAGTTTGGGCTTGTACTCACTGGAGTTTAGAAGATTGAGAGGGGATCTCATCGAAACATATAAAATTATGGCAGGCCTGGACAGGCTGAATTCAGAGAGAATGTTTCCAATGGCAGGGGAGCACAGAACCAGGGGCCACAGTCTAAAAATAGCAGGCAAATCATTTAAAACAGAGATGAGGAAGAATTTCTTCACTCAAAGAGTGGTGAGCCTGTGGAATTCCCTGCCACAGAGGGCTGTGAAGGCTAATTCAATAAATATTTTCAAGAGAGAATTGGATATATTTCTGAAGGCTAAGGGGATTAAGGGTTACGGAGAAAAGGCGGGGACGGGGTACTGAACTGGTAAGATCAGCTAAGATCTCAGATGAAGATCAGCCATGATCTCATTGAATGGCGGAGCAGGCTCGAAGGGCCGAATGGCCTACTCCTGTTCCTATCTCTATGTTTCTATGTTTCTATGTTTCTTGGTGGAACACGGGATCCTCGTGGACCTGAGAAATCACTGTCTCTGGGGAGCCGAGGGCGGTTTAGGTAAGGTAGTCGTAATCCCGGGGAAGGAAGAAAAGGGGGCCCTGTGCACTATGAAGCCATCAGGAGGTTACGATCTCGAGCTCATGATAACAAATGTCCCAACGGACTTGCAGGCGCGTGTGTCTGAAAATCTGACCGCGTTCGCCACCCACAAGCACGACTGCGGGAGAGTCACTGGGTTCGAAGTCAGCGTAGACGGGGACCCCATGATCCGACCCCAAAAGCAGTATAATTTCCCCAAGGAGGCAGAACCCGACATGGAGACAGCAATATCTTCATTGGTACAGCAGGGCGTATTGAGGACGATAGCCACCCACGTGAACTCCCCATTATGGCCGGTAAAGAAACCGGACAATTCGTGGAGAGCCACGGTGGACTATAGAGTCCTCAATAGTAATATCCCAGCCTGCGCGCCCACAGTAGCAGCAGTTGCAGACTTAATAGGGAGTATTCCAGCATCGGCGACCACATTCACGGTGCTGGACATCTCGAACGGTTTTTGGTCCATTCCGCTGCGGCGGGAGGACCAGTACAAGTTTGCCTTTGCTTTCAAAGGGCAACAGTACACCTGGAACTGCTTACCACAGGGTTTTCACAACAGCCCCAGCATTTTCCATCAGTGCATGGCGGGGAGTTTGAAAGAGTTCAGCCAGCCCAACCAGATAGTGCAGTATGTGGACGACTTACTCCTGTTCACAGATACAAGGGAGCAGCACGGCCCACTGTTAGCCGAATTGTTAGAACTGTTAGAAAGGAAGGGTTTCAAAGTAAACCCAAAGAAAGCCCAGATCGGCCAGCAGGAAGTCAAATTCCTGGGTCTGGCCATCCGCGCTGGGGAAAGAGCCATAGATAAGGCCAGACGGGAATCTATACAAGATCTGCCGATTCCCAACACAGTAACGGGTGTAAGGTCCTTTTTGGGACTGACCGGGTACTGCAGAGATTTCATCGAGGACTATGCTGCCACAGCGGCCCCGCTACTTCGACTCTTACACAAGGGAGTCGAGTGGTCTTGGGACGAGGGGTGCCAGGCAGCATTCGAGAAGTTGAAAAGAGATCTGCAGACCGCGCCAGCCCTAGGGGCCATAGATGGGGGAGAGGAGTTCTTTCTGGAGGTAGCCGCTAGTGGGGACAGCCTGAGCGCAGTGCTGCTCCAAGAGCGGCACGGCAAGCTAAGACCAGTAGTTTATTCCTCCAGGGTGCTCACGGATGTGGAGAGGAGTTTCTCCAATTGCGAACGGCATCTCCTGGCCACGCATTGGGCTGTGAACAGATCAGTGATCTTCACAGGGACCTCTCCCATTACGCTCCTCACCCATCACACCCCCATGAAGATGCTTCTGGACGGGAGGATTAAGGATGGGACCGTAAGCAGCGCTCGGATTGCGCGCTGGACCCTCCTCCTTTCCCAGATGGATCTCAAAGTTAAAGGCCTCTGCGCGCCAAGGCTCGCAGCCAATATGGCATATCCCGGGACAGCCCATCAATGTTCCGTAGAAGGGGTATGGGAAGTTAACATAGGTTTACGGGCCGGGATACATCCCACGGGCCGCGAGATCTACGTAGACGGTTCTAGCACTGTAGCTGACGGCAAGCGACTCACAGGGTGTGGAGTTTATGACCCTGCAGCAAACATTGCCCTGGCAATTAAGCTCCCCAGCACTATGAGCGCGCAGCAGGCTGAACTGTCCGCGGTGGCGTACGTGGTTACCCACCCCGAGATTTTCCCAACCCCATACACGATTTGCTCAGACAGCATGTTCACGTGCAATTCGTGTACGGAGTACCTCGCCATCTGGTCCCGACGCGGGTACACCTCCGCGGACGGGCGGCCTTTAACAGTTAAGCCCTTGCTGGAGAAGATCCTAGCAGCTGTGGGGGAGAAAGGAGAGGTGTTCATCCATAAGGTGAAGGCTCACTCCATTACAGAACCCCGCAGTCAGGGCAACCAGCAGGCGGATGCGCTAGCCAGGGAGGGTGCCCGCAGCGGCATTCTCTGGGACCCATACGAACCCGGACCCGTGGCGGCGATCCAAGGCAGGGAGGGAATTCCCGGGAACACAGGGGTGACACCGCCCCCAGACCTAAAGACCGTCCAAACCCTGGATCCCGCCCTAAAAGCAGTCCTAAAAGCCATCACAGAGGGCAAACAGGTAGAAGGTCCGTACAGTACGGCAGCCCTCACAGTCAAAGAAGGTATGCTGTTCCGAAAGGAGCAGTGGGTTGTGCCGCAGCAGCACCGAAGGGAATTCCTGCAATTGGCCCACGAGGGTCCAGGAGCGGGACACCCCGGACCTGAGGTCACCTGGCAACAGGTGGAGCAGGCGGGATGGTGGCCGGGACTTCGGGACGATGTCCGCGAGTTCTGCGCAAGCTGTCTTGTGTGTGCTGCTAACAACCCAGACCCCCACAAAAGGAAGGTGCCCATGGGGCACATCAGGAGGGTAGAGGGACCATGGCAGTCGATTCAGGTCGACTACATAGGGCCCCTGCCCGCCGCCCAGGGAGGCTATAAGTACTGCCTTGTCCTGGTAGATGTGTTCACCAAATGGGTAGAAGCCTTCCCGTGCAGAACAGCTACGGCACTGGGTACTGCTAAGATCTTGATTCGGGAAGTGTTCTCACGGTGGGGACTCCCCCGTTTTGTAGAGTCCGACCAAGGGTGTCAGTTCACCGGTCAAGTAATGCAGAACGCCCTCAGGCTCTTGGGCATTGAGGGAAAGTGGCACGTAGCATACAATCCCCAGTCATCCGGGATTGTTGAGCGTATGAATCGGACCCTCAAGGAAAAGCTGAGGAAAGAGACAATGGGCTCGCCCCAGAAATGGGCGGAGGTCCTGCCTTTAGTCCTCATGGGGATCCGAGCCAGCCAGTCCAAAAGCACGGGGTATTCCCCGCACGAGTTAATGACTGGAAGGATCATGCGAACACCCACCCATGTGCTAGCCCCGGTGCTCACTGAGGGCCAGCTCCGAGAGGTGAAACGGGACAAATTCGCCCAAACCCTCTTGGAGCGCCTGAGACAGATTTATGGGCAGGCGGCTGGGAACATGGGAAGACAGCACCAGGGAAATAAACTGTTGTTGGAACCTCGGAAACAACAAGAGTGGGTAGTCGGGGACCAGGTTATGGTCCGAAACTACGCCAGGGTAGGGAGTTTTGAACCACTGTACATGGGGCCATACAGCATTGTAGACAAAGCCAGCCCCATGGTTTATGCAGTGAAGACGCCCCGACGTACCAAATGGTTTCACATCAACCAGTGTAAACTGTTTAAACCGGGTACACAAGGGCCACCAAAGGGGACCAGGTCTGAGAACAAAGATCCTCAGCCTGTAACAGAGTCACAGACCACACAGGCTGGAGCAGTAGCCTGCGTGAAGGGAGAGGCCATCCCATTGGAGTGGGAGGTCTCATCTTTTGAATGGGATTTAGGCAGGGGAGAGCCCGAACAGCTCAACCTCGCTTTAGACCCAATCACGGAGGAGGAAGAGTCAGAGGACGGCAGTCCCGCCCTCGACTCAAGCTTGGGGGAGGTAGGGAGTGGGGGTGGAGACTCGTTACCTGTAGGGACAGGTGAGGTGGAGTCGGAAGCCACAGATCCCGACCCCGGGGGGGCGGAGCCTGAGGAAGGGGAGCTGGAGCTGGCAGCTGTGGAGGAACCACAGGCTGTGACGGTAACAGTCACGACCCCAGGTCCATCGGCCCCGGGAGCCCAACCCAAAGCAGCCCCTCGTAGGTCAGCTCGAGCGCCCCAGCCCAGAAAATTTTGGCCAGATTCTCCCCATCCTCCCCAACCACGGTTTAAAGCAGCCCCAGGAAGACATGATCCCCGTTCAGCAGCGACAGGCTGCGGGGGATCAAGGCCAAAGATCAATGCAGCCCCACCGCAGGGTGTGGCACGCGACAGACCTCACAGGGATTCGGAAAGCCGCCCCACGGAGGGCGGCGCTGTACATAAGTTAAGATAGGTAATTATGGTCATAGTTTAAGGAATGTAAAGTATATGGTGTTAAGAGTACAATTTTGAAGTCTGCCCGGTATGTGTGTTTGTTAGGGAGCGGGATCCAGGAACCCGCGCGTCCAATTAATTTAGGCCAGCACCTATCGGGAGCCCGGCTACATCATTTTGTTGGTTACAGAAACCTGGGATACGATGGAAAGGATTGTCGTCGCGTTCATGGCGATCGGGTGCGGGTGGGCCTACCGAGGCCGCACCAAGGACGTCATCATTTTCGGGTGCTCCGGGGACACGGCCCCCATCGCAACGGATGGGACGGGGGAGCGAGAGGTAGAGGAAACCGCCACCTACTTCCACCAAGGGAGATGGCCAGGTTGGCTGGGAACGAATTCTACGGAATATTCCAGCAATTTCGGTTTTGCCTACCAAGAGACTTCATTAACGTGCCCTCGAGTGAGGATCCTAGCGCCCAGAGTCAGCGTCACCGTGGGAAAGAGGATTTGTCTGGTGTGCAATGGGAACGTACCACCAAGGCGATGGTGGTGGCTACGAAAGCTGGGAAAGGACATGAGAAACTCTACGGTCGAGTGGGAGCGACTGGGTAATAATACCCATCGGACTATTACGGGAACTCACGGACAATTACGTGTGTGTTGGGACAAATGGTGGGAACCGGATGAGGGAATATATGTCTGTATGTGGGGTTCGAGACGCGTCTGCCCCAAGGGCGTGTCCATCTTCTTCCAGAGGCAGTGGCAGGATGAAGGGAAGGGGATGAGATGGGATGTTAGCACTCGAGCGTGCGGAGCCCCATACTCCCCTATTCCGGTGAACGCCACTGAACTCATCACCCGCCCACGCAAGCCCCTGCCCACGCTTCCGGTAGCACTAGCCCAGAAAGGAGGGTGCCCAACCACCACCAAGGGACCCGGGAACGGTTTAGTATTGGTACCCACCGGTCAGGTGCTGTACCAAGGGGTACACTACGCGGTGGCCTCAGTGATTTTAAATCTCACTGAGGTAAGATTGCCGGAGTGGTGTCCCAAAGAAACGGAACAATTATACCAGGTCCTGTTAACCAGTATGTTTAGACAATTTTACGAATTTGACTTTGCCGACATCGACAGAGACAAATTATACACCACACCGCCAGAAGTTTTGGATCGAGTCGGGAGGCAAAGAAGGGGTACTGTAAATGACATATTCACTGCTTTTAATACCGGGACATCTGTTGTCAACGCTCTAGATAACGTGGAGCTGCAGACACAGATCAACGGTTTAAAAGCCCAGTTAAGGAACATATTGACAGACGAAAACAAGGTCGTGGGTTCTGAGTTACATGAGGACCAGGCCATGACACTACACTTTAAGGACATAATTGCTGAGCTGGAGAAACACGCGAGAACGGTAAATGCACTCATTAAGGAGGATCGGAATGCGTCCGATCAAGCTGCGCAAAACGAGGCCTGTGTGCTGTACGGGGCGTGGTTATTGGGCGAGGGCCGCAGTAATCTTGAGGATTTAAAACAGGGTTTGGTCCCGTCCTGGATCAGCAACAAGCACTTGCAAGCGCTCCACCCTTTTGAGAATGCATTAAGCCCGTGCCAGCTCAGACTAGCCGCAGAAGCATATCCAGTTCCAGTGGACTGCGGACATTCGAATCACACTATTATGGGAATAGTAGTAAGAATGCCGGTGTTGGGTCCCGCAGCAAAGCCCGCCCCGGTATACAGAGTAGAGAACATTGGAGTCATTCAGGGGGGCGCACACATTCGTTACGCAGTGGTCCCGCCTTACGTCATCAGATGGGAGCGTACGATGACAGGCACCGACCTCTCGGGATGTCGGAGCCGGGGAGCACACATCATCCTGTGTCCCCAGCACTTGAATGCCTTTTTGAAACCACAGTGCGGGTTCAGAACCGCTAGCGCGAAGCCGGTGAATTGCACCATGGAGGCAATGGCAGAGGACCATGTGCCCCCACAGGTAGCATATATCGGGGGTGGGACATACTGCGTCACCACTGCAGCGCCTCAGTACCGATATGGACAACACGAGTGGTGTTCGGTCGGTGATAGCAGTTTCTGTTTCAAACCCAGGGCCGAGGTTCAAGTGGCACAACAACGAATTGTTCCCATTCCTGCGCCCTCCACTGTGCACATCACTATCAAAGAGAATTTCACAGACTTACAACGATTTGTCGCGCATTTTGGTTATGTCATTCCCCCTCTTCCCGAACACCTCACCAAGGTTTTAAAAGCCGTTATAGTTTCGCAGAAACATTTCTATACACTGGAGCAGAAGACTTTAGAGATAGGAAAAGACATATTGGACATAACCATCCCACCATGGTGGGACTTGTTCACCAACATAGAGGTCCCCGCCTGGATTAGAATAGCATCCCATATCCTAGTAGTATGTCAGGTTTTGATTGTGATATTTTTGCTCTTCGTGCATTGCAAAAGAGGCAAACGCCTCCAGAGGCACGAGAACACAGGAGAATGGAGAGAACGCTATGTGCGGATGGGGGAAGCAGATACCCCACTCTAAGCTGCTAGTATAAGATTAAGCGTCCCTCCATTTAAAAAATTTTTTGATTGTTTTGGGTTATAAGGAAATAAGTATTGTCATGTTATTAGTTGTTCTTAAGTTTTTTTGGATTAATAAAAGATGCATGCAGATGGCGCAAAAGGGTATCAACCCCTGCCCATCTGACAGGTGAAGGTGTTATAGTTTAAGATTTGCTGTCTATGATTCCAAATGTGCATGAGGTAATTTTCATTTTTCTCCGGAAATGGGAACTGCATGTGTCGTGAGGGGCATAGATAGTTAAGTGCCAGGAATGTTTGGATGTGGGGAATCAGGGAAAATTTGCTCATCAAGGATTATTGATACTTTAAGCAAGCTATCAGTATCACAGGGGGGCCTGTAAGATTCGCAATTTTCAGCAAAAATCACGCAAGAAAACTGGATAAAATAAGACTGTTTATTGACCAAAGTAAGCTTGCACAGAAAAACCTTTGATAAAAGGGCATACAAAATGGCCGCCAGGCCCCGTGATCAGTTTATGAACCATTTTATTTCTGTTACTGCAAGCCAGACAGGCTTGTGGATTGAAGACAGTGAGCCCACGAAAGCCAGTCTCTGGGAACCGAAACTCAGAGCAACAGCATACATATTCAATGGATTATAAGTACAGGATGGGGCCCATCAAGATATGGGCGGACAATGTAAAAACACTTATACCCATTTATCGTACAAAGGAAAAACCGTTTAGCAGCCATCAAGGAAAATGTCCGGACCGATCAATATGCGAACCGAGCCACGGTGACAATGCAAAAGACATTGAAAGACATTATCGGCCAGGAAGGCCAGTTTAAGTTATCACCGGCTCCGTTACAAGACAAAGCGCCCCTGCAGAGATTTCTGCCCGCCAAAATTAATACAAAGACAGGACTATGATTTGGCGGGAGATAAGACTGTCCCAAAAGAGTATAACTATGGATTGAAAGTCCATCTAAGGTACTTCGGACTTCGGGTTACTTGAACAACTTCTTCTTCACTGCCACGGTTTCTTGTTGGGCGACTTCAGGCTTCCATTTCTTCAAGAACTTTCTTCTACGAGGAACGAAAGAAGGGCGGACGGTGCCCGGATCGGTGCCTCTTCCACTTCGGCAGATCGATGAAAACGTTTTCGTCTTTTTAAAGACGGACGGTTTCGGTAAAAGGACAACGTGGTCGGTGTTCAGCCAAACAAGGCTCGGCCACGACGAGAAGACGACGAGGGTGGCCCGGGTACTGGGGTCGGGAGATCATCGACGACCCAGGCCGACGGAGAAGAAACCCTCTGGAGAACCGGCGATCGATGCCACAAGATTCTCCCAAGTGCATAGCCTGCATCTGGGTCTGCTCCATGAACCCAAATTGACTTAGTGGATCTCAACCTTAACGAGCGCTCATCGAGGCTGGGTCTACCCCACCGCCTCGAGGGAGGAGAGAATATCGACTGCGCCAGAAGTTTCCAAATCCACGTGACGACGGAAAGCGGTGCCAAAAAGGCTGCGAACCCCCCCCTTTTCTCGCGATTTCGAGAGTGGTGAGCATGATCCCAAGTTCCCCAGGTCGAAACTTAGTTTAGGTATAGGGGAGGGAGTTAAGGGAAATCGTAATGTGTTTCCCCTTTTTCGATGTGCCGTGTGTTCCCCATTTCCATAGAGTCAAGTTCATAAATTTGTGCATGATTGTAGTAACTTTAATCTGTGCCTATGACATGTATTTTGTAATGCTTCAAACTGTTTAAAAATAAAAGCATCCATTTCGTGCTATTCAACCTGGTCTATTGAGTTCTTTCTCTGCACTACTGTTCTCTGCACCTAAGTCCAAGGTCTAGAACCGTAGGGGGGAGTGGGTCGAACCACTCAAGGGTAATTATTGCACGAAGCCTGGCAGGAGACCAGAAAGAGCAAGAGAAACCCCCTACATCTTTTGGCAGGGGCCGTGGTCTGTGCTCTCAAACTTATGCTCGAGGGCTAGCTTGTAAGCTGCCTTAACCTCCACTACTCTCTCCTCCTGCGCTCTTAGCTGTTGTGCGAGGCAGGCGTTTTTCTCCCGTATCCTCATTTAATTGATCTTTGCCTCAGTAACCTGGCACTCCAGGTACTCTATCCTAGCCTGATGTTGACTAGCTACCACTTGGCATTCCTGATTCAGTGCGTGAAGCGCTGTGATGAGTTTTTCCCCTCCCATGGCCTTTTCCTCTATCTCTGCTGCCTGGGTTGTGATCTTGGCTACCTGTGCTGCAACGACCCGGTCCAAGATCTGGACCTGCTTCTTGTAACACATCAGCCACACTGCCTTCTCCACTGACTTCTTATGCTCTTTGCTCTCCGTCCACCTGATGGCTGCGTCCACCGGACGCCCATCCAGCAAGAGATCGGAAATCCACTGTTTAGTGAGATTTACCTTGCCAAAGACATAATCCGCTATCCTCTCATCCATTGCATTTCGACCATTCAAACTTGGATCTACTACATTGCAATCCTGCTGCCAGAGTCCTGCCGCGGTCGCCATTTTCTGTAAGGGTTTTTCCTGAGAGATGTCCCTGAGGTTTCTCTCTCTAGAGGCCTCTCTCTCTTGCACAGTAAAACCTTGAGTGGTTCGACCCACTCGCCCCTCAGATTCTATACTCTGGACTTTGGGGCAGGAACTACAATGTAGAGAAAACTCTTGTGACCAAGTTTGATGAAACAAAATGAAATTTTATTGCATAAGGAAAAATATCAAATCAAATGCAAGCAGATAAGAGAGTACATGGGAGGGAAAAACACAAAACAAATCATAACGACACGATATTAACCAAGGCAAATGTCGAAGTTTCGACTGTTCAATAAGACTCTGTGAAACAAAGTGATCGTCAAAGGCAGACTTTATTTAATTACTTGCTAGCAAGGGGAGCTTCACGTAGGCAAAGGCTATCGTGACTTCTCCGAATACATGGACAAAAACACCTCTTTTTATACACAAAGATCAAAACCTTTTATCACATGGTATAGTATTGAGAGACACAATTAATAACATTAAAAAGAGATGAGTAAGGAATGTTTAAGGTCAACAAGAAGATGACTAAAGGGTCAGCAGAGCCTCGGTGTCTTAAGATAAGGTTAGCCAATAGATAATCAAAAGTCATGATGCAGGAATACCTTTAGATAAAGTTAATTAATTTTATACAATGGAGACGGTTTGTCTCTCACTTTGGTTCTGGACATTCATATGAATGTTTACAGTACATGTCCTTCGGTTATCATTAATTTGTTCTGCTAAGCTTATCTTGTTTATGGAACTGTCTAGCCTGCATGCTACAAAGGAGTCACATCCTCTTCCTTAAACCGCTTCCTAATATGGGCCTGCCTGTTTCCCCCTTATTTTGTACTGTGTGAAGCCATTTTGGCCTGCTGAACGTTCCAGACTCCATTTTAATATAACAGAGTATGTGTGCTTATTTTATACTAATATGTGCGGATATATATATCTATGCTGATGCACTTCTACATTCCCCCATTTTGTCCTTCCTAGGACAATATAGCCCACATTAATTCTTTCAGTCCCTTTTGTCTATCCTAATTGTTAAAATTGTATCCTGTCCAATCGTATCATCTCTCTACGAAAGGGATTGTCCTGATCTCCCTCCATGCTTATTTCTTCCTGTATCATCATGCTTCTTCCGGGAATGACTGCGTTACCTAGTCTATTACAACAGCACTTAATCATTGTGACTATCAAACTAATGGACACAATTACAGCTAGTACTATTGCCATTCCATGCAACAGTGTTTGTCCCATTGATCCTAGCCATCCTCCCATTATCCAGTCGAACCAATCTTGGCTTACTGGGTTCTTATATTGGCTTACTGCCTCTCTTATGTGTTCAACGATGTTAGTTATATTTTCTGAACTATCTGGGATATATGTACAACATTCGCTCCCTATTACTGCACAAGTTCCTCCTTCGTTTGCTAACAGATAATCTAGTGCCATTCGATTCTGTAGTGTCATTACTCTTATCGCTATCATTTCGGCGCTCATTTCGGACAATCCTTCCTCAGCTTCGTTTGCTACCTTCTCTATTAGATTAGCTAGTTCTTCTACCTCTCCCATTAGCTTTCCTATTCCGTAAGAGGCTATTAATACTCCGAAAACTCTCTCATAAGTCGCTATCTCTCTTTTAGTCCTGCTGAATTCGTAATGTTCTCCTATATCATCTAGGATGTGGATATAAGGTACTACGTAACCTAAATAGCAGGATCCTACCCAATTACGCGGCAACCATGGGTAAGCTCGGTTTCCGCATATAAAATAAGTACAGTTATAGGCTGTAAAATTTCCTTCACCTCCCATCCATAGGCGGAAAGCATCGCCAGCCCATAGGGACTTACTGGTTTTATTAAACACCTTGGTCCATTCTAGTAAAAACGTTCCCTGCTTGGTCAGACCAGGAATAGGTGGTTGCCACGTGACTGTTTGATTGCAAGAACTCTCTCCTATTCTCTGTCCAACCTTCCTCCCTACCTTGTTCTCCTTTTTAAGGCATAACGACCCTTGCGGTCTGCCAACTCCTGAGGTGTTAGTTAAGGAGAGGAAGGGGGCGCTCGAGTATGGCTATAATTGGGTTGGTACCATCCCTGGAAGGTGGTCAGATTATAACCTGCTGATCTCCACTGAATCATATCCCTGGTTCTGTCTGGGTTGCCCGAACTATTTCGCCTTATGATCCATTCTGCTGTTTCGGAAATATTAAAGGGAATAGATCTTAGTGGGATTCCTCCTGTGGTGTGAATGGGTATATGGGCGCAGACCCAGCAACTAGATCTACCACTATCCCTAGCATGCTCGTAAGGCATGTACAGAAAAGTGTTAACATGTAATTCTCGTTTCTTTCGGGGTTCTTCATTGTCTCTCTGACAGCTTACGCATACCATCTCGATAAATACATACAGCGTAAACAATAATTTCATCGTCTCAAGTCCTTTTTTTTTTAAATGTCCCCGTCTGGTGCCTTCTTGCAATGGGATGCGTGTATCCAGGTCGGTCTTTCCTTGATTTTAACAGCTGTGTTTGTTGTCAGGAGTACTTGGTATGGCCCTTCAAAGCGTGGCTGTAGTCCGTTCCTTCTTTTGAAGACCTTTACGTATACGTTATCTCCTGGTTCCAAGTTATGGCACCTTCCTTCTGCTGGTTCTGTTTGCGCCTCTTTAACCTGCTGGTGAAAGCTGGAAATACATCTCGTTAATGCAATACAATAATTTAACATGTTCTCATCCATTTTATGGATGTCCATTTGCTTAACCGTAAGTGGCGCTGAAAATGGCAGTCTTAGGGGTCGTCCCATAACAATCTCATGTGGCGATAGTCCGGTTGTCCTGTTAGTTGCTGCTCGCATTATCATCAATGCTAGGGGTAATAGTTCGACCCATTTAAGTCCAGTTTCATTGCAAAGTTTAGAAAGTTTATTCTTCAGTACCCCGTTGTACCTTTCTACTAATCCTGCAGATTGCGGGTGGTAGCTGCAGTGAAAATGTTGGTTGACCTGTAAAGCTTTACATAATTCCTTTATAATGGTTCCAGTAAAGTGTGATCCGTTGTCGCATGAAAGTTGCGTAGGTATTCCAAACCTTGGTGTGATGTCTTTCAGTAAACATTTCGCAACCGTTACGGCATCATTTTTCCTACATAGAAAAGCTTCCACCCATCTTGAAAACATGTCTATGATTACTAATACATATTTGAATCCGAGACATACAGGTAATTCAATAAAATCCATTTGCAAATTTTCAAAAGGGCCTGATGGATTTGGGTGGGAGGCAGCCTGTACTTTCTCTGTCTTGCCTGGATTCATTTCCTGGCAAGTGGTGCACCTTTCACTAATTTGCTTTACGACTGTCGTAATTCCTGGTGCATACCATGTTTGATTAATATAGTCTGCCATCCCCCCTTTGCCCGCATGCGTGAACATGTGAACGCATCGGGCAATCCATGGAATTAAAGATTTAGGAGCCACCATACGGCCATCCTGGTGAACCCATACCCCTTTGGGTGTTTTAAAACAGAAATCCCTTGCCCAACCTAACACTTCGTCCGAATCAGCCTGTGACTGGAAGGCTAAAACATCTTTAATCGAAGATGGGTCATTATCTGATTTTTGCTGACGCAGTGCAAAGACTGATACTTGCAGCCCTGTATTGGACAGAGCTGCTGATTTAGCAGCTTTGTCTGCCCGATCGTTACCCAATGATATCTGATCCTGACTACCTGTGTGAGCCTGACATTTTATAACTGAAATTCTAGCGGGACACATCAAAGCTTTCAGAAGATTATTGATTTGTTCCGCATTTTTAATGGTTGATCCTGAAGAGGTTAAGAATCCCCTCAATTTCCAAATCTGTCCGTAGTCATGAGCGACTCCAAAGGCATACCTGGAATCAGTGTAAATGTTGACTGATTGGTCTGTTGCTAGTATACACGCTCTTGTAAGGGCAAATAGTTCAGTTCTGCTTATTGTGCTGAAAAGGACTGAGGTAGTGAGTGTGCTTCTATGGTTGTGTGGTCGTCTGATATGGCGTATCCGGCTTTAGGTGATCCCATTTCATCTCTAAGAGCCGACCCGTCTACATAGTATGTCAGGTCGCTGTTAGGAATGGGAGTCTCTGTTAGGTCTGCCCGAGGCTTGGTCACTAATTGGGTGACTGTTTCGCAGCAATGTGGGATTCCATCTTCTTCTGTGGGTAACAATGTGGCAGGATTGAGAACTGAACATCTCTGAATTACGAGGTTGGGGTTAGATAGTAATTCAGCCTCATATTTACTGCTGCGGGCTGACGTCAGATGTTGGGTTGCACATTTCGTCAATAGTACTTCAACTGAATGTGGCACAAACAAAACAGTTGGATGATTAAGCGTAATACTCTGAGCTTGTTGTGCAGCATAATAAGCGGCTGCCAGAATTGGCAAGCATCCAGGCAGACTACGTGCTACGGGGTCTAACTGAGTACTAAAATAGGCTAAAGGTCTCTGTTTATCTCCGTGGGTTTGAGTCAAAACAGACTGGGCGAATCCTGCTTTATTATGCACAAAAAGATTGAACTGTTTCTGATAATCTGGTAGCCCTAATGCTGGAGCTGACAACAAGGCTTGTTTTACGTTTTTAAAAGCGTCCTTTGCCTTTTGATTCCAAACGAGAGGATCTTCCTGTAGTGGCATAGAGATATCTAGCAATGGTCTGACTAGATCCGAATACCCCATAATCCATTGTCGACAGTATCCCGTTATGCCAAGAAAATGTTTCAGTTGTTGTTTAGTGACAGGCAATGATGCTTCGTAAATTGCTTTTACTCTGTTCTGTGTCAAACAGCGACTATCTCCACGGAGTTCATGTCCCAAATACTGCACTTTCTCTGATACAAACTGCATCTTGGACCGTGATATTTTATGTCCCTTTGCGGCCAAGGCATGCAGCATAATAAGCGAGTCGGTTTGACGTGACTGTTTATCAGGCGAGGCTATTAGTAAATCATCGACATATTGGATTAATGTGGACCCTCCCGTAAAGATAACGTCCTCTAGATCATGCCTGAGACTTTGAGAAAAGATTGTGGGACTTTCTGTATAGCCTTGCGGTAGCCTTGTCCAAGTATACTGTGTTCCCTTGAACGTAAAAGCAAACAGGAACTGTGAATCTTGGTGGATAGGAATGCTGAAGAATGCTGAGCATAAATCAATAACAGTGTAGTATTTTGATCCAGAAGGAATACTAGTTAGAATTGTGGCAGGATTTGGCACAACTGGATAAACTGGGAGTACTGATTCATTAACTGCTCTTAAATCCTGCACTAGTCTCCATTTCCCACTTTCTTTCTTTTCGACAGGAAGAATCGGTGTGTTGCATGGACTCTGTGTCGGGACGATTATTCCCTGTTGCAACAAAGAGTTAATGACAGGCTGAATTCCTTGCTCAGCTGCCGCTGACAGTGGGTACTGGGAACGCCGAGGCAGTTGAATGGATGGTTTTAGTGTAACTTTATATGGTTTAGCAGTTAACATCTTGCCGACCTCATTTGGATGGTTAGACCAGACTTGCGGCGAAACCTGATCAAGCAATTGTTGTGTTTCCCTTGGGATACTTAGAGGTGGGTTTTCTTGTGTAACTTCATATAAAGGACACATAATGCATCTTTCGGTAGGGATGTATACTTGCAGTCCCTTTTTTTGAACAAACTATTGTTGCTTGCATTTTGCACAGTAAATCTCTTCCCAATAGGTTCATAGGGGTATCTTCTGATAAGAGGAAGGCATGTTGACCAGAAAAACTGTCTGTCTGTACTTCTAGTGGCTCTGACCACGTCATTTTTTGTAGGGCACCGGAGAGTCCCACGCACGTGACCTCTGCGTCAGTGCACGGGGTTCCTCTTGCGTGTTGCTTTGTTAGCAGCGAGGTTGTGGCTCCGGTGTCAACTAAGAATGGGACTTTTCTACCTTCTACTTTTATGGATAAAACTGGCTCTTCCCTAGAATTTACTGAAACTGAAGGCAACTGTGTCGGGTGGGTAACGGTCGGGACTTTGTCTCTGCGTCATGCATAGTTTTGGCCTGGGGGTCCGAATTGTTCTCCAATAATTTGACCTCCCCAAGGATTCCCTGTTGTAAAATTTGGTTGCGGATGAGTGTAAACCTGGGCTTGGGTATTTATATTATTAGGTGCGCTTCCCCAGCCTTGGTTTGACTGTTTTGGAAGCAGGCAGTCAGACTTCCAGTGTCCGATCTGACCGCAGTTATAACATGCAGAGTTTGTGACTCTTCCATTCCACTGTCCTCTGCCAAAGCCTCTCCTATTACTTCCTCCAAATCCTCCCCTGTTACCCCCTCTGCCCCGTCCGCCTTGCTGACCTTGATAACAGATAGTGGTTTTGGCAGTCGGGGTTTCCACAGCCGATTGTTCCATAAAGAGAGAAGCCTTATTCTTTTGGTCTCTATTCCTCTCCTGGATTCCTTTCAGAATTTGTGTTAATTCGGAGGTTGTTTTATGTCTCCAGTCTAAGCAGACTAGAGTCAATGGTTCCCTAAATTCTGATCTGAGACCGTTTACAAGGGCGTTAATCAGGGGAATTTGATAATTTTCCTTAGCCATCCCGGAATGTTGTCCCATGATTAATTCTATTCTTTCAATATAATCCTCAACATCCTCGTCCTTTTTTTGTGTTGTTTCAATTATTTTTTGACCAATTAATTCTTTTTGGGAACTTAGTATGCATGGCACTGTATAAATCAGTCCAGAACTGGTCGGTTGGTACTGTTTCTGGATTCCCATTGTTGTTGTTTCTATGATCACTAAAAGTCTTAAACCCTCCTTCGCCTTCGGTTAACAGGCGATACTTTGAATCTTTCAGCCAAGCTCTGAACAACTGGTCAACATCCACAATGGTGGGTTGATGGCAAACAACGATGCTTTTAAGTTCGCTAATTGCCTTTTCCAAATTCTCTGCGGGGTCTGGTAATTCGTGGATTATTTTCCGTAATTCGGAAGCTGTCCAAGGGCGATGGACAGTACTTGGGGCTTCGTCTGCTTGGTGGACATTGGGAAATCGTCTTAGTGGAAAACCTGTTACTACTGTACTGGTAGGTGGCTTGGCAGGTTGGGATCTAGTGTAATAATGGGACCCTGGGCCGCTGGCACCACTGGCACCAGAATTTAGGTCAGGTTCCTGATTGTTGGGTTCTGGCACGGCTACCTCTTCTGCTTGTGTTGCTACATATGCGGGAGGTGGGATCCTATACCATCCCTGATCTTCGTCATCACTTATGTGTGACGTATCAGACAAGAGAGGGTAAATGGGGAGTGGGGTCAAATGCTTCGGGTTAGGTTTTGAATCCCTCTGTATGTATTCCTCGTGTTTAGTTAACCTACTTGTATGTTCTTTTTTGTTGTTTTTGGTGGTGTTTGTAGTAGCCAATCTACTGGCTTGTATACTACGATCCCTACGTTTCTGTGCTTCCTTTTTCCAATCTGAAAAGGCTGACCAATTTACTGCTTTTTTTCCTTTTCTCTGCGGGTCTCTAGTTATGAGGCAATTCTCTAGGCATGTTATTCTGTCTAAATTAAAAGTTCCATCTATAGGAAATGGGTATTTGTCATTCTTGGTCCATTTAGACCATTTAGGTAAATCAATTGTGGATGATCGGCCACAATTTTGAAAAATATGGAAAGCTGGGGTTCCCCTTTCGGGGACCTTGCTTTCTGCAGCTCCCATCCTAGTTAGTTCTTAATTTCCACTAGCTGCACTTGTTCTGGGTCGCAAGTTTTACCCTCAACCCTCTTACGACCCCTACAGGCTGACCAAAGTACTGAGAGCGATGAACAATAACATACAATAATAACAATCAAGAAAATACTAAGGAATAACTTGAAGGTCCAAACAGGTACACAAAAGAACTCAGACATAAAATAACATAAGTACAGTTATGCAGGCTTTCTACAAAAGCTAAATTACAATCCGACAGTTTTCTCGATCTGCGTGGTACGCTCTACAGGTCGAGGCCTTATTTTACAAGCTTTTAACAACTAATGACTGAGTATCACGATCCTAAGTGCCTTTATGCCTCTCCGCCCACTTCAGGGTCCTGACCTTCGCGTGGGGGATTTCCCCTCTTAACAACCGGTCTAAGGCTGCGCGTTTGAGACAGGCACTTCCTTGTCCTAGTCGATCAACTCAGTCACTAACAGTTTTCCTTTAAATCTTTACAAATTTTACATATGCATATAAGCGTTATTTTACAAAACAGTTGTGTTTTATTTCTGAATCCTTATTCTATACTTATCCTTATTCTAACTACCAATCTATCCTTCGGGATTACTAGGTAGTCCCTTCACAGATTTACGTCACTGTGCACTCTCTGCCTATCCTTCGAGCTAGTCTCTTCACAGGTCTTCTGGTACCCTTTCTGTGTCTATCCTTCAGGCTAATCCCTTCACAGTACACTCACATATATTCCGGAACTCAACCTGGTCGCGACCTTTCTGCTGTCTCCCTTTGTCCGACAGTTTTGAAACCTGAACCGGCAGTATCCTCCTCCTTTTAATGTCAAGACAAAAGAAGCAAAAGGTTACACAAGTTAACTCAAGTTCCAAACACACATGAGTCTTAACAGATCGCAGTGCTCCCATCGGAAGTAACAGACTACACCAACTATGTATCTAAAGAGAAATCCTTTTCTGTGAGAAAACCTCACTTATGGCCATTCAGGATTTGTCGTTAGCAAAGTATGGTGTCCTCGTCCGTGACTTACCGAAATGCAGCAAGCGATCTCGGTGGAACCTCCAAGAAACTGTCGAAGTTTCGACTGTTCAATAAGACTCTGTGAAACAAAGTGATCGTCAAAGGCAGACTTTATTTAATTACTTGCTAGCAAGGGGAGCTTCACATAGGCAAAGGCTATCGTGACTTCTCCGAATACATGGACAAAAACACCTCTTTTTATACACAAAGATCAAAACCTTTTATCACATGGTATAGTATTGAGAGACACAATTAATAACATTAAAAAGAGATGAGTAAGGAATGTTTAAGGTCAACAAGAAGATGACTAAAGGGTCAGCAGAGCCTCGGTGTCTTAAGATAAGGTTAGCCAATAGATAATCAAAAGTCATGATGCAGGAATACCTTTAGATAAAGTTAATTAATTTTATACAATGGAGACGGTTTGTCTCTCACTTTGGTTCTGGACATTCATATGAATGTTTACAGTACATGTCCTTCGGTTATCATTAATTTGTTCTGCTAAGCTTATCTTGTTTATGGAACTGTCTAGCCTGCACGCTACAAAGGAGTCACATCCTCTTCCTTAAACCGCTTCCTAATATGGGCCTGCCTGTTTCCCCCTTATTTTGTACTGTGTGAAGCCATTTTGGCCTGCTGAACGTTCCAGACTCCATTTTAATATAACAGAGTATGTGTGCTTATTTTATACTAATATGTGTGGATATATATATCTATGCTGATGCACTTCTACACAAATACAGGCATCTTATACTCTACAAAGATCATCATGAAATAAGGAAACACACGGAACATCGAGGGACAACAACTCATGTTAATTGTACCCTTAAATCCACCCCCTTATTAAACCTATCTAGATCTGATTGTGAAGGGCCAGAAACATGCTCACCAATCCCACTAGGAAGTGCAACGTTTTGAAATCGAGTCTGTGTTTGGTTCTTTCAGGCGTTTCGTCTCCACGTGGATCGTGGAGCCCCTGCGAGCTGCGCCACACCTCTATCCTGAGGTGGGGGTCGGGGGCGGCTGGACACCGGCTGGCCTGGATGTCGGCGGGGTCGAGGATCGTCGGCTCAACCCTGGTTAGAGGAGCCTTGGGCTGGCTCCCATCGCTTCTTCAGTTTTCTTTTCTCTCTTCTCCCGAGCCGGGATGGCTGGAAGGTTTTTCCTCTTGGTACCTTTTTTTTTTGTCTCTTCTCCCAAGTTGGGTCAATGGCCTCTCGTTCCGGCAACGGCCCGGGGATGGTCGATGATCACCCGATGTGTTTCCCCGGGGCGGGACGCCGGCTTCGAGATGGCCTTCTCAATGTTGGCTTTCTTCTTCCTCCTGCGAGTGCCTGTTTCTTCTTCTGAGTGTCCGGATTCAAACTCGACACAAGCTGCAACTGTCTCCAAGCTTGTAACTGTAACCCCCTTCAACTGTAACTCCAGTTATACCTTTTCTTCAGAGGCTTCACGTCCCACCCAAAATCAGGTTAGCCTTTGTTTTATTTTTGGCGGGCTGGGAGCACAGCGGGGTTGTTATTATATTTTAAAATGTCTTAAACGGCTGGTAAAGGCCCATCTCTGGTCTGGAATTACCTTCATTGTTTTTAATGTCCTGCTGATCTCGTTATCTAGTCCTGGGTGCTGTTCTCATGAATATGAAATTGTCCCCTTTTGTCTGGGTCAACATTTAGATGGCCTCTGTCTCCAGGCCAATCTTGACTGGATCTGCATCTAATCCATATGCATACGTGTGGGTCTGGTTTCGTTCTCTCAGAAACGGCTTCCAGAACTTGCTGTAGGTTGAATCCACAAAGCTGTCTGAGGTTGCGCAGGAACCATTTTAAAGTGTCCCAATAAGCTGTTCACATGGTACGGTGGCCATTTTGTATGCCCCTTTTTCTGGGCTTCTTTCAAAACAGCCTTTAAAATCATGGCCTCTTCTGCCATTTGACCCTTATTAATACAAAGTCCAATTTTGCGAATCCTACACTGCTTCTGACCTCAGTTGAGCCATCGCAGGTTAGATGATCCACCTTATTGTTGCTTGCAGTTTGGGATTATTCTGGGATAGTCATGGGAGGTCTGTAAATTTTATTTACTATGCTACTTACCTTGTATTTGGGTTATAAAATGAGACCATATTTATTGGTGTTTATTGGTGTTTATTGCAGATGAAGTATAATATTTTATTTTAGTGAAATTATCTGCTTTGGAATGAGTGAGTGAAGGTAAATGCAACAAAATGTGATTAACGCCATCTTCCCTGTGTGCATAAATCAAAAGATCCCAGAAAACACTAATACATACAGGCCTAAAAAATCTGCAGGGGCACAATCCTGGTAGTTCCACCGGGATTAGGCCTACCACAGAACTCCACCACTGGGCAGAGGCAGGATACTACAGGACGGGCCTTTGGTGCTTTGGGGGTGAATCTCTGGCAGCTCGCTGCAGAAGATCCAAGAAAATTTGACAATAGATGTGCAGCTCAGTGGTGGGGGTGGGAGCATATCTCCCCCTGCCCCTGAAGAACAATCGGAATGTCCCAAAATAAACTCCCCAAAAATCCCTGGCCCCTTCATCTTCAGGGATCCAGGACCTGACGCTGGCCTGGACCTCCAGGTGGGCCCCATTTCCACCCCTTTCAGCCGGGTGCGCCTGCTGAACCCAGGTATGCCTGCACCATTTGTTTGCCAGGCCCCGACCCTGTATGTCAATGGCCCTGTAGGGGTGGGTAAAAGCTCCGGTTCCACAAGGTCATAGATGCATCCAGCCAAGTTGACAGCAAATCCGTCAGCCTAACACCAAATTTACGGTGAGAGTTTACCGGAACAGCTGCAGATATTTGAGGCCACAATTTCTTGAAAACCACTAACCATTTCAGCTTTTTAAATGTAATCAGTACATCCATCAGACATGGATAAATCCCAGTCAAAGCTATTGCCCACAAGCTTTGGATCTGGACATCACCCAAATTAAACACAATGATGGACACACAAAGCTGCAGCTTCCAGCGGGTGGTTTAATGAACTCCATTAATAGTCAGGAATGCAGGATTATTGTACTGATCCCACAGTGTCTGTGAGGTAGCATAAGCATGTTGTTAAATGGCCGCAATTTCTTTGTTAAATAAGATTTTAGGATTCAACTGAATTAGTGTGGGGGAAAGAGCTGAATAACAGTAAAAAGTGCAACTCTCCCGTATTCAGGCACATTCCCAAATGGTTCACAATCTCCTGCTCAAAACAATCAAACTGAAACCCCATGTGGCTGCTAGATTTGGCAACATATCAGCTTTGTCAGCATTTCCCTGTTTGTAGTTTTACTTGCATATTTGGGGGCTTTGACCTTTTCCTTTGTCCTAATTAGTTCCTTCCTTTTCCAGTTAGTCTGGCAAACTAAGGATGTGGGCTGAACATTCAGTGCAGCATTGACTTGGCTATAGGGATTAAGGATGTCTGCTTTGTACTGTGTCATTGTCCAAGAGAGTAGGATATGGAACCTATTCTCCGATCATACAGGAAAAAAGAGAGTTACAGGCGTTGCATTTGTGATCATTAACTGAAAAGCTCAAAGGTCTCGTGTGTTCTGATTTGCTTTTCTACAAACTGACTGTTTCGCCTCTATCCCCAAGAAAAACAAGGACCCCTTTGTTCTTCTCATCAGTTTTGGCTTCTCAGTAGAAGATATTTGTCATTGAGCTAAACTTCACTGATAAACAGTAGACAGAAAAACATTTTATTCAACACAGAAATTGCACAGTTCCAAATCCTGCATTTGTTGCCAAGACGTTGGAACCAGGGGGGAAACAAAATGATGCACCTTTAACACATCTGTGTGTTGAGAGAAATTGTGACCCCTTCATATATAAAAGGTAGAATGTCCTGGTTGGGACCCAGCCTTAAGCGTGGGTTTCTGAGATGGCCTTGTGGGGGTGGAGCTTCCATCCTCCCCTACAAGGTCATCGATTTAAGAGAGTGAGTATTCCCTAAGCTGGCAATTCTCGTGCCCCCGGCCTCATTCAGGACCCAGCATACAATCAACAATCACCAGACTTAGCTATCTGATCCCGGTAGAAAGGGGCCCACCTGGGGATCCAGGCTGGGTTGGGATCCTGGACAGCAAAGATGAGAAACCCAAAAAATGTTGCAGGTGAGGGGGCGGGGGAGGAGGTTGAAGGGGTCCCCTTGTAAAAGGGCTGCTCGAGCACCCAGGTTGATCTTCTGGGTGAAACCAGAAGATTTTTCTTAATTTTTTAGAGCTTTATCAACTTGTCCTCTCACATTTAAAGATTTGTGTATCTGAACCTCTAAGTCTCTCTCCTCTATTCTCTGAAAGTTATTTTCAAAAGACAAAGCTTGAATAATTAACAAGTTTAGGTTGCTGTTGTACTGTAGTGTGATACTTTTTGTAACAGAGGAGTTAAAACAGACAGCTTTAAGGATCAGATAGGTCCCATCATAAGGTCAGAATTAACAAGAGGTGTTACTACAATCTTTGGTGCCATTGAGATCAGAGAATTAATATTGGATTATATTTACTGTCTTTAATTCTGCTGTCATATTGTGAATCAGCAGCACGTGGCCCAGTTGATGTATCTGCTAATTAAACAGATACAGCCAATATGTAATTCCACTTGGTAATTACACTGTTCCGTCATTCAATATAAATATGTTGCCATCATCAAATTCTGTGCAATATTACCATACAAATACTTATCACTTTCCCATGAAATGACTTTGTCTGCTGTTTTAATAGAGTCATTGGCCCATTTATTTTCAACTAAATAATTTCATATGAACACATTAACTATGGACAGTGTCAGAGCTGAGCCTGATCATGTCCTCACCTGATCTCCACACATGAGAACTTCCAGCTCTCGGCTCTGTTTGCTGAATAATGATCGGGGGCTGTAACCCTAGCCATTTCTACTCTCCCTAGCCCAGGGACAATGAAGCTAGTTGTATTATTATTATTATAACAATAACCTACACATATATAGTGTTTTATTCCATAGTGAAACGCCCTAAGGTTGTTGATAAAACGTGGTGGTAGGGGAATGGGCACTGAGCAAGGAACTTAGCGAAGAAGTTTAGGGATAGTGACTGGAGGTATGTTTTGAGGGGGCTTTAAATGGTTGGGAGAGATGTGGCAAGGTGGTGGGAATTTGGAAGAGAATTCCAGAATGTAGGGTCAAGACGCTGTCGTCTGATGGTGGAATAGATAAAAAGGGGAACACAGACTCAGAGGAGCAGTGGGCCCAAGCTGGGACATACAGCTATCCAGACCCCATAGTTTAGAATTCCCTCCCTAAACCCCTCTGCCTCTCCACCTCCCTCCTCATTTAAGACCCTCATAGGAACATAGGAACAGGAGTAGGCCATTTAGCCCCTCTGTAGAACAAATGAAGGACAGAGACACCAGTTGCTAGTTCATGTGCTTGCTTTACTAGGTCAGAGTGAATTGAGCATGCTCATACTAAACCATGTGACAAACCATGTGATAATACATTACACAGCTTTCCCCTTAAAGTTTTTTTACATATTCCCCTCTCAAATACAACAAAATTATGGTCCCACCTTTCCCAGCATTACATGTACCACATAACAAAGACTCCTGGCTTTTTTCCTTTTAAATCAACTACAAATGCTACAAATGAATTACAAATCCAGTTTAATAACAGATTTGCGGAGCCTTCTTGATCTCCTTACGAAAGGTTTTGATGTTGAACCAATTTTTGGGCTGTTTTGTTCTGGTTCCGAATTCAAAGATGATCCTGTTTCCATCTCAAGTTTGTTTGAACCTGTATGTTTCACTTCAATCCAGTTTGCTGACAAGTGATTCAAGATCACTGTCCAATCCAGGCCAGTTAACAAAGCTTCTTGCAATTGGTTTCATACTGACGATCCCTGGATGTTCAGTATGAAGTTTGGCCAAAATTCTATCTCTCAAAGAAGTAAGTACCACCACTCTGTTTCCCCACTTGATACAACCTTGCACACAAGACAATTCAGTACGATGGTTATGGAATGGTTTCAAATCTGTGTCCATACACTGATCAGTCCATCCATTCAAGGTGCTTTCATACACTCCTTTCAGTACTGAGTCCTTTTGAGCCTCATTTGCAATCTCAGTTGCATTCATGGGAAAGTCTTTGTCAACTGCACCCAGCGTAAAAATCTCACCTTCACTCCCAACACGAGTCTTCATGTGGCAACCTGGACAAGGCATCTGTGATTGCATTTTGCTTTGAAGTGCGATATTAAATTGTGTAGTCATATTGTGACAACAACACAGCCCAACGCCGCAGTCTTGATGTGGCCATTGCAGGGATGGCAGATTTGGGCCTCATTATTGCTAGGAGCGGTTTGTGATCGGTTATCAGGGTAAACTTGCTGCCGATCAGGAACGGTTGAAATGTCTTGATTCCAAACACTATGCCGAGTGCTTCCTTTCCAATTTGCGCATAGTTTCTTTCACTCTTTGTGAGGGTTTGCGATGCAAATGCGATTGGTTTCTCTTGGCCGCATCTATTATGTGGCTTATGACAGCTTCCACACCATTGCTGGAAGCATCACACGCAAATTTAAGCTCACGCTCTGTGTCGTAGTGCACAAGTAGAGCATCTCTAGAGAGACTTCTCTTACAAGCATCGTAAGCTTCCTGTTGCACTTTCGTCCACTTCCACTGGACATCCTTCTTTAGGAGCTTGTGCAATGGAGCTAACATGGTCGCTAACTCAGATAAGAAACGTGCGTAGTACTGGACCATTCCAAGGAAAGATCTTAACTCAGACACATTCTGTGGCTTTGGAGTATTGACTACAACATCAACCTTTTCCTTCACTGGTTGCAAGCCATTTGCATCAACTTTCAGACAAGGTGCACAACCTCAGGCTGCACAAAAGCACATTTGCTCCTATTCAATTTGACATTGTGGGAATTCAACCTTTGAAGCACTAAATCTAACACTTCAAGATTTTCTTCCTCGCTGCTTGTTGCGATCAGCACATTGTCTTGATTGCATAAGCAATTTGGAACTCCTTGCAAAATCTTATCCATCGTAGCCTGGAAGATTTTGGGGGAGGACTTTACACCATACAGCAGCTTGGTGCACGAGTACAATCCCTTGTGTGTGTTGATAGTGAGATACTGTTGACTCTCTTTGTCAACATTCAGCTGAGCGTAAGCATGCGACAGGTCAAGCTTAGAGAAAACATTTGACCCAGAGAGTGCTGTATACAAATCTTGCAATGTAGGTAACGGGTATTGCTCATCATCGACGGCTTGGTTGATAGTAACTTTGTATTCACCACACAAGCGTACAGTTTTGTCTGCTTTGGGCACTACCACAATTAGGGTAGCTCATTCACTTTTGTCAGTTTTACTAGCACTCCGTTCTCTCTCAGTTTCTCTAGCTCTTCCTCCACCTGCCTTTTCAACACATAGGGGTTCGGCCTTGCCTTACAATAGACAGGTTTTGCATTGGACTTGATGCAGATATGCGCATCATACCCAGTGATGCCCTCATAACTGTCTGAGAACATGCTTTGGTACTTCTTCAGCATTATGTTGAGTCACTTCTTTGAAGCATCTACACTGAAGATGTTTTTCCAGTCTAGTTTTAACTTTCTCATCCAATCTTTGCCCTTGAGGGTTGGCTTGTTGTTGTAACTCGCTAGCATAATAGGCAGCTTTACTGACTGGCCATTGTGCTGAACTGTACATTCCATTTGTCCACATGTCTCTAGGATTTCTCCGGAGCAGGTTTTTAACTCTATGGTACTCTTTGTAAGTGGTATTTGATTAAATTAACTCTCAAATGTGTCCTTACTCATGATAGAGCAGTCTGCTGCCGTGTCGATACACATACAGGAAACTCTTTGGTATCCGGCACCTACGGAAAATTTGGGATAACAGAGAGGTATACCTACCAAGGTACGAGAGCCCTGTTACACAGCCACAGGTGCAGGAGTCCCTGTTACACAGACACAAGTGCAGGAGTCCCGGCTACATGGCCACAAGTGCTGGAGCCCCAGTTTCACGGCCACAGATCCAGGAGCCCCGGTTACATGGCCACAGATCCAGGAGCCCCGGTTACACGGCCACAGGTGCAGGAGTCCCTGTTACACGGCCACAACTGCAGGAGTCCCAGTTACATGGCCACAGATCCAGGAGCCCCGGTTACACGGCCACAGATCCAGGAGCCCCGGTTACACGGCCACAGATCCAGGAAACCTGGTTACACACCCACAGGTACAGGAGCACCGGTTACACACCCACAGGTACAGGAGCACCGGTTACACACCCACAGGTACAGGAGCACCGGTTACACGGCCACAGATCCAGGAGTCCCGGTAACATGGCCACAGCTGCAGGAACCCTGGTTACACGGCCACAGATACAGGAGCCCCGGTTACATGCCCACAGGTACAGGAGCATCGGTTACACGGCCACAGTTCCAGGAGTCCCGGTTACAAGGCCACAGGTGCAGGAACCCCGGTTACATGGCCACAAGTGCTGGAGCCCCGGTTACACGGCCACAGGTCCAGGAGCCCCAGTTACACGGCAACAGATCCAGGAGTCCCGGTTACACGGCCACAAGTGCAGGAGCCCCGGTTACACAGCCACAGGTCGCGGAGTCCCGGTTACACGGCCACAAATGCTGGAACCCCGGTTACACGGCCACAATTGCTGGAGCCTCGGTTACACGGCCACAAGTGCAGGAGCCCCGGTTACACAGCCAAAAGTGCTGGAGTCCCGGTTACATGGCCACTTGTGCAAGAAAACCGGTTACAGGGCCACGGGTACAGGAGCCCTGGATACACGTCCACAGGTACAGGAGCCCCGGTTACACGGCCACAAGTCCAGGAGCCCCGGTTATGCGGCCACTTGTGCAGGAGTCTCCGTTACACACCCACAGGTACAGGAGCACCGGTTACACACCCACAGGTACAGGAGCACCGGTTACACGGCCACAGATCCAGGAGTCCCGGTTACATGGCCACAGCTGCAGGAACCCTGGTTACACGGCCACAGATACAGGAGCCCCGGTTACATGCCCACAGGTACAGGAGCACCGGTTACACGGCCACAGATCCAGGAGTCCCGGTTACAAGGCCACAGGTGCAGGAACCCCGGTTACATGGCCACAAGTGCTGGAGCCCCGGTTACACGGCCACAGGTCCAGGAGCCCCAGTTACACGGCCACAGATCCAGGAGTCCCGGTTACACGGCCACAAGTGCAGGAGCCCCGGTTACACAGCCACAGGTTGCGGAGTCCCGGTTACACGGCCACAAATGCTGGAACCCCGGTTACACGGCCACAATTGCTGGAGCCTCGGTTACACGGCCACAAGTGCAGGAGTCCCGGTTACATGGCCACTTGTGCAAGAAAACCGGTTACAGGGCCACGGGTACAGGAGCCCCGGATACACGTCCACAGGTACAGGAGCCCCGGTTACACGGCCACAAGTCCAGGAGCCCCGGTTACGCGGCCACTTGTGCAGGAGTCTCCGTTACACAGCCACAGGTACAGGATCCCCGGTTACACGGCCACAGGTCCAGGAGCCCCGGTTACATGGCCACAAGTGCGGGAGTCCTGGTTATACGGCCACAGATCCAGGAGCCCCGGTTACACAGCCACAGGTACAGGGGACCCGGTTACACGGCGACAGGTGCTGGAGCCTCGGTTACATGGCCACAAGTGCTGGAGCCCCGGTTACATGGCCACAGGTACAGGAGCCCCGGTTACACGGCCACAGGTACAGGAGTCCCAGTTACACGGCCACAATTGCTGGAGTCCCGGTTACACAGCCACAAGTGCTGAGGTCCCGGTTACACAGCCACAGGTCCAGGAGCCCCGATTACACGGCCACAAGTGCTGAGGTCCCGGTTACATGAACACAGGGGCAGGAGCCCCAGTTACACGGCCAGAAGTCCTGGAGTCCCTGTTGCATGGCCACAGGTGCTGGAGCCCCGGTTACACGGCCACAGGTGCAGGAGACCCGGTTACACGGCCACAGGTGCTGGAGCCCCGGTTACATGGCCACAAGTGCTGGAGCCCCGGTTACACGGCCACAGGTGCTGGAGCCCCGGTTACACGGCCACAGGTTCACGAGTCCCGGTTACACGGCCACAGGTGCAGGAGCCCCGGTTACACGGCCACAAATGCTGCAACCCCGGTTACACGGCCACAGCTACAGGCGCCCCAGTTACACGGCCACAAGTGCTGGAGCCCCGGTTACACGGCCACTTGCGCAGGACCCCCGGTTACACGGCCAGAGGTACAGGAGCCCCGGTTACACGGCCACAGGTACAGGAGCCCCGGTTGCACGACCACAGATGCTGGAGCCTCAGTTACATGGCCACAAGTGCTGGAGTCCCGGTTACCTGGCCACAGGTAAAGTAGCCCCGGTTACACAGCCACAGGTGCAGGATCCCCGGTTAAACGGCCACAAGTGCTGGAGTCTAGGTTACATCGCCACAGATCCAGGAGCCCCGGTTCCATGGCAACGGGTGCAGGAGCCCCGGTTAAACGGCCACAGGTCCAGGAGCCCCAGTTACACGGCCACTTGTGCCGGAGCCCCGGTTACACGGCCGCAGGTACAGGAGTCCCGGTTACACGGCCACAAGTGCTTGAGTCCCGGTTACACAGCCACAGGTGCTGGAGTCTCGGTTACATGGCCACAGGTACAGGAGCCCCGGTTACACGGCCACAGGTGCAGGAACCCCGGTTACACGGCCAAAGATCCAGGAGTCCCGGTTACACAGCCACTTGTGCAGGAGTCCCGGTTACATGGCCACAAGTGCTGGAGCCCCGGTTACACGGCCACAGATCCAGGAGTCCCGGTTACACGGCCACAAGTGCAGGAGCCCCGGTTACACAGCCACAGGTCGCGGAGTCCCGGTTACACGGCCACAAATGCTGGAACCCCGGTTACACGGCCACAATTGCTGGAGCCTCGGTTACACGGCCACAAGTGCAGGAGCCCCGGTTACATGGCCACTTGTGCAAGAAAACCGGTTACAGGGCCACGGGTACAGGAGCCCCGGATACACGTCCACAGGTACAGGAGCCCCGGTTACACGGCCACAAGTCCAGGAGCCCCGGTTACGCGGCCACTTGTGCAGGAGTCTCCGTTACACAGCCACAGGTACAGGATCCCCGGTTACACGGCCACAGGTCCAGGAGCCCCGGTTACATGGCCACAAGTGCGGGAGTCCTGGTTATACGGCCACAGATCCAGGAGCCCCGGTTACACAGCCACAGGTACAGGGGACCTGGTTACATGGCGACAGGTGCTGGAGCCTCGGTTACATGGCCACAAGTGCTGGAGCCCCGGTTACATGGCCACAGGTACAGGAGCCCCGGTTACACGGCCACAGGTACAGGAGTCCCAGTTACACGGCCACAATTGCTGGAGTCCCGGTTACACAGCCACAAGTGCTGAGGTCCCGGTTACACAGCCACAGGTCCAGGAGCCCCGATTACACGGCCACAAGTGCTGAGGTCCCGGTTACACGAACACAGGAGCAGGAGCCCCAGTTACACGGCCAGAAGTCCTGGAGTCCCTGTTGCATGGCCACAGGTGCTGGAGCCCCGGTTACACGGCCACAGGTGCAGGAGACCCGGTTACACGGCCACAGGTGCTGGAGCCCCGGTTACATGGCCACAAGTGCTGGAGCCCCGGTTACATGGCCACAGGTCCAGGAGCCCCAGTTACACGGCCACAGATCCAGGAGTCCCGGTTACACGGCCACAAGTGCAGGAGCCCCGGTTACACAGCCACAGGTCGCGGAGTCCCGGTTACAGTGCCACAAATGCTGGAACCCCGGTTACACGGCCACAATTGCTGGAGCCTCGGTTACATGGCCACGAGTGCAGGAGCCCCGGTTACACAGCCAAAAGTGCTGGAGTCCCGGTTACATGGCCACTTGTGCAAGAAAACCGGTTACAGGGCCACGGGTACAGGAGCCCTGGATACACGTCCACAGGTACAGGAGTCCCGGTTACACGGCCACAGGTGCAGGAGCCCCGGTTACACGGCCCAAGTGCTGGAGCCCCGGTTACATGGCCACAAGTGCTGGAGCCCCAGTTACATGGCCACAGGTACAGGAACGCCATTTACACGGCCGCAGCTGCAGGAGCCCCGGTTCCATGGCCACAGGTGCAGGAACCCCGGTTACACGGCCACAGATACAGGAGCCCCGGTTAAACGGCCACAGGCCCAGGTACCCCGGTTATACGACCACTTGTGCTGGAGCCCCGGTTACACAGCCACAGGTGCTGGATTCTCGGTTACACGGCCACAGCTACAGGAGTCCCGGTTACACGTCCACAGGTACAGGAGCCCTGGTTACACAGCTACAGTTACAGGGGTCCCGGTTACACGGCCACAGGTTCTGGAGTCCCGGTTACACGGCCACAGGTACAGGAGCCCCGGTTACACGGCCACAAGCACTGGAGCCCCGGTTACATGGCCACAGGTACATGAGCCCTGGTTACACAGCCACAAGTGCTGGAGTCCAGGTTACAAGGCCACAAGTGCTGGAGTCCCGGTTACACGGCCACAGGTGCAGGAACCCCGGTTACACAGCCAGAGGTGCTGGAGTCCTGTTTACAAGCCCACAAGTGCTGGAGCCCCGGTTACACAGCCACAGGTGCTGGAGTCCTGGTTACATGGCCACAAGTGCCAGAGCCCCGGTTACACGGCCACAAATGCTGGAGCCTCGGTTACACGGCCACAAGTGCTGGAGTCCCGGTTACATGGCCACAAGTGCTGGAGTCCCGGTTACACGGCCACAGGTACAGGAACCCCGGTTACACAGCCACAGGTCCAGGAGCCCCGGTTACACGGCCACAAGTGCTGGAGCCCCAGGTACACAGCCACAGGTCCAGGAGCCCCGGTTACACGGCCACAAGTGCTGGAACTCTGGTTATATGGCCACAGGTACAGTAGCCGCGGTTACATGGCCACTTGTGCAAGAACCACGGTTACACGGCCACAGGTACATGAGCCCTGGTTACACGGCCACAGGTACATGAGCCCCGGTTACATGGCCACAAGTGCTGGAGCCCCGGTTCCACGGCCACAGATGCAGGATCCCCAGTTCCACGGCCACAAGTGCTGTAGCCCCGATTACACAGCCACAGGTATAGGAACCCCGGTTACACGGCCACAGCTGCAGGAACCCCGGTTCCACGGCCACAGGTGCAGGTGCCCCGGTTACACGGCCACAGATCCAGGAGCCCCGGTTACACGGCCACAAGTGCTGGAGCCCCGGTTACATGGCCACAAGTGCTGGAGCCCCGATTACATGGCCACAGGTACAGGAACCCCGGTTACACAGCCACAGCTGCAGAAACCCTGCTGACATGGCCACAGGTCCAGGAGTCCTGGTTACACGGCCACAGGTGCAGGAACACCGGTTACACGGCCACAAGTGCTGGAGCCCCGGTTACACGGCCACAGGTCCAGGAGCCCCAGTTACACGGCCACAGATCCAGGAGTCCCGGTTACACGGCCACAAGTGCAGGAGCCCCGGTTACACAGCCACAGGTCGCGGAGTCCCGGTTACACGGCCACAAATGCTGGAACCCCGGTTACACGGCCACAATTGCTGGAGCCTCGGTTACACAGCCACAAGTGCAGGAGCCCCGGTTACACAGCCAAAAGTGCTGGAGTCCCGGTTACACGGCCACTTGTGCAAGAACCCCGGTTACAGGGCCACGGGTACAGGAGCCCCGGTTACACGTCCACAGGCACAGGAGCCCCGGTTACGCGGCCACTTGTGCAGGAGTCTCCGTTACACAGCCACAGGTACAGGAGCCCCGGTTACACGGCCACAGGTCCAGGAGCCCCGGTTACGCAGCCACAAGTGCAGGATCCCCGGTTACACGGCCACAGGTCCAGGAGCCCCGGTTACATGGCCACAAGTGCAGGAGTCCTGGTTACACGGCCAAAGATCCAGGTGCCCCGGTTACACGGCCACAGGTACAGGGGACCCGGTTACACGGCCACAGGTGCTGGAGCCTCGGTTACATGGCCACAAGTGCTGGAGCCCCGGTTACACGGCCACAGGTACAGGAGTCCCAGTTACACGGCCACAAGTGCTGGAGCCCCGGTAACACGGCCACTTGCGCAGGACTACCGGTTACACGGCCACAAGTGCTGGAGCCCCGGTTACACGGCCACTTGCGCAGGAGCCCCGGTTACACGGCCACAGGTACAGGAGCCCCGGTTACACGGCCACAGGTACAGGAGCCCCGGTTACACGACCACAGGTGCAGGATCCCCGGTTACACGGCCACAAGTGCTGGAGTCTAGGTTACACGGCCACAGATCCAGGAGCCCCGGTTACACGGCCACAGGTAAAGGGGACCCAGTTATACAGCCATAAGTGCTGGAGTCCCGGTTACACGGCCACAGGTGCCGGAGCCCCGGTTACATGGCCACAAGTGCTGGAGCCCCAGTTACATGGCCACAGGTACAGGAACGCCATTTACACGGCCACAGCTGCAGGAGCCCCGGTTCCATGGTCACAGGTGCAGGAACCCCGGTTACACGGCCACAGGTACAGCAGCCCTGGTTACACGGCCACAGGTACTGGAGCCGCGGTTACATGGCCACTTATGCAAGAACCCCGGTTACACGGCCACAGGTACAGGAGTACCAGTTACACGGCCACAAGTGCTGGAGCCCTGGTAACACCGCCACTTGCGCAGGACTACCGGTTACACGGCCACAAGTGCTGGAGCCCCGGTTACACGGCCACTTGCGCAGGAGCCCCGGTTACACGGCCACAGGTACAGGAGCCCCGGTTACACGGCCACAGGTACAGGAGCCCCGGTTACCCGACCACAGAAGCTGGCGCCTCGGTTACATGGCCACAAGTGCTGGAGCCCCAGTTACATGGCCACAGGTACAGGAACGCCATTTACACGGCCACAGCTTCAGGAGCCCCGGTTCCATGGCCACAGGTACAGGAGCCCTGGTTACACGGCCACAGGTACTGGAGCCGCGGTTACACGGCCACTTATGCAAGAACCCCGTTTACACGGCCACAGGTACAGGAGCCCCGGTTACATGGCCACAGGTACAGGAGCCCCGGTTACACGGCCACAAGCGCTGGAGCCCCGGTTACGTGGCCACTGGTACATGAGCCCCGGTTACACAGCCACAAGTGCTGGAGTCCCGGTTACAAGGCCACAAGTGCTGGAGCCCCGGATACATGGCCACAGGTGTAGGAACCCCGGTTACACAGCCACAGCTGCAGGAACCCCGGTTCCACGGCCACAGGTCCAGGAGCCCCGGTTACACGGCCACAAGTGCTGGAACCCCGGTTTTACGGCTACAGGTGCAGGATCCCTGGTTCCACTGCCGCAGGTCCAGGAGTACCGGTTGCACGGCCACAAATGCTGAAACCCCGGTTATACGGCCACAGGTACAGTAGCCGTGGTTACATGGCCACTTGTGCAAGAACCACGGTTACACGGCCACAGGTACATGAGCCCTGGTTGCACGGCCACAGGTACATGAGCCCCGGTTACATGGCCACAAGTGCTGGAGCCCCGATTTTACGGCCACAGGTGCAGGATCCCTGGTTCCACGGCCGCAGGTCCAGGAGTACCGGTTACACGGCCACAAGTGCTGTAGCCCCGATTACACAGCCACAGGTATAGGAACCCCGGTTACACGGCCACAGCTGCAGGAACCCCGGTTCCACGGCCACAGGCGCAGGTGCCCCGGTTACACGGCCACAGATCCAGGAGCCCCGGTTACACGGCCACAAGTGCTGGAGCCCCGGTTACATGGCCACAAGTGCTGGAGCCCCGATTACATGGCCACAGGTACAGGAACCCCGGTTACACAGCCACAGCTGCAGAAACCCTGCTGACATGGCCACAGGTCCAGGAGTCCTGGTTACACGGCCACAGGTGCAGGAACACCGGTTACACGGCCACAAGTGCTGGAGCCCCGGTTACACGGCCACAGGTCCAGGAGCCCCAGTTACACGGCCACAGATCCAGGAGTCCCGGTTACACGGCCACAAGTGCAGGAGCCCCGGTTACACAGCCACAGGTCGCGGAGTCCCGGTTACACGGCCACAAATGCTGGAACCCCGGTTACACGGCCACAATTGCTGGAGCCTCGGTTACACAGCCACAAGTGCAGGAGCCCCGGTTACACAGCCAAAAGTGCTGGAGTCCCGGTTACACGGCCACTTGTGCAAGAACCCCGGTTACAGGGCCACGGGTACAGGAGCCCCGGTTACACGTCCACAGGCACAGGAGCCCCGGTTACGCGGCCACTTGTGCAGGAGTCTCCGTTACACAGCCACAGGTACAGGAGCCCCGGTTACACGGCCACAGGTCCAGGAGCCCCGGTTACGCAGCCACAAGTGCAGGATCCCCGGTTACACGGCCACAGGTCCAGGAGCCCCGGTTACATGGCCACAAGTGCAGGAGTCCTGGTTACACGG
This sequence comes from Somniosus microcephalus, assembly GCF_052327205.1. Taxonomy (NCBI): domain Eukaryota; kingdom Metazoa; phylum Chordata; class Chondrichthyes; order Squaliformes; family Somniosidae; genus Somniosus; species Somniosus microcephalus. The sequence goes on from NC_140995.1 coordinate 90,829,470, forward strand.
CCAAAGATCCAGGTGCCCCGGTTACACGGCCACAGGTACAGGGGACCCGGTTACACGGCCACAGATGCTGGAGCCTCGGTTACATGGCCACAAGTGCTGGAGCCCCGGTTACACGGCCACAGGTACAGGAGTCCCAGTTACACGGCCACAAGTGCTGGAGCCCCGGTAACACGGCCACTTGCGCAGGACTACCGGTTACACGGCCACAAGTGCTGGAGCCCCGGTTACACGGCCACTTGCGCAGGAGCCCCGGTTACACGGCCACAGGTACAGGAGCCCCGGTTACACGGCCACAGGTACAGGAGCCCCGGTTACACGACCACAGGTGCAGGATCCCCGGTTACACGGCCACAAGTGCTGGAGTCTAGGTTACACGGCCACAGATCCAGGAGCCCCGGTTACACGGCCACAGGTAAAGGGGACCCAGTTATACAGCCATAAGTGCTGGAGTCCCGGTTACACGGCCACAGGTGCCGGAGCCCCGGTTACACAGCCACAGGTACAGGAGCCCCGGTTACACGGCCACAAGTGCTGGAGCCCCGGTTACATGGCCACAAGTGCTGGAGCCCCAGTTACATGGCCACAGGTACAGGAACGCCATTTACACGGCCACAGCTGCAGGAGCCCCGGTTCCATGGTCACAGGTGCAGGAACCCCGGTTACACGGCCACAGGTACAGGAGCCCCGGTTACATGGCCACTTGTGCAAGAACCACGGTTACACGGCCACAGGTACATGAGCCCTGGTTACACGGCCACAGGTACATGAGCCGCGGTTACATGGTCACAAGTGCTGGAGCCCCGGTTCCACGGCCACAGGTGCAGGAACCCTGGTTCCACGGCCACAGGTCCAGGAGCCCCGGTTACACGGCCACAAGTGCTGGAGTATCCCGGTTACACAGCCACAGGTATAGGAACCCCGGTTCCACGGCCACAGGTGCAGGTGCCCCGGTTACACGGCCACAGATCCAGGAGCCCCGGTTACACAGCCACAAGTGCTGGAGCCCCGGTTACATGGCCACAAGTGCTGGAGCCCCGGTTACATGGCCACAGGTACAGGAACCCCGGTTACACAGCCACAGCTGCAGGAACCCCGGTGACATGGCCACAGGTCCAGGAGTCCTGATTACACGGCCACAGGTGCAGGAACCCCGGTTACACGGCCACAAGTGCTGGAGCCCTGGTTACACGGCCACAGGTCCAGGAGCCCCAGTTACACGGCCACAAGCGCTAGAGCCCCGGTAACATGGCCACTTGCGCAGGACTACCGGTTACACGGCCACAAGTGCTGGAGCCCCGGTTACACGGCCACTTGCGCAGGAGCCCTGGTTACACGGCCACAGGTACAGGAGCCCCGGTTACACGGCCACAGGTCCAGGAGCCCTGGTTACACGACCACAGATGCTGGAGCCTCGGTTACATGGCCACAAGTGCTGGATGCCCGGTTACACGGCCGCAGGTACAGTAGCCCCGGTTACACAGCCACAGGTGCAGGATCCCCGGTTACACGGCCACAAGTGCTGGAGTCTAGGTTACACGGCCACAGATCCAGGAGCCCCGGTTACACGGCCACAGGTAAAGGGGACCCAGTTACACAGCTATAAGTGCTGGAGTCCCGGTTACACGGCCACAGGTGCCGGAGCCCCGGTTACACAGCCACAGGTACAGGAGCCCCGGTTACACGGCCACAAGTGCTGGAGCCCCGGTTACATGGCCACAAGTGCTGGAGCCCCAGTTACATGGCCACAGGTACAGGAACGCCATTTACACGGCCACAGCTGCAGGAGCCCCGGTTCCATGGTCACAGGTGCAGGAACCCCGGTTACACGGCCACAGGTACAGGAGCCCCGGTTACATGGCCACTTGTGCAAGAACCACGGTTACACGGCCACAGGTACATGAGCCCTGGTTACACGGCCACAGGTACATGAGCCGCGGTTACATGGTCACAAGTGCTGGAGCCCCGGTTCCACGGCCACAGGTGCAGGAACCCTGGTTCCACGGCCACAGGTCCAGGAGCCCCGGTTACACGGCCACAAGTGCTGGAGTATCCCGGTTACACAGCCACAGGTATAGGAACCCCGGTTACACGGCCACAGCTGCAGGAACCCCGGTTCCACGGCCACAGGTGCAGGTGCCCCGGTTACACGGCCACAGATCCAGGAGCCCCGGTTACACAGCCACAAGTGCTGGAGCCCCGGTTACATGGCCACAAGTGCTGGAGCCCCGGTTACATGGCCACAGGTACAGGAACCCCGGTTACACAGCCACAGCTGCAGGAACCCCGGTGACATGGCCACAGGTCCAGGAGTCCTGATTACACGGCCACAGGTGCAGGAACCCCGGTTACACGGCCACAAGTGCTGGAGCCCTGGTTACACGGCCACAGGTCCAGGAGCCCCAGTTACACGGCCACAAGCGCTAGAGCCCCGGTAACATGGCCACTTGCGCAGGACTACCGGTTACACGGCCACAAGTGCTGGAGCCCCGGTTACACGGCCACTTGCGCAGGAGCCCTGGTTACACGGCCACAGGTGCAGGAGCCCCGGTTACACAGCCACAGGTGTAGGATCCCCGGTTACACGGCCACAAGTGCTGGAGTCTAGGTTACACGGCCACAGATCCAGGAGCCCCGGTTACACGGCCACAGGTAAAGGGGACCCAGTTACACAGCTATAAGTGCTGGAGTCCCGGTTACACGGCCACAGGTGCAGGAGCCCCGGTTACACGGCCCAAGTGCTGGAGCCCCGGTTACATGGCCACAAGTGCTGGAGCCCCAGTTACATGGCCACAGGTACAGGAACGCCATTTACACGGCCGCAGCTGCAGGAGCCCCGGTTCCATGGCCACAGGTGCAGGAACCCCGGTTACACGGCCACAGATACAGGAGCCCCGGTTAAACGGCCACAGGCCCAGGTACCCCGGTTATACGACCACTTGTGCTGGAGCCCCGGTTACACAGCCACAGGTGCTGGATTCTCGGTTACACGGCCACAGCTACAGGAGCCCCGGTTACACGTCCACAGGTACAGGAGCCCTGGTTACACAGCTACAGTTACAGGGGTCCCGGTTACACGGCCACAGGTTCTGGAGTCCCGGTTACACGGCCACAGGTACAGGAGCCCCGGTTACACGGCCACAAGCACTGGAGCCCCGGTTACATGGCCACAGGTACATGAGCCCTGGTTACACAGCCACAAGTGCTGGAGTCCAGGTTACAAGGCCACAAGTGCTGGAGTCCCGGTTACACGGCCACAGGTGCAGGAACCCCGGTTACACAGCCAGAGGTGCTGGAGTCCTGTTTACAAGCCCACAAGTGCTGGAGCCCCGGTTACACAGCCACAGGTGCTGGAGTCCTGGTTACATGGCCACAAGTGCCAGAGCCCCGGTTACACGGCCACAAATGCTGGAGCCTCGGTTACACGGCCACAAGTGCTGGAGTCCCGGTTACATGGCCACAAGTGCTGGAGTCCCGGTTACACGGCCACAGGTACAGGAACCCCGGTTACACAGCCACAGGTCCAGGAGCCCCGGTTACACGGCCACAAGTGCTGGAACTCCGGTTATACGGCCACAGGTACAGTAGCCGCGGTTACATGGCCACTTGTGCAAGAACCACGGTTACACGGCCACAGGTACATGAGCCCTGGTTACACGGCCACAGGTACATGAGCCCCGGTTACATGGCCACAAGTGCTGGAGCCCCGGTTCCACGGCCACAGATGCAGGATCCCCAGTTCCACGGCCACAGGTCCAGGAGCCCCGGTTACACGGCCACAAGTGCTGGAGCCCCGGTTCCACGGCCACAGATGCAGGATCCCCGGTTCCACGGCCACAGGTCCAGGAGCCCCGGTTACACGGCCACAAGTGCTGGAGCCCCGGTTACACAGCCACAGGTATAGGAACCCCGGTTACACGGCCACAGCTGCAGGAACCCCGGTTCCACGGCCACAGGTGCAGGTGCCCCGGTTACACGGCCACAGCTCCAGGAGCCCCGGTTACACAGCCACAAGTGCTGGAGCCCCGGTTACATGGCCACAAGTGCTGGAGCCCCGGTTTCATGGCCACAGGTACAGGAACCCTGGTTACACAGGCACAGCTGCAGGAACCCCGGTGACATGGCCACAGGTCCAGGACTCCTGGTTACATTGCCACAGGTGCAGGAACCCCGGTTACACGGCCACAAGTGCTGGAGCCCCGGTTACACGGCCACAGGTCCAGGAGCCCCAGTTACACGGCCAGAGATCCAGGAGTCCCGGTTACACGGCCACAAGTGCAGGAGCCCCGGTTACACAGCCACAGGTCGCGGAGTCCCGGTTACACGGCCACAAATGCTGGAACCCCGGTTACACGGCCACAATTGCTGGAGCCTCGGTTACACGGCCACAAGTGCAGGAGCCCCGGTTACACAGCCAAAAGTGCTGGAGTCCCGGTTACACGGCCACTTGTGCAAGAACCCCAGTTACAGGGCCACGGGTACAGGGGCCCCGGTTACACGTCCACAGGTACAGGAGCCCCGGTTACACGGCCACAGGTCCAGGAGCCCCGGTTACCCGGCCACTTGTGCAGGAGTCTCCGTTACACAGCCACAGGTACAGGAGCCCCGGTTACACGGCCACAGGTCCAGGAGACCCGGTTACGCAGCCACAAGTGCAGGATCCCCGGTTACACGGCCACAGGTCCAGGAGCCCCGGTTACATGGCCACAAGTGCGGGAGTCCTGGTTACACAACCATAGATCCAGGAGCCCCGGTTACACGGCCACAGGTATAGGGGACCCGGTTACACGGCCATACGTGCTGGAGCCTCGGTTACATGGCCACAAGTGCTGGAGCCCCGGTTACATGGCCACAGGTACAGGAGCCCCGGTTAAACGGCCGCAGGTACAGGAGTCCCAGTTACACGGCCACAATTGCTGGTGTCCCGGTTACACAGCCACAAGTGCTGAGGGCCCGGTTACACGACCACAGGTCCAGGAGCCCCGGTTACACAGCCACACGTGCTGAGGTCCCGGTTACACGAACACAGGCCCAGGAGCCCCGGTTACACAGCCACAAGTGCTGAGGTCCCGGTTACACGACCACAGGACCAGGAGCCCCTGTTACACGGCCAGAAGTGCTGGAGTCCCTGTTGCATGGCCACAGGTGCAGGAACCCCGGTCCCACGGCCACAGGTCCATTAGCCCCGGTTACACGGCCACAAGTGCTGGAGCCCCGGTTACACAGCCACAGGTATAGGAACCCCGGTTACACGGCCACAGGTGCAGGAGCCCCGGTTACATGGCCACAAGTGCTGGAGCCCCGGTTACATGGCCACAGGTACAGGAACCCCGGTTACACAGCCACAGCTGCAGGAACCCCGGTGACATGGCCACAGGTCCAGGAGTCCTGGTTACACAGGCACAAGTGCTGGAACCCCGGTTACACGGCCACAGGTACAGGAGTCCCGGTTACACAGCCACAAGTGCAGGAGCCCCAGTTACACAGTCACAGGTCCCGGAGTCCCGGTTACACTGACACAAATGCTGAAACCCCGGTTACACGGCCACAGGTACAGGAGCCCCAGTTACACGGCCACAAGTGCTGGAGTCCCAGTTACACGGCCACAGGTACAGGAACCCCGGTGAAACGTCCACAGGTACAGGAGCCACGGTTACACAGCCACAGGTCCAGGAGCCCCGGTTACACAGCCACAAGTGCTGGAGTCTCGGTTACACAGCCGCAAGTGCAGGGGGCCCGGTTACATGGCCACAGGTCCAGGAGCCCCGGTTATACTGCCACAAGTGCAGGGGCCCCGGTTACACGGCCACAGGTACAGGAGTCCCGGTTATATGGCCACAAGTGCTGGAGACCCGGTTACGCACCCACAGGTACAGGAGTCCCGGTTACACGGCCACAAGTGCTGGAGTCCTGGTTACACGGCCACAAGTGCAAGAGTCCCGGTTACACGGCCACTTGTGCAGGAGCCCCGGCTTCACAGCCGCAAGTGCTGGAGTCCCGGTTTCTCAGCCACATGTACAGGGGACCCGGTTACGCGGCCACAAGTGCAAGAGTCCCGGTTACATGGCCACAAGTGCAATAGTCCTGGTTACACGGCCACAAGTGCAGGAGCCCCGGGTACACAGCCAAAAGTGCTAGAGCCCTGGTTACACGGCCACAGGTACAGGGGACCCGGTTATACGGCCACTTGTGCAGGAGTCCCGGTTACATGACCACTTGTGCAGGAGCCCCGGCTACACGGCCACAAGTGCTGGAACCATGGTTACACGGCCACAGGTACATGAGCCCTGGTTGCACGGCCACAGGTACATGAGCCCCGGTTACATGGCCACAAGTGCTGGAGCCCCGATTTTACGGCCACAGGTGCAGGATCCCTGGTTCCACGGCCGCAGGTCCAGGAGTACCGGTTACACGGCCACAAGTGCTGTAGCCCCGATTACACAGCCACAGGTATAGGAACCCCGGTTACACGGCCACAGCTGCAGGAACCCCGGTTCCACGGCCACAGGTGCAGGTGCCCCGGTTACACGGCCACAGATCCAGGAGCCCCGGTTACACGGCCACAAGTGCTGGAGCCCCGGTTACATGGCCACAAGTGCTGGAGCCCCGATTACATGGCCACAGGTACAGGAACCCCGGTTACACAGCCACAGCTGCAGAAACCCTGCTGACATGGCCACAGGTCCAGGAGTCCTGGTTACACGGCCACAGGTGCAGGAACACCGGTTACACGGCCACAAGTGCTGGAGCCCCGGTTACACGGCCACAGGTCCAGGAGCCCCAGTTACACGGCCACAGATCCAGGAGTCCCGGTTACACGGCCACAAGTGCAGGAGCCCCGGTTACACAGCCACAGGTCGCGGAGTCCCGGTTACACGGCCACAAATGCTGGAACCCCGGTTACACGGCCACAATTGCTGGAGCCTCGGTTACACAGCCACAAGTGCAGGAGCCCCGGTTACACAGCCAAAAGTGCTGGAGTCCCGGTTACACGGCCACTTGTGCAAGAACCCCGGTTACAGGGCCACGGGTACAGGAGCCCCGGTTACACGTCCACAGGCACAGGAGCCCCGGTTACACGTCCACAGGCACAGGAGCCCCGGTTACGCGGCCACTTGTGCAGGAGTCTCCGTTACACAGCCACAGGTACAGGAGCCCCGGTTACACGGCCACAGGTCCAGGAGCCCCGGTTACGCAGCCACAAGTGCAGGATCCCCGGTTACACGGCCACAGGTCCAGGAGCCCCGGTTACATGGCCACAAGTGCAGGAGTCCTGGTTACACGGCCAAAGATCCAGGTGCCCCGGTTACACGGCCACAGGTACAGGGGACCCGGTTACACGGCCACAGGTGCTGGAGCCTCGGTTACATGGCCACAAGTGCTGGAGCCCCGGTTACACGGCCACAGGTACAGGAGTCCCAGTTACACGGCCACAAGTGCTGGAGCCCCGGTAACACGGCCACTTGCGCAGGACTACCGGTTACACGGCCACAAGTGCTGGAGCCCCGGTTACACGGCCACTTGCGCAGGAGCCCCGGTTACACGGCCACAGGTACAGGAGCCCCGGTTACACGGCTACAGGTACAGGAGCCCCGGTTACACGACCACAGGTGCAGGATCCCCGGTTACACGGCCACAAGTGCTGGAGTCTAGGTTACACGGCCACAGATCCAGGAGCCCCGGTTACACGGCCACAGGTAAAGGGGACCCAGTTATACAGCCATAAGTGCTGGAGTCCCGGTTACACGGCCACAGGTGCCGGAGCCCCGGTTACACAGCCACAGGTACAGGAGCCCCGGTTACACGGCCACAAGTGCTGGAGCCCCGGTTACATGGCCACAAGTGCTGGAGCCCCAGTTACATGGCCACAGGTACAGGAACGCCATTTACACGGCCACAGCTGCAGGAGCCCCGGTTCCATGGTCACAGGTGCAGGAACCCCGGTTACACGGCCACAGGTACAGGAGCCCCGGTTACATGGCCACTTGTGCAAGAACCACGGTTACACGGCCACAGGTACATGAGCCCTGGTTACACGGCCACAGGTACATGAGCCGCGGTTACATGGTCACAAGTGCTGGAGCCCCGGTTCCACGGCCACAGGTGCAGGAACCCTGGTTCCACGGCCACAGGTCCAGGAGCCCCGGTTACACGGCCACAAGTGCTGGAGTATCCCGGTTACACAGCCACAGGTATAGGAACCCCGGTTACACGGCCACAGCTGCAGGAACCCCGGTTCCACGGCCACAGGTGCAGGTGCCCCGGTTACACGGCCACAGATCCAGGAGCCCCGGTTACACAGCCACAAGTGCTGGAGCCCCGGTTACATGGCCACAAGTGCTGGAGCCCCGGTTACATGGCCACAGGTACAGGAACCCCGGTTACACAGCCACAGCTGCAGGAACCCCGGTGACATGGCCACAGGTCCAGGAGTCCTGATTACACGGCCACAGGTGCAGGAACCCCGGTTACACGGCCACAAGTGCTGGAGCCCTGGTTACACGGCCACAGGTCCAGGAGCCCCAGTTACACGGCCACAAGCGCTAGAGCCCCGGTAACATGGCCACTTGCGCAGGACTACCGGTTACACGGCCACAAGTGCTGGAGCCCCGGTTACACGGCCACTTGCGCAGGAGCCCTGGTTACACGGCCACAGGTACAGGAGCCCCGGTTACACGGCCACAGGTCCAGGAGCCCTGGTTACACGACCACAGATGCTGGAGCCTCGGTTACATGGCCACAAGTGCTGGATGCCCGGTTACACGGCCGCAGGTACAGTAGCCCCGGTTACACAGCCACAGGTGCAGGATCCCCGGTTACACGGCCACAAGTGCTGGAGTCTAGGTTACACGGCCACAGATCCAGGAGCCCCGGTTACACGGCCACAGGTAAAGGGGACCCAGTTACACAGCTTTCAGTGCTGGAGTCCCGGTTACACGGCCACAGGTGCAGGAGCCCCGGTTACACGGCCCAAGTGCTGGAGCCCCGGTTACATGGCCACAAGTGCTGGAGCCCCAGTTACATGGCCACAGGTACAGGAACGCCATTTACACGGCCGCAGCTGCAGGAGCCCCGGTTCCATGGCCACAGGTGCAGGAACCCCGGTTACACGGCCACAGATACAGGAGCCCCGGTTAAACGGCCACAGGCCCAGGTACCCCGGTTATACGACCACTTGTGCTGGAGCCCCGGTTACACAGCCACAGGTGCTGGATTCTCGGTTACACGGCCACAGCTACAGGAGCCCCGGTTACACGTCCACAGGTACAGGAGCCCTGGTTACACAGCTACAGTTACAGGGGTCCCGGTTACACGGCCACAGGTTCTGGAGTCCCGGTTACACGGCCACAGGTACAGGAGCCCCGGTTACACGGCCACAAGCACTGGAGCCCCGGTTACATGGCCACAGGTACATGAGCCCTGGTTACACAGCCACAAGTGCTGGAGTCCAGGTTACAAGGCCACAAGTGCTGGAGTCCCGGTTACACGGCCACAGGTGCAGGAACCCCGGTTACACAGCCAGAGGTGCTGGAGTCCTGTTTACAAGCCCACAAGTGCTGGAGCCCCGGTTACACAGCCACAGGTGCTGGAGTCCTGGTTACATGGCCACAAGTGCCAGAGCCCCGGTTACACGGCCACAAATGCTGGAGCCTCGGTTACACGGCCACAAGTGCTGGAGTCCCGGTTACATGGCCACAAGTGCTGGAGTCCCGGTTACACGGCCACAGGTACAGGAACCCCGGTTACACAGCCACAGGTCCAGGAGCCCCGGTTACACGGCCACAAGTGCTGGAACTCCGGTTATACGGCCACAGGTACAGTAGCCGCGGTTACATGGCCACTTGTGCAAGAACCACGGTTACACGGCCACAGGTACATGAGCCCTGGTTACACGGCCACAGGTACATGAGCCCCGGTTACATGGCCACAAGTGCTGGAGCCCCGGTTCCACGGCCACAGATGCAGGATCCCCAGTTCCACGGCCACAGGTCCAGGAGCCCCGGTTACACGGCCACAAGTGCTGGAGCCCCGGTTCCACGGCCACAGATGCAGGATCCCCGGTTCCACGGCCACAGTTCCAGGAGCCCCGGTTACACGGCCACAAGTGCTGGAGCCCCGGTTACACAGCCACAGGTATAGGAACCCCGGTTACACGGCCACAGCTGCAGGAACCCCGGTTCCACGGCCACAGGTGCAGGTGCCCCGGTTACACGGCCACAGCTCCAGGAGCCCCGGTTACACAGCCACAAGTGCTGGAGCCCCGGTTACATGGCCACAAGTGCTGGAGCCCCGGTTTCATGGCCACAGGTACAGGAACCCTGGTTACACAGGCACAGCTGCAGGAACCCCGGTGACATGGCCACAGGTCCAGGACTCCTGGTTACATTGCCACAGGTGCAGGAACCCCGGTTACACGGCCACAAGTGCTGGAGCCCCGGTTACACGGCCACAGGTCCAGGAGCCCCAGTTACACGGCCAGAGATCCAGGAGTCCCGGTTACACGGCCACAAGTGCAGGAGCCCCGGTTACACAGCCACAGGTCGCGGAGTCCCGGTTACACGGCCACAAATGCTGGAACCCCGGTTACACGGCCACAATTGCTGGAGCCTCGGTTACACGGCCACAAGTGCAGGAGCCCCGGTTACACAGCCAAAAGTGCTGGAGTCCCGGTTACACGGCCACTTGTGCAAGAACCCCAGTTACAGGGCCACGGGTACAGGGGCCCCGGTTACACGTCCACAGGTACAGGAGCCCCGGTTACACGGCCACAGGTCCAGGAGCCCCGGTTACCCGGCCACTTGTGCAGGAGTCTCCGTTACACAGCCACAGGTACAGGAGCCCCGGTTACACGGCCACAGGTCCAGGAGACCCGGTTACGCAGCCACAAGTGCAGGATCCCCGGTTACACGGCCACAGGTCCAGGAGCCCCGGTTACATGGCCACAAGTGCGGGAGTCCTGGTTACACAACCATAGATCCAGGAGCCCCGGTTACACGGCCACAGGTATAGGGGACCCGGTTACACGGCCATACGTGCTGGAGCCTCGGTTACATGGCCACAAGTGCTGGAGCCCCGGTTACATGGCCACAGGTACAGGAGCCCCGGTTAAACGGCCGCAGGTACAGGAGTCCCAGTTACACGGCCACAATTGCTGGTGTCCCGGTTACACAGCCACAAGTGCTGAGGGCCCGGTTACACGACCACAGGTCCAGGAGCCCCGGTTACACAGCCACACGTGCTGAGGTCCCGGTTACACGAACACAGGCCCAGGAGCCCCGGTTACACAGCCACAAGTGCTGAGGTCCCGGTTACACGACCACAGGACCAGGAGCCCCTGTTACACGGCCAGAAGTGCTGGAGTCCCTGTTGCATGGCCACAGGTGCAGGAACCCCGGTCCCACGGCCACAGGTCCATTAGCCCCGGTTACACGGCCACAAGTGCTGGAGCCCCGGTTACACAGCCACAGGTATAGGAACCCCGGTTACACGGCCACAGGTGCAGGAGCCCCGGTTACATGGCCACAAGTGCTGGAGCCCCGGTTACATGGCCACAGGTACAGGAACCCCGGTTACACAGCCACAGCTGCAGGAACCCCGGTGACATGGCCACAGGTCCAGGAGTCCTGGTTACACAGGCACAAGTGCTGGAACCCCGGTTACACGGCCACAGGTACAGGAGTCCCGGTTACACAGCCACAAGTGCAGGAGCCCCAGTTACACAGTCACAGGTCCCGGAGTCCCGGTTACACTGACACAAATGCTGAAACCCCGGTTACACGGCCACAGGTACAGGAGCCCCAGTTACACGGCCACAAGTGCTGGAGTCCCAGTTACACGGCCACAGGTACAGGAACCCCGGTGAAACGTCCACAGGTACAGGAGCCACGGTTACACAGCCACAGGTCCAGGAGCCCCGGTTACACAGCCACAAGTGCTGGAGTCTCGGTTACACAGCCGCAAGTGCAGGGGGCCCGGTTACATGGCCACAGGTCCAGGAGCCCCGGTTATACTGCCACAAGTGCAGGGGCCCCGGTTACACGGCCACAGGTACAGGAGTCCCGGTTATATGGCCACAAGTGCTGGAGACCCGGTTACGCACCCACAGGTACAGGAGTCCCGGTTACACGGCCACAAGTGCTGGAGTCCTGGTTACACGGCCACAAGTGCAAGAGTCCCGGTTACACGGCCACTTGTGCAGGAGCCCCGGCTTCACAGCCGCAAGTGCTGGAGTCCCGGTTTCTCAGCCACATGTACAGGGGACCCGGTTACGCGGCCACAAGTGCAAGAGTCCCGGTTACATGGCCACAAGTGCAATAGTCCTGGTTACACGGCCACAAGTGCAGGAGCCCCGGGTACACAGCCAAAAGTGCTAGAGCCCTGGTTACACGGCCACAGGTACAGGGGACCCGGTTATACGGCCACTTGTGCAGGAGTCCCGGTTACATGACCACTTGTGCAGGAGCCCCGGCTACACGGCCACAAGTGCTGGAACCATGGTTACACGGCCACAGGTACATGAGCCCTGGTTGCACGGCCACAGGTACATGAGCCCCGGTTACATGGCCACAAGTGCTGGAGCCCCGATTTTACGGCCACAGGTGCAGGATCCCTGGTTCCACGGCCGCAGGTCCAGGAGTACCGGTTACACGGCCACAAGTGCTGTAGCCCCGATTACACAGCCACAGGTATAGGAACCCCGGTTACACGGCCACAGCTGCAGGAACCCCGGTTCCACGGCCACAGGTGCAGGTGCCCCGGTTACACGGCCACAGATCCAGGAGCCCCGGTTACACAGCCACAAGTGCTGGAGCCCCGGTTACATGGCCACAAGTGCTGGAGCCCCGATTACATGGCCACAGGTACAGGAACCCCGGTTACACAGCCACAGCTGCAGAAACCCTGCTGACATGGCCACAGGTCCAGGAGTCCTGGTTACACGGCCACAGGTGCAGGAACACCGGTTACACGGCCACAAGTGCTGGAGCCCCGGTTACACGGCCACAGGTCCAGGAGCCCCAGTTACACGGCCACAGATCCAGGAGTCCCGGTTACACGGCCACAAGTGCAGGAGCCCCGGTTACACAGCCACAGGTCGCGGAGTCCCGGTTACACGGCCACAAATGCTGGAACCCCGGTTACACGGCCACAATTGCTGGAGCCTCGGTTACACAGCCACAAGTGCAGGAGCCCCGGTTACACAGCCAAAAGTGCTGGAGTCCCGGTTACACGGCCACTTGTGCAAGAACCCCGGTTACAGGGCCACGGGTACAGGAGCCCCGGTTACACGTCCACAGGCACAGGAGCCCCGGTTACGCGGCCACTTGTGCAGGAGTCTCCGTTACACAGCCACAGGTACAGGAGCCCTGGTTACACGGCCACAGGTCCAGGAGCCCCGGTTACGCAGCCACAAGTGCAGGATCCCCGGTTACACGGCCACAGGTCCAGGAGCCCCGGTTACATGGCCACAAGTGCAGGAGTCCTGGTTACACGGCCAAAGATCCAGGTGCCCCGGTTACACGGCCACAGGTACAGGGGACCCGGTTACACGGCCACAGGTGCTGGAGCCTCGGTTACATGGCCACAAGTGCTGGAGCCCCGGTTACACGGCCACAGGTACAGGAGTCCCAGTTACACGGCCACAAGTGCTGGAGCCCCGGTAACACGGCCACTTGCGCAGGACTACCGGTTACACGGCCACAAGTGCTGGAGCCCCGGTTACACGGCCACTTGCGCAGGAGCCCCGGTTACACGGCCACAGGTACAGGAGCCCCGGTTACACGGCTACAGGTACAGGAGCCCCGGTTACACGACCACAGGTGCAGGATCCCCGGTTACACGGCCACAAGTGCTGGAGTCTAGGTTACACGGCCACAGATCCAGGAGCCCCGGTTACACGGCCACAGGTAAAGGGGACCCAGTTATACAGCCATAAGTGCTGGAGTCCCGGTTACACGGCCACAGGTGCCGGAGCCCCGGTTACACAGCCACAGGTACAGGAGCCCCGGTTACACGGCCACAAGTGCTGGAGCCCCGGTTACATGGCCACAAGTGCTGGAGCCCCAGTTACATGGCCACAGGTACAGGAACGCCATTTACACGGCCACAGCTGCAGGAGCCCCGGTTCCATGGTCACAGGTGCAGGAACCCCGGTTACACGGCCACAGGTACAGGAGCCCCGGTTACATGGCCACTTGTGCAAGAACCACGGTTACACGGCCACAGGTACATGAGCCCTGGTTACACGGCCACAGGTACATGAGCCGCGGTTACATGGTCACAAGTGCTGGAGCCCCGGTTCCACGGCCACAGGTGCAGGAACCCTGGTTCCACGGCCACAGGTCCAGGAGCCCCGGTTACACGGCCACAAGTGCTGGAGTATCCCGGTTACACAGCCACAGGTATAGGAACCCCGGTTACACGGCCACAGCTGCAGGAACCCCGGTTCCACGGCCACAGGTGCAGGTGCCCCGGTTACACGCCCACAGATCCAGGAGCCCCGGTTACACAGCCACAAGTGCTGGAGCCCCGGTTACATGGCCACAAGTGCTGGAGCCCCGGTTACATGGCCACAGGTACAGGAACCCCGGTTACACAGCCACAGCTGCAGGAACCCCGGTGACATGGCCACAGGTCCAGGAGTCCTGATTACACGGCCACAGGTGCAGGAACCCCGGTTACACGGCCACAAGTGCTGGAGCCCTGGTTACACGGCCACAGGTCCAGGAGCCCCAGTTACACGGCCACAAGCGCTAGAGCCCCGGTAACATGGCCACTTGCGCAGGACTACCGGTTACACGGCCACAAGTGCTGGAGCCCCGGTTACACGGCCACTTGCGCAGGAGCCCTGGTTACACGGCCACAGGTACAGGAGCCCCGGTTACACGGCCACAGGTCCAGGAGCCCTGGTTACACGACCACAGATGCTGGAGCCTCGGTTACATGGCCACAAGTGCTGGATGCCCGGTTACACGGCCGCAGGTACAGTAGCCCCGGTTACACAGCCACAGGTGCAGGATCCCCGGTTACACGGCCACAAGTGCTGGAGTCTAGGTTACACGGCCACAGATCCAGGAGCCCCGGTTACACGGCCACAGGTAAAGGGGACCCAGTTACACAGCTATAAGTGCTGGAGTCCCGGTTACACGGCCACAGGTGCAGGAGCCCCGGTTACACGGCCCAAGTGCTGGAGCCCCGGTTACATGGCCACAAGTGCTGGAGCCCCAGTTACATGGCCACAGGTACAGGAACGCCATTTACACGGCCGCAGCTGCAGGAGCCCCGGTTCCATGGCCACAGGTGCAGGAACCCCGGTTACACGGCCACAGATACAGGAGCCCCGGTTAAACGGCCACAGGCCCAGGTACCCCGGTTATACGACCACTTGTGCTGGAGCCCCGGTTACACAGCCACAGGTGCTGGATTCTCGGTTACACGGCCACAGCTACAGGAGCCCCGGTTACACGTCCACAGGTACAGGAGCCCTGGTTACACAGCTACAGTTACAGGGGTCCCGGTTACACGGCCACAGGTTCTGGAGTCCCGGTTACACGGCCACAGGTACAGGAGCCCCGGTTACACGGCCACAAGCACTGGAGCCCCGGTTACATGGCCACAGGTACATGAGCCCTGGTTACACAGCCACAAGTGCTGGAGTCCAGGTTACAAGGCCACAAGTGCTGGAGTCCCGGTTACACGGCCACAGGTGCAGGAACCCCGGTTACACAGCCAGAGGTGCTGGAGTCCTGTTTACAAGCCCACAAGTGCTGGAGCCCCGGTTACACAGCCACAGGTGCTGGAGTCCTGGTTACATGGCCACAAGTGCCAGAGCCCCGGTTACACGGCCACAAATGCTGGAGCCTCGGTTACACGGCCACAAGTGCTGGAGTCCCGGTTACATGGCCACAAGTGCTGGAGTCCCGGTTACACGGCCACAGGTACAGGAACCCCGGTTACACAGCCACAGGTCCAGGAGCCCCGGTTACACGGCCACAAGTGCTGGAACTCCGGTTATACGGCCACAGGTACAGTAGCCGCGGTTACATGGCCACTTGTGCAAGAACCACGGTTACACGGCCACAGGTACATGAGCCCTGGTTACACGGCCACAGGTACATGAGCCCCGGTTACATGGCCACAAGTGCTGGAGCCCCGGTTCCACGGCCACAGATGCAGGATCCCCAGTTCCACGGCCACAGGTCCAGGAGCCCCGGTTACACGGCCACAAGTGCTGGAGCCCCGGTTCCACGGCCACAGATGCAGGATCCCCGGTTCCACGGCCACAGGTCCAGGAGCCCCGGTTACACGGCCACAAGTGCTGGAGCCCCGGTTACACAGCCACAGGTATAGGAACCCCGGTTACACGGCCACAGCTGCAGGAACCCCGGTTCCACGGCCACAGGTGCAGGTGCCCCGGTTACACGGCCACAGCTCCAGGAGCCCCGGTTACACAGCCACAAGTGCTGGAGCCCCGGTTACATGGCCACAAGTGCTGGAGCCCCGGTTTCATGGCCACAGGTACAGGAACCCTGGTTACACAGGCACAGCTGCAGGAACCCCGGTGACATGGCCACAGGTCCAGGACTCCTGGTTACATTGCCACAGGTGCAGGAACCCCGGTTACACGGCCACAAGTGCTGGAGCCCCGGTTACACGGCCACAGGTCCAGGAGCCCCAGTTACACGGCCAGAGATCCAGGAGTCCCGGTTACACGGCCACAAGTGCAGGAGCCCCGGTTACACAGCCACAGGTCGCGGAGTCCCGGTTACACGGCCACAAATGCTGGAACCCCGGTTACACGGCCACAATTGCTGGAGCCTCGGTTACACGGCCACAAGTGCAGGAGCCCCGGTTACACAGCCAAAAGTGCTGGAGTCCCGGTTACACGGCCACTTGTGCAAGAACCCCAGTTACAGGGCCACGGGTACAGGGGCCCCGGTTACACGTCCACAGGTACAGGAGCCCCGGTTACACGGCCACAGGTCCAGGAGCCCCGGTTACCCGGCCACTTGTGCAGGAGTCTCCGTTACACAGCCACAGGTACAGGAGCCCCGGTTACACGGCCACAGGTCCAGGAGACCCGGTTACGCAGCCACAAGTGCAGGATCCCCGGTTACACGGCCACAGGTCCAGGAGCCCCGGTTACATGGCCACAAGTGCGGGAGTCCTGGTTACACAACCATAGATCCAGGAGCCCCGGTTACACGGCCACAGGTATAGGGGACCCGGTTACACGGCCATACGTGCTGGAGCCTCGGTTACATGGCCACAAGTGCTGGAGCCCCGGTTACATGGCCACAGGTACAGGAGCCCCGGTTAAACGGCCGCAGGTACAGGAGTCCCAGTTACACGGCCACAATTGCTGGTGTCCCGGTTACACAGCCACAAGTGCTGAGGGCCCGGTTACACGACCACAGGTCCAGGAGCCCCGGTTACACAGCCACACGTGCTGAGGTCCCGGTTACACGAACACAGGCCCAGGAGCCCCGGTTACACAGCCACAAGTGCTGAGGTCCCGGTTACACGACCACAGGACCAGGAGCCCCTGTTACACGGCCAGAAGTGCTGGAGTCCCTGTTGCATGGCCACAGGTGCAGGAACCCCGGTCCCACGGCCACAGGTCCATTAGCCCCGGTTACACGGCCACAAGTGCTGGAGCCCCGGTTACACAGCCACAGGTATAGGAACCCCGGTTACACGGCCACAGGTGCAGGAGCCCCGGTTACATGGCCACAAGTGCTGGAGCCCCGGTTACATGGCCACAGGTACAGGAACCCCGGTTACACAGCCACAGCTGCAGGAACCCCGGTGACATGGCCACAGGTCCAGGAGTCCTGGTTACACAGGCACAAGTGCTGGAACCCCGGTTACACGGCCACAGGTACAGGAGTCCCGGTTACACAGCCACAAGTGCAGGAGCCCCAGTTACACAGTCACAGGTCCCGGAGTCCCGGTTACACTGACACAAATGCTGAAACCCCGGTTACACGGCCACAGGTACAGGAGCCCCAGTTACACGGCCACAAGTGCTGGAGTCCCAGTTACACGGCCACAGGTACAGGAACCCCGGTGAAACGTCCACAGGTACAGGAGCCACGGTTACACAGCCACAGGTCCAGGAGCCCCGGTTACACAGCCACAAGTGCTGGAGTCTCGGTTACACAGCCGCAAGTGCAGGGGGCCCGGTTACATGGCCACAGGTCCAGGAGCCCCGGTTATACTGCCACAAGTGCAGGGGCCCCGGTTACACGGCCACAGGTACAGGAGTCCCGGTTATATGGCCACAAGTGCTGGAGACCCGGTTACGCACCCACAGGTACAGGAGTCCCGGTTACACGGCCACAAGTGCTGGAGTCCTGGTTACACGGCCACAAGTGCAAGAGTCCCGGTTACACGGCCACTTGTGCAGGAGCCCCGGCTTCACAGCCGCAAGTGCTGGAGTCCCGGTTTCTCAGCCACATGTACAGGGGACCCGGTTACGCGGCCACAAGTGCAAGAGTCCCGGTTACATGGCCACAAGTGCAATAGTCCTGGTTACACGGCCACAAGTGCAGGAGCCCCGGGTACACAGCCAAAAGTGCTAGAGCCCTGGTTACACGGCCACAGGTACAGGGGACCCGGTTATACGGCCACTTGTGCAGGAGTCCCGGTTACATGACCACTTGTGCAGGAGCCCCGGCTACACGGCCACAAGTGCTGGAACCATGGTTACACGGCCACAGGTACATGAGCCCTGGTTGCACGGCCTTAAGTGCTGGAGCCCTGGTTATATGGCCACAAGTGCTGGAGCCCCGGTTACGCGGCCACTTGTGCAGGAGTCCCGGTTACACGGCCTTAAGTGCTGGAGCCCTGGTTATATGGCCACAAGTGCTGGAGCCCCGGTTACGCGGCCACTTGTGCAGGAGCCCCGGTTACACGGCCACTTGTGCGGGAGTCCCGGTTACACGGCCACAAGTGCTGGAGTCCCGGTTACACGGCCACAAGTGCAGGAGTCCCGGTTACATGGCCACAGGTGCTGGAGTCCCAGTTACACGACCACAGATGCAGGAGTCCCGGTTACACGGCCACAAGTGCAGGAATCCCGGTTACATGGCCACAGGTGCCGGAGTCCCGGTTCCACGGCCACAAGGGCAGGAGCCCCGGTTACATGGCCAGAGGTGCAGGAGTCCCGGTTACACGGCCACAGGTGCTGGAGTCCCGGTTATACGGCCACAAGTGCTGGAGTGCTGGTTACACGGCCACAGTTGCAGGAGTCCTAGTTACATGGCCACAAGTGCTGGAGTGCTGGTTACACGGCCACAGGTGCAGGAGACCCGGTTACACGGCCACAAGTGCAGGAGCCCCGGTTACACGGCCACAGGTACAGGAGCCCTGGTTACACGGCCACAGGTACAGGAGCCCCGGTTACAGGTCCACAGAGCCAGGAACTCCGGTTACACGGCCACAGGTACAAGAGTCCCGGTTACATGGACACAGGCCCAGGAGCGCCAGTTACACGGCCACAGGTGCAGGAGCCCCGGTTACATGGCCACAAGTGCAGGGGCCCCGGTTACACGGCCACAAGTGCAGGAGCCCTGGTTACACGGCCACAGGTACAGGAGCCCTGGTTACACGGCCACAGGTACAGGAGCCCCGGTTACACGCCCACAGGTACAGGAGTCCCGGTTAGACGGCCACAGGTGCTGGAGTCCCGGTTACACGGCCTTAAGTGCTGGAGCCCTGGTTATATGGCCACAAGTGCTGGAGCCCCGGTTACGCGGCCACTTGTGCAGGAGCCCCGGTTACACGGCCACTTGTGCAGGAGTCCCGGTTACACAGCCACAAGTGCTGGAGCCCCGGTTACACGGCCACAGGTGCTGGAGCCCCAGTTACATGACCTCAGGTGCTGGAGCCCCGGTTACATGGCCACAATTGCTAGAGCCCCGGTTACACGGCCAGCAGTGCAGGAGCCCCGGTTACAGGGCCACAGGTCCAGGAGTCCTGGTTACACGGCCACAAATGCTGGAACCCCGTTTACACGGCCACTTGTGCAGGAGTCCTGGTTACACGGCCACTTGTGCAGGAGCCCCGATTACACAGCCAAATGTGATGGAGTCCCAGTTACACGGCCACAGGTACAGGAGCCCCGGTTACACGGCCACAGGTACAGGAGCCCTGGTTACACGGCCACAGGTACAGGAGCCCCGGTTACACGTCCACAGATCCAGGAACTCCGGTTACACGGCCACAGGTACAAGAGTCCCGGTTACACGGCCACAGACCCAGGAGCCCCAGTTACACGGCCACAGGTGCAGGAGCCCCGGTTACATGGCCACAAGTGCAGGAGCCCCAGTTACACGGCCACAAGTGCAGGAGCCCCGGTAACACGGCCACAGGTACAGGAGCCCCGGTTACACGCCCACAGGTACAGGAGTCCCGGTTACACGGCCACAGGTGCTGGAGTCCCGGTTACACGGCCTTAAGTGCTGGAGCCCTGGTTATATGGCCACAAGTGCTGGAGCCCCGGTTACGCGGCCACTTGTGCAGGAGCCCCGGTTACACAGCCACTTGTGCAGGAGTCCCGGTTACACGGCCACAAGTGCTGGAGCCCCGGTTACACGGCCACAATTGCTGGAGCCCCGGTTACACGGCCACAAGTGCTGGAGCCCCGGTTACATGGCCACAGGTGCAGGAGTCCCGGTTACATGGCCACAGGTGCAGGCACCCCGGTTACACGGCCACAAGTGCTGGAGTCCTGGTTACACAGCCACAGGTACTGGAGCCCCGGTTACACGGCCACAGGTACTGGAGCCCCGGTTACACAGACACAAGTACAGGAGTCCCTGTTACACGGCCACAAGTGCAGGAGCCCCGATTACACGGCCACAGGTACAGGAGCCCCGGTTACACGGCCACAGGTGCAGGAGCCCCGGTTACACGGCCACAAGTGCAGGAGCCCCAATTACACGGCCACAGGTACAGGAGCCCCGGTTACACGGCCACAGGTGCAGGAGCCCCGGTTACACGGCCACAGGTACAGGAGCCCCGGTTACACGGCCACAAGTACAGGAGCCCCGGTTACACTGCCACAAGTGCAGGAGTCCCGGTTACACGGCCACAGGTGCTGGAGTCCCGGTTACACGGCCACAAGTGCAGGAGCCCCGGTTACATGGCCACAGGTGCTGGAGTCCCAGTTACACGGCCACAGATGCAGGAGTCCCGGTTACACGGCCACAAGTGCAGGAATCCCGGTTACATGGCCACAGGTGCCGGAGTCCCGGTTCCACGGCCACAAGTGCAGGAGCCCCGGTTACATGGCCACAGGTGCAGGAGTCCCGGTTACACAGCCACAAGTGCTGGACCCCCGGTTACACGGCCACAATTGCTGGAGCCCCGGTTACACGGCCACAAGTGCTGGAGCCCCGGTTACATGGCCACAGGTGCAGGAGTCCCGGTTACATGGCCACAGGTGCAGGAGTCCCGGTTACATGGCCACAGGTGCAGGCACCCCGGTTACACGGCCACAAGTGCTGGAGTCCTGGTTACACGGCCACAGGTACAGGAGCCCCGGTTACACGCCCACAGGTACAGGAGTCCCGGTTACACGGCCACAGGTGCTGGAGTCCCGGTTACACAGCCTTAAGTGCTGGAGCCCTGGTTATATGGCCACAAGTGCTGGAGCCCCAGTTAGGCGGCCACTTGTGCAGGAGCCCCGGTTACACAGCCACTTGTGCAGAAGTCCCGGTTACACGGCCACAAGTGCTGGAGCCCCGGTTACACGGCCACAATTGCTGGAGCCCCGGTTACACGGCCACAAGTGCTGGAGCCCCGGTTACATGGCCACAGGTGCAGGAGTCCCGGTTACATGGCCACAGGTGCAGGCACCCCGGTTACACGGCCACAAGTGCTGGAGTCCTGGTTACACTGGAGCCCCGGTTACACGGCCACAGGTACTGGAGCCCCGGTTACACAGACACAAGTACAGGAGTCCCTGTTACACGGCCACAAGTGCAGGAGCCCCGATTACACGGCCACAGGTACAGGAGCCCCGGTTACACGGCCACAGGTGCAGGAACCCCGGTTACCTGGCCACAGGTACAGGAGCCCCGGTTACACGGCCACAAGTGCTGGAGCCCCGGTTACACGGCTACAGGTGCAGGAACCCCGGTTACACGGCCACAGGTAGAGGAGCCCCGGTTACACGACCACAAGTGCTGGAGCCCCGGTTACATGGCCACAGGTACAGGGGACCCGGTTACACAGCCAGAGGTGCAGAAGCCATGGTTACATGGCAAAAGGTACGAGAACCCCGGTTACACAGCCAGAGATATGCATTAAAACTTACTTTTGGGTTCCTGAACCTACTCCTGAACTTTGCCGTTTACTAGAGAATTCCGGATAATTAGGTGCCTTTTAAACGAGAGTTTACTGTATCAATATATTGGTCAGTGATCAAAAGTTTTGTATGGAAGTCTTTCTCATGACTGCTAGCATTGCAGCTAGTGGAATAGATACTGTAGATTCCTAGTACTTCAACATCAGGTGTGTTCAGTTCAATATTGTGAATTCCTTCCTTTCATTGTCGCTACTTTGTATTGCCACTAGAATGGTTCTTGCTTCCTGCTTTCAATCTAGCTCTGCAAGCTTGCTTCCGGCAGTGAAAACACTTTGGGGGAGAAATTCGGTATCGCCCCGTTTGGGGCGTAAGTATTGGCCGGGCGCGAAATTTTGGCACCAATATTGGTAAATTGGCCTCCTTCGCCCCAGGAGGTGCTTGGAGCGCTAAAACAGGCACTGCACGACTGTCTTAAGGCGCTAAGCTGGAGGAGCGAGGCGCTACCTCTGAGGGCGGGCGCAGCGCAGGTGCGGCCAGTTAGCGATTGGACACAGACACGCTGGCGCCGGTCAGCTCTTAAAGGGGAGGGTCGATCTGGAATTGCAGCCACACCCTGCGCTTCGGTGCCCTGAAGCTCGGCATGGAAAGACCTGTTGCCACATCCTTAAGCCAAGGACCATGGAAAGGGCCAGGGAGCGAGCGCAGCGGTACAGCGAGGGGGACTTGGAGGTTCTGGTTGGCGCGGTGGAGCACAGGCGATCTCTCCTGTACCCGGACAGTGGCAGGAGGCCGCTGTCCAGCGACTATCGCAAAGCTTGGAGGGAGGTGGCTCACAGAGTGACCTCCAGCAGCATGGTGCCTAGGACCCCTGTGCAATGCAGGAAGAAGTTCAACGACCTCACTCGGGTCGTCAGGGTGAGTACCCTTTTCAGAATCCTCTTCATCCCTGCATGTCGACCTCACTTTATGGCCAAAGGGTCCTGAAAGCCCCAATGCCCAGCCCTCATCCAGCACCTATGGCCCTTTCAGGAAACTCACACGCACATTCAGCACTTTACACACTGTAAGGGCTATTTCACCATGGGAGGCATTGCAGCCAAGATCAGGGCTGCACAGTGTAAGGGCTATTGTACCATGGGAGGCATTGCAGCCAAGATCAGGGCTGCACACTGTACTCAGAGCCCGTCCTTTCTTTGCAGGGCAAGCTGGCGCATAACAGGAGGCAGCAGCAACGGACCCGGGGAGGCTGGTCTCACCTTCAAGCCCTGACCGATCTGGAGCAGCGAGTCCAGCGGATTATGGCAGGCCGGATGATTGGCCCCATTGCCACTGGAGATGCCGACCTCGTTATGGACAGCAATGGTAAGGTCATCACCTTTTTGACCTCTCTCCTTCCACTTGTTCCTCACACCAGCATCCTTTGCCACCGTTGAGCCAAATCAGTACATTGCAGCACTCATGCCTCCCTTGCTGCCACCCTGTCCTCACGCTAAAGCCACTCTTGTACCTCCCTGTTTTCAGATGCTGATTTGCCAGGTGAGGAGGCGAGCCCTCAAGCTGCCACTGTGAGTGATTCTGAAGGCGACGACGAGGAGGAAGCCGGACCATCAGTGCCACCCTCAGCCGAGGCAGCCCATGGCCATAATGGGGACTCGTCTTCCCTGGAGGGGAGCGGGGGGGAATGGTCTGATGAGGGTGAAGCTCCAGGACCCAGCGGGCTGCAGCAACGCGAGGGGGGTAGGGAATCTCGGCGGCCTTCTCCCCGGAGGGAGAGTCTGGCTTCGAGTCCTGCTACAGTGAGCACAGAAGAGGTGCGGCTCCTCGCTGAAATGAGTGCCCAGGCGGAGCACAGGCAAACTGAGCTCATGGCTGCAGTGGCAAGGGTGCCCGAATCCATTGAGTCACTGGCAAGGAGTGTCCAGGACTTCGGCGCAGCACAGGCAAGGAGTCTCCAGGACTTCAGCGCAGCACAGACGGCTGCCACGCAATTGCTTAGTGCTGCAATGCAGTCAGTGGCTGGTCTCATGCAGACGCAGATTGAGGTCACACGAGCACTGACTGCTGCCACCCTCGCTGGATCGGGCAGGATTCGCCGGGACCCTCATCGCGCTGCAGCAGGCCAGCAATCTGTGCTTCAGCAGATTGCTCCGCATGCTGCAGTGCTGCCCCGTGGGAGTGCCAGTGTGTCGGCCGAACAGGGAGTTGCTGTCCTCTCTCACGATGACAGCATTCCTGCTGCCAGCACTGTCACTTCTCCACTGCAGCTGCCACCACCTGTAGGACAGACTGGTGCCGCCCATGCAGAGTTGGAGCAGTCAGCAGCTGGGCCCTCCAGGCCCAGAGCTGGTCCAGGCTGTCCCTCAAGGGCATCTGCAGTCTCAGTTTCTGACACTCAGCAGCCTCCCCCCAGCCTTGCTGCAGCCACTGGGGTCCCATTGCGGAGGAGATGCAGGGTGGGAAGGGGGGAAGTGCGCAAGGGAAGGAGATCACCCTCGAAGGGCAAAAAGTAGGAGGTGTGGCAAAATGTTGTTAATTGTTTAATTGAAGGCCGAGAATCGTGGTCATATTTTTGTTACTGTTTTGGTCATTGTCTCCAGGTTGTGAGAGCCAGTTATGTGACTGATTGTTTTTTGGGGGGTTTCTCTCTATTACTTTGTCATGCGGGAAGGGCACATAGTTTGTTAAATAAAGAAGTGTCTTTATTCAGAATGTACATGTTTGCTCGTTGAACTATTTGTTGCCTTGACCGGCTTAGGGGTTGCGGCATGGTTCTATTCATGTTCTTTGAATGGCAGTAGCCATTCTCTCAGAGGGGGCCCAGAAGTGACTTGCTATAAGCCGCTGACGGACGGCCCTTGCACTTTGTGCCTCCCTCCCGTCTTGGTGCTGCTGCTCCTCCTCCTCCTTGTCCTCTGCTGGTGCTCCAATGTCTGGTGGCATTGGCTGAGTCCTGAGGATTGCCAGGTTATGCGGCATGCAGCACACAACAACGAAATGGGAGATTCGCTCAGGTGAGTACTGAAGGGTTCCTCCGGAATGGCCCAGACAGCGGAACCGTTGCTTGAGCACGCCGATTGCGTGCTCAACGATGTTCCTGGTAGCTTGATGGCTCTCATTGTATCGTTCTTCAGCTGGGCGAACGGAGCGGGGTCATCAGCCAGGTGCACAGAGGATAGCCCTTGTCCCCAAGAAGCCAGCCTCCTGGGTGAGCCAGGGCCTCGAAAAGGTCTGCCACAGAAGTCTGGCGCAGGATGAAGGCGTCGTGGCTGCTGCCTGGAAAGCGGGCATTGACAGCGACTATCAGCTGTCTGTGGTCACAGACCAACTGGACGTTCAACGAATGGAACCCCTTCCGTTTGCGGTAATCCTCGGCATTCTCTTGCGGCGCCCGCAAAGCCACATGGATGCAGTCAATGGCACCCTGGACCATGGGGAAGCTCGCTGTTCTTGCAAAGCCCATTGTGCGCTCTTGCTGCTTGTCCGGGGTCATGGGGAAGGAGATGTACTGACATCTCCTTTTAAAGAGGGCATTCATGACTTGACGGATGCAGCAATGCACCGCGAACTGGGAGATATTGGCAATGTCCCCAGTAGCAGATTGAAAGGAGCCGGTGGCATAGAAGTTGAGAGCCACTGTTATCTTCACTGCCACCGACAGAGACGTCCTGCTCCTCAGTTGAGGCTGCAGATCTGGCTGAAGCAGGTGGCAGAGCTCAGTGACCACCTCCTTGCTGAATCGCAGCCTCCGAAAACACTGCTCCTCAGACATATTGAGGTATGAGAACTGTTGGCGGAAAACCCTGGGAGCGTAAGGTCTTGTGTGCCGACGCCTGTTGGCCCTCCTCCGTCTGGCCATGATTGGCACTGTCTCTCTGCGTCTCTGTGCCCTCTCAATGTAATGGGGAAGCCCAACGTTCCCATCCATTGCAGCCCCCATAGTATGTGGCCACTCAAAGTTATGCTGGTGAAAAAGCAAAGCAACTACAAAGTTCTGGTCAGAAGCCAAAAGTACCTCAGCGAGTGCTGACTCAATGCAGAAAGCTCTCTCCCTTTGTCTCTCTGCAAATCTCTCTCTCTCTCTCAGAAGGAGTGGTCCAAAAATGGGTACCACAAAGAAGCCAGGAAGAGCCCCCTTTAAATAGCACCCCCCCAGCCCCACAGCGACTGGGAACCATGACAGTCAACCTGTCGTTGGGAGCGACAGGTGGAAAGGAGGGGGACGCCACTGAATTTCCGGTCCGGGGCGCCCCAAGGGCGTTGCACTCTGAAATGACGTCAGGATCTGCGTGCGTAGCTGAGCGGGCGTTGCGGTTTAGCGCCGCCGCTAAATGTCCACTCAATTTCACGAGAGGCACAGGTCTCGCCGCGCCCGGGCGCTAGCTGGCCCGCGCCCCACTTATCGCCCTCTTAAGGCGCTAACGGGTGGCGCAACCAACTGAATTTCTCCCCCTTTGTATTTCTGTATTGGCAGGACTGTGGTAAGTGATTTCTATTGCAGCGATAACAATTCACTGAACTGCTCTCACCAACATGCTCTTGACTTGGTCTCACAGCTTTAGGTTTGGTGGTAGCTTTGTAACTGTAGACCTCAGCTGCACTAGTCACCAAAGGTATTAAGGGATATGGGGCAAAGTCCCATAGCATTGCCATCTCCATAGATAGGGCAATTTTGCATGCTATGTCAAGCGTTAGGTTTGGAGTGTTCAGCAACTTGGACTGTGTGCACTCATCCACCAGTCCACACACAAACTTATCTCGCAACGCACAATCCAAAAATATGCCGAAGTTACAATGCAAAGACAGGTTTTTAAGAGCTACAATGTACTCGCTGATGGTTTCACTTTGTTTTTGGTTTCTGGTACCAAACTTATAGCTCTCTGCTATTTCTAATGGCTTTGGGTCGAAATGGTCCTCGAGTTTCTCGACAATATCTTCAAACAACACATCCTTCGCTTTCCCTGGCGCGAGTACGTTTGTCAAGGTTCCGATCTGGCCCAATCTCTGTTAGAAAAATTGCTCTTTTACATTTATGAATTAGTTTATTTTCAGCTTGAACATTCTCATCTGCACCTTCAGTCTCAATAATGTTATTGGCTTTAAAAAACATCTCCATCCGCTCAGTGTAAGAACTGAATGGTTCGCAAGCTCAGTCATTCATGCTGAGGCTTCCGATGGATCCTGTAGGCACGGCCATGATTGTCCCGATCCCAGTGAACAGTGGCTCAGCACGCTACCTGTGTATATGTGAGAATCAACGCCGCTGTTGCTGTGTACACATACACACAAAGGCAAAAAACAGACGATTCTGCATGAGCATTAACAGTAAAACATCGCAAAAAATCAGATTAGGCTTCACAAATTCAGCTTAAACTTTTTCAATCGAAGGTTGAACACTGTGTCCTTCCATGATCACTAAAAATAGCTTTGGGATCCCTTTCTTGATGTAAAAAATTTAATGGGGCAGTAATTCGGGTCGGTGGCTTGCCGCGCGTGCAAGCCCCCAATCTGCACTTACCCGACGCGCCTGCCGTTCACCTCCAGGGACGCCTGGAATTCCATTTTGAAACAGAAGAATCCCGGGCAGCGTTTGACGTCACGCCGCCCAGGAGTGCAGCCAGCGCGAAGCCTGGAGCGCGCTGTGCAAGTGAGACACGCCCCTTAAGGTCTCATTGTAGTAGGACACGACCCCAATCTCTCCAAGCAGCTGCAGAGGACTTTGTAGTTACACAGCTGCAGGGAAAGTAAGTTATCTGCTATTTTATGAATGTTTTGTGAACTTTTATAAAATTTTAAAAACGTTTACATTATTTTGAAGAATCTGAAGTAGTTTTAAACAGAATTAAAGCAATTTAAAGACTTTTAAAAGCCCTAAAAGATTTTTTTTTATTCCATTTATTTATTTAGCAATGTCGTCGTCATACGTGTCTTCACACTGTTCCCTTTGGGGAACTGTATGAAGTGGTGGAAGGATTTATGGCCGTGATTAACGCTCATTCCGTGACCGTAACCATCTTTGTACCAGCCATTAGGGTGGTTAGTCCTATGGCGGGAGTATTTTACGGGCTCCCACAAGCTATACAAGGAGGGGGGGCCACCCACACCCACGGATGCAAATATCCCACTGGATGTCAACCCAGAATTTTGAGCCGGAGCTCCGACTCCACTTGCCGGGACTGTGTGGAGCGGGGTTCGAAACCCTACCCCGTCTGGCCCAGCGGCGGGGATCCTACCGCTACACCAAAGGCCCAATCTGATTAGCAACGTGAAATGGCTGGAATGAGCACAATTCACGGCATTAACAGAACTCACAATTGAACTGATGATGACCTCAGCAATCTCCTCAATGAGGTGGAGGCGCAGCGCCTGCTCATCATTGGTAATGAGAAGTCAAAGGCGCCGCAAAAAGGACAGATGATAGCTTGGTCTTTCAAGTGGCAGCATAGGGCTCCAGTCACGGGGAGGGAAAAGGCGCAGGAAACGTATGGGTGTCACCTTTTGCGTGGAGTGGGCCTTTTGCGTAGCAGTAAGCATCCCCGCCGCTGGGCCAGAATGAGTAGGGTTTCGAACCCCGCTCCAGACAGTCCCGGCAAGTGGAGTCGGAGCTCCAACTATAAATTCTGGGTGGACATCCAGTGGGATACTTGCGTCCGCGGGTGTGGGTGGCCCCCCCCCCTCAGATGGGTTGTGGGAGCCTGTAAAACCCTCACGCCATAGGACTAACCACCCTAATGGCTGGTATGAAGATGGTTATGGTCACGGAAGGAGTGTTAACGTGGCCAGAAATCCTTCCACCACTTCATACAGTTCCCGAAAGGGAACAGTGTGAGGATACGTACGACGATGACCTCTTGCGCAATGCACCTCCTTGGACCCTCAGTCGCAGATGCGAGGGGGCAAATCGTGCAATTGTTAAATTTTTCATTTTATTGACATGTAAAATGTTGGCCCAGTAATTCCCTTCCAAACGCGCGAGTACGGTCGGGGTACTTACGCGTCTGGCCGGAGGAAATGCCGGTTTTCAGCATGCACAGCGCATGCGGGGAAAACCAGCATTTCCTGTCCTCTGAACGAAGGGGTTCAGAGGCAGAACGCGTGCGACTGTACAGGCAGCGCGTGCGCAGTAAAATTCGCCGCTTTCATTCATGCTTTCAGTGAGGTCAAGTCCTTACAACTTACACATGAAAAAAGCATGAGTACAGTTGCTCCAGAGGCTGCGGAGGAAGATATTTCTTATCGTGGAGCTTCTGAAAGGCAATATTTTTGTTTGGGAAAGGGAGGAAAGTTATTTTAAGAAATGCTGAGGTAAGTTTTAAAGTTTATTTTTGTTTTTTAAAACGGGTTTTCCGTACTGTAGGTAGAAGGATCAATTGTGGCTATGTGAATTGAATTTGCTGTGTTTATTAAATGTAAAAATGACTCCAACATTTTTAAGAAAGAAACTTTTCATCAGTAATATATTCTTTTAAGTAATTATGTATGTATGTCTGTATATATTCCTTTGCGTGTATGTATATATTCCTTTACTTATGTGTATAAATGTATGTATTTAATTATGACTTTCAGAGAAAGTAACTTATTGGAAAATCATAATTAAAATTATACATTCATACACATAAGTAAAGGAATATAAAACATACATACATATACGTAAAGGAATATATGCGGACATACATACATAATTACTTATTACTGATGAAAAGTTTCTTTCTTAAAAGTGTTGGAAATGTTACATTACTCATTTTAGAACACTCATTTTCACATTCAATTCACACAGCCACAATTGCTCCTTCTACCTACCGTACTGAAAACCCGTTTAAAAAAAAAAATTTAAACTTTAAAACTTACCTCAGCATTTCTTAAAATAACTTTCCTCCCTTTCCCAAACAAAAATATTGCCTTTCAGAAGCTCCACGATAAAATATATCTTCCTCCGCAGCCTTGGAGCAACTTTACACATGCTTTTTTCAAGTGTAACTTGTAAGGACTTACCCTCACTGAATCCATGAATGAAATCGACGAAGTTCACTGCGCAAGCGCTGCCTGTGCAGTCGCACGCGCTGTGCCTCTGAAGCCCTTCGTTCAGAGGACTGGAAATGCCGGTTTTCTCTGCATGCGCTGTGCATGCTGAACGCCGGCATTTCCTCCGGCCAGGCGCGTGAGTACCCCGACCGTACTCACGCGTTCAGAGAGGAATTACTGGGCCAATATATGTGGGTAGAACAAATGAAGGACAGAGACACCAGTTGCTAGTTCATGTGCTTGCTTTACTAGGCCAGAGTGAACTGAGCATGCTCATACTAAACCATGTGACAAACCATGAGATAATACTTTACACCCTGAGCCTGTTCCACCATTCAATGGGATCATGGCTGATCTGTGACCTAACTCCATATACCCGACTTTGCCCCATACCCCTTAATACCTTTGGTTAACAAAAAGCTATCAATCTCAATTGACCTAGAATTAATTGCCATTTGCGGAAGAGAGTTCCAAACTCTACCACCCTTTCCGTGTAGCAGTGTTTCCTAGCTTCACTCCTGAAAAGCCTGGCTCTAATGTTTAGACTATGACCCCCAGCCCTAGACTCCCCAACCAGTGGAACTAGTTTCTCTTTATCAACCCTATCAGTTCCCTTTAATATCTTAATACCCTCCTTAAAACCCATTTCCAAATCCTCCTAAAAAGTCCTTCCTTGTCGAAGTGTCTATTTTTGTCTGATTACACTTCTGTTAAGCACCTTGGGATTTTTTTCTACGTTAAAGATGCTATAACAATACATGTTACGGTTGGGTTTGCAGCGGTGAACTAGGCAAGGCCATGAAGGGATTTATAAATGAGGAGGAAGATTTTGAATTCAATGTGCTAGCATAGGGAAAGTCAGTGGAAATTGGCAGGAACTGGTGTGATAGGTGAGTGGACTTAATCCAGGAAAGAATATGGGGAGTGGAGTTCTAGCTAAATTGGAGATCAGGAGGTCAGATAGGATTTTTTTTGAGCCTGGACAAAGGCATGGATGAGGGTTTCAGCAGCAATGGGAGTGAATTAGGTAAAGGGCAGGTGGGAATAGACTGTCTTGGTGATGGATTGACTGTGGGATCCGAAGCTTAGTTCAAGGTCTAGCTGGACTTTCAAGTTGCACACTGTAACACCCCTACTACAGCTCAACTAAGTTCAGCCAACTCAGCACAGACTGTATGGTTCAGTTATTCACGGCCTCAAGCAGCTGAGACATTGGGTGAACCACCCTGAAGTCTATTCTTTAGAATCTAAGGCCCTGAAATTCCTGAAGGGCCACTTCACCATGCAAGCGTGGCAGAGGGAACCTCCACCAACCCGTGCCAGTAGCTCTAGATCCTATCCCAAATCCTGGGGAAGGTGTCATTACCATATTTGAGACAGGTTGCCAGAGCCTCTGAAGGTGCATCAGCAGCACCCATCCCAATGGAGGCCTGGAAAGTTAGAACAGTGACATGCCGCTCCAACCCATCACAGAAGGCCTGAGAAGGGCTACACAGACAGAAAGCAACCCAAGTCTACAGCTCCAAAGGAGCTCTTGGGCCATCACTAGATGGTTATCAATCCCTCCAGGTTCAATAGATGCTCTCTCCTGCAAGTTTGCTAGGACCATAATGGAACCTATCTCTGCTCTCAGCTGGCTTAGGTTTGGTAGGGCTTATCAAGAAGTGGACTGGGCAGAATTTCCCTGAGAAGACAGAAACTCCCCCAACTATGCCCCCTTAACATAGGGGTAGCCGGTGGAATATCTGCCCCCTGAGCTCATACTGGGATTTAAAGGCCCCGTACAAATGGAGCAGAATCCTGGCAGAACCGAGTTCCACCCCAGTTCCGGCCCTCCCTTCCTCTGGGCAGATATCAGGCTTTCTGCGCTCTCCAGCCCTAGGAATTTCAGGGCTTAAGTTTCTCCAGGCTGTGCTGCATCATTTTGAGGGACAGAGTGAAAACTGAATAGGTGCCACCACACTGTACTGGTGAATTTGTCACCATTGACAGCCATTTTAGAGATACCAATGACTGAATCATCCCAGTCTCAAATGAAGAGCACATTGTGGATGCAAAGAGTTAACAGAAAAAGGGAGAAAAAATTGAAACAGAAAAGAATAATTTAAATAAATTATAAGGACAACAGCCCTGAGGTATTTGAAATGCTTTGAAATTTCCTTGATGTCTGATTTGCATTTCAGTGTGTAAGTCAGTCAGGCACTTTCTATACTGTCCAATTTCATGCGCATTGAGTTTAATGGGAACCACTGTGTGGGTGTTTATAAACTCAGCCTGTATTTCGACCCATTTCCTAAATGCTACGTCTTTGATGAAATGCTAAAGTACAAAAGATTGCGTGGGGGAGACAGTGAGTACTCTAGCATTGAAGAATAATATAAATAATATCTGTGTAAAGAAGCTAATCCATCTGTTAAACCCATTACCATCATAAATTGCAGAAAACAAACCAGCTGTGAACAGATAACAGATCGAGAATACAGAGCAAAGCTTATTCCTAAAAGGGAGAAAGGGGAGGATTTGGCAAAGATCATGAGATTTGTTCTTCAATGCTAATTGTTTAACACTTTCAAATTGTATCGACAGCTACACACAAACAAACACTCACACATTACAGAGGGAACGTGTTGATCTGTGGGGACCTCAATTCAAGAACGGGCGAAGAACCAGACTTCACCAATAATCAGGGAAACAATTACGTATTCGGGAATAACCACTTCGATATCCCTTCCCTTCCATACAGGCATAACTGCGACAAGCAGACAAATACCAACGGAAAACAGCTCCTACAGCTCTGTCGAAGCCTGGGTCTGTACATTGTCAATGGTAGGTTCATAGGAGACCTCCTAGGAAGATCGACCTATTGCTCACCTCTTGGCTGCAGCACAGTAGACTATATGATTACAGATTTGGACCCATCCTCTTTCAGAGCATTCACAGTCAAACCACAAACAACACTGTCAGATCACAGTCAAATTACTATGTATCTCAAAAAGACAGAAACAAACAACATAGAAACACAACCCAGTAAACCGTACAACACCAAAAAATCGTACAGATGGGCCAAAAACGACACGGAAAAATACCAGAAAACAATTAGCAATGCATCAACTCAAGCTCTCTTGGACACCTTTCTGCATAACATATACACTCACAATAAAGAAAGCGTAAACCGGGCAGTAAATAACCTAAACAATATTTTTGATAATTTGGCAACAAGTGCAAACTTGAAAGCTCGCAAGAACAAACCCAAAACAAAAAACTATGAAAAATGGTTTGACCCAGATTGCCATAACATGAGGAAAAAACTTAGAAAAATATCAAACCAAAAACACAGACATCCAGAAAATGAGGAATTACGCCTTGCTTATTGTCAGACACTAACACAATACAGAAACACACTCAGAACCAAAAAAGAGCAATATATTAAGAATACACTCAGCTCCATGGAGGAATCCATTGATTCCAATTGTTTCTGGGACAACTTGAATACACTACACAAAAAACAACACAACAAATTGGCCATTCAAAATGGGGACACATGGGAAAACCACTTTGAAAAATTATACCAGAAAAACACACTAAGGCCAGAGCAACACCAAATATGCAAAAAACTGGAAAAGCTAGAAATGGCCATAAATGATAACCAAAACCCGCTAGACTCCATAATAACAGAAAAAGAACTTTTTGAAAAACTCAAGGACCTGCGACCAGGAAAAGCTTGCGGTACAGACGGCATACTAAACGAGATGATTAAACACACAGACGACAAAATGAAACTGGCTATCCTAAAACTCTTCAACTTGGTTCTGAGTGTCGGTTACTTCCCTGACATCTGGAACAAAGGACTCATAACGCCCATATACAAAAGTGGGGACAAAATCGACCCAAATAACTATCGAGGCATCTGTGTAAACAGCAACCGGGGGAAGGTATTCTGTAGCATCATAAACAAAAGACTTATAAACTTCCTTGAGGAGCACAATGTCTTGAGTAAAAGCCAAATTGGATTCCTGCCAAACTATAGAACATCAGATCATATCTTCACCCTACAGACCCTAATTGACAAACACGTTCACCATAACAAAAGCAAAATCTACGCATGCTTTATAGATTTCCAGAAGGCTTTCGACTCCATCTGGCATGATGGTTTATTCCTGGAACTTATCGAAAGCGGGGTAGGGGGAAAAACATATGATGTAATTAAATCAATGTATACAAACAACAAATGTGCAGTTAAAATTGGAGACAAACAAACAAAATACTTCCCACAGGGGCGGGGGGTGACGCAGGGCTCGCCAATCTCACTGACACTCTTTAATATTTACATAAATGAATTGGCAAAACTACTTGAACAATCTACAGCACCCGGCCTCACCCTATATGAATCCAAGGTTAAATTCCTCCTCTATGCAGACGACCTGGTTCTGCTGTCACCAACTAAGGAGGGTCTACAGCAGAACCTGGATCTGCTGGAGTCGTACTGCCAGGCTTGGGCCCTGACAATAAATCCCCAAAAAACCAAAGTCCTTGTGTTCCAGCAAAGATCCAGACATCAGGGACCCAAAATAAATTTCACACTAGGAACAACCAAAATTGAACAAACCACTAACTACACATACTTGGGCTTAAAAATCAGTTCTACGGGAAACTTCAAACTGGCTGTGAATGAACTGAAAGAGAAAGCAAGAAGGGCTTTCTATGCCATTAAAAAATCAATCCAAATAGAAATCCCAATTAGCATTTGGCTAAAAATTTTCAAATCAGTAATTGAACCAATTGCACTCTATGGCAGTGAGGTATGGGGACCGCTAACACAACAAGAATTTGCAAAATGGGACAAACACCCAATTGAGATCCTACATGCAGAATTCTGTAAAAGTATCCTCTGGACTCAAAGGAAAACAGTAAACAATGCATGCAGGGCGGAACTAGGCCAATATCCATTAATAATCACTATCCAAAAAAGAGCCACCAAATTTTGGAATCACCTACAAATGAGCAACCCCCAATGCTATCACTACGACGCCCTGAAATGCCAAGAGCTGACCATAAAGAAGAATACCCTCAGTCAACTAGTCCTGGGACTCAGTGAAGAAACTACTAACACTACTAACAATAACCAGCCCCAGGACAGTGACAGCGTAACACAAAGAATTCGACCCAACACAATCGTCGCTAAGCAAAAGGAAAAATATCTGACATATTGGGCAGAAACAACAAAAACCCAAAGCAAACTCAATTGCTACTTGGCCCTAAACAGACAATACAATATAGCTGATTACCTGACCATGGTAAAGGACAGCAAACTGAGAAAAATCCTGACAATGTACAGACTTAGTGAACATAGCCTGGCGATCGAAAAAGGTAGACACAGGCAGACCCAGCTACCAAGAGAGGACAGGATATGCTCTCACTGCAGTCAGGGAATGGCGGAGACAGAGATGCACTTCCTCACAGCTTGTAGAAAATATCAGGGCATAAGGGAGAATTTCTACCCAAAATTTACAAAAGTATGCCCGGAATTCAGAAATTTGAATGATGACCAAAAACTCCCATACCTACTAGGGGAAGAGAGAAGTTGCGTAACACTAGCGGCACACTATGTTACAGCTTGCCATAAACAGAGGGACAACCATTAAAGATAAGATAAGAGTATATATAAATTATATGAAAGTATATTTATACACTCAGGGATATATCTGTTTATACACTGTATGGATAGATCTGTATTTTTGTGAACAAACATGAATGTTTTCCGATGCTTTGGCAACATAAGATGTAACTTGTCATGCCAATAAAGCGATTTGAATTGAATTGAATTGAATTGACAGTTAGGGTTAGGCCTCATGGTGACCTCTGAAGATCTGCACAGATTTGTACTTCCACCTCCTCTTCTGCTTTGGTGTGATACACCCTGTGGAGAGAAGAACTATGAGCTTGTAACCTATTTAAAACCATTATACCTTTTCTGATCTCACACAGGTTTCTTCGATCAACATGTTTACACCATGTTCCCGGTGTGACAGTTCTGTGCACACAACTTCATAATATATGTGAGCACAGTTAAATACAAGGCCCTTGCTCTGCATTTAATAGCAGGTTTAGTGTCAGTGGAGATGCAGGTGAGCAATGGGCTTGAGTGTGTCTCAGCAAACTGAATCTGAGTGTGGGGCAGGGAATGGCAGGAGAAAGGTTCAGTGCTCCTTCCTGTTGTATGAACGCATTAAAACATAGAATCAGGCAGACAGGCTCATAACTGTGATCTTTACTTTATTGTGTAAAAATGGCTGACTGCAGTTTTCCCAGGTAATTCCCATAATGCATTGCACATTACATTACCGTATTTACTGGTGTCAAACTCGCACATTACATTACCATATTGACTGGTGTCAAACTCGCAATCAATACACGACATCCCCCTTTTCCTTGGAAACAAACTTGCAGTTTACAAACAGTTGCTTACAATAACACTGCATAACTTATTTGATTTATAAACTTTTTACAAACTTGTGTCTTACCACACAACTAAATAATACCCAGGTTTAAACATTTAACATCACCCATGCAGTTCTCGCACAGTTTATGTTGTGACATAATCAGACAGTCTTTGGGGTTTTCTTCTAACCCTTTGAGGTCTGGCTGTATTGGGTATGTCTGACATGTTGGTGTCAGTGGGTATTGCCTGTGTCACAGTGGTATGTGTGTCAGGGTCTATTATACTGTCCTCAGTCCCTTTTGTTTCCTCCTGCTCATGGAGTGTCTCCTTTGGTCCATTGGTTCTGTATTTCTTCACAAACGTAGTGTTTCTCGAGTAGCGTGCTCCATCTGGAGATTCTACTACTACTTGACTCCCTGTTTCACTCAAAACTTTGTGGGATGTGGCATT
Organism: Somniosus microcephalus; assembly: GCF_052327205.1. Lineage (NCBI taxonomy): Eukaryota > Metazoa > Chordata > Chondrichthyes > Squaliformes > Somniosidae > Somniosus > Somniosus microcephalus. The sequence continues at coordinate 90,866,687 of NC_140995.1, forward strand.
AAAAGGAGTGGTGAACTTGTCCACTTTGTCCTGCCGTACCAGCACCGTGTCGCCAACTTCCACCTCTGAGTATTGTGTTCTCCGCTGTTCATCTGCGTACAGTTTGGACTTGCCTTTTTGTTCTGCGTCCCGGTCATGTACTTCCATGTCTGCGCGCGACTCTGTGATGTCTGGCAGCTTTCCTCTCATTTTCCGTTTAAAGAGCAGCTCTGCCGGGCTCTTTCCTGTCATGGCATGGTCAATGCTCCTGTACACAGTCACATATTTTCTAAGTTCACGTTTCCAATCTAGTCCTTCTGACTGAGCAATTCTGATTCTCTTCATCAGCGATGCATTCTGGCGCTCGACTTCTCTGTTAGCCTGAGCCCATTTTGCTGTCATTTTCAGGTGTTTGATCCCGTTGTTTTCACAGTATTCTTTGAATAATTCAGATCTGAATTGGGGACCATTATCAGATTTGCAGATGATTGGCAAACCATGACGGCTGAAGATTGACTCTAAACTATCGATAACCTTTTCTGTTGTTGTGGAGGTCATGATGTCGTATTCATAGTAGCGACTATAATAATCAACTACCACAAGAATGGAGTGGTTGGATGGCAAGGGTCCCAGTAAGTCTATAGCTACATCCTGCCAGGGGCCCTCCGGTAATGGTGTTGGTCTCAATGGTTCAGGTGGGTCGGGTCTGGCTACTATCTGACAGCCGTGGCATGCTTTACAGTGTTTATCAGCTGCCTTGTCCATGCCAAGCCACCAAACCTTGATTCTGAGATGTTGCTTTGTTCCAACTATTCCCAAGTGTCCTTCATGTGCTAACACCAGGGCTCGTGCATGTAATACTGTGGGTAGCACGATGCGTGTTCCCCGAAGAACTAGGTACCCCACTACGCACAGCTCGTTTGCAATTGCTGCATAAGCTTTACAGTTCTCAAAATGTCCGTTTGTGATTGCCTTCCATACCTCAATCAGCTCTGGGTCGGTAGCAGAGGCTTCCTCCACCTCTCTAGTAGTGAGTGCTCTTGGTGTCGCACTCACAGCTACAAATCTCACGTATTCATCTGAGCCATGAGAATGTCTCTCCTGTTTTGCTGTCTCCCCCAGCAATCGTGACAGTGGGTCTGCAATGTTTTGCTTGCCTGGAATGTGTATCACCTTAAAATCGTACGGCTGTAATCTAAGTACCCATCTCTCTATACGGGCACAGGGTTTAGAGTGTGGGCCGTATATCACTTGTAATGGCTTATGGTCAGTTACCAAGTTACATTTTCAGCCATACACATATGGATGCAGCCTCTCACAAACCCATACAAGAGCTAAGGCCTCTCTCTCTGTTTGAGAGTATTTCCACTCACAGTCTGTTAAACTACAACTTACATAGCATATTGGCACCTCTTGTCCCTGTTGGTCCTGAACTAGTACTGCGCCTAAACCTACAGGACTGGCATCTGCTATCACCTTGGTTGGTGCATCCTTATCAAAATATGCTAAAGTGCCGGCTCTGGCCAACTCTTCCTTGAGTGCACTGAATGACTGTCTCTGTTGTGATCCAAATTTAAATGGTGTGTCTTTTCTCGTCAGGTGTCGCAGTGGCTCTGTTAGCATTGCAAACTGTGGGATGAATCTGCTACTGTACCCAACGAATCCCAAGAAACTCCTCACCTCAGTAGCATTCTCTGGTTCCCGAGCTTCTGCCACTGCTCGCACTCTCTCTGCTGTTGGTCCAATGCCCTTTTCAGACAACAGGATTCCCATGAAAATCAATCGGTCCATGTTGAATTGGCACTTCTCTGAGTTTAGTGTCAGTCCACTTTCCATTAGTCTGGTCATGACAGCGTGCAGGCGTCTGTCGTGCATTTCCTGGTCGTGTGCATGCATGATAATGTCATCTGAGATGTTTTCAACACCCTCTATTCCAGCTAAGGCATTAGCTATCTCGTGCTGATATTGCTCACTAGCTGAAGGTACACCGAATATCAGCCTCTTGTACCTGTATACTCCGTTATGTACTGCAAACGTTGTGATTTCTCGTGACTCAGGGGTCAGTTCTAGCTGGTGATAACCCCATTTCAGGTCTAGCTTACTAAACACCGTTGAGCCGTTCATACCTTGGAGTATCTCATCAACGGTGGGGATTGGATATCGTTCCCTCACTATTGCCTGGTTTGCTCGTCTCATGTCTAGGCATAACCTTACATCCTTATCCGCTTTTGGTACAATAACCACAGGATTTACCCATGGGGTGGGACCAGTTACAGGTTCGATAATGTCCATGTCCCTCAATTGTTTTATTTTGGCCTCTACTGCCCCCCTTAAGTTGAATGGTATACACCTGGGTGGCTGGGCCACAGGCTTCACTTGTGGGTCAATATACAAACTGATCTGTTTTGTGTTCAGCCTTCCTACTCCCTGGAACACCTTTGGATACCACTGTTCTAGTAGCTGTCTTACATCTACCACAGCTGAGACATCTGCGCCTATTTTTAAAACTCCCAGTTTCATGGCTGTCTCCCTTCCTAGCAACGGCTCTCCATGGCCTTTAACCACAATGAACTCCGCCTGCTCAGTTCTCTTACCTATTGTAATCCCACATGTGAATACACCTTTAACTGACAGTGGTCGGCTAGAAGCATAAGAGAATAACTTTCTCTCTGTCTTAGGGACATGTGACTGACACTTAATATGTTCTGACTTTAATCCTTCCCATGTATTCTCATCTATCACATTATTAGTTGCACCCGAATCAATTAACATTCTCAGGTTTACTCCCCCAACACAAAAGGTAAGTCTCTCTGTCACGTTATTTCTAGTAACAGCGAATGCAAAGTCATTTTGTTCCTCTACATTGTTCACACTGTGTTTCTTTGTACCCTTTGTGTGGCATACTTTGGAGAAATGATCCTTTCCCTTGCACTTATGACACATTTGTCCGCGTGCTGGGCATTTCGGATCTCTGCCCATGTGGTCTGTGTGTCCACATCTGTAACATTTCCTTTCATTCCTATCGCCATTTCCCTTTGGTTTCTCTGTCGAGCTTTTCGCATAATACCCTCTTTTCTGTGTAACACGATGAACAGTATCTGTCTCCGCCTTCTCTGTACATGGCATGGCTGACATCTGCTCCTCGACGTTTTCACATTGTGAGGCCAATTGTAATGTGCGGGCGAGCGTTAGACCATGCCCTTCCTCTAGTAATTTCCTCCGCACATAGGCTGACGTGCACCTACTCAGGATAGCGTCTCTTATTTGATTATCTGCATCCCCCCCAAAAGCACAGTCTTTAGCAGCCTGCCGCAAGTGAGTAGCAAATTGTTGCACAGTCTCACCTGTCTTCTGGGACAACTTATGAAAAGTCTGTCTAGCAAATGCTGCATTGACCTGGGGCACGAAGTAGTGATTCAAAGCATTAACTGCCGCCATGTAGTCTGCTGGCTCTCCTGTGTCCGGTAGAGTCGAAAAGATATCCTGGACATCTGGTCCTGCTAGGTGTAGAAGTAGAGCTCTTCTCCTCTGCTTTGTGGCAGCTGTAGAGGTATCGTCGATAATGAGTCCTTTGCCGTCGGCATAAAGCTCAAAAGACATTAACCACCTCGTCCATCTTGGACCCAACGTGGCTGGCTCGGTGAAGCATGCAAAATTTTGAATGCCGGTCTTCTCCATCCTAGCTAACTAAAACTTGGGCAATTACCTATTTAAAATGATTCCTTTCGTTATCCTCGTCGCCAATGTTGTATGAACGCATTAAATCCTAGACTCAGGCAGACAGGCTCATAACTGTGATCTTTACTTTATTCTGTAAAAATGGCTGATTGCAGTTTTCCCGGGTAATTCCCATAATGCATTGCACATTACATTACCGTATTTACTGGTGTCAAACTCGCACATTACATTACCGTATTGACTGGTGTCAAACTCGCAATCAATACACGACACTTCCCACTGAGTTCCCAACTCCTGTCATGTTGGAGGAAGGCACTGAGTGGAGACCTGGGGCTGTATCCTCCTCTCTTTGGCAGGATAGCTGTAGAACAGAACTACTGCTCACCCACATGATTCGGCCACTAACCTGCTGAACTTTGCTCCAGGGGTGCTCATTTACTGTTGAAGCTGGGTTTCGAGTGGTAACACTGCTTCTGATAAGGTTACCGCCACTAGAAAGGGAGTGAAATTCAGTACTGGTGCAGCCTTTAAAAGGCTGTAGCCCATTATAGGGGAGCATTACTTTTTGAGGAGCAAAAAGTGCAGCATATAAGCTTCAGCTAGGTGGGGGCGGGGGCATCAGCACCGGGAAGGAATTCCCCCACCTAGGGAAGAATTAGCTAATAAGTCAGAAGGATTTTCACCGGGCCAAGAACTGAGCACTAGTTAGAATGAGGACCTGGAAGTGGAAGAGAGGGAGAGTACCATTCCTCAATGAAGGCTGGAGAACTGGCCACCTTCAGCTGAGAAGCTTCGGGACCCAGATTTCAAGAACCCGGTCTTCAAAAGAGCTGTGATTAGTGAGCATTGATCTCATGTGAAGGCAGGAGAGCTGCTTTCCATGTATAAGGTTGGCATGATAGAGAAGTGGGACAGGTACACTACCTGCATCCGCAACACATTGCAGGAAACAAAATGGCCTCCTCCAAGCAATAACCGTATCAGGGATGCCTTATATTGCCATTCATATATGGCAGTAAATATTCAACAAAATGGGTCAGAAGGGTTAGCCACGCCACTTGACCTCATTTAAATGCGGTGGTGTGGGTCCCATCAAGCTTTTTTTGGGGGGAGGATAATTCTGAGGCAAAGTTAGGCTGGCAGCTTTGAAGCTATTATGTCCGTGTATAATTGAGACACGGACTGCAGGAGTTGATTATAACAAGTCTTTACTGAATGGAGACAACCTGGAAACTGAAACTACAGAAGCCTGCTAGGGCCTTTTATACAGGGGTGGTCACTGCCGGTACTGCAGTCTGAGACCAGTTATTCCCTTAAAGGTACATACACAACAATTCCTCCCCTTTTAGATAAACAGTACATAACATTCATTTAACAACTAAATAATAACTAATTACAATTACGGTTGCTAGATACATTGGTTGAAGTTAAGCAATTATAAGTTCAGTCTTTGAGGAGGCTTCTTGATTCTGTCTGGATAATGCCTCTTTGGGATATCAGGTTCTTCTGGCAAGGCTGAGTCGGGATCAATGTCGTTGTTTGGTTCGTCTGCTTCCAATATCACCGATTCTGCGGTAAATGAAATTGGTACTTCGGTTTCATTGCCAGGTGTATCAGATCGTGGTGTGGAGTTGACGTTTTCCAGTGACTCTAGAATCTGGTCAGCATGGCGTCTTACAATGCTCTCTCCAACGTCCACAGTATACATTAGAGGTCCTTGCCGTGTACAGATCGTTCCTGGCTGCCATTTCTCTGTGTGGTAGTCCCGGGCCAAAACTGGTTGACCTATCTTAAAACTCCTGGTCGGCCTTTCATTCATATTCTGAAACTGCCTGTTCTCCACATCTCTTCTGACGTTTGGCTTAACCAAATCCAAGCGTCATCGTAGTCTTCGATTGAAGAACATCATGGCTGGAGTTTGGTTGGTAACCGCATGTGTCGCATTCTGGTAGGCAAACAAGAAGTTATCCACCTTGTGTTGTAGGGGTATATCTTCATTACACATTGCCTTGATAGCCTTCTTGAATGTTTGAACAAACCTCTCGGCCAATCCATTAGTGGCTGGATGATATGGGGCGGATGTGTAATGCTTAACACCATTGTTCTTTAAGAACCTCCGGAACTCTTCAGACACAAACTGTGGTCCATTGTCAGAGCAAATCTGTTCAGGCAGCCCATTCCTGGCGAATATGGTTCGTAAGACTGTGATAGTTTTTTCTGTGGTGGTTGAGGACATTTTTATTACCTCTGGCCACTTTGAATGTGCATCCACCGCAATTAAAAACATCAAGTCCATAAATGGACCAGCAAAATCAATGTGCACCCTTTGCCATGGAGATGAGGGCCACTCCCATGGATGTAGAGGGGCTTGTGGTGGGGCGCTTTGGACCTTCTGGCATCCTATACAGCTCTTGGTCATCTCTTCGATTTCTCTATCGATTCCCGGCCACCACACAAACGCTCTGGCTAAGTTCTTCATTTTTACCCCTCCCAGATGACCCTCATGAAGCTCCTTGAGCACTCTATCCTTCAATTTGGGTGGAATTACTACTCTGGATCCACACATCAAGGTTCCTCTGCACACTGACAGCTGTTCTCTTCTCGGCGAGAATGCTGGCAGCAGTGGTTCGCCATGTGCTGGCCATCCCTTCACCATTAAATCATAGACCCAGGAGAGTGTCGGGTCATTTCGTGTTTCCTTTTCTATGTTTGCATTCGTCACAGGGAGACATTCGACTATAGTCGAGTGGAATAACTCCACTGGATCCACTGCCAGTTCTTCTTCCACCGTCGGCAACGGTAGGCGCGACAATCCATCAGCATTCCCATGCTGTTTAGTTCCTTTGTACTCGATGTCATATTGGTGTGCCCCTAGGAAAAGGGACCACCTCTGTAGCCGTTGTGCCGTCATTATCGGTACGCCCTTCTGAGGGTTGAAAATGGAGACGAGAGGTTGATGATCAGTTAGTAGAGTAAATTTCTGACCGTGCAGGTAGTGATTGAACTTCTTCACCCCCCACACCAGGCTGAGGGCCTCTCTGTCAATCTGGGCGTAGTTATTCTCGGCTGAAGTTAATGAGCGTGACGCAAAAGCTATCGGCCTCTCTGAACCATCAAGGAATTTATGTGACAGTACCGCCCCAATGCCGTAGGGAGACGCATCACACGCCAGTCTTATCGGTAGTGATGGGTTGTAGTGAGCCAATACTTCTCTTGAAGTGATTAGGTCCTTACTCTTCTGAAAGGCCCGCTTACATTCATCACTCCATTTCCATGCTACTCCCGTTCGTAGTAGGGCATTCAGTGGCTGCAAAATTGTGGACAAATTCGGCAAAAACTTATGGTAGTAATTCACCAATCCGAGGAATGACCTCAGTTGCGACACATTTTCAGGTGCTGGAGCCTTAACTACCGCTTCAATTTTGTCAGGGGACTTATGCAACCCCTCTTCATCAATCGCGTGGCCACAATACGATATCTGTTTCTTAAAAAACTCGCACTTGGGGCGATTGGCTCGTAGCCCATGTTCACGTAGTCTAGTGAGCACCTGCTCTAGGTTGGCAAGGTGTTCACTGTCATCTTCACCTGTCACTAGGATGTCGTCCAAGTAACACTGAGTCCCCGGAATCCCTTGCAGGACTTGTTCCATCGCTCTTTGCCATATCGCCGGAGCTGACGCTACTCCGAATACCAGTCGATTATACTGGTAAAGACCTTTGTGAGTGTTTATCGTGAGATACTTCCTAGAGGATTCTTCAACCTCCATCTGCAAATATGCTTGTGCTAGGTCAATTTTTGTAAAACGCTTCCCTCCAGATAGTGAGGCGAAGATATCTTCTATCCTTGGAAGAGGATATTGTACTGTGTGAAGGACTGGGTTCACCATCACCTTGAAGTCCCCACAGATGCGAACCTTCCTTGGCTCCTCAGACTTATTGCTTAACGTTTTCTTCATGACAGGAACGATGGGTGTCGCCCACTCGCTCCAGTCTACCTTAGATAACACGCCTGCCTTCCCCAGATTCTCCAGCTCTGCCTCGATGGCTGGGTGAATTGCATATGGTACCGGTCTTGCTTTGAAAAACTTGGGAATTGCATTCTCCTCTATTTTTATCGAGGCGGTTATGCCTTTAAGAGTGCCCAGTTCTTGTTGAAATACCTCTTTGGCGTCAGCTAAGATTGTTGACAATCGTCCGGGAGTGATGTCGTCATCCTTTTTACCAGCCACAGTCAGTGCCTGAATGGAGTGCCAGTCTAAACTTATCTTTCTGATCCATTCACGTCCCAATAACGGTGGTCCACCATCTTGCAGAATGTAGAGATACAATTTCCGTATTTTCTTGCCGTTGTATTCGACAGGCACCCTTATTTTTCCTCTGGGGTATACTTTTTGCCCCGTATATGTCCTCAAGACAATGGATGTCTCTCTCAAGGGTATGTGTGAGAATAGTCGCTCGTAGTCTCGTCGATTCATGACGGTTAGAGCTGATCCTGTATCCAATTCCATTTTGACTTGGGACCCTGCTATCGTAAGGGTGACCCAAATGGTTCGGTGATCCTCTTTTGTGATTACATTGTGAAGTTTGAGACAGCTTAGTCTCTTGTTCCCGGATTCACTATCGCTCATCTGGTCTTCGGAACTACTGTCCGTCATCTTTTGTACTTTCCTGTACGGCTCCTTAGTAGCCTTTTTGTTGTCGTTGGTCTTCTTCCCAGACCTGCAAACTCGTGCAATGTGTCCCATCTTTCCGCATTGCCTGCATATTTTGTCCTTGGACCAGCAGTCCTTCTGGTCATGGTTTGTTCTGCCGCAGCGATAACATTTTGCAAATCCCCGTGTCATTTCGTGGGTGCCGTATTCCTATAGCTTTTGTTGTATTTCTGCAGCTCCCCTTGCTGCTGCTTCATATGATACTGCCACGCTGAAAGCCTTATTTAGCGTCAGCTCTTTCTCTGAGAGTAACCTCTTCTGGGTTCCTTCACTCAGGAGTCCACAGACAAATTTGTCCCGTAAGGTATCTGCCAGTCCTGCTCCGAACTGGCAGTGCTTTGATAGCTTGCGTAGTTCTGTAAGGTAATCAGCATTGCTCTCATTTTTATGCTGATTTCTCCTGTGGAATTTAAATCTTTCTGCTATCAGCAGCGGTGTAGGATTTAGGTGTTCCTGTAGGATAGCAACAATTTAGTTATAACTCTTTGCCTTCGGTTTGGCTGGAGTAATCAGGTCCTGCAATAGGCCATACGTTCTTGCGTCCATTAAATTTAGCAATACCGATGCCTTTTTCTCATCGGCTATTTCGTTTGCCTCGCAATATACCTCAACTCTTTCCACATACGTGGTCCAGTCTTCTATTGCATTATCGTAGGCAGTGATGTCGCCAGTCTTTGGCATCTTGACAATCTAAGATGGCACCTCCCGCGCTTTGCCTTCGTCCCCGATGGATCAAAATGGCGCCTCCCGTGCTTTTCCTTCTTCCCCACCGAGTTAAGATGGCGCCTCCTGCGCTTTCCCGCCGCTGCCGCTGCTGCCAACGCTGTTGCTGGCGATTATATTTATTTTACTATCCTGTAATGGCGACGCCCTATGGTCTTCGCGCCTCCCCGATCGCTGCTGCCAACGCCGCTCGCCGCGGTATTTTTATTTTTCTATCGTGCTTCAATATTTGCTCCGTTAATTGAAGAACCGCTCCCATCGTGGAGCGGACCCTCTGGGACACTTCCCTCTCTCTTCTTAGGTCCGAACGCTGCCCGGCTTCGAAGCACCGGCCGCGCCCTGTGTGCTCCACCCTCTCTCTCTCTCTTTGCTTCCCGACTCGCTGCCCGGCCCCGTTGCAGAGCCACCCGATCGAGCTCTAGCCCGCCGCAGCCCAGGAAGGATCAGTGCACTACCTGCCACCAGCCCGATTAGCTGGGTAACCACAGACTGGAGAACCAAGCCTGGCTCTCGACAGTCTCTCCTGCACTTTTCAGTTCGATGATTTGGAGGGCGGTTGCCCACGGTCGACGCCCGTTTCTCGAGTTTCTTTGGATTATTTTTTTTTCTTTCTTCTGGCTTCGACCTTCAATAACGTCGTCTGAGGTGCTGCCGAGTTGCAGGTAAGTTCGTTTCTTACTCGTCGCCAGTATTATGTCCGTGTATAATTGAGACACGGACTGCAGGAGTTGATTATAACAAGTCTTTACTGAATGGAGACAACCTGGGAACTGAAACCACAGAAGCCTGCTAGGGCCTTTTATACAGGGGTGGTCAGTGCCGGTACTGCAGTCTGAGACCAGTTATTCCCTTAAAGGTACATACACAACAGAAGCAGTGAGCATTACTGTCCCATCTTACTCCACTTACTGCCCCAAAAGCACCAGAAACAGTTGTTAATTTAGCCACAGGTGACTCTCTCTAACGGGGAGAAAATATCAGAGCACAGATTATTGCCAAATATTATGTGCCCGCTAGTGACTGTTTCATGGACAATATAGGGGGCAGGTTTCCCTTCAATCTACCTTTTTGGTGAATCCAGAAAGAGGAGAAAATATGTGTACTTTTAAAATATAGTTAATATACCCTAAACCTTTGCATGTTACAATGCCTACGACTAAACTTCTCTGGAACAGGTAGCGATTGAGGAAAGTCTGAATAAAATCAATCTGGAAAAAACATCTTAATAGATCTAATGAGCCCAGTTTGATGCAGTTAGGAATCTAAAACAGATTTCAAAGCACATCTCTCAGAAACCAGGCAAACAATTTTGTTCCCTCCCCCCCAAAAAATCCTGTGAATCGTATTGGGGCCTGGATTGTGTACTATATTTAGGATTATTGTTCGGGTTTTTTGCTGCAATCCTAAGGTCTTTTTGTATCTGATGTGTTATGCCTCATATATGGAAAGAAAATGCAAATTATTTTTTCTTTTAGGTTTCTTGCTTAGTGGTACAGAAAATAGGAAAAATTCGGTTGATTTGCACCTCCCGTTAACGCCCTAAGAGGGCGCTAATGGGGCGCAAAGCAACTAGCGCCTGGGCGTGGCACCGCCTTCGCCTCCCGCGAAATTCAGTGGGAGTTTAGTGGCGGCGGTAACCGTTAGCACCCCGTGATGCAGCGCCGCCGGCAATGACGCCATCGCCGTGTGCAGCGCCCCGCTCACACCCTGGCCGTGATCTTCAGTAGCGCCCCCTGACTTACTGCCGGACGCTATGTCCGACAGGGTCAGGTGGGCCTACCTGCGGCCGGGGCGGTGCAAATTAAAGGGTAGGTGCCGGGTGGCCATTTTTGTTGCTTGCCGCCTGCCACAACCTGCCCCTGTTACTGTCCCCGGCCTTCTGTGCAGCCCCCCCGCGGGATGCCGGCTGCGCTCCGTGAGCCCGGCACTTCTCTTGAGTCCCGGGTTCGTTTGCCGGCACTCCGATCCCTGGTGGCCCAGCTGGGCCCCAGGTCGCGCTGCTCTAGGCCCCCCCCTTTAATAAGGGGAGGAAAGCCTGCAGTACTGCGGCATGTAGTGTCATGATATTCACTCACAGTGCCCCAAGAGGGAGGCGGGGCACTTCCTGTAGTGCCCCGCCTCCCTCTTGGGGTGCTACCAGGGAATTTCGGGTGCAGGGGCGCTAAAAGTAGCGCCTTGGCGAAGTTAGCGCCCCAAAGGGGGCCCAACCCAATTTTTCCCTGTTCTTTGTTCATCTGTAATAATTTTTCTTGCAGATTTGCTTTCTTGCTCTGTTCAGTTGTCACTGGCAGCATCAGTTGCTTTGTCAACAAAAAGCCTCTTCAATCTATTAGTATTGTTGGGAATCCAAGGTCTTGCTGTTTGCATGTGTTTCATAAGCTAACTATTTTTTAATCTTTTTTTTGTTTCCTTCCTTTTATGTGCTGAAGTCAGACAGGTGTCACCTAATCGCAACAATAAATCACAGCAATGATGTAAGTAAATGCATCTGGAAGTTCAGCTCTTTGGAATTTGTTTGGAATTTGCTACGGATTCTTTGCAGAACAGGAATACTTTGAAAATAGCTCACTACCTCTTCCCAATGTAAAATGAAGTCTGCAGGGTACAAGTAATGAATTCATGAATGCATTATCCTCTTGTCCTAAGGAGTCATTTATAAATGTAGACAGTTAGTTTAAGAATAATCTACATTGAAATTAAGGACTGGAGAAATAAATTTAAGCATTGATTATATTTTTGCTTTCGATTCCTACTTTTATTTTGAAATGTAGATGCAAGATTTTTCTGTGCCTCTCAAAACTGCTTTGTACCTTTAAATGCTCTATATTTTCAAGACTTTGAATGATCTTACCATGAAACTAATGTACGGCTGCATATAAATCTCTTTACAGCTCTTAGAGGGCATTGAGACATCATAATCAGATGAGTGATGAAAGATTAATATGCATTAAAAATAAGCAACAACACAGCTCCCCCGATGGCCCGGTTTATCTATACATTGTCCAGTGTGGAATGGAGTAATAGAAACTAGGAAGGTTCCTGGTTTGATTCCTGGTCTATATCGAGGTAGCTGAACTTAGCTAGGGTGGCAATAGGGCAACTGCAGTCAATTAACCACAGTGACTTGGCTAGAGAGGGAAGAATCAACACAGGGTTTCTGCTCCTTATCCCGTAACATGGATATTGGATGGGAACCAGACTGAGTTCAACTGTCAAGCCCCCATGCTTGAATAACCTGCTGTCATTTGCTGTTTAGGTTTACACATAATAAATTGCCCTTTTGGCAAGGTACCAGAGGATGGCTGGTGCCTGTGGAAACATAATTCATCACATGTCAGTGCCTCCAGAAGAGAGAATAAAAGCAACAAAAGCTTCTGAATGAAGTTCACCCATAATGTATAAGTGAAATGTCAATCTTTAATTTCCTTTTAATTTTTTTTTCACTTTTATCCCTCTTTTTCTCATCCTTTCCTGAAGACATTGGCCCTGAAATTCTACGGGACTATTTATCCTGACTACATCTGCCTGCTGATCCACTCTAGTGCTGACACTGCCATAGAATCAGCTCATTGCATATTCACTGGCATCAGCTGAGTGCAACTCCTGTGCAAATTTCAGGTGCAGCCTTTAAATAGCCAGGAATTGTGGTGTATGTAACCTGTTCCACCTTAAGAGAACTTAAGCCTGTTCCACCTTAAGAGATGTACTACTTTCTCTGGCTGCTGTATATGTAATACCAGTGGTGACCACCGGTATATAAGCACCGTGTAGTAAGGTTGTATTTAGTATAGTCCTGACCTCCAACCAGTAAAGACCTGTTGAACTTTAATCTTGTAGTCTGTGTGTTATTAATTACAACTAGAACACACAGACTTTACAGTGGCGACGAGTCAGATTCTTACCCTGCGGCAGTTATATCCACGGCGGCTTCGTCCACAGAACGGACGTCGAAGAGAGGCTTCCACCCTCATCACCCGGCTGGAAGACACGTCGTGCGGCAGACATCGAGAAACCAGAGTGCAGAAGACACCCTGAACTCGAAGCCTCCATCAGCGGCTGTCAGCTATCTTCTTTCTACCTCGGTGGTGGGTAAGCCGGGCAGCGACGCGACCAGAAAGTCGGCCGCGTTGGCTGTGCAGACGGGGAGGGAAGACGGAGGAATAAGAGCGGTGAGATCGATCGCGACCGGAGATAAGGGCCGGGCCGCATTCGGGCCGAAAGGCGCAGCGCGGGGACATCGACCGCGGCTGGTGATAAGGGCCGGGCCGCATTCGGGCTAAAAAGGCGCAGCGTCTGGGGGCAACTGAAGGCGCAAGAGCCACGGTGAAGCGGAGACAGTGTCAGGGGAAGGGTGAAGACCGCCAAGCGCGGGAAAACTGCCATTTTGTAGGCGGAGGACGAAGACAAGAGCGCGGAAGCCGCCATCTTGGATAAAAATAAAAATTAATTAAATTGCAACGATGCCTAAACATGGGAACATTAATACCTTTGATAGCGACATCGAAGATTGGGCTATGTATGTAGAACGCATACAAAATTATTGTAAAGCAAATAAAATCCCAGATGAAGAGAAAGCACTAACATTATTAAACTTAATGGGTGCGAAGACATACGGGCAATTGAAATACCTTTTATCACCAGATGAACCGGCGGATAAGACGTTCGAGGAGATTGTTACTGTCCTGAAAAATCACCTAAACCCCATGCCGCTGATGCTAGCGGAATGATTTAAATTTTACAGCAGAAGGCAGCTGAAGGATGAAAGCAATGCTGAATATTTAATGGAATTGCGTAAGCTAGCAAAGTACTGTCAATTCGGAACGAGACTGACAGAGGCGCTAGGAGATAAATTTGTGTGTGGTTTATTAAAAGAAGATACACAAAAGCGATTGCTCGAGGAGAATGAGCTGACGTTTGAGAAAGCGGTCACTATGGCAGCAGCACACGAAGCCGCAGTGAGAGGCACGGCAGTAATGCAGCTACGGTCACCGGAACTCAGTACAAATAAATTGGGTTTGAGTACTGTAAAATGTTATCGTTGCGGAAAGACAATGCACGATCAGAACCAGTGTTGGTTTAAAAACCAAGAATGCAGAACGTGTGGCAGGCTTGGCCACATAGCTAAAGTATGCCGGTCAGGAAAGAAGACCAGCAACAAAAAGTCACCGCAAGGAAAATACATAAAGGTACACAAGGTGACAAAGAACAGTTTGACCGAACAGAAGTCAGATTCAGACGCTAGCAGTAATGAACTGGGTAGCTTAAGAGTACACAACGTTGGTAAGGGTGCAGATCTCCAGACAATTTGGGTCACCCTTCAGATAGCAGGAGTCCAAGTAAAGATGGAATTGGACACTGGATCGGCATTGACGGTCATGAATAAGAAAGATTACAAAAGGTTATTTCAACATATTCCCCTACGGGATACGGAGATTATATTGAAAACATACACGGGGCAAAGAGTGTACCCCATCAGAAAGATAGAGGTAAAAGTGGTCCACAAGGGCGAAGAAAGCCAAGTAATGGACTTATATGTGCTACCTGAAGGAGGTCCACCACTACTGGGACGGGAGTGGATTAGGAAAATGAATATGGACTGGCACTCCTTGAAGGCACTAACGGTAGATTCCGGGGAAACAGATGTCAAACCTAAACGATTGTCCAGAATATTGGATGATGCTAAAGAGGTGTTCCAGCAGGGACTGGGAACACTGAGAGGAATTACGGCAAACATCAAGATGAATACCACTACTTCAGAAAAGACAATTGCGGTGTTAAGAACAATATTCGCAAGGAACGGATTGCCAGAACAGATCTGTTCGGACAACGGACCACAGTTCGTGTCGGAAGAGTTCCAAAAATTCTTAAAGAAGAATGGGGCGAAACATTATACCTCTGCCCCATATCATCCGGCGACAAACGGGTTGGCCGAGAGATTTGTCCAAACATTCAAAAAGGCAATAAAGGCCATGAACGATGATCAGATTCCGCTACAGCACAAGGTGGACAATTTCCTAATGGCGTATCGAAACGCCGCTCATGCCGTGACTAACCAAAGTCCTGCCATGATGTTTTATAACAGGAGGTTGCGGTCCAGGTTGGACTTGTTAAAACCAAATGTGCGGAGGGAAGTGGAAAACAAACAGTTCCGGCATATTAATAACAAGTCCACTCGAAGTTTCGAAGTAGGACAACCAGTGTTGGCAAGGGCCGATGGAAACGAAAAATGGCAGTCCGGAACAATTCGGGCCAGACAAGGACCTCTGATGTACACAGTAGATATTGGTAACAATGTGATAAGGCGTCATGCGGATCAACTGGTAGAATCAAGAGCAAGGGTCGAACCCATGGTTGCGACAGAGACAACTGTGGAAGACGTTAATGAACCTGAAGCATCTACCTCGGCAGGGACTGTACCTGATGATGACGTCCAATACATAGGAAACCAACAAGAAGAGTCACCTCAGCAACAAGAATCAGAGACCACTGAAAGGCGTTATCCAGACCGAATCAGAAGGCCTCCTGAGAGACTGAACCTTTGAACTGTTTATACCTGAAGTTATATATGTATATATGTTATGATGTTATGTTAAATGGGGATATGACTGTTAAGCTAAAAAGGGAGGATTGTGGTGTATGTAACCTGTTCCACCTTAAGAGAACTTAAGCCTGTTCCACCTTAAGAGATGTACTACTTTCTCTGGCTGCTGTATACGTAATACCGGTGGTGACCACCGGTATATAAGCACTGTGTAGTAAGATTGTATTTAGTATAGTCCTGACCTCCAACCAGTAAAGACCTGTTGAACTTTAACCTTGTAGTCTGTGTGTTATTAATTACAACTAGAACACACAGACTTTACAGGAATGGCTGAAGGTTTCAGCGGCAAAGTGGGGGAGCAGCAGGTAAGCAGCCAGCCTTTTGTAAGCCTCAGTTGATTGTAGCTGGCTTACGTAAGATTTGGAGTCACTTTTAAAGAATGCCCTCAAGTGGGGGAGCAGGCAGAGGCATCGAAAGAAAGGGGCAGGGCATTGGTGGGAGGCAGAGAAGGCGAGCCCAGAATTCTAATGAGGTCGACCTTCAGATACTCCTGAATGAAATGCAGCAAAGCAGAGAAAGTGTGCCCATGGGAGGTAACCTCAGAAAAATGTATTATGTGCCATGTGGAGGAAGGTAGCAGAGGAACTGAGCGGCACCTCTCTCACCTGCAAAACTACAGATCAGTGCTCGAAAAGCTTTAAAGCCCTGATGAGGGCAAGCAAGGTAACGGAGCGTCCATTGGTCTTTTTTACTTTCTCGGACGCCATGGGCAGCAACACGCTGTTCACCCTCTAAAATTGAATGGCTGCACAAGTCAGTCTTCATTCTACACTGTGGTTTTTAAGTCCACCAACATTGTATATCACAATATGGGATAGAAATTGGTATGCATTGCACCTGTTTCTCGGGAGTGAAATGGGCACAAAGCACACCAATTTAGCAGTGGGACGGCCTGCTCCCAAACTGCACAGGCGTTGGTCCCACTGCTAAACCCATGCTAGGCCCTTTATATAGACGTCCCGGGTGTACACCTAGAATAAGTGTTAAACCCCATCAAGAAATTAGTCGGCGATGAGTGGGCAGGCATTGGGACCTGCCCTGCTCAGGAATCTTCAGCAGCCCCAACAGCCGTCAGCCAAAGGTAGGGAGTGAAATTTTTTAATTTAAAATGAAATGTTCTTGTGGAGTCGGAAGGACAGGAGTGCTCCCCCTGACTCCACAGGAGGAGCAATCGCCTCCTCCCTCCCCAATGCCTCGTCCCGATAGTGTAGTGGCCGAGTATAAATAATACACGGACTGCAGGAGAACAATAATAACAGGTATTTACTGAACAGAGGGCACTCTTTTATTTAGACCTGAACAGAGGGTAACACTTTTGTTTGTACCAAAAAAAAAAAAATTGGACTGTAAACAAAAGTTCAACTAAAACTTAACAAATCAAATTAAAATTTGGTTTTCCAGGTTGATGATGCACTCCAGTCCCCGCGGCGCCCACCGGTCGCGGAAATACTCAAGCGCACCGGCGGACACCGCGTACTCCATCTCCAGGGCCACCCGGGCGCGAACATGGCCGCGGAAGAGAGGCAGGCAATTCGGCTGGACGACCCCCTCGACCGCCCGCTGCCTGGACCAATTGATGGCTCTTTTAGCCAGGCCCAGGAGCAGGCCCACAAGGAGGTCCTCCAACCTGTCCGCTCCCCTCCGCACCGGGTGACCGTAGATCAAGAGCGTGGGACTGAAGTGCAACCAAAAATTGAGGAGCAGCCCCTTCAAGTAGTGAAAGAGGGGCTGCAACCTCTCACATTCCATATAAATGTGAAACACGGACTCCTCCAGGCCGCAAAAAATGCAGGTGGCCTGGGAGTCCGTGAACCTACTTAAAACCTTATTGCACGGGACCGCTCCATGCAACACCCTCCAGGCCAAGTCCCCGATGGAACAAGGGAGGACTCCCGCGTAGAGAGCCCTCCATTGGGGACCTCCGCCAACGCCAGTCGGCAAGACGCCACGCCAAGGCGTGTCCGGACGGTAGACGAAGATGGCAAAGTGGAGAGTGTGCAGGAGCAGCCCGTACAGAAAACCCCTCTGCGCGGAATGAAAAGGCATGGAGGGTATTTCCTCGAGATGGCTCAAGTTGTGAGGCGCCGGTTCCCGAGGGGAGTTTCGGGGCCGGGCGCCGATGAGGAATTCCGTCCGAACGGGGGTAAGCTCGGACGGCATCGCCCCACGTGCTTGAGCCGCCTCGATACACCTAGTGGAGTCGGGGCCCAGTGCCGCTTTCACCGATTCGATGGCTTCGACCGCGAGCCGGACGTTGGCCCAGGACAGGCGCCGCGCCAGCTCCTCCGGCGCCATCAAGCCCGCTCCTCCGCCATCGAGCAGGTCCCCGACTCTGGTCACCTTGCCAAGCACAGCCCTGCCCTCCGCCAGCCGCCCGAACCCGTGTACGTGGAGGTGCGGATTCCTGAGCAGCGGCTCCCGAAGGAGAGCCGCCGCTCCTGACGGGGGAGAGCTCCGCCTGGAAGCGACGTAGTTCCAAACCCATAGTAGTTCCTGGTAGAAGACAGGCAGCTCCTGCAGGCCGGCACGCCTGCCGCCCACTTTCGCAAACAGGAGCTGCGTGTCGTAATTGAGGCCGTGCAGCTGGCGGAAGAAAAACGTCGCCAGCGCACACCATCTCGGAGGATTCTCGACGTACAGGTATCTCTGCAGCGTCTGAAGATGGAAAGTCGCAGCCTGGGTGCGAAGGCACACCAGCGCCTGACCGCCCTCCCTAAGCGGGAGACACAGAACAGCGGCAGAGACCCAGTGCTTCCTTTTGTCCCAGAAGAAGTCGATGAGTTTCTTCTGCATCTTGGCGACAAACGCAGGGGGAGGGATCAAAGTGACCAACCGGTACCACAACCTGGCAGCCAACAGCTGGTTTATGACCAGCGCTCGACCCCTGTAGGACAACACTCGGAGCAGTCCTGTCCAGCGTCCTAGGCGAGCGGTGACTTTGGCATCCAGCTCTTGCCAGTTCGCCGGCCAGGCGTCCTCGGCAGGGCTAAGGTAGACTCCCAAATAGAGGAGGCGCGTGGTGCTCCAGGCGAAAGGCCTGAACTCCTCTGGCAGGGAGTCCACCCGCCACTGACCCACCAGGAGTCCGGAACATTTCTCCCAGTTGATCTTGGCGGAGGATGCGTCCAAGTAAATCTGCTGGCATTCCCTCATCCTCCGCAAGTCAGCGGGATCCGTGACCGTGAGGAGCACGTCATCGGCGTAAGCCGAGAGGACCATCTCCATGCCCGGTCCTTGCAGAGCCAGTCCCGCCAACCTCTTCCGCAAGAGGCGCAGGAATGGCTCCACGCAAATGGCGTATAACTGACCGGACATGGGGCGTCCCTGACGCACCCCCCTCCCGAAGCGAAGGGGCGCCGTCAAGGACCCGTTAACTTTAATCAGACACTCCGCGGTGGCGTACAGAAGTCGGATCCGGGCGACGAAATGTGTCCTGAACCCGAATGCGCGCAGAGTCCCGAAGAGATACTCGTGATCCACCCTGTCGAACGCCTTCTCCTGATCCAGGGAAAGGAAGGCGACCGACAGACCAGCCCTCTGGGAGTGGTGGACCAGGTCCCGGACCAGATGGATGTTATCGTGGATGGTCCGGCCCGGGACCGTGTAGGACTGGTCGGGGTGGATCATGTGGGCCAGCACGGTGCCAAGGTGAGCAGACATGGCCCTGGCAAAGATTTTATAGTCCGTGCTGAGGAGGGAGACCGGGCGCCAGTTCTTAAGGAGGCGGAGATCGCCCTTCTTAGGCAGCAGGACAATGATCGCCCTGCGCCAAGAGAGGGGCATCTCCCCGGTCGCCAAACTTTCCCCCAGGGCCAGCGCGTAGTTGCCCCCCAAGACGTCCCAGAACGTCCTGTGGAACTCCACGGTCAGCCTGTCCAGCCCCGGGTACATTCCCCGAGAGAGCTGGCGGAGGGCGCCGGTCAGCTCTGCCAGGCTTAGTGGAGCGTCCAATTTTTCGGCGCCCTCCGTGCTGACCCTCGGCAGGTCCTCCCACAAAACTCTGCGCGCATCCTCGCTGGACAGATCCGGAGAGAAAAGAGCCCCGTAGTAGGCACGGGTCTCCGCGCTGATTCCCTCCGGATCTGAGACCAGAGATCTGTCGACGGCCAGCAGCCCCAAGAGCTGCTTACGGAACCCCCGTCTTTTTTCCAGCGAGTAGAAGAAGGGGGAGCCGCGGTCCAAGTCCCGCAGGAGCTGGATCCGTGACCTCACGTACGCGCCTCGGGACCAGACGAGCTGCAGGTCCTTCAGCGCGCCCTTCTTCTCTTCGTACACCTTCCGCAGGGCCGGGTCCTCGATGACCTGACCAAGACGGGACTCCAGGTCGAGCACCTCCTTCTCCAACCGCCCGACCCGGGCCTCCCGCCTCTTGGTCGACCCCTTCGCGTACTCCTGACAGAAGAGACGGATGTGAGCCTTGCCCTCATCCCACCATAGCCTCAAGGAGGGGAAGCCCCCCGGCTTCCTTCTCCAGTCGGCCCAGAACCGACAAAATGAATCCCGGAACCGCGCGTCCTCCAGCAGCAGGTTGTTAAAATGCCAGTACGCGGACCCCCCCAGCGCGCAGCGGAGCAAGCTCCGCCCACACCAGGTGCTGGTCCGTGGACGGCACCGGCCACATGGAAGCCGCCGGAACGCAGGAGACGTACGCCCGGGAAATGTAAAGGCGGTCGATTCTGGACCTTCCTCCCCCAGACCTCACGCTAGTGAAGGCGCTGGAGTCGGGGTGGAGATTTCGCCAGACGTCCACCAAGTCGAAGGACCCTACCAGGTCCCTCAACTTCTCCATCGCCGGCGGGCTTCGCGGGGGACCCGAACGGTCCCTCGCCTCGAGGGTGCAGTTAAAATCCCCCCCGAGGATGACGCACTCGCCCACGTCGACGGAGCCCAACAGAGCGGACACTTCTTCGAAGAAGCGCACTTGCTGCGCACCGGTCTGAGGGGCGTACACGTTCACTAGATGGAGCGGAACGCCCCCCAGGCGAACAGTGCCCTGGAGCAAGCGGCCCGGCACGTGCTCCTTGACCCCCAAGATCTCCGGCTGAAAATGCGGGGCCAGCAAGATAGCCACCCCGCTGGAATTGTTGGAGAGGTGACTCATGCTGACCCCTCCGTGCCACACCAGGAGCCACGTGGCTTCGTCTCCCGGAACGGTGTGGGTTTCTTGCAGGAAGCACACCGCATACTTCCCGTCCCGAAGGACCGAGAAGTTATTGAATCTGCGGCGCGCCTCCCTGCTGCCATTGATGTTGAGGCTGGCTATGGTTATCTTCATGTCAGAAGCATAGTGCAACCTCTACCTACACCTAATGGGGGGAGGAAGCGCAGCCGCTGGTCAGCCGCCACTTCCTCAGCAGCCCAGTGAGAAACGTTCTGAGCCGACGCAGCTCGAGCGGGTTCACACCCTCGTCCGCGCCCATGATCTTAACGGTGGCGCGGACGGATACGATGAGCAGCGCCAGCTCCAACCACCTGTCGAGGGCCTGCCGGACCTTATTGCGCCGACCCAGGCACGTGGCCATAAAATCCCGGAGTTCCCTTACGGGAATGAGGGGAGACTCGGCAAGGGGCACGAGGTCATCCATCGCCTCGTCGGCGCTGGAGTCCGAATTGTCCTCCGTACCCATCACCGAGTCCCCATCCTCCTCCAGGGAGTCGTCACCAGCGGCTGCCCCGTCCACTGCGCAGTGCGACGCGAACGGCTCGGCCGCACCAGCCAGCCCCGCCTCCGCCCGGATCCCACCCCCAGGATCGGCGGCAGAGGATTTCTCCCTGGGCTCCTCTAGGGGTGCTGGGCCAGAAGACGGCGGCGGTTCAGAGCTCCCCTCTGCCTCAGATGCCAGAACGACCGGAGAAACCGGGGAGAGAACAATTCCCAGCTCCTCCAGTACGTCCGGCACCAGAGACGCAGCCAGGGGGCCATCCTCCTCCCCGCCACCAACCTCCGACCCAGTGGATGGGGTATTTAAAACCTCTACCAGGTCGAGCAGCCCCTGGGAGATGTCCGGGTCGCATTGGGCGAGCTCATTATCCTCGAGCTCGCCCGACCCAGACCCCAGGCCGCCCGACCCGGTGAGGGGTAACGGCACCGATAGAATATCTATTTCCACCGCGGGTTGTTCCGCGACCCCCCCCACGGGCAGGGTCTCATCCCCATCCCCGGGAGGCACGTGCTGGACAGACACATCTGCCTCAGCCTCCCGAGGGACAGGCGACCCCTGCCGATCGCTGGAGATGGTGAGAGCTGGTGGGGGGGGCGCAGTACCCGTGGCGGGCGACGACTCCCCCTGCTCGGAGGGACCTTCCTCCTCCCGGTCCTCCTCCTCTTCCAGGGGGTCGCGCTTTCTTTTTAGCATGGAGGGAGCGAGGGAGACCTCCATGCCTGCAGAGGCCTCCTCCTCAGCTCCCTTCGGCGGAGCAGGTTTGTCGGGCTCCTCGGGCCCGAGCCCGGCCGCAGGTATCGGCGTTACCGCTGCGGCGGTTGCGGTCACAGGCTCGGGCACGAGGCCCCTCCCGCTCGCGTCTGCCCCGATTAACTCCGCGAGGAGCGCGGGTGTAAGGGGCTCAAGGGGCAAGGGCTGGCCATCCACGGGGGGACCCGCCCTAAGGTGTTTATTTTTTTGTCGCGCCTTCTTTCCGGCTGGACACGTTCCCTCCCCCCCGCCGGAGGCCTTGGTGGAATCGGCCCCCGACGTCGACCGCGCATCAGACGTTCCCGATGCGCGGGCAGATCCGGGGGGAGGAGCGTCGGCGGCGCCAGCCTTGGCCGCACGAGATGATCTGGCAGCCTTGGAGGCAGGGCAGTTTTTCCGGATGTGCCCCACCTCCTTGCAGGCGTGGCACCGCACACCGTCCGACGTCCAGAAGACGCGATAGGCGGTCCCCTCATGGTGGACGACGAATGCCCCATCAGTGTCCTCCTCCCGCACCAGCTGGATGAACAGCTGGCACCGGAAGGAGAAGACGTGGCGAAGGCTGGCCTCCCGGAAGCCGAGCGGGATGGGTCTGATCCCTGACCTCACCTCCCCAAGTTGACGTAGATGGGGAAGGAGGAGCTCACCAGGAACATAGGGCGTGTCGTTCGAAATAACCACCCTCTGCGCGGTGGCCTCGAGGGGGTCCACCGGCAGGAAGGTCCCGCCCACGGTGAGTCCCTTGGCGACGGCCAGGGACACCGCCCTCTCCGACCCCAGGAAGAACACAGCCTTCCCATACATTTTTTGAGGCCGCTACAATGGCTGAGGGGCCGACAACCCCAGCCATGGCTTTAACGCAGGCCTCAATAGTCATAGTGGGGTGAGTGTAGCTCTTCACCCCAAGCTTTTTTGTCATCAGCCTGAATGGTGACGGGGCAGCAGAAGCAGCGGGAGCAGCTGTGGCTGTGGCTGCCACTCCCGCATACGTCTTGGCTGGCCCCGTCACCGGCGAAGATGCAGTCGCCATTCTGGGGTGGTATTATAAAGGGCTACACTCACCCCAAGTCACAGGCCTGAAGATGGAAATGGCCTCAGGTATTTTTTTGGTCCTCTATTGAGCAGAGGGAGCTGTTTAAAATGAAGGCACACCTCTCCCCTTATTGACTGAGATTGGGAGAGGGGCCTTCTCCCCTCTGCTCAATAGGCAATTAATTAATAAAGTAAAATGAGGTGCCTTAGAGAAAGAGGCAGAGAGAGACAAAGGGAGAGAGAGGGGGGGGGTGGGTGTGAAGGAGGGAGGCCGCAAAGGCAGGGTCGCCACTCAGGATGGCGGGTGGGTGGGTGTTGGCAGGGGTGCACTCTCCTGATGGAAATTTAAAGTCTCTGACAGTGGTGTTCTTCTGGCAGGGGGATAAGATGTCTTCACCTGGGAAAGCTGGAGCTGCCCAGGCTCAGTCCTGCACCAGGTCTTAACGATGTAATTAATGGAATTAACCACTTCACCTAGGCAGCTCCAGCTGGCCCAGGTCAGGCAATAGAAGGGATGCTTGTTATTGGTGTGTGTGGCCTAGTTTTGGCAAGATCCACACACACACACAGCCACCCCTTGATGTTCCGGCCTTCTTTCTTCTTTTCTCCCCCCACTTAAAATACAAAGTCTTTGGGAGAGTGCCCCAAATAACACCCACCTGTAGATATTTTGAAGATGATACTCCTCCCTCCTTCCGAACAGTTGGTGTTGGTTGATGGTCGTTTCTCTCCCCTCTCTCCCTCTCCTGAAGTGGAGGCCAATTTGGGGAGGCAGTGATAGGAAAGGCCTCTCCCCTGGTTGATGTTATTGCAGGCCTCCTTTCTCCTTCTCCTCCTCTGTCCTCTCCCTCCAGGCACCTCAGTTGCTATAATGATGGTGGTGGTGGTGGTCCAGCATTCTCCTCCTCTGCCTGGTCAGGGGACCACCACTTTAGTCCACTCTCCAAGTCTGGCTGCTCCCTCTGCTTGTGCTTGCAGCTGCACAGCCAGCAATGCTGTGAATGCTGAACAGAGGGTACTCTTTTATTTGGACCCAAAAAAAACCAATTCGACTGTAAATAAACAAAAGTTCAACTAAAGCTTAACAAATCAAATTAAAATTTGGTTTTCCGTGTTGATGATGCACTCCAGTCCCCGCGGCGCCCACCGGTCGCGGAAATACTCAAGCGCACCGGCGGACACCGCGTGCTCCATCTCCAGGGCCACCCGGGCGCGAACATGGCCGCGGAAGAGATGCAGGCAATCCGGCTGGACGACCCCCTCGACCGCCCGCTGCCTGGACCAATTGATGGCTCTTTTAGCCAGGCCCAGGAGCAGGCCCACAAGGAGGTCCTCCAACCTGTCCGCTCCCCTCCGCACCGGGTGACCGTAGATCAAGAGCGTGGGACTGAAGTGCAACCAAAAATCGAGAAGCAGCCCCTTCAAGTAGTGAAAGAGGGGCTGCAACCTCTCACAATCCATATAAACGTGAAACACGGACTCCTCCAGGCCGCAAAAAATGCAGGCGGCCTGGGAGTCCGTGAACCTACTTAAAACCTTATTGCACGGGACCGCTCCATGCAACACCCTCCAGGCCAAGTCCCCGATGGAACAAGGGAGGACTCCCGCATAGAGAGCCCTCCATTGGGGACCTCCGCTACCGCCGGTCGGCAAAACGCCACGCCAAGGCGTGTCCGGACGGTAGACGAAGATGGCAAAGTGGAGAGTGTGCAGGAGCAGCCCGTACAGGAAACCCCTCCGCGCGGAATGAAAAGGCACGGAGGGTATTTCCTCGAGATGGCTCAAGTTGTGAGGCGCCGGTTCCCGAGGGGAGTTTCGGGGCCGGGCGCCGATGAGGAATTCCGTCCGAACGGGGGTAAGCTCGGACGGGATCGCCCCACGTGCTTGAGCCGCCTCGATACACCTAGTGGAGTCGGGGCCCAGTGCCGCTTTTACCGATTCGATGGTTTCGATCACGAGCTGGACGTTGGCCCAGGACAGGCGCCGCACCAGCTCCTCCGGCGCCATCCAGCCCGCTCCTCCGCCATCGAGCAGGTCCCCGACTCTGGTCACCTTGCCAGCCACAGCCCTACCCTCCGCCAGCCGCCCGAACCCGTGTTCGTGGAGGTGCGGATTCCTGAGCAGCGGCTCCCGAAGGAGAGCCGCCGCTCCTGACGGGGGAGAGCTCCGCCTGGAAGCAACGTAGTTCCAAACCCATAGTAGTTCCTGGTAGAAGACAGGCAGCTCCCACAGGCCGGCACGCCTGCTGCCCACTTTCGCAAACAGGAGCTGCGTGTCGTAATTGAGGCCATTCAGCTGGCGGAAGAAAAACGTCGCCAGCGCACACCATCTCGGAGGATTCTCGACGTACAGGTATCTCTGCAGCGTCTGAAGATGGAAAGTCGCAGCCTGGGTGCGACGGCACACCAGCGCCTGACCGCCCTCCCTAAGCGGGAGACACAGAACCGCGGCAGAGACCCAGTGCTTCCTTTTGTCCCAGAAGAAGTCGATGAGCTTCTTCTGCATCTTGGCGACAAACGCAGGGGGAGGGATCAAAGTGACCAACCGGTACCACAACATGGCGGCCACCAGCTGGTTTATGACCAGCGCTCGACCCCTGTAGGACAACACTCGGAGCAGTCCTGTCCAGCGTCCTAGGCGAGCGGTGACTTTGGCCTCCAGCTCTTGCCAGTTCGCCGGCCAAGCGTCCTCGGCAGGGCTAAGGTAGACTCCCAAATAGAGGAGGTGCGTGGTGCTCCAGGCGAAAGGCCTGAACTCCTCTGGCAGGGAGTCCACCCGCCACTGACCCACCAGGAGTCCGGAACATTTCTCCCAGTTGATCTTGGCGGAGGATGCGTCCGAGTAAATCTGCTGGCATTCCCGCATCCTCCGCAAGTCAGCGGGATCCGTGACCGTGAGGAGCACGTCATCGGCGTAAGCCGAGAGGACCACCTCCACGCCCGGCCCTTGCAGAGCCAGTCCCGTCAACCTCTTCCGCAAGAGGCGCAGGAAAGGCTCCACGCAAATGGCATATAACTGACCGGACATGGGGCATCCCTGATGCACCCCCCTCCCGAAGCGAAGGGGCGCCGTCAAGGACCCGTTAACTTTAATCAGACACTCCGCGGCGGCGTACAGAAGTCGGATCCGGGCGACGAAATGCGTCCCGAACCCGAATGCGCGCAGAGTCCCGAAGAGATACTCGTGATCCACCCTGTCGAACGCCTTCTCCTGATCCAGGGAAAGGAAGGCGACCGACAGACCAGCCCTCTGGGAGTGGTGGACCAGGTCCTGGACCAGATGGATGTTATCGTGGATGGTCCGGCCCGGGACCGTGTAGGACTGGTCGGGGTGGATCATGTGGGCCAGCACGGTGCCAAGGCGAGCAGACATGGCCCTGGCAAAGATTTTATAGTCCGTGCTGAGGAGGGAGACCGGGCGCCAGTTCTTAAGGAGGCGGAGATCGCCCTTCTTAGGCAGCAGGACAATGACCGCCCTGCGCCAAGAGAGGGGCATCTCCCCGGTCGCCAAACTTTCCCCCAGGACCCGCGCGTAGTCGCCCCCCAAGACGTCCCAGAACACCCTGTGGAACTCCACAGTCAGCCCGTCCAGCCCCGGGGACTTTCCCCTAGAGAGCTGGCGGAGGGCGCTGGTCAGCTCCGCCAGACTTAGCGGAGCGTCCAATTTTTCGGCGCCCTCCGGGCCAACCTTCGTCAGGTCCTCCCACAAAACTCTGCGCGCATCCTCGCTGGACGGATCCGGAGAGAACAGAGCCCCGTAATAGGCGCGGGTCTCCGCGATGATTCCCTCCGGATCCGAGACCAGAGATCCGTCGTCGGCCAGCAGCCCCAAGAGCTGCTTACGGACCCCCCGTCTTTTTTCCAGCGAGTAGAAGAAGGGGGAGCCACGGTCCAGGTCCCGCAGGAGCTGGATCCGCGACCTCACGTACGCGCCTCGGGACCCGACGAGCTGCAGGTCCTTCAGCGCGCCCTTCTTCTCTTCGTACACCTTCCGCAGGGCCGGGTCCTCGACGACCTGACCGAGACGGGACTCCAGGTCGAGCACCTCCTTCTCCAACCGCCCGACCCGGGCCTCCCGACTCTTGGTCGACCCCTTCGCGTACTCCTGACAGAAGAGACGGATGTGAGCCTTGCCCACATCCCACCATAGCCTCAAGGAGGGGAAGCCCCCCTGCTTCCTTCTCCAGTCGGCCCAGAATCGACGAAACGAATCCCGGAACCGTGCGTCCTCCAGCAGCAGGTTGTTAAAATGCCAGTACACGGACCCCCCCCGCGCGCGCAGCGGAGCGAGCTCCGCCCACACCAGGTGGTGGTCCGTGCACGGCACCGGCCGCATGGAAGCTGCCGGAACGCAGGAGACGAACGCCCGGGAAATGTAGAGGCGGTCGATTCTGGACCTTCCTCCCCCAGACCTCACGCTAGTGAAGGCGCTGGAGTCGGGGTGGAGATTTCGCCAGACGTCCACCAAGTCGAAGGACCCAACCAGGTCCCTCAACTTCTCCATCGCCGCCGGGCTTCGCGGGGGACCCGAACGGTCCCTCGCCTCGAGGGTGCAGTTAAAATCCCCCCCGAGGATGACGCACTCGCCCACGTCGATGGAGCCCAAGAGAACGGAAACTTCTTCGAAGAAGCGCACTTGCTGCGCACTGGTCTGAGGGGCGTACACGTTCACTAGATGGAGCGGCACGCCCCCCAGGCGAACAGTGACATGGAGCAAGCGGCCCGGCACGTGCTCCTTGACCCCCAAGATCTCCGGCTGAAAATGCGGGGCCAGCAAGAAAGCCACCCCGCTGGAATTGTTGGAGAGGTGACTCATGCTGACCCCTCCTTGCCACTCCAGGAGCCACGTGGCTTCGTCTCCCGGAACGGTGTGGGTTTCTTGCAGGAAGCACACCGCATACTTCCCGTCCCGAAGGACCGAGAAGTTATTGAATCTGCGGCGCGCCTCCCTGCTGCCGTTGATGTTGAGGCTGGCTATGGTTATCTTCATGTCAGAAGCATAGTGCAACCTTTACCTACACCTAACGGGGCGAGGAAGCGCAGCCGCTGGTCCGCCGCCACTTCCTCAGCAGCCCAGTGAGAAACGTTGTGAGCCGACGCAGCTCGAGCGGGTTCACACCCTCGTCCGCGCCCAAGATCTTAACGGCGGCGCGGACGGAATCGATGAGCAGCGCCAGCTCCGACCACCTGTCGAGGGCCAGCCAGACCTTATTGCGCTGACCCAGGCACGTGGCCATAAAATCCCGGAGTTCCCTTACGGAAATGAGGGGAGACTCGGCAAGGGGCACGAGGTCATCCATCGCCACGTCGGCGCTGGAGTCCGAATCGTCCTCCGTGCCCATCACCGAGTCCCCATCCTCCTCCAGGGGGTCGTCACCAGTGGCCGACCCGTCCGCCGCGCAGTGCGAAGCGAACGACTTGGCCGCGCCAGCCAGCCCCGCCTCCGCCCGGATCCCACCCCCAGGATCGGCGGCAGAGGATTTCTCCCTGGGCTCCTCTAGGGGTGCCAGGCCAGAAGACGGCAGCGGTTCAGAGCTCCCCTCCGCCTCAGACGCCGGAACGACCGGAGAAACCGGGGAGAGAACAATTTCCAGCTCCTCCAGTACGTCCGGCACCAGAGACGCAGCCAGGGGGCCATCCTCCTCCGCGCCACCAACCTCCGACCCAGCGGACGGGGGGTTTTGAATTAAAAGCTCTACCAGGACGAGCATCCCCTGGGAGACGTCCGGGTCGCATTGGGCGAGCTCATTATCCTCGAGCTCGCCCGACCCAGCCCCCAGGCTGCCCGACCCGGCGAGGGGTAACGACACCGATAAAAGGTCAACTTCAATTACTGCCGCGGGTTGTTCCGCAACCCCCCCCACGGGCAGGGTCTCATCCCCATCCCCGGGAGGCACGTGCTGGACAGACACATCTGCCTCAGCCTCCCGAGGGACAGGCGACCCCTGCCGATCGCTGGTGATGACGGCAGCGCTGGGGGGGCGGGGGGGGGCGCAGTACCCGCGGCGGGCGACGACTCCCCCTGCTCGGAGGGACCTTCCTCCTCCCGGTCCTCCTCCTCATCCAGGGGGTCGCGCCTTCTTTTTAGCACGGAGGGAGCGAGGGAGACCTCCATGTCTGCAAAGGCCTCCTCCTCGACTCCCTCCGGCGGAGCAGGTTTGTCGGGTTCCTCGGGCCCGAGCCGGGCCGCAGGTATTGGCATTACCGCTGCGGCGGTTGCAGCCACAGGCTCGGGCACGGGGCCCCTCCCGCTCACATCTGCCCTGATCAACTCCGCGAGGAGCGCGGGTGTAAGGGGCAAGGGCTCACCATCCACGGGGGGACCTGCCCTAAGGTGCTTCTTTTTTCCCCGCGCCTTCTTTCCGGCCGGACACGCTCCCTCCCCCCCGCCGGAGGCCTTGGTGGCATCGGCCCCCGACGTCAACCACGCATCAGACGTACTTGACGCGCGGGCAGATCCGGGGGGAAGGGCGGCGGCGGCGGCGCCAGCCTCGGCCGCACGAGATGATCCGGCGGCCTTTGAGGCAGGGCAGTTCCTCCTGATGTGCCCCACCTCCCTGCAGGCATGGCACCTCACACCGTCCGACGTCCAAAAGGCGCGGTAGGCGGTCCCCTCGTGGAGGACGACGAACGCCCCTTCAGTGTCCTCCTCCCGCGCCAGCTGGATAAACAGCTGGCGCCGGAAGGAGAAGACGTGGCGAAGGCTGGCCTCCCGGAAGCCGAGCGGGATGGGCGTGATCCCCGACCTCACCTCCCCAAGTTGTCGCAAATGGGGAAGGAGGAGCTCACCAGGAACATAGGGCGGGACGTTGGAAATAATGATCCTCTGCGCGGTGGCCTCGAGAGGATCCACCGGCAGGAAGGTCCCGCCCACGGTGAGCCCCTTGGCGACAGCCAGGGACACCGCCCGCTCCGACCCCAGGAAGAACACAGCCTTCCCATACATTTTC
The DNA here is from genome assembly GCF_052327205.1 of Somniosus microcephalus. Taxonomy (NCBI): domain Eukaryota; kingdom Metazoa; phylum Chordata; class Chondrichthyes; order Squaliformes; family Somniosidae; genus Somniosus; species Somniosus microcephalus. Next base: position 90,896,773 of record NC_140995.1, read on the forward strand.
GAGGCCGCGACGATGGCTGAGGGGCCGACAACCCCAGCCATGGCCTTGACGCAGGCCTCGATGGTCATAGTGGGGTGAGTGTAGCTCTTCACCCCAAGCTTTTTTGTTATTAATCGAAAAGGTGACGGGGCAGCAGGAACAGCGGGAGCAGCTGTGGCTGTGGCTACCACTCTCGCATAGGTCCCGGCTGGCCCCGCCACCGGCGAAGATGCAGTCGCCATTCTGGGGTGCTTTTTTTAAGGGCTACACTCACCCCAAGTCACAGGCCTGAAGGTGTTAATGGCCTCGGTGTATATATATATTTTTTTGTCCCCTATTGAGCAGAGGGAGCTGATTAAAATGAGGACACACCTCTCTCCTTATTGATTTAAATTGGGAGAGGAGCCCTCGCCCCTCTGCTCAATTGGCAATTAATAAAATAGATGAAACTAAGGTGCCTTCGAAAGACAGGCAGAGAGAGACAAAGAGAGAGAGAGAGGTGGGGGGGTGGGAAGGAGGGAGGCCGCAAAGGGCAGTGTTGCCACTCAGGATGGTGGGTGGGTGTAGGCAGGGTTGCACTCTCCGATGGAAAAAGTCTTTGGTGATGGTGGTCTTCTGGCAGGGGGAGAAGACGTCTTCACCTGGAAAAGCTGGAGAAGCCCAGGCTTAGTCCTGCAACAGGTCTTAACGATGTAATTAAATTAAATTAAGGACTTCACCTTGGGCAGCTCCAAGCTCTCCCAGGGCAGGCAATAGAAGGGATGCTAATTAGTGGTGTGTGTGGCCTAGCTTTTAACAAGAGCACACACACTACACCCCTTGATGATCCGGCCTTGCTTCTTCTTTTCTCCCCCCACCTAAAATACAAAGTCTTGGGAGAGTGCCCCAAATAACACCCACCTGTAGATGTTCCGGATGAAGTTTTCTTCCCTCCTTTCAAGCAGTTGGTTTCTCTCCCCTCTCTCCCTCTCCTGAAGTGGAGGCCAAATTGGGGAGGCAGTGATAGAAAGGCCTCTCCCCTGGTTGATGTTGATGTAGGCCTCCTTTCTCCTTCTCCTCCTCTGTCCTCTCTCTCCAGGCACCTCAGTTGATGTAATGATGGTGGAGTTGGTGGTGGTGGTCCAACGTTCTCCTCCTCTTCCTGGTCAGGGGACCACCACTTTAATCCACTCTCCAAAGTCTGGCTGCTCCCTCTGCTCGTGCTAGCAGCTGAACAGAGGGTAACTTAAGACTGAAGTACAGAAGCCTGCTATGGCTTTATATACAGGGGTGGTCACTGCCTGTACTGCAGTATAGAATCAGTTCTTCTCTTAAAGGTACATACACAACCGATAGCCTTTACCAAAACCCTTCCTGGGACTTACCTGATGGCCGCTGCTAGCGAGGCAGGTAGCCTGAAATTGAAATAACAACAGAAAACGTTGGAAAAACTCAGCAGGCCAGGGCAGCATCCATGGAGAGAGAAACGGAGTTAATGTTTCAGGTCGAAGACCCTTCATCAAAACTGGAAAAAAAGCAGGAAGAGGGATAGATTTTAAAGCAAGTGGGGGCTGGGAAAAGGGGGAGAGGAGGGGATGAAAGAACAAAAGGGAAGGTCAGAGATAGGATAGAAAGCAGGAGAGATTAAGAGACATTAAGAGATATTCAAGGAATTAAGGATGGCTCTAAGGTAGCCTGAGGTAGCTTTCAGGTAGCCTGAAATTGAAGCCTTTGCTTGGCCTGTGAATGCACGACAGGTATGCCGATGAGGCCCAGGAATCAATTTCCATTAATCCTTGGGCCTCTTCTTTCGGATGCGCACTGGTCGCGCAGCACTGAGTCTGGACCCAAAAACTAGCCCAGACCAAAATCTACCCCATGTGCTGCCAACTCCTTTAACAACAAATACTTGCATGCAGAACCTGTTAGGCATAAAAATTAATCAATTATGTCAATAGAGTCTTTCCAGTCCGAGCAGCATCGTATGACCCACAGCTGGCTACTCCTTATACATTATCTGATGAGGGTATCATTAAACAAGGCTAGCTCTCTTCTGGCAAAATTCAAAAGCAGCACAAGTGAAAAATAGCCAGATGAGAAATCAAGGTAAGTGGAATGAAGAAGATTGTGAGATGAAGAACTCCTACTGCCTGGGACATGCTCGTTGCTTTTTTGCTGTATGAATATGCTGGTCTGATTTTAACTATTCCACTGTACGGCGAAACCTGAACTTACTCCCTGTGATCTCACGGCCTTCCTGCCGGGTCCCGATGTTAACCTGATCCTTTGAGCAGGCGAGCAGGACACCTGCAGGAAGGCAGCGGGGTCCTTCTTTAAAAATGCAGATCATGTCCCGATGACGTCAGTGCGTAAAGGGGAAGGCAATTGGGAGGGGGGATGACTGGGAGAGAGGGGCCGATTGGGAGGTGGATGTGGGGACTGCTGGTTAGGTTGCATGTAAAACAACAACAATAATTTGCATTTACATAGCGCTTCTCACGTAGTAAAGATCGCAAGGTGCTTCACAGGCACGTTATCAAACAAAATTTGGCACCAAGCCACATAAGGAGATATTAGGAGAGGTGACCAAAAGCTTGGGCAAAGGGGTAGGTTTTAAGCAGTGTCTTAAAGGAGGATAGAGAGAGGTAGAGGCAGAGCGGTTTAGAGAGGGAATTCCGGAGCTTAGGGCCAAGGCAGTAGAAGGCACGGCCACCAATGGTGGAATAATTAAAATCACGAATGTGCAAGAGGCTGGAATTGGAGGAGCGCAGATATCTCGGGAGGGTTGTAGGGCTGGAGGAGATTATAGAGATAGGGAGGGGCGAGGCCATGGAGGGATTTGAAAACAGGGATGAGAATTTTTTAAATTCGAGTTGTTGCTTTACGGGGAGCCAATGTAGGTCAGCGAGCAAAGGGGTGATGGGTGAATGGGACTTGGTGCAAGTTTGGACACGGGCAGCAAACCTGCTTTTGCTGAACGCAGCCGGCTCGGCGTCAGCTACATTCACAGCAACCCCATATTGCACATCAGGCCTTAACAGGCATTAGGGCCTAGAAATTGAGTTTGCGCTGCGCCGGGGCTTAACGCCGGAAATTTAGCGCCGGTGCTAAGTTGCGCTGCGCTCGCCAAAAATTCAGTAGCGCCGCGCCCAAACGGCTGCCGGCGCTACTGAAGGCTGTTTGCGTCTGAAAACTGGTGCTACGCGCCGCATTGAGGCGCTATTCCGGCGCTGCGGCGCCCGATGCGGTGCGGCAGGCTCGGGAAGTGCAGGCCTCCTCCTTCAGTCTTAGTTGCGGCTGCCACGGGCGAGGCGGCCGCAACTGAATTTCGGCGCTGGGGCCCGTCACCACGGCAACCGGGACGCTGCGCACACCGATGACGTCATCGGTGCCGGCGCAGCGCTACCGGTGTAACGCCGATGCTGGGCCCTATTCAATTTCAAAACCGGCTGTAAGTCCAGCGCAATGCCCTCTAGCGCCGCAAAATGGGCGCTAAGCCCACTCAATTTCTAGGCCTAGATCTTTCATTTGCATAGGCAAAGGCCTAGAAATTCAGTTGCGGCCGCCTCGCCCGTGGCAGCCGCAACTAAGACTCTGGCAACAGAGTCTTACACGACTTTGCGCCGGCGCATAAAGGTGGAGCGGCGGCCGGCCGCCTGCCCGCACCTCCCTCCCCGGACTCCCCCACCGCCCCCCCGCGGAACAGATGCTTCTCGGCTGCGAGCCCGGCACTTCCCCGAGGTGCCGGGCTCATTTTTGTGGCGATTTAACCGGCCAGCGGGCGGGTGCAGGCAGCTCCTCCTTAACTGAAGGAGGAGGCCTGCACTTCCCGAGCCTGCCGCACCGCATCGGGCGCCGCAGCACCGGAATAGCGCCGCAATGCGGCGCGTAGCGCCAGTTTTCAGGCGCAAACAGCCTTCAGTAGCGCCGGCAGCCGTTTGGGCGCGGCGCTACTGAATTTTTGGCGCGCACAGCGCAACTTAGCACCGGCGCTAAATTTCCGGCGTTAAGCCCCGGCGCAGCGCAAACTCAATTTCTAGGCCAAAGGGTCTACGCAGGCATAGGCCCTGGATGCCTATTTTTTGCCTATATCAATACACTTCCTGCCCACCATATTGGAGGCTGAGACACCCGTTGAGCACCCGAACACCAGCGCAGCGCCATTGATTTTCTAGGCCTCTGAATCTAAAGCAACCCTGCTGCGACTTTGTTACCATGATGTATCCAAAATTGTGAGCCAAGCAATAAATGGGCCATAATTTGACAAAATTAGCAGCACTCGGAGACCGTAAGGGTGTCTGTTGTGAGAAAAGTTAGAGGGGGAAAAATTCAGTTGATTAGCGCCTCCTGTTTGCGCCCGAAGAGGGCGCTAACAGGGCGCAAAGCAACTAGCGCCCGGGCGCGGCGATGTTTGCACCATTGGCGAAATTGACGGCCACCATTGGTGCCCGCAGATCGTGACGTCAGTCGAGCGTGCAACACCCCGGTAGCGCCGCGGACCGGATATTGAGTGGCGCCCCCTTCCTTTCCGCCTGCTGCTAGCAATGACAGGTAGAGGGAAATGTTTTGCAGTCTGGAAGGGGCTGGGGGAGCGCTATTTAAAGGCGGCCTCTTCCTGCCTTTTTTTGTCTGAGACATTTTTGCACCACGCATTCTGAGAGAGAGAGAGGCTTCTGGAGAGATTCAACACTGTGTGAAGGAGTTTTGGCTACTGAGCAGCACTTTGAAGGATCTTTTGATTTGAACTTCCATGCATCGATTTACAGGAGACTATGGGGGCTGCACTGATTCGGGATGTCGTCCTGCACCTGCAGAATCGGAGGCATCAGAGACGCAGAGAGAGAGTGGCAAACATGGCCAGAGGAAGGAGGGCCAACAGGCCTCTGTACAGGAGATCTTACCCTCCCAGGGTATTCCAGGAACAATTCTCCTACATTCATTTGTCTGAGGAGCAGTGTTTGCGCAGGCTGCGCTTCAGCAAGGAGGTGGTCACTGAGCTCTGCCACTTGGTGCAACCAGATCTGCAGCCTCAACTGAGGACCAGGACGTCTCTGTCAGTGGCAGTGAAGGTGACGGTGGCTCTTAAATATCTTTGCCAGTGGCTCCTTTCAAGCATCTACTGGGGACATCGCCAATATCTCCCAGTTCGCGGTCCATTGTTGTATCCAGGAGGTGACAAATGCCCTGTATAAAAGGAGATGCCAGTACATCTCTTTCCCCATGACCTGGGCCAAACAGCATGAACGCGCATGTGGCTTTGCTAGGATAACGGGCTTCCCCATGGTGCAGGGCGCCATTGACTGCACGCATGTGGCATTGCGGGCACCGCATGAAAATGCAGAGGTTTTCCGAAACCGCAAGGGCTACCACTCCTTAAATGTCCAGTTGGTCTGTGACCACAGACAGCTGATACTTGCCGTCAATGCCCACTATCCTGGCAGCAGCCATGATGCTTTCATCCTGCGCCAGACTGGTGTGCCAGACCTTTTCCAGGCACTGCATCAGGCAAGTGGTTGGCTCCTCGGGGACAAGGGTTATCCACTCTACACCTGGCTGATGACACCGCTCCGTAACCACAACACCCCTGCTGAGCTGCGGTATAATGAGAGCCATATCGTCAGCAGGAACATAATTGAGCAGACAATCGGCGTGCTCAAGCAACGGCTCCGCTCTCTGGATCAATCAGGAGGAGCCCTGCAGTACTCTCCTGAGCGAGTCTCCCTCTTCATAGTTCTATGCTGCATGCTTCACAACCTGGCAATCCTGAGGACCCAGCCAATGCCACCAGGGATTGGTACACCATTGTAGAAACTTGCAATTCTTGATACCTGTAAGGAAGAAAAAACATTTTTTGTTAAAGTGCCAGATGAGGTGAAGGATGAAATGGAACTGCAGACCAGGACAGCTTTGAGATAGAGTGCGTCAGTGCTGCTGAAGAGAGAGGTCGAGAGTGTTCATGTGGCGATGCATGGCATTGAGCGTGGATCTCAGGATGCATCGAGAGCAGTGGTTCGAGGATCGCTGAATATCTTGGAGATATCTGTAATTATGGGTGGATCCAAAACATGAAGGGTGGAATTCAAGTTGGAATTCACATGTAATAAGTCAGAGCTGGAGACAGTTGCAGAGGAAAGCGATGTGGCTGTGAAAGCGAGTTTTGGTAGATAGCTGATCAAACACGAGAAGGGAAACAGAAAGCAATGAAGATGAACAAGGTAAAAGAGACAAATGGAAATCCTGTCTGAGAGAAGAGCAAAACTTCTTCAAGGTAGGCATTCTTGGAAGAGAAGTGGCAACGACTTAAATACTAATACAAAAGCAAAATACTGCAGATGCTGGAAATCTGAACTAAAAACAGATATGCTGGAACTACTCAGCAGGTCAGGCAGCATCTGTGGAGAGAGAAAATCAGTGTTAACGGCTGCAATTTCGCCTACGGAGGCAGGTCCAGGGCAGCTGGGGTCGGTGACGGGGTGCGACCCCGCTGTTGGCTCCATCCCACTCTGTGAAAAGAATTTTATGCTGATTGGGCTTGTTAAGCCCACCCAGCTCATTTGCCGGCCGATTGAAGGAAGCAGGTCTGATGACGTCACTTGATGATGCGTCATCAGTTGATTTCCTTAAAGGGACCATGCGCAAATTCATTATGACATTTCTGCTGTCAGTGTTCTACAGTATTGAGGTGCTTCAAACACTGACAAGCACGGCTACACCCAGGCTCCCTCTATATGCTTAAAATCTGTCTTCCTGTTTTTGCCACCGAAGTGGATAACCTCGCATTTATCCACATTATACTGCATTTGCCACGCATCTGCCCAATCACCCAACCTGTCCAAATCATACTGGAGTTTCTCTGCATCCTCCTCATAGCACACAAACCCACCCAACTTTGTATCGTCTGCAAACTTGGAGATATTACATCTAGTTCCCTCGTCTAGATCATTTATATATATTGTGAATAGCTGTGGTCTTGCGGTACCCCACTAGTCACTGCCTGCCACTCGGAAAAAGACCTGTTTATTCCAACTCTTTGCTTCCTGTCTGCCAACCCGTTCTCTATCCAAGACAGTACCTTACCCCCAATCCCATGTGCTTTAACTTTGCATGCTAATCTCTTATGCGGGACCTTATCAAAAGCCTTCTGAAAGTCCAAATCGGCAGCGGGTGGAGGCGGAGCTGAGCGGCAGAGCGACTACAAGAGGCTCCAGAGGCCCAGGTAGGCCCCAGTGCGGCATCGGCAGCGGGTGGAGGCGGAGCTGAGCGGCAGAGCGACTACAAGAGGCTCCAGAGGCCCAGGTAGGCCCCAGTGCGGCATCGGCAGCGGGTGGAGGCGGAGCTGAGCGGCAGAGCGACTACAAGAGGCTCCAGAGGCCCAGGTAGGCCCCAGTGCGGCATCGGCAGTGGGTGGAGGCGGAGCTGAGCGGCAGAGCGACTACAAGAGGCTCCAGAGGCCCAGGTAGGCCCCAGTGCGGCATCGGCAGCGGGTGGAGGCGGAGCTGAGCGGCAGAGCGACTACAAGAGGCTCCAGAGGCCCAGGTAGGCCCCAGTGCGGCATCGGCAGCGGGTGGAGGCGGAGCTGAGCGGCAGAGCGACTACAAGAGGCTCCAGAGGCCCAGGTAGGCCCCAGTGCGGCATCGGCAGCGGGTGGAGGCGGAGCTGAGCGGCAGAGCGACTACAAGAGGCTCCAGAGGCCCAGGTAGGCCCCAGTGCGGCATCGGCAGCGGGTGGAGGCGGAGCTGAGCGGCAGAGCGACTACAAGAGGCTCCAGAGGCCCAGGTAGGCCCCAGTGCGGCATCGGCAGCGGGTGGAGGCGGAGCTGAGCGGCAGAGCGACTACAAGAGGCTCCAGAGGCCCAGGTAGGCCTCACCAATCTCCAATCTCAGGGAAGGAGAGAGTTAAAAAGCCATTTAAAAAAACAGCTGAGGCGGAAGTCCAGCTCGTGAGCTTTTTTTCAGAAGCGGACCTGGTGGGAAGCACCCAGGTGAAAGGTATTTAAGGAGGGTGGTGGCTTAAACCCGAGTTCCTACAGAGTAGGAAACCCCACCCACCCTCCTCCTCTAACCTAGTAGTCTTTTAGCAGCTGTCTAAAAACAGAGGTCACAAATTTTTTGGTCTCAGTTTCTTTTCAGCAGGGCAGGAACCGGGAGGAGCAGGAAGTCGGCGTAGGACCAAGGGGACACAAGACCGGGAAGTCAGCGAAAGACCAGGGAGGTAAGACTAACTGGTAAGTACTTTCCTCAAACCTTCCTAGAAAGTAAAACCAAAACTAGTGGGATTTGGTTAGTTTAAAAAGGAATAAGAGGAGTACAGTATACATTGGTCTAAGTAAGCTTCGGGAAAACAAAAGTCGATAAATAAACTAAAACTAGAAAATTAAAAAGTAATATAAGGGTTAAGTCATGGCAGTAGAGCTCGGACCTGTGTCATGCTCCTCCTGTAACATGTGGGAAATCAGGGACGCTTCCTGTGTCCCTGACGACTATGTGTGCGGGAAGTGTGTCCAGCTGCAGCTCATGTGGGACCGCATGACGGCCCTTGAGCTGCAGATGGACTCACTTTGGAGCATCCACGATTCTGAGAGGGGTGTGGATAGCACATTTAGTGAGTTGGTCACACCGCAGGTTAAGGCCAGCGTAGACAGTACATGGGTGACCAAAAGGCAGAGCAAGGGCAGGAAGGTAGTGCAGAAATCCCCTGGGGTTGTCTCCCTTAGCAACAGGTTCACCGTCTTAGGTACTGTTGTCGGGGGGGGTGACGCATCGGGGGAAGGCACCAGCAGCCAGGTTCATGGCACCATGACTGGCTCTGTTGCAAAGAAGGGAGGGAAAAAGAGTGGCAGGGCTATAGTAATAGGGGATTCGATTGTAAGGGGAATAGATAGGGGTTTCTGTGGTCGCGACCGAGACTCCAGGATGGTATGTTGCCTCCCTGGTGCAAGGGTCAAGGATGTCTCGGCGCGGGTGCAGAACATTCTGGAAGGGGAGGGGGAACAGCCAGTTGTCGTGATACATGTTGGTACCAACGACGTAGCTAAAAAAAGGGAAGAGGTCCTACAAGTAGAATTTAGGGAGTTAGGAGCCAAGCTAAAAAGTAGGACCTCGAAGGTAGTAATCTCTGGATTACTACCAGTGCCACGTGCTAGTAAGAGTACAGAGAACAGGATAGTTAGGCTAAATACGTGGCTTGAGCAGTGGTGTAAGAGGGAGGGTTTTAAATTTTTGAGGCATTGGAACCAGTTTTGTGGTAGGTGTGACCTATACAAAAGGGACGGTCTACACCTGTGCAGAGATGGAACTGATGTTCTCGGGGTAATTTTTGATAAAGCAGTTCGGGAGCATTTAAACTAGTATGGCAGGGGGCTAGAAACCTATGTAGTGAAATAGAGGAAAGTGAAAGGCAGACAGAAATAAATGGTAAAAGGGTGAGGAACAAAAAACAAAGGGCCAAACTAATTCATAAAAAATGTGAGCATAAAAAAAGCCTGAGGGTTTTATACCTTAATGCGAGAAGCATCAGGAACAAGGTAGATGAATTAGCTGTGGAAATAGAGGTTAATAATTATGATCTAATTGGGATTACGGAAACATGGTTGCAGGGTGAGCAGGGCTGGGAGCTTAACATACAGGGGTATTCAGTATTTAGGAAGGATCGACAAAAAAGAAAGGGAGGAGGGGTAGCATTGCTAGTAAAAGAGGGGATAAATGCAATTGAAAGGAAGGATATTAACTCAGTTAATACAGAATCTATATGGGTGGAGCTAAGAAATAGCGAGGGGCGAAAAACATTAATAGGAGTGGTATATAGGCCTCCAAATAGTAAAATAGAGGTTAGGGAGGGCATCACGAGGGAAATTAGAGAAGCGTGCAATAAGAGCACAGCTGTCATCATAGGTGACTTTAACTTACATATAGATTGGACTAGCCTAATCAGTAAAAATAATGAGGAGGAGGAATTCCTTGAGTGTTTAAGGGATGGTTATCTGGATCAATATGTCGAGGAACCAACTCGGGAACAGGCTATATTGGACTGGGTACTGTGCAATGAGAAGGGACTAATCAGTAATCTTGTTGTACGGGGACCCTTGGGTCAGAGCGATCATAACATGATCGATTTCTCACTCGAAATGGAGAGCGAAGAAATTGACTCAGAGACTAAGGTCCTGAATTTAAACAAGGGGAATTATGATGCCATGAGACGGGAACTGAGTAGGTCTGATTGGACAACGTTCCTGAGAGGACTGGAGGTAGATAAACAATGGCAAACATTTAAAGATAGAATGACAAAATTGCAAAAATTGTTTATACCAATCTGGCATAAAAGGAAATCTAAAAAGGTGACTCAACCGTGGATAACAGGGGAAATTAGAGACAGCATAAAATCCAAAGATAGGGCGTATAAAATAGCCAAAAAAAGCACCAGAGCGGAAGATTGGGAACAGTTTAAGATAGAGCAAAGGAGGGCAAAGGGCATGATCAAGAGGGGCAAAATAGCTTACGAAAACAAGCTGGCGGAAAATATAAAAACTAACTCCAAAAGCTTTTATAAATATATCAAAAGGAAAAGACTGGTGAAAACCAAAGTTGGTCCATTGCAGTCAGATACGGGGGAATATATAATGGGAAATAAGGAAATGGCAGATCAACTAAATGCATACTTTGGGTCAGTCTTTACGAAGGAAGACACAAAAAACCTCCCTGGGATATCGGGAAAAATAGGGACATTGGCAAAGGAGGAACTGACGCAAATCAATATCTCTAAGGATATGGTGTTAAGGAAGCTAAAGGGATTGAAGGTGGACAAATCCCCAGGGCCTGATAACATGCATCCTAGGGTACTGAAGGAGGTGGCCCTAGAGATAGCGGATGCACTAAGGATGATTTTTCAGAATTCATTAGACTCGGGAACAGTGCCGATGGATTGGAGGGTAGCTAACGTTACCCCACTATTCAAAAAGGGGGGTAGGGAAAAAGCAGGTAATTACAGACCTGTAAGCCTTACATCAGTTGTGGGCAAAATGCTGGAGTCCATCATTAAGGATGAAATAGCGGAGCACTTAGCAAATGGGGACAGGATAGGACAGAGTCAACATGGATTTACAAAGGGTAAATCGTGCTTGACTAATCTATTGGAATTTTTTGAGGGAGTAACTGGTAGAATAGATGGGGGAGAGCCAGTAGATGTGGTGTACCTGGACTTCCAAAAGGCCTTCGATAAGGTCCCACATAAAAGATTAGCATGGAAAATTGAGGCTCATGGGATAAAGGGGAAAGTTTTGGCGTGGATAGGGAACTGGCTGTCAGATAGAAAACAGAGAGTTGGAATAAACGGCTCATTTTCTGAATGGCAGGCAGTAACAAGTGGGGTACCACAGGGATCTGTCCTGGGCCCCCAGCTGTTCACAATTTACATTAATGACCTGGATCAGGGAGTCGGATGCAGCATTTCCAAATTTGCAGACGACACTAAACTAGGAGGTGGGGTGGGCTCAGAGGAAGAGACCAGGAAGCTCCAGAGCGATTTGGACAGACTGGGCGATTGGGCGGATAAATGGCAGATGCACTATAATGTGGACAAGTGCGAAGTTATCCACCTTGGGTGCAGGAACGGGAGGGCAAATTATTATTTAAATGGCAATAGATTGGGAGAGGGGGAAGTACAGAGAGACCTGGGTGTTCTTGTACACCAGTCACTGAAGGCGAGCATGCAGGTGCAACAGGCGGTCAAGAAGGCAAACGGTATGCTGGCCTTCATAGCAAAAGGGTTAGAATACAGGAACAGGGATACCTTGCTGCAGCTGTACAGGGCACTGGTGAGACCACACCTCGAGTACTGTGTACAGTTTTGGTCGCCTCATCTGAGGAAGGATGTTCTTGCCATGGAGGGGGTGCAGCGGCGATTCACCAGGCTGATACCAGGAATGGCGGGAATGACCTATGAGGAGAGACTATGTAGTTTAGGGATGTACACACTGGAGTTTAGAAGATTGAGAGGGGACCTCATAGAAGTATATAAAATTCTGACAGGTCTAGACAGACTGGATGCAGAAGGAATGTTTCCCTTGGCGGGTGAAAACAGAACTAGAGGACATAATTTAAGGATAAGGGCTAAACCATTTAGGACAGAGATGAGGGGGAATTTCTTCACTCAGAGAGTGGTGAACCTGTGGAACTCATTGCCACAGAGGGCAGTGTACGCCAGCTCATTAAATATATTTAAGAGGGAATTAGATATATTTCTACGGGCAAAAGGGGTTAAGGGTTACGGAGAGAAGGCGGGGACGGGATACTGAATTAAAGGATCAGCCATGATCTCATTAAATGGCGGAGCAGGCACGAAGGGCCGAATGGCCTACTCCTGCTCCTATCTTCTATGTATCTATGTACCACATCCACTGGTTCTCCCTTATCTATTCTACCAGTTACATCCTCAAAAAATTCCAGTAGATTAGTCAAGCATGATTTACCTTTTGTAAATCCATGTTGACTTTGACAGATCCTGTCACTGTTTTCCAAGTGCTCTGCTATTACATCTTTTATAATGACCAGCAATGCATCTACTATTTCTAGGGCCACTTCCTTAAGTAACCTAGGATGTAGATTATCAGGCCCTGGGGATTTATCGGCCTTCAATCCCGTCAATTTCCCTAACACCATTTCCCTACAAATACTGATTTCATTCAATTCCTCCCTCTCATTAGAACATATGTTCCCTGACATCTCTGGGAGTTTATTTGTGTCCTCCTTTGTGAAGACAGAACCAAAGTATGTATTTAATTGGTCTGCCATTTCTTTGTTCCCCATTATAAATTCCCCTGATTCTGACTGCAAGGGACCTACGCTTGACTTCACCAATCTTTTTCTCTTCACATATCTATAGAAGGTTTTACAGTCAGTTTTTATGTTCCCTGCAAGCTTACTCTCATAATCTATTTTCCCCCTCTTAATTAATCCCTTTGGCCTCTTTTGCTGAAAACTAAACTGCTCCCAATCCTAAGGTTTGTTGCTTTTTCTGGCCAAATTATATGTCCTCTCCTTGGATCTTATGCTATCCCTAATTTCCCTTGTTAGCCACGGTTGAGTCACCTTTTTTATTTTATTTTTATGCCAAACAGTGATGAACAAATTCTGTAGTTCATCCATGCGATCTTAAAATGTTTGCCATTGCCTATCCACCTTCAACCCTTTAAGTAACATTCCTCAATCCATCCTAGCCAACTCGTGCCTCATACCATCGTAGTTTCCTTTATTTAAATTCAGGACCCTCATCTCTGAGTGAACTTCTTCACTCTCCATCTTAATGAAGAATTCTATCATATTATGATCGCTCCTCCCCAAGGGGCCTCGCACAACAAGATTGCTAATTAATCCTTTCTCCTTACATAATACCTATTCTAAGATGGCCTGATCTCTAGTTGGTTCCTCGACCTATTTGTCCAGGAAACCATCCCGTATACATTCTAGGAATTTCTCCTCCACAGTACTGTTACTAATTTGGTTAGCCCAATCTATATGTAGATTAAAGTCACCCATGATAACTGCTGTGCTCTTATTGCACGCATCTCTAATTTTCCATTTAGGAGGAGGAAGAGGAGGAGGTGGATGAGGAGGATGATCAGCAGCAGCACCAAGGCGGGAGGGAGGCCCACAATGTTGACACTGCAAGGGCTGTCCGTCAATGGCTGATAACAAGCCGCTTCTGGGCCCCAACTCAGAAGATGGCTTCTGGCATGGAGAAAACATAATGGAAAGCAACCCGCAACCCCTATAGCTGGCCAAAGCAGCAATGATTCCAAAGGCCAAACATGTACATTTTGAATACAACAACTTTTTTATTTAACAAACTCTGTGTGTGTCATTTATTCATGACAAACTAATACAACAAACTAAACACAACAAATCATTAATTAACAGAACTGCTTCTCACAAGCTGGAGATAAAGGCAAAAACACTAAACAAAGGTTATCGACGAACCTCGGCCTTTAATAAAAACATTCCCACCATTTCTTTAGATCTCCTACTGTTTGTCCTTCGAGGGTGATCATCCCTTGCGCACTTCCCCCCTTCCCACCCAACTGCTCCTCCGTAATGGGGCCCCAGTGGCTGCAGCAAGGCTGGTGGAGGGCTGCTGAATGTCAGATGCTGAGATTACAGATGCCCTTGAAGGACGCCCTCGACCAGCTCGTGGCCTGGCGGGCCCGGCTGCAGACTGCACCAACTCTGCATGGGCGGCAGCAGTCTGGGCTGGCTGTTTTGCAGGCGGTGGCAAGTGCAATGGGGAAGTGACAGTGGTGGGAGCAGGAATGCTGTCATCCTGAGAGAGGACAGCACCTCCCTGCTCGACCGACACACTGGCACTCCCACGGGGCAGTACCTCAGCATCCAGAGCAATCTGCTCGAGCACAAATTGCTGGCCTGCTGCGGCGCTGTGAGAGCCCGGGGCAATGTGGCCGAACCAGCGACGATGGCAGCAGTCAGTGCTTGCATTACCTCAATCTGAGACTGCATGAGAGCAGTCTGAGATTGGATCGCAGCAGCCAGTGACTGAATTGCAGCACTAAGCCATTGCGTTGCGTCAGCCAGTGCTGCAGCGGAGTGCTCCACACCCCTTGGCAGTGCATCAATGCTTTCAGGCACCCTTCCCATTGCGCCCATGAGCTGAGTGTGCATGTTCACCGCCTGGGTGTTCATTTCCGCGATGAGCCGCTCCTCCTCTGAGTCCAGTGCAGCAGGACTCACTGACCTACTCTCCCTCTGGGGAGATGGCCCCCAAGCTTCCCTACCCCCATGGTGTTGCTGCAGCCTGCTGGGTCCTGGAGCTTCACCCTCATCAGACCCTTCTCCCCTGCTCCCTTCCAGGGAAGGCATGGTCCTAGTGTGGGCATGGGCTCCCTCGGGAGACGCAGGCGCTGAGGCTCCAGCTTCCTGTTCTTCCTCGCCTGGGGCGTCGCTCCCACTGGTTGGTTGAGGGCCAGGCTGCTCAGCTGGTGGTTCACTATCTGAAAGCAGGGAGGTACAAGAGTGGCTTTAGCGTCAGGACAGGGGGACAGTAAGGGAGCAAGGACTGGAGAGATTTAGTAAGTTGGATTGAAAGTGTAATAGGCTGGTGTTGTGAGGGACAAGTGGAATGAGAGAGGAGAGAAAGCTGATGAACATATCATTGTTGTCCCCAAGGGGGTCAACCTCTCCAGTGGCCACGGGACCAATCACCTGGCTGGCAACGATCCTGTGCATGCGTGCCTCCAAATTGCTGAGGGTCTGCAGCTGAGCCGGCCCTCCACCCAGCCGTTGCTGCTTCCACCTGTTGTGAGATAGCTTGGCCTGCAAGAAAAAGGACAGTGTCTGAGTAAATATGCAGCCATATGCTTGCCTGATGTGTCTCCCATAGTTGAACAGCCCTTAATGTATGCAAGGTGTGGAATGTGCGTGTGTGTTTTATGAGATGGCCATAGGTCTTGGATGAGTGTTGGGCATTTGGGGTTTTTACACCCTCTGGCCACAGAGTGAGGTTGAGATGGAGGGATGGAGAGGTATTGAAAAGCAGCCACTCACCCTGACCACCCAAGTGAGGTCGTTGAACTTCTTCCGACATTCTGTGTGGGTCCTGGGCACCATGCTCCTGGAGGAGACATGCTGAGCCACCTCCCTGCACACTCTTCTATAGTCGCGGGGCAATGGCCTCCTGCCACTCTCTGGGTGGAGTATTGATCTTCGGCGCTCCACTGTGCCAACCAGACCCACCAAGGCCCGGTCGCTGAAGCGCTGAGCTCATTCCCTGGGCCTCTCCATTTTTCTTTGCAGCAGATTTGAAGTTGAGGTCTGTCTAGGCCAAGATTCAAGGCTGCAATGAGCAGGGTGTGGCTGGAGAGCAAGATTAACCCTCCCCTTTAAGAACTGGCCAGCGCCAGTGTGTCTGTGTTCCATTGCTAACTGACATCACCTGAGCTTCACTAGCGCTCTGAATTAGCGCTTCGCTCCTCGGCGTTAGCGCCTTAAGAGAGGTGTGTAGCGCCTGATTTATCGCTCCAATCACTTCCAGGGGTGATAGAAGCCAAGTTTGCAGTCGGAGGCGATAATTTGCGCCAGGCGCTAAACTTTGCGTTCGGCCAATAATTGCGCCCCAAACGGGGCGATACCGTATTTCTCCCCCGGATTTCTTAATTTGGCAGATTCTTTTACATACTTTTCAATCTGTCCATTATCCAATTGTCCCTGGGGAGTCCAAGGCTTAGAAACTGCACCGAAGGCACCTGCACGGGGTGTAAAACACATGCAAGGAAAGATAATGTTGGTGACAGATCTCCTGCACCTCCACAAAAGGGTTGGGCCATTTTTCAGGCATTGAGGCAGCTGCTTAAAAGAGGCATTATCCTTTTGTATATGCTAATAAGGGGCCTAACACCTGTTTTAGCACCCATCTGGGAAATTGGGCTGCTCTGAACAGAGCAGGCGTCGGGCCTGCTCCACTCAGGCTTCACTGGTGTGGCCGTGGCTGCCACCATAAAGGTAAGTAAAGACAAAAATTATAACTTTGATATGGAGCCGCTCCTCCCGGCTCTACAGCTCTCCTGCTGGCTGTGATCGGCCACCCTCCCGCTGTTCTCGCCCTGCCCCTGCCACTTATGTGAGGTCCCTGCTGGTGTCACAGGCGGTCCAAAAATCCTTCCTGCACAAGGGCAAGCTGCCTGTGGAGGCACGACAGGCGTCGGCAGCTCATCCAGTTAATTGAGATGAGGCCTGAGGCCCAATTTCTGGCTGGCCTTGGGCCTTCCACTTCAGACACGATATTATGGCCACATTGCCCCCTTTGCGGCCAAAACCGGGCACCGACAAATTTCTAACTCCAAATGTTCAATACTACTGAATGATATAGCCCAAAAATAAATGTGTTTTTGCTAACTGTATGTGCCTAATTCTACAGAAAGACCTGCTGTCAGCTTCCTCTGAGAGTCAGAGTGGGCCCAGAGCAATGTTATCTGTCTGTAACAGTGCTATCTCCCGGCAACACAATTTGCAACGCTTATTTATCACAATCACTTAATCAGCCTAGTAAATCATTTCCCACTGTATTGCAATAATGGGTCAAGATTTAAAGGCTATGTCTGAATTAAACCTCCCCTTGGTTTAATAGCCACACCAGCAGCTCACAGGAAAACTATTATAGCTTGCTTCCAGTTAGCTAAGAATCTTTTTAAAATTCCTCTGCAAAGCTTCTTGGGCAGATTACTATCAGAGATCCAGCACAGAAAGTGTGAAATCAAGTTATCTGGTCCTGGTTTCTGGTCAGCATTTTAAGCTGTCTATGCTTCATTGTGTTATTTCTTAGCTGTGCTGCCAGATACGACTTTGTGCTGTGGATAAAATCATTCTGACAGCTTCACATTATGGTGTGAATCTCCGAAACAACAGAAGGGATCGTTTGGCCCAATTGTACAGCTTTTCTTACAAGGAGAGTGCAGGAAAACAGACCACCATGGTATTTAATTTAAATATTTACCCGAAGACCCTTTATCAGAACACAGGCTTGGCGGTGTGGGAGGGGAGGGGTCGGGACCTTGGTGTTGGCCTGTTTTTTCAAGACTGACGATGCTACTGTGTGTTTCCAGCATTTTCTGGTTTTACTCCAGACCCCCTGCATCTGCAGGGCTTTATGTTTCTCCAACTTCTTCAACGTCATATTGTAAGAAGGATATAGAGGCACTGGAGAGGGTGTAAAAAACATTTACAAGGATGATACCAGAAATGCCAGGAACTTCTTCTTAGGAAGTCCCTTGGAACCGAGGATGACTTGCTTCCACACTAAAAATGAGTTCTCAGGTGACTGATGAGTCCAATGCGGGACCTACAGTCTCTGTCACAGGTGGGGCAGACGATGGCTGAAGGGGCGGGTGGGTGGGGTGCTTGGGATGACGTGCGCTCCTTCCGCTGTTTGCGCTTGGCTTCCGCTTGCTCCGGCGAAGAGACTCGAGCTGTTCAGTACCTTCCCGGATGCTTCTCCTCCGCTTTGTGCGGCCTTGGGCCAGGGATTCCGAGGTGTCGGTGGGGATGTTGCATTTTTTCAGGAGGCTTTGAGGGTGTCCTTGAAGCATTTCCGCTGCCCGCCTGGGGCTCTCTTGCCGTGTCGGAGCTCCAAGTAGAGTGCTTGTTTTGGGAGTCTCGTATCAGGCATGCGGACGAGGTGACCCATCCATCGGAACTGATCGAGTGTGGTCAAAGCTTCGATGCTGGGGATGTTGGCCTGAGCGAGACCACTGACGTTGGTGCGCCTATCATGCCAATGGATTTGCAGGATCTTGCGGAGGCAGCGTTGATGGCACCTCTCCAGTGCCTTGAGGTGCCTGCTGTACATGGTTCATGTCTCTGAGGCATACAGCAGGGCGGGTATCACTGCTGCTCTGTAGACCATGAGCTTAGTGCCAGGTTTGAGATCCTGGTCTTCAAACACTCTCTTCCTCAGGCGATTGAAGGCTGCATTGGCACACTGAAGGCGGTGTTGGATCCAAGGAGAGGACATATAAATTGGCCAGAAAAAGCAGTAAACCTGAGGATTGGGAGCAGTTTAGGATTCAACAAAGGAGGACAAAGGGATTCATTAAGAGGGGGAAAACAGAGTATGAGAGTAAGCTTGCAGGGAACATAAAAACTGACTGTAAAAGCTTTTATAGATATGTGAAGAGAAAAAGATTGGTGAAGTCAAGCGTAGGTCCCTTGCAGTCAGAATCAGGGGAATTTATAATGGGGAACAAAGAAATGGCAGACCAATTAAATACATACTTTGGTTCTGTCTTCACAAAGGAGGACACAAATAACCTCCCAAAGATGTCGGTTAACATAGGGTCGAATGAAAGGGAGGAACTGATAGAAATCAGTATTTGTAGGGAAATGGTGTTAGGGAAATTGATGGGATTGAAGGCCGATAAATCCCCAGGGCCTGATAATCTACATCCTAGGGTATTTAAGGAAGTGGCCCTAGAAATATTAGATGCATTGCTGGTCATCTTCCAAAATTCGATAGACTCTGGAACAATCCCCATGGATTGGAGGGTAGCTAATGTAACCCCACTGTTCAAAAAGGGTGGTAGAGCGAAAACGGGGAATTACAGACCGGTAAGCCTGACATCGGTAGTGGGGAAAATGCTAGAGTCCATTATAAAGGATGTAATAGCAGAGCACTTGGAAAAAAGTGACCGGATCGGACAAAGTCAACATGGATTTTCAAAAGGTAAATCGTGCTTGACTAATCTACTGGAATTTTTTGAGTATGTAACCAGTAAAATAGATAAGGGAGGACCAGTGGATGTGGTGTATTTGGACTTTCAAAAGGCTTTCGATAAGGTCCCGCATAAGAGATTAGCGTGTAAAATTAAGGCACATGGGATTGGTGGCAAGGTATTGACTTGGATAGAGAACTGGTAGGCAGACAGAAAGCAAAGAGTTGGAATAAACGGCTCTTTTTCTGAGTGGCAGGCAGTGACTACTGGGGTACCGTAGGGATCGGTCCTTGGACCCCAGCTATTAACAATATATATAATGATGATCTGGACGAGGGAACTAGATGTAATATCTCCAAGTTTGCAGACGACACAAAGCTGGGTGGTGTGTGTGCTGTGTGGAGGATGCCGAGAAACTCCAGTATGATTTGGACAGGTTGGGTGATTGGGCAGAAGCATGGCAGATGCAATATAACATGGATAAATGCGAGGTTATCCACTTTGGTGTCAAAAACAGGAAGGCAGATTATTATCTGAATGGCAATAGATTGGGAGAAGGGGAAGTGCAACGAGACCTGGGCGTCCTTGTGCACCAGTCGCTGAAAGTAAGCATGCAGGTGCAGCAGGCGGTTAAGAAGGCAAATGGTATGTTGGCCTTCGTAGCGAGAGGGTTTGAGTACAGGAACAAGGATGTCTTGCTGCAGTTGTACAGGGCCTTGGTGAGACCACATCTTAAGTATTGTGTGCAGTTTTGGTCGCCTTATCTGAGGAAGGATGTTCTTGCCATGGAAGGAGCGCAGCGAAGATTCACCAAGCTGATACCTGGGATGGCAGGAATGACGTATGAGGAGAGATTGGGTCGATTGGGCTTGTACTCGCTGGAGTTTAGAATAAAGAGAGGGGATCTCATCGAAACTTCTAAAATTCTAACAGGACTAGACAGACTAGATGCTGGAAAGATGTTCCCGATGGTCGGGGAGTCCAGAACCAGGGGTCACAGTCTAAGGATAAGGGGTAAGCCATTTAGGACAGAGATGAGGAGGAATTTCTTCACCCAGAGAGTGGTGAACCTGTGGAATTCTCTACCAAAGAAGGCAGCAGAGGCCAATTCATTAAATATATTCAAGAAGGAGTTGGATATATTTCTTAAGGCTAAAGGGATCAAGGGATATGGAGAGAAGGCAGGGACAGAGTACTGAATTTGGATGATCAGCCATGATCTCATTGAATGGCGGAGCAGGCTCGAGGGGCCCAATGGCCTACTCCTGCTCTTATCTTCTATGTTTCGTCATCGACGTCTGCCCTTGTTGACAGTAAGCTCCCGAGGTATGGAAAGTGGGCCACGTTGTCCAAGGCCTCGCCGTGGATTTTGATTATCAGGGGGCAGTACTGTGTGGAGGGGCAGGTTGGTAGAGGACCTTTGTCTTACAGATGTTTAGTGTAAGGCCCGTGCTCTCATACGCTTCGGTGAAGGTGTTGACGATGATTTGGAGTTCGACCTCCGAGTGCGAGCAGGTGCAAGCTTCGTCTGCATACTGTAATTCGATGACAGAGGATGGGATGACCTTGGATCTGGACTGGAGGTTACGGAGGTTGAACATTTTCCCGTTTGATCTGTAGATTAGCTCCGCTCCAGCGGGGAGCTTACTGAGGATGAGATGGAGCATTGCAGCAAGGAAGATCAAGAAGAGCGTCCGACAAAGGCCATCTGACAACTGAAGAACAACAAGGCCTCAGGAGTAGACGGAATCCCCGCTGAGGCATTAAAGCATGGCGGAGAAGCACTACTGGCGCGAATTCATGAACTAATTTCTCTTATCTGGAAGGAGGAGAGCATGCCAGGGGATCTCAGAGACACCGTAATTGTGACCATCTTCAAGAAAGGTGACAAGACCGATTGCGGTAATTACAGAGGAGTTTCCCTGCTGTCTGCCACAGGGATAGTCATCGCAAGAATCCTCCTCAATTGCCTTCTCCCAGTGGCTGAAGAGCTCCTCCCAGAGTCGCAATGTGGATTCCGCCCACTAAGGGGCACAATGGACATGATCTTCACCGCGCGTTAACTACAAGAGAAATGCAGGGAACAGCACCAAACACTGTACATGGCCTTCTTTGACCTCACAAAGGCCTTCGACACTGTCAACTGTGAGGGATTATGGAATGTCCTCCTCAAATTCAGCTGCCCTCAAAAGTTTGTCACCATCCTCCGCCTACTTCATGACGACATGCAAGCCGTGATCCTGATCAACGGACCCACCACAGACACAATTCACGTACAGACCAAGGTCAAGCAAGGCTGTGTCATCACACCAATGCTCTTCTCGATCTTCCTTGCTGCAATGCAAGGGTATACCTATCAGGAAAGGATGAACAGGCTGGGTCTCTTTTCTCCTAAAAAGAGAAGGCTGATGGGTGACCTAATAGAAGTTTTTAAAATTATGGAAGGTTTTGATAGAGTAGACACAGAGAAAGTGTTTCCACTTGTGGGGAAGAGCAAAACTAGACGCCATCAATATAAGATAGTCACCAAGAAATCAAATAGGAAATTTAGAAGAAACTTCTTTACCCACAGAGTTGTGAGAATGTGAAACTTGCTACCACAGGGAGTGGTTGAGGCGAATAGTATAGATACATTTAAGGGGGGCTAGATAAGCATCTGAGGGAGAAAGGAATAGAGGGTTGTGCTGATAGAGTTAGATGAGGAAAGACGGGAGGAGACTCGAGTGGAGCATAAACACCAGCATGGACTGGTTGGGCCGAATGGCCTGTTTCTGTGCTGTATATCCTATGTAATCCTATGTAAACCTCCTCCATTGTATTACAAAAGCAAAATACTGCGGATTTTGGAAATCTGAAATAAAAACAAAAATTGCTGGAAATACTCAGCAGGTTAGGGAACATCTGTGAGGAGAGAAACAGAATTAACGTTTTAGGTCGAAGACCTTTCATCAGAAGTGGAAAATGTTACAGATAAAAGAGGTATTAAATGTGTACTCAGCACCTGTCTTACAAATTAATAATTTGCATCTGTCTTCACCAAGGAAGAAGATGCTGCCAAAGTCATAGTGAAAGAGGAGGTAGTTGAGATACTGGATGAGATAAAAATTGATAAGGAAGAGGTACTAGAAAGGCTGTCTGTACTTAAAGTTGATAAGTCACCAGGACCGGATGGGATGCATCCTAGGATGCTAAGGGAGGTACTGGCCATAATCTTCCAATCCTCCTTAGATACAGGGGTGGTGCCAGAGGACTGGAGAATTGCAAATGTTACACCCTTGTTCAAAAAAGAGTGTAAGGATAAACCCAGCAACTACAAGCCAGTCAGTTTAACCTTGGTAGAGGGGAAGCTTTTAGAAAAAATAATCAGGGACAATGTTAACAGTCAAGTGTGGATTAATTAAGGACAGCCAGTACGGATTTGTTAAAGGCAAATCGTGTTTAACTAACTTGATCGAGTTTTTTGATGAGGTAACAGGGAAGGTTGATGAGGGCAATGCAGTTGACGTAGTGTACATGGACTTCCAACAGGCGTTTGATAAAGTGCCACATAATAGGCTTCCCAGCAAAGTTGAAGCCTATGGAATAAAAGGGACAGTGGCAGCATGGATACAAAATTGGCTAAGTGACAGGAAACAGAGAGTAGTAGTGAACGATTGTTTTTTGGACTGGAGGAAGGTATACAGTGGTATTTCCCAGGGGTCAGTACTAGGACCACTGCTTTTCTTGATATATATTAATGACTTGGACTTGGGTGTACAGGGCACAATTTCAAAATTTGCAGATGACACAAAACTTGGAAGTATAGTGAATAGTGAGGAGGATGGTGATAGACTTCAAGAGGACATAGACAGGCTGGTGGAATGGGCGGACACATAGCAAATGAAATTTAATGCAGAAAAGTGCGAAGTAATACATTTTGGTCAGAAGAACGAGGAGAGGCAATATAAACTATAGGGTACAATCCTAAAGAACAGAGAGACCTGGGGGTGTAGGTGAACAAATCGTTGAAGGTGGCAGGGCAGGTTCAGAAAGCGGTTAAAAAAGCATACGGGATACTGGGCTTCATAAATAGAGGCATAGAGTACAAAAGCAAGGAAATTATGATCAACCTGTAAAAAACACTGGTTCGACCTCAACTGAAGTATTGTGTCCAATTCTGGGCACCACACTTTAGGAGGGATGTCAAGGCCTTGGAGAGGGTGCAGAAAGGATTTGCGAGAATGGTTCCAGGGATGAGGGACTTCAGTTATGTGGATAGACTGGAGAAGCTGGGGTTATTCTCCCTAAAACAGAGAAGGTTGAGAGGAAATTTGATAGAGGTGGTCAAAATCATCAGGGGTCTAGACAGAGTAGATAGAGAGAAATAATAATAATAATAATCAACTTTATTGTCATTGTTAGTGCACAAGTGCAGTACAACGAAATGTAGGCTTGCGGCTCCCGAGAGTGTACATTTAGATTAAGACATTTAAACATTCAACATTCATTTGGCTTGTAATACATTAACATAAACATAACCATAATAAAGTGCATTGGCAGATGTGCAGGCTTTAGAGTTTATTTGTGGAGTTCAGTAGGATGACAGCCCTGGGAAAGAAGCTGTTCCTAAATCTGGTCGTTCGGGTGCGAATGCATCTGTAGCGTCTCCCAGATGGCAGGAGGGCGAACAGACTGTGGCTGGGGTGGGTAGGGTCTTTGATGATGGTCCGTGACCTCCGTAAACAGCGTTTCTGGTATATGTGCTCTATGGTCGGTAGCCGGGTGCCGGTAATGCGTTGGGCAGTTTTGACTACCCGCTGCAGGGCTTTCCGGTCATAGTAGCTACAGCTGCCATACCATACTGTGATACAGTTTGTCAGGATGCTCTCTATTGTGCAGCGGTAAAAGTTAGAGAGGATCAGGGGTGACAGGTTACATCCCTTCAGCCTCCTTAGGAAATATAGGCGCTGCTGGGCCTTCTTCACCAGAGAGGAGGTATTGAGTGACCAGGAGAGGTCTTCCGTGATGTGGACTCCGAGGAACTTAAAGCTGTCCACCCTTTCCACCACAGCCCCATGGATGTGGATGGGGGTGTGACTTCCGCCTTTAGACTTCCTAAAGTCCACAGTGATTTCTTTGGTTTTCTTGATGTTGAGGGCCAGGTTGTTATCGGCACACCACTTCACGAGATGCTGGACCTCCTCCCTGTAGGCTGACTCATCGTTGTTGGTGATCTGGCCTACCACCGTGGTATCATCCGCAAACTTGATGATGGTGTTGGAACCATAAACAGCCACACAGTCGTGGGTGAAGAGGGAGTAGAGGAGGGGGCTCAGCACACATCCTTGTGGGGCCCCCGTGTTCAGGGTCGGGGGGGGGAGGTGTGGTTACCTAATTTGACAGACTGGGGTCTATTTGTTAGGAAGTCCAGGGTCCAGTTGCAGAGGGAAGTGTTCAGGCCAAGAGTGTGGAGTTTGGTGGCCAGCTTTTTGGGGACGATAGTGTTGAATGCTGAGCTGTAGTCTATGAACAGCATTCTGTTCCCATTGGCGGGAGGGTCGAGAACCGAAGGACACAGATTTAAGTTGATTGGCAAAAGAACCAAAGGCGACATGAAGGAAAACTTTTTTACTCAGTGAGTGGTTAGGATCTGGAATGCACTGCCTGAAAGGGTGGTGGAGGCAGACTCTATCGTGGCTTTCAAAAGAGAGTTGGAGACCTGACCAATCCATTGATATCTTCCTGCAGTCTGCAGCTTTCTTCTTCATTATCAACAACATGGACAATTTTTGTATCATCTGCAAACGTCTTAATCATACTTCCTACATTCAAGTCCAAATCATTGATATGTACCACAAAAAGCAAAGGACCCAGTACTGAGCCCTGCAGAGCCCCACTAGAAAAAAGCCTTCCAGTCACAAAAACACTCTTTGACTATTACCCTTTGTCTCCTGCCTCTGAGCCAATTTTGAATCCAACTTGCCACTTTGCCTTGAATCCCATGGGCTTTTACTTTCGTGACCAGTCTGCCATGCGGGACCTTATCAAAAGCCTTGCTAAAATCCATATAGACTACATCAAATGCACTACCCTCATCGACCCTTCTTGTTACCTCCTCAAAAAATTCAAACAAGTTAGTCAGACACGACCTTCCCTTAACAAATCCATGCCGACTGTCCCTGATTAATCCATGTC
This sequence comes from Somniosus microcephalus, assembly GCF_052327205.1. Taxonomy (NCBI): domain Eukaryota; kingdom Metazoa; phylum Chordata; class Chondrichthyes; order Squaliformes; family Somniosidae; genus Somniosus; species Somniosus microcephalus. The sequence continues at coordinate 90,922,112 of NC_140995.1, forward strand.
TTTCTAAATGAAGATTTATCCTGTCACTCAGAACTTTTTCCAATAATTTTCCCACCACCGAGGTTAGGCTGACTGGCCTGTAATTACTCAGCCTATCCCTTTCTCCCTTTTTAAACAACGGTACCATGTTAGCAGTCCTTAGTCCTCCAGCACCACACCTGTAGCCAGAGAGGATTGGAAAATGATGGTCAGAGCCTCTACTATTTCCTCTCTTACTTCTCTTAACAGTCTGGGTTACATTTCATCAGGGCCTAGGGATTTATCCACTTTCAAAGATGCTAAACCCATTAATACTTCCTCTTTCACTATGTTTATTTCATCTGATATTTCACACTCCTCCTCCCTGATAGCAATGTCTGCATCGTCCCTCTCTTTTGTGAAAACAAATGCAAATTATTCATTGAGAACCATACCCATGTCTTCCGCCTCCTCCACACACAGGTTACCTTTATGGACCCTAATAGGCCCTACTCTTACTTTAGTTATCCTCTTGCTCTTAATGTATTTATAAAACATCTTTGGGTTTTCCTTGATTTTACTTGCCAATATTTTTTCATGCCCTCTCTTTGCTTTCCTAATTTCCTTTTTGATTTCACCCCTGCACTTTCTATACTCCTCTTGGCTTTCTGCAGTATTGAGTCCTTGGTATCTGTCATAAGCTTCCCTTTTTTTCTTTATCCTATCCTGTATGCCCCTTGACATCCAGGGAGTTCTAGATGTGCTAGTCCCACCCTTTTTCTTTAAGGGAACATTCTTGATCTGAACCCTCACTATCTCCTCCTTGAATGCCTCCCACTGTTCTGACACTGATTTACTTTCAGGTTTCTGTCTCCAGTCCACTTTGGCTAAATCGCCTCTCAACTTAGTAAAATTAGCTTTTCCCCAATTGAGAACTTTTATTCCTGGTCCATCCTTGTCCTTTTCCATAATTACCCTAAATCTAACTGAATTATGATCACTACCACCAATATGCTCTCCCACTGATACCTTCTCCACCTGCCCAGTTTCTTCCCTAAAACTAGGTCCAGAACCACCCCCTCTCTTGTTGGGCTTGCTACATACTGGCTAAAAAAGTTCTCCTGAATGCATTTTAAGATTTCTGCTCCCTCTATGCCTTTCACACTAATTTTATTCCAGTTAATATTAGGGAAGTTGAAATCCCCTACTATTACTGCCCTATTTTTGCAGGTCTCAGAAATTTGCCTATATATTTGATTTTTTATCTCCCTCTGACTGTTCGGAGGTCTACAGTACACTCCCGTTTTTGTTTTCAGTTCAACCCATATCGCCTCTTTTGATGATCCTTCGAAGATATCATCCCTCCTCACAGCTGTAATTGTTTCTTTAACCAATATTGCGACCCCCCCTCCTTTTTTATCCCCCTCTCTATCTCGTCTGAAAACACTGCAGCCAGGAATGTTGAGCTGTCATTCCTGCCCTTCTTTCAGCCATGTCTCAGTAATAGCTATAATATCATACTCCCACAAGTATATATCATTTAACACTGCCAAACTCCCTTGTTGTCTATTTTTTAGCCTTTGTTTCCTCTGCCTACCAAACTCGCTTACTAATTTTCTGCCTTCCATTTCCAGCTTTGCTTTTCTCCCTTCTGAATCCACTCTCAGGTTCCCATCCCCCTGCCAAGCTAGTTTAAACCCTCCCCAACAGCACTAGCAAACACTGCCATGAGATATTGGTTCCGGTCCTGTTGAGGTGCAACCTGTCCGGCTTGTACAGGTCCCACCTCCCCCAGAAACGGTTCCAATGCCTCAGAAATCTAAAGCCCTCCCTCCAGCACCATCTCTCCAGCCACGCATTCATCTGCTCTATCTTCCTATTCCTGTACTCAATAGCACATGGCACCGGGAGTAATCCGGAGATTACTACCTTTGTGGTCCTGCTTTTTAATCTCTTTCCTAGCTTCCAAAAATCTAGCTGCAGGACCTCATCCCCCTTTCTGCCTATGTCATTGGTACCGATGTGGACCACGACCTCTGGCTCTTCACCCTCCCCCCTCAGAATGTCCTGCAGCCGTTCAGTGACATCCTTGACCCTGGCACCAGGGAGGCAACATAACATCCATCCTGTTGGAAGAGTCACAGATGTAGATGGAACGAGACTGGACAAGGAGAGATAAAATAGAGTCAAGGTAGGAAGAAATCAGTTCCCTGGGACAAGAACGGGCTGAAATGATGGATTTACCTGGGCAGTCCTTTTTCTGGATCTTGAGAAGGATGTAGAGGTGGCTGTGCAGGGTTTGGGGACTATTAGGTTGGAGGACGTGAGTAGATCTCCAGAAGATATGAGGTCAGTGGCAGTCTTGGATACGATGGCATAATGTTCGATAGTGGGATCATGGTCCAGGGGGAGGTAGGAGGAGGTGTCAGAGAGTTGGCGTTCAGCCTCTGCAAGGTAGAGGTCAGTTCACCAAACAACAATAGCGCCACCCTTGTCAGCAGGTTCAATGACAATGTTAGGGTTAGATCTGAGAGAACGGAGTGCTGCACGTTCAGAGGGAGGTAGGTTGGAGTGAGTGAGGGGAGCAGAGAAATTGAGATGGCTGATGTCACGCCAGCAGTTCCCAATGAAAAGATCTAAAGTCGGTAAGAGGCCAGAGGGAGGGGTCCAGGTTCAATGAGAATCCTGAAGACAGGAGAAAGGGTCCGTTGTGTTGGGGGAAGACTCCTGGTCAAAGAAGTGGGCACAGAGGCAAAGGCGATGGAAAAAGTGCTCAGCGTCGTGCTGAGCTAGAAATTCATTGAGGTGAGGGGATAAGGGAATGAAGCTCAGGCCTTTGCTGAGGACTGATCGTTCGGGGTCAGACAGGGGAAGGTCACAGGGGATAATGAAAACAAGGCAGGGGGTGAGATTAGAAGAAGGGATGCGATTAGAGGAAAGTGAAGGGGAAGAAGGTTCCGGAGGGGCGTTGGTGTCCAAGACCCTTTGAAACTTGCAATTCTTGATACCTGTAAGGAAGAAAAAACGTTTTTTGTTAAAGTGCCAAATGAGGTGAAAGATGAAATGGAACTGCAGACCAGGACAGCTTTGAGATAGAGTGCATCAGTGCTGCTGAAGAGAGAGGTCGAGAGTGTTCATGTGGCGATGCATGGCATTGAGTGTGGATCTCAGGATGCATCGAGAGCAGTGGTTCGAGGATCGCTGAATATCTTGGCGATATCTATAATTATGGGTGGATCCAAAACATGAAGGGTGGAATTCAAGTTAGAATCCATGTGGAATAAGTCAGAGCTGGAGACAGTTGCTGAGGAAAGAGATGTGGCTGTGAAAGCGAGCTTTGGTAGATAGCTGATCAAACATGAGAAGGGAAACAGAAAGCAATGAGGATGAACAAGGTAAAAGAGACAAATGGAAATCCTGTCTGAGAGAAGAGCAGAACTTCTTCAAGGTAGGCATTCCTGGAAGAGAAGTGGCAACGACTTAAATACTAATACAAAAGCAAAATACTGCGGATGCTGGAAATCTGAACTAAAAACAGATATGCTGGAAATACTCAGCAGGTCAGGCAGCATCTGTGGAGAGAGAAAATCAGAGTTAACGGCCGCAATTTCGCCTACCGAGGCAGGTCCAGGGCGACCCCGCTGTTGGCTCTATCCTGCTCTGTGAAAATAATTTTACGCTGATTGGGCTTGTTAAGCCCACCCAGTTCGTTTGCCTGCCAATTGAAGGAAGCAGGTCTGATGACGTCACTTGATGATGCGTCATCAGTTGGTTTCCTTAAAGGGACCATGCGCAAATTCATTTTGACATTTCTGCTGTCAGTGTTCTACAGTATTGAGGTGCTTCAAACACTGATAAGCACTGCACAGAGGCACACAGCTACACCCAGGCTCTCCCATGACTCCCTCTATATACTTCTGGAGGGAGTCACAGCACGCAGGAATGTCTTCTTCACTACCCATGGGCGGAAGAGACCTCCCCAGGAGGTCAACGCAACCTAGTTGCACATTGCATAGGAGGACACAAGCAGGGATGTTGTCAGGAGGACCAGGCTGCAATGATGCAAACCTTTCAATTAAGTCATTAAATCACGAAATGTTACTACAAAGCCACACTCAACCTCATCCTGCTGTGCCACTCATCACATCCCCATCACTCTGCCTTTCCTACCCTACTCCTGCACATCCTTACTCACACCAACTTACCTTGCACCTCCATCCATCCCGCCCTATCTTCTTCATCACTTCCCCATATGACTAACCACCCCTCACACTCACCCTCATCCTAGTCCAATCATATCAACTAACAACACACAAGGGTGGGCACTTGGGTGTTTTAGCCAATGTTCATGTGAAGTTTCTATTAATGTGCTGTCAAACATTGAAATCTTTATTTTCAACACTTAGAAACATAGAAACATAGAAGATAGGAGCAGGAGTAGGCCATTCGGCCCCTCGAGCCTGTTCCGCCATTTAATGAGATCATGGCTGATCTTCCAAATTCAGTACCCTGTCCCTGCTTTCTCCCCATATCGCTTGATCCCTTTAGCCTTAAGGAATATATCTAACTCCTTCTTGAATATATTTAATGAATTGGCCTCAACTGCCTTGTGTTGTAGAGAATTCCACAGGTTCACCACTCTCTGGATGAAGAAATTCCTCCTCATTTCAGTCCTAAAGGCTTACCCCTTATCCTTAGATTGTGACCCCTGGTTCTGGACTCCCCCGCCATCAGGAACATCCTTCCTGCATCTAGTCTGTCTAGTCCTGTTAGAATTTTATAAGTTTCAATGAGATCCCCTCTCATTCTTCTAAACTATGGCGAATATAAGCCTAATCGACCCAATCTCTCCTCATACGTCATTCCTGCCATCTCAGGTATCAGTCTGGTGAATCTTCGCTGCACTCTCTCCATGGCAAGAACATCCTTCCTGAGATAAGGCGACCAAAACTGCACACAATACTCAAGGTGTGGTCTCACCAAGGCCCTGTACAACTACAGCAAGACATCCTTGCTCCTGTACTCGAATCCTGTCGCTATGAAGGCCAACATATCATTTGCCTTCATAACCGCCTGCTGCAGCTGCATGCTTACCTTCAGCGACTGGTGCACAAGGACACCCAGGTCTCGTTGCACTTCCCCTTTTCCCAATCTATTGCCGTTCAGATAATAATCTGTCTTCCTGTTTTTGCCACCAAAGTGGATAACCTCGCATATACTGCATTTGCCATGCATCTGCCCAATCACCCAACCTGTCCAAATCATACTGGAGTTTCTCTGCATCCTCCTCACAGCACACACGCCCACCCAGCTTTGTGTTGTCTGCAAATTTGGAGATATTGGGCTAAAAATTCGGTGGCGCCGCGTTTGGGGCGCCAAGCTCGCCTGGGCGCCGGAATTTGCGCTCCGGCCAGAGCCGCTTGCGCTCTCCCGATATTCAGTGGGAGCGTCCCAAGAGGGACTCGGGGCGCTGCTCGAGGCTCCCCGCGTCCCGCTTGGGGCGCTCAAACTGAATATCGCCGCGCTACGTGCCACAACGCCACATGCTGTGGCACGGCGCGCTGCTGTACTGCAGGCCTTCCTCCCCTTCTTAAGGGGGAGGGGCCTGCACCAGCGCGATCACCGATCGTGAGTGCCAGCAAAAGAGCCCGACACCGAGGAGAAGTGCCGGGCTTTTGGGACACAGCCGGCACTGCCCGGGGGGTGGATCAGGAGGCCGGGGAGGGCGGCGCGAGGAGGTGCTGGCAGGCGGCCACCGGAAAAAATGGCCGCCCCGCACCTCCACCTTAATTTGCGCCACTACCGCCACAGGTAGGCCCTGTGAACCGGTCGCGATTTGCGACCGGCGTTACAGAGGCGGGCGCGACCAAATATCGTGATCGGGGAGGGAGCGGGGCGCTGCGCACACCAATGACGTCATCGGTGGTGGCGCAGCGCTACAACCTAACGCCGCCATTAGCGCCCCGCTAAATATCGCAGGAGGCATGGCCAGTGGCGCTAAAGCCACTGAGTGCCCTCTTTGGGCGCTAACTGGTGGCGCAGCCCACTGAATTTCTAGGCCATTACATCTAGTTCCCTCGTCTAGATCATTTATGTTAGATCCGTGATTCAGAGGATATGCTGTTATAAAATAATCACACGGCTGCTGTACATCAACAATAAACAGGTCTTTACTGGAGGAGGGTAGTCTCACGACTGGGGGTACAGAGGCATGCGCAAAGCTTATATACCGGTGTGGGCACTGCCGGTACTACAGTATACAGGAGCTGTAAAAGTAGTTCTGACTTAAAGGCACATACACTACAATTCCTCCCCTTTTAGATTAGTAGTACCCCTAATATTCAAATAACAATTAACATTTTTAACATGTGCACTAAACAACAAAAGTCCATTTATAGATTCAGTCTTTGGGGCGGCTTCCTGACCCTTTCGGGATAGCGCCTTTCCGGAGTTTCTTGTTCTTGGTGCAGAGGCGATTCTGACTCCTTTTCATCGGGTAGTTCATCGGGTTCCACTGCTACTGGGTCTGAAGTAGAGGCTACCAGTATGTCAGGTTCATCCCCAGGTACTCGAGACATGGGGTTGACGCGTTCCCTTGACGCTAAGATCTGATCGACGTGGCGTCTCACAATGTTCCCCCCCACATCCACTGTGTACATTAATGGCCCCTGCCTTGTACATATCGTTCCGGGTTGCCATTTCTCTGTTCGATAGTCACAGGCCAAGACTGGTTGCCCTACATTGAAGCTCCTTGTCGGCTTCTCATTGATGTGCTGGAATTGTTTGTCCTCAACATTTCTTCGCACATGTGATCTGAGCAAATCCAGACGAGATCTCAACCTTCGGTTAAAGAACATCATGGCCGGGGTCTGGTTGGTAACTGCATGTGTCGCGTTTCGGTAGGCTAATAAGAAATTGTCCATCCTCTGCTGTAGTGGAATTTCATCGTCGCACATGACCTTTATCGCCTTCTTAAAGTTTTGTACAAACATCTCAGCCAATCCATTTGTGGCTGGATGATACGGGGCGGATGTGTAATGCCTTACCCCATTCCTTCTCATAAATTTTTGGAACTCGTCGGATACAAACTGTGGTCCATTATCAGAGCAAATCTGCTCTGGCAAACCGTTTCTGGCAAATATGGTCCGTAGGACTGCAATCGTTTTCTCTGTAGTGGTTGAAGACATTTTTATCACCTCAGGCCACTTTGAATGAGCATCCACTGCTATTAAGAACATTGAGTCCATGAATGGACCAGCGAAATCAATATGCACCCGTTGCCATGGAGAGGACGGCCACTCCCATGGGTGTAGACGGGCATGTGGTGGTGCATTTTGGACCTTCTGGCATCCTAAGCAGCTCTTAGTTAGGTCTTCGATTTGTTGATCGATTCCCGGCCACCACACATAAGCCCTAGCAAGGCTTTTCATTTTCACTCCCCCCAGATGACCTTCATGTAGTTCATTTAGCACTCTCTCCCTTAACTTGGGTGGAATCACCACTCTGGATCCACACATCACTGTCCCCTGGCATACTGACAGCTGTTCTCTTCTGGATGAGAATGCTGGCAACAGTGAGTCGCCATGTGTTGGCCATCCCCTCACCGTCAATTCATATACCCGCGACAGCGTCGGATCATTTCGGGTCTCCTTCTCTATATCCGCGTTTGTTACTGGCAATCGTTCCATTATTGGCGAATAAAATATCTCGATAGGTTCCACTGCTGGCGCTTCCTCCACAGTAGGCAGTGGCAGGCGCGATAGCCCATCAGCGTTCCCATGCTGTTTCGTGCCTTTATATTCTATTTCATATTGAGTCGCCCCTAAAAACAGGGGCCATCTTTGTAACCGCTGTGCAGTCATCACTGGAACGCCCTTCTTAGGATTAAAGATGGAGACAAGTGGTTGGTGGTCAGTCAGCAAGGTGAACTTCTGCCCATGCAGATAGTGGTTGAATTTTTTTACTCCCCATACTAGGCTGAGGGCCTCCCTGTCAATCTGGGCGTAGTTGCGCTCGGCTGAGGTTAGTGACCGAGACGCAAAGGCTACTGGCCTCTCCAACCCATCTGGGAATTTGTGCGACAGCACCGCTCCAATACCATAGGGTGATGCATCACATGCCAAACGAATTGGTAGTGCTGGGTTGAAATGGGCCAACACCTCTTTTGATGTGATCAATTCCTTACACTTCTGGAAAGCTTGTCTACGTTCGTCATCCCACTTCCATGGTACCCCTGTTTGCAGTAGGGTGTTCAGTGGGTGTAATACCGTAGACAAATTTGGTAAGAACTTGTGGTAGTAGTTTACCAGCCCGAGGAACGACCTCAGTTGTGACACATTTTCCGGTGCTGGAGCCTTGACTACTGCCTCAATCTTGTCAGGGGACTTATGTAACCCCTCTTCATCGACGACGTGGCCACAATACGAGATCTGTTTCTGGAAAAACTCGCACTTGTGGCGATTAGCTAGTAGCCCATAGTCCTTTAATCTGGCGAGCACCTTTTCCAAGTTGGCGAGGTGATCACCGTCATTTTTGCCCATGACCAAGATGTCGTCCAAATAACACTGGGTCCCTGGAATCCCTTGCAGGACCTGATCCATCGCCCTCTGCCAGATAGCCGGAGCCGAGGCTACTCCAAACACCAGCCGGTTGTATTGGTAGAGACCTTTATGAGTGTTGATTGTAAGGTATTGTTTCGAAGCTTCTTCTACCTCCATTTGCAAGTACGCCTGGGCTAGATCAATTTTGGTGAAGCGTTTACCTCCAGATAGCGAGGCGAAAATATCCTCAATTCGTGGAAGCGGATATTGTACCGTGTGAAGGACTGGGATCACTGTCACCTTAAAATCCCCACAGATGCGGACCTTCTTTGGTTCCCAGGCGTATTACTCAATGACCTCTTCATTACAGGAATGATGGGTGTAGCCCACTCGATCCAGTCCACTTTGGACAGTACTCCTGAACGTTCCAACCCTTCCAGCTCTGCTTCAACAGCTGGTCTGATCGCATAAGGCACTGGTCTGGCCTTCAGAAACTTTGGGCTTGCATTTTCCTCTATTTTAATCATTGCTGTTATTCCTTTTAGTGTTCCTAGTCCCTCCTGGAACACTTCTTTTGCGTCGGTTAGCATTTTTGACAGTCGTCCAGGTGTGACGTCGTCATCCTTTTTGGCCTCAATCTTCAGTGCCTGTATGGAATGCCAATCTAATTGTATCTTCCGGATCCATTCACGTCCTAGCAGTGGTGGTCCTCCATCTGGCAATACATATATATCCATTTTAGGTATTTCCTGGCCTTTATATGTCACTTTCACCCTTATTTTTCCTTTAGGGTAGACTTTTTGCCCCGTATACGTCTTCAAGACAATCTCTGTAGCTTTCAAGGGTATGTGTGAAAATAGCCGCTTGTAGTCTCTTTGATTTATGACTGTTAGAGCTGACCCTGTGTCCAATTCCATTTTCACTTGGACTCCGTCTATCTTGAGTGTAACCCAGATAGTCTGGTGATCCTCCCTTTCGGTTGCCTTATGTAGTTTCAGACAACCCAGCTCCTTGCTTCCGGAGTCTGTATCACTTTTCTGTTCATCTGAACCACTGTCCATCACCTGGTGTACCTTTTTGTACTTCTCCTGTGGAGATTTCTTACTGTTGGTTTTCTTCCCAGACCTGCAGACTCTTGCTATGTGTCCTGCTTTCCCACACTGTCTGCACACTTTGTCCTTGAACCAACAGTTTTTCTGGTCATGTGTTGTTCTGCCGCAGCGATAGCACTTCCCTGTTCCATAGGACATTTCATTGGTGCCATATTCTTGCGGTCTCTGTTGTATCTCTGCAGCGCCCCTTGCGGCTGCTTCGTGTGATACTGCCATACTGAAAGCTTTGTCCAGCTTAAGATCCTTTTCTGATAGAAGCCGTTTCTGGGTTCCTTCACTTTGTAGCCCACACACAAACTTGTCCCTTAACGTATCTGCTAGCCCCGCTCCAAACTGGTAGTGGTTCGATAGCTTGCGCAGTTCCGTTAGGTACTCAGCATTGCTTTCGTCTTTGTGTTGGTTCCTTTTATGGAACTTAAATCATTCTGCTATCAGCAGCGGTGTGGGGTTTAAGTGGTCCTGTAGGATTTCTACTATGCTTTCAAAATTCTTGTTTACCGGCTTCTCTGGGGTTATTAGATTTTGCAGTAACCCATAAGTTTTTGCACCCATGGAATTTAACAGAACCAGTGCTTTATTAGCATCTGGCACTTCATTTGCCTTGCAGTACACCTCAATACGTTCCACATATGTCGCCCAATCTTCGACTTCATTGTCGAACGTAGAGATACTGCCACTCTTCGGCATCCTTGGGTGTGAGTTAACTGTCAAAAATGGCACCTCCCGCGCTTCCCCTTCTTCTCCGCTGGCACAAAATGGCGTCTCCCGCGCTTTCCTTCCTTCCCGCGCTCGCCCTCCTTCTCCGCTGCGGCTTCTAAAAATGGCATCTCCCGCGCTCTTCCTTCTTCTCCGCAGCTCAATGGCGTCTCCCGCGCTCCCCTTTCTTCGCCCCGCGGGCCCTGTTCAGCCTGTGAGCCCTGGCTGTGCTCTGCGCGTTCTTCTTTTTATTTATTTATTTTTTTCAACGCCGCTCAGTCTAGAACCCGGCTGTTTCTTTACCCTCTCTCTCTCCGGTTTGTTTTCTTTTTCTTGACGCAGCTCGGTGTTCAAACCCCGGCTTCGCCCTGCGCTCTTCACCCTTTGTCTTACCCCGTCGACGCTGCTCGGCTTTCTCTCCGCTGTCGGTCGGCTCCAGCCGCCGCTGCTCAGGAAGGGTCTACGCTGGACCTGTCGTCGGTCTCTTGCTGCTCGTCATGGCTGGGGAACCAACCCCGCTCTCCACAGCCTCCCCTGCGAAGTTCAATCTCTGCCTGACGGCTGGGCGGTTGCTCGTGGTCGACGCCCGTGTTCCTGGCCTCGACTATTTTTTTTTTATGTTGCAGGTAGATTCAAATCGACACTCGTCGCCACTGTTAGATCTGTGATTCAGAGGATATGCTGTTATAAAATAATCACACGGATGCTGTACATCAACAATAAACAGGTCTTTACTGGAGGAGGGTAGTCTCACGACTGGGGGTACAGAGGCATCCACAAAGCTTATATACCGGTGTGGTCACTGCCAGTACTACAGTATACAGGAGCTGTAAAAGTAGTTCTGACTTAAAGGCACATACACTACAATTTATATATATTATGAATAGCTGGGGTCCTGCGGTACCACACTAGTCACTGCCTGCCACTCGGAAAAAGATCCATTTATTCCAACTCTTTGCTTCCTGTCTGCCAACCAGTTCTATATACCTTTAAGGGGGGAACTATGTTTTACAGCTCATGTATACTGCAGTACCGGCAGTGACCACACCTGTATATAACACTGAGTAGTAATCTGTACAGATCAGTTCCACTGTGAACCACGTTGAGTAAACACCTGTTGTACCGTTTCTCCTGCAGTCTGTGTCTTGTTATACACAGACACCACATTGGCGACGAGGCAATTTCGAACCTAACTGCAACTCTGCATCACCTCCCGGAGATTCGTTCCTGGAGATCAGTGGATTGGAGGTCAAGGCCAGAGACTCGGGCGTCGACCACGGGCAACCGCCCAGTCATCCAGCAGAGACTCGAGAATTGCGGGGGAGGCTGTCGAGAGCCAGGCTTGGCTTTCCAGTCGAGGCAGTCCAGCGAAACGGGCTGGCAACAGGTAGTGCGCAGACCCTTCCAGGACAGCAGCGGGCTAGAGCCCGACCAAGCGGCACAGCAAAGGGCCGAGCAGTGTCGACGGGGGAGAGAGAGAGAGGGCAGAGCGCACAGGGCACAGCCGGTGTTCAGGGGCCGAGCAGCGTCGGAGAGAGGGAGAGAGAGATGCACAGAAACCTGAGAGGTGCCGCCATTGCCACGAGGACCGCCGAGAGCGGCGTTGGCAGCAGCGAAACAGCAGCGCGCAAAACCTACAGGGCGCCGCCATTGCCACGAGAACCGCCGGGAGCGGCGTTGGCAGCAGCGGGGGAGGAAGGAAAGCGCGTGAGACACCATTTTAAGTCATTGGGAGACGCCATTTTAAACCACACCCAAAATGCCGAAGAGTGGCAGTATCACCGCATTTGACAATGAAGTCGAAGATTGGACTACATATGTCGAACGAATAGAGGTATACTGCAAGGCAAATGAGGTGTCAGATGACAAGAAAGCGTCGGTATTGTTAAATTTAATGGGTGCAAAGACGTATGGTTTATTACGAAATCTAGTAACCCCAACGAAGCCAATGGAAAAGAGTTTTGAAGACATAGTAACGATACTACAGGAACATTTAAACCCCACACCGCTGCTGATAGCAGAAAGATTCAAGTTTCACAAACGGAACCAGCATAAGGATGAAAGCAATGCTGATTATTTAACAGAACTGCGCAAACTATCGAAACACTGCCAGTTTGGAGCGGGACTGGCAGATACCTTAAGGGACAATTTTGTGTGTGGGCTTCAAAGTGAAGGAACCCAGAAACGGCTTTTATCTGAAAAGGACCTTACGCTGGAAAAGGCTTTCAGCATTGCGGTGTCATATGAAGCAGCAGCACGGGGCGCTGCAGAGATACAACAGAGACCGCAAGAATATGGCACAAATGAAATGTCATATGGAACAGAGAAGTGCTATCGCTGCGGCAGAACAACACACGACCAGAATGATTGCTGGTTCAAAGACAAAGTATGCAGACACTGTGGAAAAGTAGGACACATAGCACGAGTCTGCAGGTCGGGAAAGAAAAGCAGCAATAAGAAACCTACCAAAGAAAAGTACAAAAAGGTACATAAGATGACGGAGAATAGTTCAGACGAACAAAAGAGTGATAATGACTCCGAAAGCAGGGAACTGAGTTGTCTGAAACTACATAATGTGATCACAACGGAGGATCACCGAACCATTTGGGTCACTCTCAAGATAGCAGGAGTCCAGGTAAAGATGGAATTGGACACAGGATCAGCCCTAACAGTCATAAACTGACGGGACTACAAGCGGCTATTCTCACACATACCCTTGAGAGACACAAAAATTATTTTGAAGACATACACGGGGCAAAAAGTCTACTCCAAAGGAAAAATAAGGGTGACCGTTATATATAACGGTAAGGAAACATCAAAACTAGACCTGTATGTATTGCAAGATGGAGGACCACCATTACTGGGACGTGAATGGATCCGGAAAATACAACTGGATTGGCATTCCATACAGGCACTGACTGTGGCTGACAAAAAGGACGACGACGTCACACCTGGGCGACTGTCAAAGATCCTAACTGACGCAAAAGAAGTGTTCCAGCAAGGACTCGGAACACTAAAAGGCATGACAGCGACGATTAAAATTGAAGAAAACGCAAGCCCAAAATTTTTTACGGCCAGACCGGTACCTTATGCGATCCACCCAGCCGTCGAAGCAGAGCTGGAGAGTCTGGAACATTCAGGTGTACTGTCCAAGGTAGACTGGAGCGAGTGGGCTACACCCATCGTCCCTGTGATGAAAAAGTTGTTGAGCAGCACGCCTGGGGAACCAAGGAAGGTTCGTATCTGTGGGGACTTTAAGGTAACAGTGAACCCGATCCTTCACACCGTACAATATCCACTTCCGCGGATTGAAGATATTTTCGCCTCGCTATCTGGAGGGAAACGCTTCACTAAGATTGATCTGGCCCAGGCGTATCTGCGAATGGAGGTAGAAGAAGCATCAAAAAAATACCTCACAATCAACACCCATAAAGGTCTCTACCAATACAACCAGCTGGTATTCGGGGTAGCATCAGCTTCGGCTATTTGGCAGAGGGCAATGGAACAAGTCCTGCAAGGGATCCCAGGGACCCAGTGTTATTTGGACGACATCCTAGTCACGGGCGAAAATGAGAGTGATCACCTTGCCAACCTGGAGCAGGTGCTCACTAGATTGCAGGAATATGGGCTCCGAGCTAACCGCCCCAAATGCGAGTTTTTTAGAAAACAGATCTCGTATTGTGGCCACGTTATCGATAAAGAGGGGTTACATAAGTCCCCAGAGAAGATTAAGGCAGTAGTCAAGGCTCCAGCACCGGAAAATGTGTCACAACTGAGGTCGGTCCTCGGGCTGGTAAACTACTACCATAAGTTCTTGCCAAATTTGTCTACAATACTACACCCACTGAACACCCTACTGCAAACTGGGGTGCCATGGAAGTGGAGTGACGAATGTAGACGAGCTTTCCAGAAGAGCAAAACACTAATCACATCGAAAGAGGTATTGGCCCATTACAACCCAGCATTACCAATTCGGTTGGCATGTGATGCGTCACCCTACGGCATTGGAGCGGTGCTGTCGCACAAATTCTCGGATGGCTCAGAGAGGCCAATAGCCTTTGCGTCATGATCACTAACCTCAGCCGAGCGTAACTATGCCCAGATTGACAGGGAGGCCCTCAGCCTAGTGTGGGGAGTGAAAAAGTTCAATCACTATCTGCACGGACAGAAATTCACCTTGCTGACTGATCAGCAGCCTCTTGTCTCCATTTTTAATCCGAAGAAGGGCGTTCCGGTGATGACTGCGCAACGACTACAAAGATGGTCACTTTTTCTAGGGGCGCACCACTATGAGATTGAATATAAGGGCACGAAACAGCATGGAAATGTTGATGGGCTATCACGCCTGCCACTGCCTACTGCGGAGGAAGCACCAGCAGTGGATCCTGTCGAAATATTCCATTCGACTATAGTTAAATACCTACCGGTAACTAACGCTTGTATCGAAAAGGAAACCCGAAATGACCCGACACTGTCTCGGGTATATGATTTGACGGTGAAGGGATGGCCAGCACATGGCGGCTCATTGTTGCCAGCATTCTCGACAAGGAGAGAACAGCTGTCAGTGTGTCGGGGGACCTTGATGTGTGGATCCCGAGTGGTAATTCCACCCAAGTTAAGGGATAGAGTGCTCAATGAGCTTCATGAGGGTCATCTGGGAGGGGTTAAAATGAAAAGGCTAGCCAGGGCTTATGTGTGGTGGCCGGGAATCGATAAACAAATCGAGGACCTGACCAAGAGCTGCTCAGGATTACAGAAAGTCCAAAATGCACCACCACAGGCCCCTCTACACCCATGGGAGTGGCCCTCATCTCCATGGCAACGGGTGCATATTGATTTTGCTGGTCCATTCGTGGACTCAATGGCCTAGAAATTCACTTGGGCACGGGCAGCTCGCTCGCGCCCAAAAGTTAGCGCTGGGCGGGGAGGCATTAGCACACGCCGTATATTCGTCTTCTGCGCCCCAATTCGGAAGCGGGCGCTATACCAGGGTGTGCCCGCCTCCGTTTGGGGCGCTGCAACTGAATATCGGCGCGCTAGTTGCCGCAGCGCCACCCGATGCGGTGCGGCAGGCTGCGGTACTGCAGGCCTCCTCCTTCTCTTAAAGGGGAGGTGCCTGCAACGGCCGGAGCCCCGATCGCGAGTGCCGGCAAAAGAGCCCGGCACAACGGAGAAGTGCCGGGCTCCACGGAAACCAGCCGGCAATGCCGCGGGGGGGGTGGAGGAGGCCGGGGAAGGAGGTGCGGGCAGGCGGCCGCCGAAAAAGCGGCCGGCCGCACCTTCCGCTTTAAAGCGCCCCACTATGGCAGCAGGATGGCCCCGTTTTCTGGTCGCTGTTTGCGCCTGCTTCGGAGGAGGCGGCCGCAAATAAATATGGGGATCGGCGCCGTTTCGGGGCGTTACGGGCCACCGCGCACACCGATGACGTCATCGGTCCCGGCGCAGCGCTAACGGCTACCGCCGCCAATACCGCTGCACTCAAATTCCGCGCTACCAGCCCGCCGGCGCAAAAGACCTCTTTAGGCGCTATGTGGGCGCAAGGCCCACTGGATTTCTAGGCCAATGTTTTTAATAGCCGTGGATGCGCACTCGAAATGGCCTGAGGTCATCAAAATGTCCTCCACCACCACGGAGAAAACTATTGCAGTCCGACGGACCATTTTTGCCAGGAATGGCTTGCCAGAACAGATTTGCTCCGACAACGGACCACAGTTTGTGTCCGAAGAGTTCCGGAGGTTCTTCAAAAAGAATGGGGTAAGGCATTACACATCCACCCCGTATCATCCAGCCACAAATGGATTGGCTGAGAGGTTCGTACAAACCTTTAAGAAGGCAATAAAGGCTATGTACAATGACAACATTCCGCTGCAGCACAAGGTGGACAATTTCCTGTTCGCCTACCGGAATGCGACACATGCAGTCACCAACCAGGCCCCAGCCATGATGTTCTTTAACCGAAGGTTAAGATCTCACCTGGATTTGCTCAGACCAAACGTACGAAGAGATGTTGAGAGTAAGCAATTCCAGCACATCCATGAGAAGCCAACAAGGAGCTTCAATGTAGGGCAACCAGTCTTGGCCCGTGACTACCGAACAGAAAAATGGCAGCCAGGAACGATATGCACACGGCAGGGCCCACTAATGTACACAGTGGACGTTGGGGAGAGCATCGTGAGACGCCATGCTGACCAGATCCTAGAGTCACAGGAACAAGTCAACCTCATGCCTCGCCCATACGTACCTGGTGATGAACCCGACGTACAGGTTGCATCTACCCCAGAAACAGTAGCATCGGAAGCTGATGACCCAACCGACGACAGGGGGCCAGAATCATCTCCGCACCAAGAGCAAGACACTCGGGAAAGGCGCTATCCAGAAAGGATCAGGAAGCCTCCCCAAAGACTGAATATATAAATAGACTATTTTCAGCTAATGTTGCATGTAAAAAGTGTTAATTGTAATTAGTTTGATATTTAATTGTTAAATGAGTGTTATGGTACTGTTAATCTAAAAGGGGAGGAATTGTAATGTATATACCTTTAAGGGGGGAACTATGTTTTACAGCTCATGTATACTGCAGTACCGGCAGTGACCACAACTGTATATAACACTGAGTAGTAATCTGTACAGATCAGTTCCACTGTGAGCCACGTTGAGTAAACACCTGTTGTACCGTTTCTCCTGCAGTCTGTGTCTTATTATACATGGACACCACATATCCAAGACAGTACCTTACCCCCAATCCCACATGCTTTAACTTTGCACACTAATCTCTTATGCGGGACCATATCGAAAGCCTTCTGAAAGTCCAAATACACCACATCCACTGGTTCTCCCTTATCTATTCTATCAGTTACATCCTCAAAAAATTACCTTTTTTAAATCCATGTTGACTTTGACCGATCCTGTCACTGTTTTCCAAGTGCTCTGCTATTACATCTTTTATAATGGACTCTGGCATTTTCCCCACTACCGATGTCAGGCTTACTGGTCTAAATTACCCCGTTTTCTCTCTACCACCTTTTTTAAGTAGTGGGGTAACATTAGCTATCCTCCAATCCATGGGAACTGTTCCAGAGTCTAGAGAATTTTGGAAGATGACCAGCAATGCATCTACTATTTCTAGGGCCACTTCCTTAAGTACCCTAGGATGTAGATTATCAGGCCCTGGGGATTTATCGGCCTTCAATCCCGTCAATTTCCCTAACACCATTTCCCTACAAATACTGATTTCATTCAATTCCTCCCTCTCATTAGAACCTATGTTCCCCGACATCACTGGGAGGTTATTTGTGTCCTCCTTTGTGAAGACAGAACCAAAGTATATTTAATTGGTCTGCCATTTCTTTGTTCCCCATTATAAATTCCCCTGATTCTGACTGCAAGGGACTTATGCTTGACTTCACCAATCTTTTTCTCTTCACATATCTATAGAAGGTTTTACAGTCAGTTTTTATGTTCCCTGCAAGCTTACTCTCATAATCTATTTTCCCCCTCTTAATTAATCCCTTTTGGCCTCTTTTGCTGAATCCAAACTGTTCCCAATCTTAAGGTTTGTTGCTTTTTCTGGCCAAATTATATGTCCTCTCCTTATGCTATCCCTAATTTCCCTTGTTAGCCACAGTTGAGTCGCCTTTTTTGTTTTATTTTTATGTTGTTCATTCATGCGATCTTTAAATGTTTGCCATTGCCTATCCACCGTCAACCCTTTAAGTAACATTCCCCAATCCATCCTAGCCAACTCGTGCCTCATACCATCATAGTTTCCTTTATTTAAATTCAGGTGCCTAGTCTCTGAGTCAACTACTTCACTCTCCATCTTAATGAAGAATTCTATCATATTATGATTGCTGCTCCCCAAGGGGCCTCACACAACAAGATTGCTAATTAATCCTTTCTCATTACATAATACCCAGTCTAAGATGGCCTGATCTCTAGTTGGTTCCTCGACATATTGGTCCAGGAAACCATCCCATATACACTCTAGGAATTCCTCCTCCACAGTATTGTTACTAATTTGGTTACCCCAATCTATATGTAGATTAAAGTCACCCATGATAACTGCTGTGCCCTTATTGCACGCGTCTCTAATTTCCCATTTAATGTCATCCCCAACCTCAGCATTACTGTTTGGGGGTCTGTATACAACTCCCACTGACGTTTTCTGCCCCTTGGTATTTCTCAGCTCTGCCCATACAGATTCCACATCTTCAGAGTTAATATCCTTCCCTACTATTGTGTTAATCTCCTCTTTAGCCAGCAATGCTACCCCACCTCCTTTTCCTTTTTTCCTGTCCTTACTGAATATTGAATACCCCTGGATGTTGAATTCCCAGTCTTGGTCACCCTGGAGCCATGTCTCCATAACTTCAATTATATCATATCCGTTTACATCTATTTGCGCAGCTAATTCATCCACCTTATTACAAATGCTCCTTGCATTAAGACACAAAGCCTTCAGGCTTGATTTTTTAACACTCTTAATCCTTTTAAAATTATTATTTACTGTGGCCCTGTTTGATTTACACCCTTGATTTCTCTGCCTTCCACTTTTGCTTCTCTCCTTCCTGTCTTTTGTTTCTATCCTTGCTTCCCTTTCCTCTGTCTCCCTGCACAGGTTCCCATTCTTGGACAGATTTATGTGCACCTTTGGAAGTGGCTTAGTGAGTTGCAGTGAATGGTGAGACATAACAGTAACTCCTGCAATGGGCATGAGTGTCAAAGGAATGGCTTGGGCATTGTAGGGATGCTTTATAGTGTTGGTGTGGGGTGGTGCCAACCTGATGCACCATATGGCATCCAGGTTGTACAGTGTCAAGTGAAGTAAATCTGGCCATAGTAAGGCCATCCCTGGCCTCCCGGGCAGCAATGTGATCGGGTGCTGATGGCCTGTGTCGTGTGCGGAGAAGATTGGTGTTGTTGTTGGTGCTGCTGGTGTGCCTGGTGCTGCTGGTGTTGGGGCTGATCGTGGTGGGATTCTGAGGACCAAGGTGAGATTTTTACAAGGACACCGATGCTGATGGAATGGATGGCAGGTGAGCTTGAGATGACAGAAGCGATCTGTCAATGGTGAGAGATGTTGTTCCAATGAGGTGACACTGGATAGAGAGTTTGCTCCAAACATTTGCAACCTGCCTAAAGCTCAATCTGTCTTCCAAATGCAGTAAGCAACAGCTTCTAACCTTGGAAAGTGAACACCTATGAAAAAGGAGCTTTTATAGACTATTTGCAGCTGTCAAATTTAGAAAGCATCACATGCTGACACAACACCTGTCCTCCTTACCTGACGTGAACCTCGAGAAGCTGTTGGCGAACTCTAAGGGCTCTATTTTGCCAGGCCCGAGGAGGTGGGATTGGAGGCGTGTGAGGTGATAAGATCGCAAAAAATGGCGGGCGAGCCCGATCCCACCTCCATGCAATTTTCCCAAATGCGTGTTTTCTGGCCCCATTTCCATCCCACCTCCAAGAGGCGGGATAGGCCCTTAAGGCCCTTAACAACCAGTTAAGTACCTCTATAATCCCATTTTGAGAGGCCTTTCTGATTTTAACAGTTTTCCCACGTCCTGCATGTCTCTTCTGGAACACGCCAGTGAATCCTGGCGGCCTCACAAGTGGACTGCTTACTAACAGCTGGAGCTCCACCATTAAAAAAGAGTTTTCAGCAATCATCATTTGCAGGTGGCAGAACTTTGTTGTCTCAGGCCTGGGGGAGCTTTTAGCAGGCCCACTCATTGTTGTGGAAGTTTGGAGCCTGACACCCATCTCCAGTGTGACCTCCTGGGAAACCCCTCTTGCCACCTTGACTGAGCGCTTCCTCAACTGAGGCATATACCAGAAGCACGGGAACCATTTATTTCCTTTCCTCCTGGACATCAGATTCGGACGAAGATCAGCCGTGACAGCAGCAGAACCATGAGCAACAGCACCACCAACAGCAGCAGCAACAGCAGGAGTGCCAAGCTGCTGCTCACCCACCTGAAGCTGCACAGGCCAGAAGGGGCCAGCGCGCGACCACATTGCTGCCCGGGATGCAAGGGACGCATTCATCTTGGCCAGATTTGCTTAGCCTGCACAATCAAACAATTTTGCCTCGCACCTTCTTATCAGACCATCGACAATGGCCAAGAACCTGCGGATTCCTATCACTCTGACCACCATACTGACAATTGCAAGTCGCCCTAAGCACTCAATGTGGAAGTCCCATTAGCGAAATGACACACGCCACAACTGCAACAGTTTGCCATCAGAATGTTTTATGACAATAAGCAACTGATGGCTTTTCAAAATTAAACACAGCATTACACCCAAGTGACTACGGTAGCCAGCCTTACCATGGAGGTAGCCATCCTTTCCAAGGAGGTTGCCATCCTTTCCGTGGTGATGCGTTCATGCGCCAACGCCTCCACAAAGGCTCTGCTCATGTTAGCGATGGACTCCTCCATTCGCTCCACATTCGCAGCGACCCTGGAGACAAAACCTGCCAGAGACTCCTGCACCTGTTCCTAGAGTTCCAGCAGCGCTCTCCTTCTGGATGGACCCGGAGGCACAGGGTCGACATGCAGCTGAGCCGAGCTGGGAGCGTCCTGCGCCCTCCGACTAGGACTCTCCACTGCTGTCCCTGTCTCCACTATCTGCTGATGCTCACTTGTGAGCTGTGATACACCAGGTGGCAACTCTACTCTATGTCCCGAAAGTCCCACCGAGGTGTGAGTGTCTGCGCTGGTGCAGCGTGCGCTTAATTCTGCTGACGGAGCGCCCTCAGAGGTTGCAGCTTCCTCTGAGGAGTCTGGAAGTTCAGGCTCTTCCTCCTGGACAGTGGGGACAGGGGCTCTTGATGGTCCTGTGGGGGAGTAAAGGAAAGGGTTAGAGATGTGAGGTAAAGGTTGCATGCACATAGAATTGTCAATCTTTTAGAGCATCAGAATCATTATCAGTCACTCATGCAATGTCAATGAGAGAGATGCCAAACTATTCTGTCACCAGCTTGCTGTGATGCGCCCGCGTGTCTGTCCCCCACTTGGGAATCCTCCTCGATCCCGGCAATTTCCAGGGCTGCCTCCTCCGAGCTGGTGAGCTGGGCTACTGAGGGTGGCCCTCCTCCTGTCCTCGCTCTTTCCCTCTTATTGTGGGCTCTCTTTTCCTGCAATGAGGGACACAAGTGGAGTTTGAGTGAGAATGAAGGAGTGAGTGTAGAGAATCCATAGCATAGATGCTTAGAAGGAGACAAAGGGCCCTCCCCGTGTGTTTTAAGTTGTTGTCATTGCATCACAGTGATAGGGATTGTGAGGGCTGCATGGTTGAATAGTTAAGTGAATGTGACCATAGAGAGAGAGGGAATGGGTAAGGGTGCAGGCATGTAAGTGTCAAGTGGGATGTGGAGGAAGAGGTTGGCAAAGCAGAGTGCTGGTGAGGAGAGGCGATGGGGATATGATTGAGGGTGATGATAAAGTCATACTCACTTTTCCTGTGCGGAGAAGGTCATGAAACCTCTTCCTGCACAGCAGCCAGGTTCTGCGGCACATAGAGATGGCATTGACCTCCTGGGCCACTTGCAGCCTCACAGCTTTAGTCTGTTGTGGTGGCTTTTTTCTCCCTGAGGAAGGGAAGAGCACCTCCTTATTAGATCTTGCTCCCTGCACCAGAGCTTGGAGGGAGGGCTCATCAAATCGAGGTGCACACTTTTGCTTGCTGGTGGACATGGTCGGTAAATAAAGTCCTTTGGACAATGTCCAAAAGCGTTTCCAGTCTCCAGAAGAAGCAAGGCTGCTTGCAGGCCTTAAATCCAGCAGCACTGATGACGTCATCGGATGCGACTTTCAGGATGGAAAGACTAATTGGGCCAGTGTTTCCTGCACGCTGGAAATCAAGCGCCCAATTAGGGGAAAATTGCACTTATTTCCCACTTCACATCGGAGTCGGGGTCCTGACATGAAAACCACCTGACACGCCCCAGCCCGACCCCAATGGCAAGATCGAGCCCTAAAAATCTAAAGGTAAGCTTAAAATACTAGTTAATTGCCTCTTAACAATCCAGCTAATGATCTAAATTGCCTCCCCCACCACTTGGTGTTGGGTCTGTTCAGCGATGACAGACCCGATATCTGGGAGACTAGCGTGGAGTAGGGTTGACAGCGGGTTCCCTACCCATTTTCCCAGCCAACCCGCCTCCAACCGTGGCCCCTGACCTCCCGAATAATTCCAGCCAATGTTTCAGGTCGAGGCCTTTTCATCAAGACTCCGAAAATCTACTTTTAAAAAGATCATCTCAGTGACGCAATGGAAAGCCATTAAAACAATAAAAGAATGTACAAATGGCTATGTTTTCTGTTCAGAGTGAGGAGTTACACCTGAAACATTAACTTGACTATATTCTTCAAAGATGCTGACTCTACTGCTATGTATATCCAGCAATTTCCTTGTTTAAAGCATATCTGCTGTGGGCTCTTGAACAGCTACTAATTTTATTTGGTCGGAGTGCCAAGGAAGAATGAACATACATGTTGTTGGGGTTTAAAATGACTCTTAACTCCAGCTCAGCTTATATTGGGGAAAATGTAAACAATTGTAGATAATGACCTGAGATCTGGGACACATGGTTAGTTGGAGACAAGGGGGGAAAAATTCGGTTGCTTTGCGCCTCCTGTTAGTGCCCCGAGGGGGCGCTAACAGGGGGTGCAAAGTAACTAGCGCCTGGGTGCGGCGCCGCTAACGCCATCCGCAAAATTCAGTGGGAGATTAGTGGTGACAGTAGCCGGTAGCGCTCCGCGGTGCTGCACCTCCGGCGATGACGTCATCGCCGTTCGCAGCACCTCGCTCCCGCCCCGGCAGCAAACCTGGCTCGCGCCCCCTGACCTACTGCCGGACGCTATGTCTGACAGGGTCAGTGGGGGCGTTTTTGCAGCCGGGGCAGCGATAATTAAAGGGCAGGTGCCGGGCGGCCATTTTATTTTGGGCCACCTGCCAGCACCTGCCCCCTCTGGCCTCCTGCTGCGGGGTGCCAGCCCTGATCCGTCAGCCCAGCACTCCTCTTGAGTGCCGGGCTCTTTTACCTGCACCCTGCTCCCCGGTGTTCCAGCAGGGCCCCGGTGCACGCTGCGCTAGGCCCCTTCCCTTTAATCAGGGGAGGGAGGCCTGCAGTGCCGCGGCGCTACATTCTGAAGCGCGTGACGCTGCTGCACGTAGCGCCGCAATATTCAATGGGAGCACCCCAAGAGGGAGGGGAGCGCTTCCAGTAGCGCCCAGGTGAAATTATCGCCCCAAAGGGGACGCGAGCCAATTTTTCCCCCATGGATCTTAATGCTACCTTTTTTAAAGTGTTTAATTCATCGTCACTTCTCTTCCAGGAATGTCCACCTTGAAGAAGTTCTGCCCTTCTCTTTGATGGGATTTCTGTTTGTCTCTTTCACGTCTCTAATTTCTTCCAATTCTGACAAAAGGGTCATCGACCTGAAGCATTAACTCTGTTCTCTCTCCACAGATGCTGCCTAACCTGCCAAGTGTTTCCAGCATTTTCTGTTTTCATATTATTAATGCTGCCTGTCTTTGCATTAGGATGATCAAAGACAAAAGTGGTGATGTACCACCATGATTACACCATCTTCAACTTGTTGGTACCTGCACTCACAAGTCAAGGCCTGTATGACACCCCAATTATATCACTAATAATATTATATTACAAGTGATCTGTTTAGCCCAACATATTATAGGTCCTGAAATTCTATCCATCCACCAGCATCAATGGGAGGAATAAAACACATTGATGTAGCTGCATGTCCCTGAATAGTCAGATGTTGTGGCACTAACACTGTTTAGCAGCAACAAGATTGTATCCTACATATTGTACACATCTTCCAAGCAAAGCCTAGGGAAATGGTCACATTATAACAAGTTTACTATTGAAATATATAATAGTATATTTATATTATTATAAATAGAAACATACAGCTTCTCTCATTAGTCAGTGGGTAAAGGTATAACTGGTGTGGCACTGAGCCATATGGTTTCAAGTTTGATTCCTAGTCTGTGCTGAGTTAGCTGATCTCAAATGCTTAACTGGACACTGAGCGAGCCTAGACTGTGGGTGTGGGCAGGTGTTTCAACATTACGGGGTATCGCAGCTGAACACCATCTTATCTTCACCAATGTCCATGCACATTCATTCTTCAGTAGATGTCACTGGACAGTGAGTAAGAACACAAAGCCTGATTTATTTTTTCCCTCACTAGTCCAGGTCCTAATGTTAATTATGGCACCCCTACCTTGGCTGAAATCAACTAATTCAGCACAGATGTGGGATCAAATCTGAGCCTGTTTGGTCTCTTTGACTCAGCTGCACACTGGCTTTATCAAATGATTTATTAAGAGAGCTGATGTGATCAACTAGTTGACAGAAGGGGAACTGACGAAGTGGAGGGAGAACTGGGAACCGGAAGGAGAGCTGGTGAATGTAAGGATGAACCAGTCAGTGAAGATGGTTGGAGAATATGCAGAAATATATTTTTCAGGCTAAACCGTGCAGATTCATTAAAACCAGCAGCAGCATTTTTGAAGGCTAAGCCTGGATTAAAGCACTGGCTATCAGTATAGACATTGGGCAGGATTTTCATTGGGCCATGGAGTCGGGATTTGAGGCGTGTGGGGGGTTAAAAGCCCGAAATCAGGGGTCCCAACCCCATCCCACACCCAAACCCGCCTCCATGCCAGTTTCAAAGGAGGCGGGTACCCGCTCCGCACTGGGACACGCCTACCCGAGGCGGGAAGGGATTAGTGCCAATTAACTGCCTGCTAACAGGTAGTTAACAGGCAGTTTTTTGCCTAATCCCTATTTTTAAGGTTGAAGTGTGGGATTCCCGACGGCTCCAAACCACGCCAAGTTAGAGGAGGTGGGCCGTCGGGTTGAAGGACTTGGAAGGGTCGAGATATCGGTGTTCAGGTGAGTGATGTGTGCAGGTAAGTGTGTTTGGTGTGTCTAAAGTGATTAAATAAGTTTTACATACCTTTTCTTACCTTTTCAGCCTTCCTTCCTTTAGGTCTCGGGAGTCCCTCATCTCACCGGCACAGAAAGCAGAATGGCTATGAACTGTCAAACGTGACAGCCTGCAGCTTTCTGTGCAGGGGCGCTTTCTAACTGAGTCTGTGAAGAAGGACTCATGTTAGAAGTACGACTGTCAATGTTTGACAACTTCTAACAGCTGTGAAACGCTGATATTTAATCTGTCAAAACATCTTGACGGATGAAATTTCAGTCTGTGATTTCACCTGTTGCTGGGTGGCCCTTAATTGGCCTGCTGAGCCCGCTGGGCGGGCTCAACAAGGTCAATCAAGTGAAAATCACGTGGATTGGCCGCATCTCGATGGAGGCAGGACTACAACCCCGAAAGTTGTAGTCCCGCCTCCAAACTGACTCCTGAATGAAAATCCTGCCCATTGTGTCAGATTTGCATTTTTAATTAATTAAATTAGTCCCTTTAATTCACCAATCACCTTCTGTGAGATCACAGTGACAGATAACATGCAAAGAGCAATGGCACATAGCTGAAGTAGATAGGTTCTCTTTTGAGACTGGGTTAGAAGTGCATTGTCAGTACCCCTTTCCTGCTGTTTAAGGGCAGCACGGTGGCATAGTGGTTAGCACTGTTGCCTCACAGCGCCAGGGACCCGGGTTCAAATCCGGCCTCGGGTGACTGTCTGTGTGGAGTTTGCACATTCTCCCTGTGTTTGCGTGGGTTTCCTCCGGGTGCTCCGGTTTCCTCCCACAGTCCAAAGATGTGCGGGTTAGGTTGATTGGCCATGATAAAAATTGGCCCTTAGTGTTAGGGGGGATTAAATACGTGGGGTTACGGGGATAGGGCTTGGGTGGGATGGCTGTCGGTGTAGGGACCGGGTGCTAGGGTTTGGATGATCAGCCATGATCTCGTTGAATGGCGGAGCAGGCTCGAAGGGCCGAATGGCCTACTCCTGCTCCTATCTTCTATGTTTCTATATAACAGGCCTTATTCCTTAGTACAGATTGAAAAATGTATAGATCATTCCAGCAGACTTAAAACATTTGTTATGAAACTAAAACAAAAGCAAAATACTGAGGATGTCGGAATCTGCGATCGCAACTCAATTGTATCAATTAATTTTGAGTTCTGGGTTTTGCGTCTCCAAGCTGCGCAGCGGGCATGATGCACATCCACATGATGTGATCTCAGCTATATTTAAAGGGACGGTACACAAATGAAAATTGGATGTATTCAGGGTGGATGGTGGACATTGAGCAAGGGCAGCACCCAGATTTAATGACGCCTCGCTGGAATTACAGCTGGGTGTAGTCAGGAGGAGGAGGAGGAGGAGGGACATTTCCCCAGCAATGGGAGGAAGAAACCAGCAGCTCTCACCAAGAAGGCGTGGTTGGAGGTAGCTGAGGAGGTGAGCAGCAGGAGCATTGTGCCCTGGTCATGGATGCAATGTAGGAAGCAGTTTAATGACCTAACCAGGTCAGGAAAAGTGAGTACATTTGCTGGTTCAACTACATCCTGTGCTTTAAGCCCACCCCTCCCACCTTTCATTCTATCTTGCTAAGCATACTCAATCACATCACTCCTCGCACCCACTCAACTTTCAGCAGCACCCAGCCTTCACTTTCTATGCACTTCATCACCTCCCCATTTATCCATTCACCGTTGACACTCACACCAATTCTTATGCAACGTGACGCATCTGTCTTATAGTCACCCTCACCGAATGCACTGCATTCATCGGCTGAATACCTCACCTTCACTCACTGGTCTGTTTTTTCACCCCTTGTAGGAGAAGACAGCGCAAAACGCAAAGGAGAGGGAGAGGACTGGAGGTGGGCTGCCACAAATAGTACAGCTCGCAGATGCAGAGGAGGACACCCTGAAGATAAGTGGCACATCTGTGTCCCATTCAGTCAGAGATGGAGAGAGGGGAACTAGCAGATAGCTGGTGACAGAATTACAAATATCTCTGACACACATATGCTGACTTTATTTCATCAATGACTGAACTATGGGAAGACGAAGTATGGTGATTGGCAAGATTGTGACTTTGCCACGACTAAATCATATCTCTTTCTTTTGTCTTTCAGAGCCATCACACATACAGCAAATACCTCACTAAAGTCTCCTAAGGATGTTAATTGCTCCAATAAGTACCCACCGCATCTAATTAAAAAATCCAGACTTCAGCAAATAGCTTTCTCTGTTAAACCCAGAAGTGGGCACGTTGGAGCCAGGTTCCACTCTCGCTCTAAAATCAACATTTTTACCCACCACCCGCTCCCAACCCACCTGTTCTTGGGGGTTAAAATTCCCCCCAACGTTTTAAGTCGATGACCTTCCATCAGAATTAGTTCTGAAACTATGAACTTTGTTGCCTGCGTTACTTTATGTGTTCCAAATGTGAAAAGGGGCTGTCTGCACATCAGTGCTGTTTCAGACGTATGCCAATGTAAGTTAGCAACACTTGTAATGGAACCTCCTCAAAGCATATACTGTACTGTGTGCTACAGCCCTCCTGATTACAGATCTGTGTGCACGCGAAGAAATAACTAGATTTGTGTTGTAAAGCTCAGCTTTTGAAATCACACAAATATAACCAAATCCACTCCGTCTGCTCAAGCACGTTGTTAGATCTGTGGTTCAGTGGATAAATAATTACACGGATGCTGTACATAAACAAATAACAGGTCTTTACAGGAGGAGGGTCATCTCTAGACTGGGGTACAGAGGCATGCGCACAGCTTATATACCGGCGTGGTCACTGCCGGTACTACAGTATACAGGAGCTGTAAAAAGTAGTTCTGACTTAAAGCACATACACTACAATTCCTCCCTTTTTAGATTAATAATACCCCCTTAATATTCAAATAACAATTACATTTTTACATGTACATTCAATAACAAAAGTCCATTTATAGATTCAGTCTTTGGGGCGGCTTCCTGACCCTTTCGGGATAGCGCCTTTCTGAAGGTTCTTGTTCTTGGTGCAGAGGCGATTCTGACCCCTTTTCATCGGGTAGTTCATCGGGTTCCACTGCTACTGGGTCTGAAGTAGATGCTACCGGTATGTCGGGTTCATCCCCAGGTACTCGAGACATGGGGTTGACGCCTTCCTGTGAGGCTAAGATCTGATCAACGGGGCATCTCACAATGTTCTCCCCGACATCCACTGTGTACATTAATGGCCCCTGCCTTGTACATATCGTTCCAGGTTGCCACTTCTCTGTTCGATAGTCACGGGCCAAGACTGGTTGCCCTACATTGAAGCTCCTTGTCGGCTTCTCGCTGATGTGCTGGAATTGTTTGTCCTCAACATTTCTTCGCACATTTGGTCTGAGCAAGTCCAGACGAGATCTCAACCTTCAGTTAAAGAACATCATGGCCGGGGTCTGGTTGGTAACTGCATGTGTCGCGTTTCGGTAGGCTAATAAGAAATTGTCCATGTTATGCTGTAGTGCAATTTTCTCGTCGCACATGGCCTTTATCGCCTTCTTAAAGGTTTGTACAAACCTCTCAGCCAATCCATTGGTGGCTGGATGATACAGGGCGGATGTGTAATGCCTTACCCCATTCCTGTTCATGAATTTTTGGAACTCGTCGGACACAAACTGTGGTCCATTACCAGAGCAGATCTGCTCTGGCAAACCGTTTCTGGCAAATATGGTCCGTAGGACTGCAATCGTTTTCTCTGTAGTGGTTGAAGGCATCTTTATCACCTCAGGCCACTTTGAATGAGCATCCACTGCTATTAAGAACATTGAGTCCCTGGAATCCCTTGCAGGACCTGATCCATCGCCCTTTGCCAGATAGCCGGAGCCGAGGCTACTCCAAACACCAGCCGATTGTATTGATAGAGACCTTTATGGGTGTTGATCGTAAGGTAATGTTTCGAAGCTTCTTCTACCTCCATTTGCAAGTACGCCTGGGCTAGATCAATTTTGGTGAAGCGTTTACCACCAGATAGCAAGGCGAAAATATCCTCAATTCGTGGAAGCGGATATTGCACCGTGTGAAGGACTGGGTTCACTGTCACCTTAAAATCCCCACAGATGCGGACCTTCTTTGGTTCCCCAGGCGTATTACTCAACGACCTCTTCATTACAGGAATGATGGGTGTAGCCCACTCGCTCCAGTCCACTTTGGACAGTACTCCTGAACGTTCCAACCCTTCCAGCTCTGCTTCAACCGCTGGTCTGATCGCATAAGGCACTGGTCTGGCCTTCAGAAACTTTGGGCTTGCATTATCCTCTATTTTAATTGTTGCTGTTATTCCTTTTAGTGTTCCTAGTCCCTCCTGGAACACTTCTTTTGCATCAGTTAGCATTTTTGACAGTCGTCCAGGTGTGACGTCGTCATCCTTTTTGGCCTCCACCTTCAGTGCCTGTATGGAATGCCAATCTAAATGTATCTTCCGGATCCATTCACGTCCTAGCAGTGGTGGTCCTCCATTTGGCAATACATATATATCCATTTTAGGTATTTCCTGACCTTTATATGTCACTTTCACCCTTATTTTTCCTTTGGGGTAGACTTTTTGCCCCGTATACATCTTCAAGACAATCTCTGTAGCTTTCAAGGGTATGTGTGAAAATAGCCGCTTGTAGTCTCTTTGATTTATGACTGTTAGAGCTGACCCTGTGTCCAATTCCATTTCCACTTGGACTCCGTCTATCTTGAGTGTAACCCAGATAGTCTGGTGATCCTCCATTTCGGTTACATTATGTAGTTTCAGACAACCCAGCTCCTTGCTTCCGGAGTCTGTGTCACTTTTCTGTTCGTCTGGACCACGGTCCATCACCTGGTGTACCTTTTTGTACTTCTCCTGTGGGGATTTCTTACTGTTGGTTTTCTTCCCAGACCTGCAGACTCTTGCTATGTGTCCTGCTTTCCCACACAGTCTGCACACTTGGTCCTTTAACCAACAATCTTTCTGGCCATGTGTTGTTCTGCCGCAGCGATAGCACTTCCCTGTTCCATAGGTCATTTCGTTGGTGCCATATTCTTGCGGTCTCCGTTGTATCTCTGCAGCGCCCCTTGTGGCTGCTTCATGTGATACTGCCATATTGAAAGCTTTGTCCAGCGTAAGGTCCTTTTCTGATAGAAGCCGTTTCTGGGTTCCTTCACTTTGTAGCCCACACACAAACTTGTCCCTTAACGTGTCTGCTAGTCCCACTCCAAACTGGCAGTATTTCGATAGCTTGCGCAGTTCCGTTAGGTACTTAGCATTGCTTTCATCTTTGTGTTGGTTCCTTTTATGGAACTTAAATCGTTCTGCTATCAGCAGCAGTGTGGGGTTTAAGTGGTCCTGTAGGATTTCTACTATGCTTTCAAAATTCTTGTTTACCGGCTTCTCTGGGGTTATTAGATTTCACAGTAACCCATAAGTTTTTGCACCCATGGAATTTAACAGAACCAGTGCTTTATTAGCATCTGGCACTTCATTCGCCCTGCAGTACACCTCAATATGTTCCACATATGTCGCCCAATCTTCGACTTCATTGTCGAAAGTAGAGATACTGCCACTCTTCGGCATCCTTGGTTGTGCGTTAACTATCCCCAATGGCGCCTCCCGTGCTTCCCCTTCTTCTCCGCTGGCACAAAATGGCGTCTCCCGCGCTTTCCTTCCTTCCCGCGCTCGCCCGTCTTCTCTGCTGCGGCTTCGCAAAATGGCGTCTCCCGCGCTCTTCCTTCTTCTCCGCGGCTCAATGGCGCCTCCTGCGCTCTCCCTGCTTCTCTGCAGCTCAATGGCATCTCCCCTTGCTTCGCCCCGCGGACCCTGATCAGCCCGTGATCCCTGGCTGTGCTCTGCGCGTTCTTCTCTTGATATTTGTCGACGCTGCTCAGTCGAGAACCCGGCTGTTTCTCACCCTCTCTCTCTCCGGTTTGCAGTAATTTTCCTCGACGCCGCTCGGTGATCAACCCCCGGCTGCGCTCTGCTCTCTTCACCCTCTTTCTTACCCCGTCGACGCTGCCCGGCTCTCTCTCTCTGCCGTCGGTCGGCTCCAGCCGCCGCTGCTCGGGAAGGGTCTGCTCTGGACCTGTCGTCGGTCTCTTACTGCTCGTTGTGGCTGGGGAACGAAGCCCGGCTCTCCACAGCCTCCCCAGCGAAGTTGGATCTCTGCCTGACTGCTGGGCGGTTGCTCGCGGTCGACGCCCGTGTTCCTGGACTTGACTATTTTTTTTTATGTTGCAGGTAGATTCGCATCAACACTCGTCGCCACTGTTAGATCCGTGGTTCAGTGGATAAATAATTACACGGATGCTGTACATAAACAAATAACAGGTCTTTACTGGAGGAGGGTCATCTCTAGACTGGGGTACAGAGGCATGCGCACAGCTTATATACCGGTGTGGTCACTGCTGGTACTACAGTATACAGGAGCTGTAAAAAGTAGTTCTGACTTAAAGCACATACAGTACAATTATCAGAATGGCAATCTGTATTTTCCAGAAAGTCTTAGTGTAACCATTGCTTTAGTTTATCTGTTTTTCCAATGAAATAGCCTCTACAATGAAAACAATATCACAACTGCCACTTCACAGATAAAGGCCGGAATTTTAATCTGGAGGTGGGCTGGGAGCAAGGAGCGAGAAAGCGGTCGGGAAACCTGGGAGAACGGCTGGCTGTGGGTGGGTAGGCCTATGGCACTAGGCTGCAGAGAGGAGGCAGGGAGGGATCGGAGTAGGTGGTCAGGGGCCAGAGGAGGATCGGGTGCCAGAGGAGCCTCGGGTGGAGGGGGGGATTGGGAGCCGGAGGACAATCAGGTCCAGAGGGAGGAGGCCGGAGGAGCATCGGGAGGGGTGGTTGAGGGCCAGAGGAGCATCAGGGTAGTGGGGGTAGGCTGGAAAGGCGATCCGGGGCCTTGGAGGTTGAGAGGTCAGGGGGCGATCGGAGGCCTCGTGGGGAAGATCGGGGGATGGTCAGAGGCCTTGTGGGGGGGACATTGGGGGGGCGATCGGAGGCCTCGTGGGGAAGATCGGGGGATGATCAGAGGCCTCGTGGGGGGACAGTGGGGGTGATCGGAGGCCTCATGGGGAAGATCAGGGGATGATCAGAGGCCTCGTGGGGGGATGATCGGAGGCCTTGTGGGGGGGTGATCGGAGGCCTCGTGGGGGGGTGATCGGAGGCCACGTGGGGGGGATAGTGGGGGGTGATCGGAGGCCTCGTGGGGAAGATCGGGGGATGATCAGAGGCCTCGTGGGGGGGTGATCGGAGGCCTTGTGGGGGGGTGATCGGAGGCCTCGTGGGGGGGTGATCGGAGGCCACGTGGGGAAGATCGGGGGATGATCAGAGGCCTCGTGGGGGGGTGATCAGAGGCCTCGTGGGGGAGATCGGGGGATGATCAGAGGCCTCGTGGGGGAGATCAGAGACCGGGGGTGCTGGTCAGGGGAAGATTGGAGGCCTCGGGAGGGGGAGGTCGAGGGGTGTTTGGAGGTCTTGTGGGGGAGATCGAAGGCCTGGGGTGGAGGTCAGGAAGATTGGAGGCCTTGGGAGGGGGTGTCCGATCACGGGGGGTGGTTGAGGCAGGGTCGCTGGATCTAGCAGGTCAGTGTAAAGGTACTTGCCTCCCGGATCCAGCAGGTCAGTGTAAAGGCACTTGCCTCCTGGATCCAGCAGTCCTCGCCTGCCTTTAGCTGCCGGGTTCCCCCAGGCCTGCGAAACCCAACCAGCCAGAGTTAAATTTGTAATGGTGGATCACCATGAGGCACGCCAGCCTCATTATAATATTTAAATAGAAGACCTGCCTCCTAGGAGCGGGTTGGCTGCCCCCAGCAGCTCCCCCACCACCCCCCCATCCCGCCTCCGTTAAAACCAGAAGTGAGCAGGTTGGAGTTTGGCTGGGGTCGGGATACAGATGTTTAACTCTTTAGCCTCCCACCCAACCCCAACCCACCCATTTTTGGGGGTTAAAATTCCTCTCAAAGTATCAGAAAGACATGGAAATGAGAAGTTGACACACAAAGTATTGACTGTGCAAATGTAGCAAACATTTAATTCAAATTGAAATACAAGCAGGAAATGCTGGAATGCAGAGGGTTAGTCAGTGTTAAAAGAGAACGGCAGATTAATGTTTTGGGTACGACCTTTCATCAGAACCGATACATATATTTATAATAATCAGTGCATCTGATTGCAGACATGCAGTTCTCCCCTCCCTATAAATGGCAGGATCTACATGCAACTGACAGCAGTGTCAGCCCACAAAAATATAGATCTGTGAATCTGTACCAGATTAAGGTCTCCTGTTTCAGCAAAATGCACATGGGGAGCCAGTCACCAGTTCCACTCAGCGCTTTTACGCTTACTTAGAAAATGGAATCACATGCAATTGCAGGAGTGGGGTGGGGTATGGTCCCGGTTAGGCCAGCAGTGGGCCGGAAGACTTCTGTCATAGGACATGTGTCATAGGACTCTGATTAACATATTACAATAAGGCTCCCACCTAGCTGCCCAGGCAGAAGCCCCAACCAAAATGGTGGTGGGCAGGAATGCAACGGGAACACGACAGTATGTGTATCACCACGATTTTCAGAGTGCCCCATTCCCACCTGGCAGAGGCGGTTAAAATCGACCCTGGGTCTTCACAGTGGAGCCCAGCAGCAACGTAGAGTGCAGCACACAGAGGCCGCTCTCCCAAGACAGAGATGATTTTTGCAGGTACTGTATGTGTAAAAAGCACCTTAAATGTGACATTCAGACTGGCCTCTAAAAACAATCCATTCAAGTTTGGGACATCCTAATTTGCCAGTTTTGAAGTGTTCAGGTCGCTTTTCAGTTACAGGAATGATGTCAAGCTGAAGCTGTTTTTCCATTGTTCTTCAGCCACTGGCTCCCATAACCTGGGTCTCCCACAGCTGGCGGCCAGATGAAAGTAACAATGATGTATTTTTTTAGGCTGGCAGCCAGGAAGTCCCATTTTTTCCATGATCTTTGCGCCTACTGCTGGTCTAATTATATCCTGCACTAGCAGCAGCGGAATATTCACTGGTTCTTGGCGTGCCTCCGTAGTGATGTTGCATCACAACACCTTTATGAAATTGGAAACATCTTGTCCTTTATATGTTTTGCATGTCAGATGTTGCGGATTGCTGATATCATGATGCAATGAAACTTGGTCATTGCCACTGTGCACATCCATTTCCCTTTGGAACACAATTTGCCGGTAGTTCACAGGGAAACTAGTGGTGTGACTTAAAGGCCCGACCTGTAACATAAAGAAGATCCTTCAGTTTAGCCTGGTTAGTGACCTCAGATCAGATCAGAACAGGCTCAGAACTGTATTTCCTTTACCAACTGCACTGATAAGGGCATCATATCTTAATAGACAGATGTCATAAGCCTATCAATTAGTGACACTTCACTGAGTTATTTAGCATTAATTATTAACCTACATAATTGCAGAGCTCCTAATGCTTGCAATTTTCTGACATGCACTGGCATCAACCTAGGTCCTCCTAGGCAGTACAGACTTAATAAATGGCCCCCTAACTTGGCATTGTTGTTGTGGAAAATGAAAAAAATCACATTGCTGAAATAGGGAGTGACCTTCTGAGATAAGACATTTTGTTGAGTCAAAGTTGAGGGAGCTTTGCATCTTACCTGCCCGTTCTATGCCTGGCCCCATAATTGCTTGATGCTATCGTGGGTACACAAATTGGAAACATGTTCCATTCCTCAGCATCAACATTCCTCAACTTGATAAGGGAAAAGAGCATAAATGTATGACCTATACACAAAATGAAATGTCTGTTGAGCAACCCCTAAACATTCCACTGAAAATCAAGTAAGATTTCTAGAAATAGTTCCACAAAGGGAGTACATTCTTTACGATTTGGGTCAGCATTTTGAACACAAAGTATCTCTTAATGGGCACTCATTTACCTAATTGAATTAGTATAATAAAGAATTACATTAGCTGCTATTAACAGGGGATTGTTCCTTGCAGTCAGATCCTTACCTGATTAAGTAGTTTATCAAAATGGTTAAATTGGACACAGTTACAGAAAGCTTTTGAAATGCAGGTTTTCATCTGTTTCATATAAAGACTGGCACGATAAGCAAAACTAAGGCATTTTTGGAATGGTTGAATCAATTAAATCTCACATGGCCCTTGAATCATCTAATACTTACAAACAAGAATGTAATTTCAGTAATTAGCACAAAAAATATAACCATTGACCATCAGTATTATCACATTATCTGTACATGCTGGGAGCACTGCAGCTGGTGTTGAAAAGATATGTTGCTGTTGGAAATAGTCCGTTGTTACAGGCTTTCCAGTAGTTATGTAAATGCCCAAGCATTCTTCAGGATAAAGGGGGCTGGAACATTCCACTACAGGTAATACTGTAATAGGCACCATTTCTAGCATGACTAAATGGAAAGAGTTCATAATTTTAATTCAAAAGCAAAATACTGCGGATGCTGGAAATCTGAAATCTGAGAAGACAGAAAATGCAATTAACACTCAGCAGGTCAGGCAGCATCTGTGGAGAGAGAAACAGAGTTAGCTTACATTGTCTTTAATTGTAGCAAAACATTTCAAATCACTTCACGAGAGCGGGGATGCTGAAGATGAACTTGGAGAAGAGTTAGGGGAGGTGACTGTTGTGTATGTACCTTTAAGAGAGAACTGCTTTTATACTGTAGTACCGGCAGTGACCACACTTGTATATAAAGCCGTAGCAGGCTTCTGTACTTTCAGTTCCAGCATACCCTCTGTTCAGTAAACACCTGTTATTATCGTTCTCCTGCAGTCCGTGTGTTATTGATACGCGGACACTACACTGGCGACGAGCAGGTTCGAACTCACCTGCAGTACTGCATCACCTCACGGGGATCCATCCCTGAAAAGAAGCTTCTTGCAGGTCGAAGTCAGAGCAACGGGCGTCGACCGCGGGCAACCGCCCAGTGATCCATCGGAGTTCAGAGAATCGCAGGGGAGGCTGTGGAGAGCTGGGCTTGGCTCCCCAGTCAAGGTGTTCCAGCAAATCGTGCTGGTAGCAGGTAGTGCGCTGACTCTTCCGGACTCCGGCGGGCTTGAGCTCGATCGAGCGGCTCTGCAAAGGGGCCGTGCAGCGTCGTCGGGAAGGAAAAGAGAGAGAGAGGGTGGAGCGCACAGGGCGCGGTCGGTGTTCAAGAGCCGGGCAGCATTAGAGAAAATAAAACGAGGGGAAGGAAAAGAGAGATGCACCGAAGCCGCGAGGCGCTGCCATTACTCTTTAGAACGCTAGGAGCAGCGTTGGCAGCAAGGGGAAAAAGGAAAAGCGCAGGAGGCGACATTTTATTCCATTGGGGAAGAAGGAAAAGCGCGGGAGGTGCAATTTTAATCCATTGGGGAAGAAGGAAAAGCACAGGAGGCGCCATTTTAAACCACCCAAGATGCCGAAGAGTGGCAGTATCACTGCTTTCGACAACGAAATAGAAGACTGGACCATGTATGTGGAAAGAATTGAAGTGTACTGCAAGGCAAATGAGGTGGCCGATGGAAAGAAGGCGTCGGTATTATTAAATTTGATGGGCGCGAGAACGTACGGCCTATTGCGGAATTTAATTACCCCAGCTAAACCAATGGAGAAAAGCTTTGAAGAGATTGTCAATATCTTACAGGAACATCTAAACCCTACACCGCTGCTGATAGCAGAAAGATTCAAGTTCCATAAAAGAAACCAGCACAAAAATGAGAGCAATGCTGACTATCTTACGGAACTATGCAAGTTATCGAAGCACTGCCAGTTCGGAGCAGGACTGGCAGATACCTTAAGGGATAAGTTTGTCTGCGGGCTCCAGAGTGAAGGAACCCAGAAACGACTACTTTCGGAAAAGGGCCTGATGCTAGAAAAGGCTTTCAGCGTGGCAGTATCCTATGAAGCAGCAGCACGGGGAGCTGCGGAAATACAACAGAAA
The DNA here is from genome assembly GCF_052327205.1 of Somniosus microcephalus. Taxonomy (NCBI): domain Eukaryota; kingdom Metazoa; phylum Chordata; class Chondrichthyes; order Squaliformes; family Somniosidae; genus Somniosus; species Somniosus microcephalus. The sequence goes on from NC_140995.1 coordinate 90,959,334, forward strand.
CCACAAGAATATAGCACTAACGAAATGGCATATGGAGCAGAAAAGTGCTATCGCTGCGGCAGAACAACCCATGATCAGAAGGACTGCTGGTTTAAGGACAAAGTATGCAGGCAATGTGGAAAAGTGGGACACATAGCAAGAGTCTGCAGGTCGGGAAAGAAAACCAACACTAAAAGAACTACTAAGGAAAAGTACAAGAAAGTAAAAAAAATGACAGACAGTAGTTCAGAAGATCAGGAGAGTGATAATGACTCCGGGAGCAGGAGACTAAGTTGTCTAAAGTTACACAACGTGATCGCAAAGGAGGATCACCGAACCATTTGGGTCACCCTCATTATAGCGGGGTCCCAAGTAAAGATGGAATTGGACACAGGATCAGCCCTAACTGTCATGAATCGACGAGACTATGAGCGGCTATTCTCACACATACCCTTGAAGGACACGTCCATTGTATTGAAGACATACACGGGGCAAAAAGTCTACCCCAGAGGAAAAATAAGGGTGCCCGTTAAATACAACGGCAAGGAAACACAGAAACTGTATCTATATATACTACAAGATGGAGGACCACCATTATTGGGATGTGAATGGATCCGAAAAATACAATTGGATTGGCATGCCATTCAGGCGCTAACTGTGGCTGAAAAAAAGGATGACGACGTCACACCTGGACGACTGTCAAAAATTCTAACTGACGTGAAAGAGGTGTTCCAACAAGGACTTGGGACTCTAAAAGGAGTAACGGCAACGATAAAAATTGAAGATAACGCAAACCCAAAATTTTTTAAGGCCAGTTCGGTATCGTACGTGATCCGCCCAGCCGTTGAAGCAGAGCTGGAGAGTCTGGAGCGTTCGGGTGTGCTGTCCAAGGTGGACTGGAGCGAGTGGGCCACACCCATCATTCCAGTAATGAAGAAATCATTGAGCAGCACGCCTGGGGAGCCGAAGAAGGTTCGCATCTGTGGGGACTTTAAGGTAACTGTGAACCCAGTCCTGCACACAGTACAATATCCACTTCCACAGATAGAAGATATTTTTGCCTCACTATCTGGAGGGAAATGCTTTACGAAGATTGATCTGGCCCAAGCGTATCTACAAATGGAGGTGGAAGAAGCATCTAGAAAATACCTCACGATAAACACTCACAAAGGTCTTTACCAGTACAACCGACTGGTATTCGGGGTAGCATCAGCCCCGGCTATTTGGCAGAGAGTGATGGAACAAGTCCTGCAAGGGATCCCGGGGACCCAGTGTTATTTGGACGACATCCTGGTTACGGGCGAAAATGACAGTGAACACATTGCCAACCTGGAGCAGGTGCTCACTAGATTACAAGAATATGGGCTACGAGCCAACCGCCCCAAATGCGAGTTCTTCAGGAGACAAATCTCGTATTGTGGCCACATGATTGATGAGGAGGGGTTACATAAGTCCCCAGACAAGATTGAGGCAGTAGTCAAGGCTCCAGCACCGGAAAATGTGTCGCAACTGAGGTCGTTCCTCGGGTTGGTGAACTACTACCATAAGTTCTTGCTGAATTTATCTACAATTCTGCACCCACTGAACCCCTGCTGCAAACTGGAGTAGCATGGAAATGGAGTGATGAGTGTAAGCGTGCCTTTCGGAAATGTAAATGCCTAATCACTTCAAAAGAAGTATTGGCCCACTACAATCCAACACTACCGATTCAGTTGGCATGTGATGTGTCTCCCTACGGCATTGGAGCGGCGCTGTCACACAAATTCCTTGACGGTTCAGAGAGGCCAATAGCCTTTGCGTCGCGCTCGTTAACCTCAGCCGAGCGTAACTACACCCAGATTGACAGGGAGGCCCTCAGCCTGGTGTGGGGGGTGAAGAAGTTCAATCACTATCTGCACGGGCAGAAATTCACCCTACTGACTGATCATCAGCCTCTGGTCTCCATTTTTAACCCAAAGAAGGGCGTTCCGGTGATGACGGCGCAACGGCTGCAAAGATGGTCTCTTTTTCTAGGGGCACATCAATACGACATAGAGTACAAGGGTACGAAACAGCATGGAAACGCTGATGGCCTGTCGCGCCTACCGTTGCCTACGGTGGAGGAAGCACCTGCATTGGACCCTGTTGAGATATTCCATTCGACCATAGTCGAATGTCTACCTGTTACAAACTCAAGTATAGAGAAGGAAACCCGAAATGACCCGACACTCTCTCGGGTCTATGATTTGACGGTGAAGGGATGGCCAGCACATGGCGACTCACTGTTGCCAGCATTCTCGCCAAGGAGAGAACAGCTGTCAGTGTGCTGGGGGACCTTGATGTGTGGATCCCGAGTGGTAATTCCACCCAAGTTGAGAGATAGAGTGCTCAATGAGCTTCATGAGGGTCATCTGGGAGGGGTAAAAATGAAGAGCCTAGCCAGGGCGTTTGTGTGGTGGCTGGGAATCGATAAAGAAATCGAGGATATGACCAAGAGATGCACAGGATGCCAGAAAGTCCAAAATGCTCCACCACAGGCCCAGCTACACCCATGGGAGTGGCCCTCATCTCCATGGCAACGGGTACACATTGATTTTGCTGGTCCATTTATGGAGTCAATGTTTTTAATCGCCATGGATGCACATTCGAAATGGCCAGAGGTCATCAAAATGTCCTCCACCACCACGGAGAAAACTATTGCAGTCCTATGGACCATCTTCGCCAGGAATGGCTTGCCAGAACAGATTTGCTCCGACAATGGACCACAGTTTGTGTCCGAGGATTTCCGTAGGTTTTTGAGGAATAATGGGGTAAAACATTACACATCTGCCCCATATCATCCAGCCACAAATGGGTTGGCTGAGAGGTTTGTTCAGACCTTTAAAAAAGCAATAAATGTGATGTATAACGACGACATACCACTACAACACAAGGTGGATAATTTCTTGTTTGCTTACCGGAATGCGACACATGCAGTCACCAACCAAGCTCCAGCCACAATGTTCTTTAACCGAAGGTTAAGATGTCGCCTGGATTTGCTCAAACCAAACATAAGACGAGATATTGAGGATAAGCAATTCCAGCACATCAATGAGAAGCCAACCAGGAGCTTCAAGATAGGGCAACCAGTCTTGGCCCATGATACGCTTATCAATTACTCCATAAAAGGCGATGAATTAGGAAAGTAATGAAGAGGTTTTTATTAACTAAAGAACAGAGCATGCCTCTCGTGGCCAACTGGTTCCAAGAAGGAAGTGGGTTGCCGAAACACCCACCTTTATACCTGGTCATGTGGGCGGAGCCAGCTGAGGCATGCATTGGTACACAGCGCCAACCAGAGGTAACAATATGCAATAACGATAACAGTAGGATACAATAACAGTGGTTTACCACAGCCCACGACTACCGAACAGAAAAATGGCAGCCAGGAAGGATATGCGCACAGCAGGGACCACTAATGTACACAGTGGACGTTGGAGAGAGCATCGTGAGATGCCATGCTGACCAGATTCTAGAGTCACAGGAACAAGTCAAACCCATACCATGAGCATGCGCACCTGGTGATGAACCCGAAGTACAGATTGCGTCTACCTCAGAATCAGTGGTATTGGAAGCTGACGAACCAACCAATGACCATGAGCCAGAATCGACTCCGCCGCAAGAACAGGATACTCGAGAAAGGCACTATCCAGCCAGGATCAGGAAGCCTCCTCAAAGACTGAATTTATAAATGATTACTTCAGTTGATGTATATAGTACAGAGAAAATTGTAATTGTAATTAGTTATTATTTAATTGTTAAATGAATGTTATGTACTGTTTATCTAAAAGGGGAGGAATTGTTGTGTATGTACCTTTAAGAGGGAACTGCTTTTATACTGTAGTACTGGCAGTGACCACACCTGTATATAAAGCCGTAGCAGGCTTCTGTACTTTCAGTTCCAGCATACCCTCTGTTCAGTAAACACCTGTTATTATCGTTCTCCTGCAGTCCGTGTGTTATTGATACGCGGACACTACAGTGAGCAGTTCCAACATCAAAGAGAGAGGTTTTGAGGCGGTTTTTGAAGGTGGGGAGCAATGTATTGTGGCCGTGCAGTGGCCTGGAGGTCCCGCACAGCTGCTCACTGGCTTTTAAAAAACAGTGAATGTGCGAAAATTGGAATGGGCCACGCAGCCAGTTAAAGGGCCCACGCATGGAAAGAAAAATCAGAGGGAACTTTGGTTGCCAACTCTGGTTGGGCGTATTCCTAAAGGTTTGATCATGTGACTGTAGATCAGGTGATGCTTGATCACATGACACTTGCCCACAGTTTAAAAATGTTATTCCATGTGCCTTCTAAAGATTGAATCCCTTATAGTCGAGTGTCTTTGCTCCCTGTTAGCCTATAAAAAATGGTTTACTCAGTGTCGGGGTGGACTGGGTATCAGGAAATTTCCCAAGTGGCACCATGAATGTCAAATCTCTGAGGATGGGGAACAGTTTCTGATGAAAAGAGCAGCTGATGATGCCTGTGAACAGTGGGATGGGAAAAGTTAGTTCAGTGGTCAGGAGCTAGGTTAGAAAGAGTTCAAGGAAGCGTGTGGTGGGTCTTACGAAGGAGATGAGTCTAATGAGGTCTCGGAGAGAAATCTGAGAGAAGCTACAGAGTATTCGGGAGTAAGGCAAACCCTTCATTAGAATCATAGAATCATAGAAATTTATGGCATAGAAGGAGGCCATTCGACCCATCGTGTCTGTGCCGGAAAGCGGGGGGCGGGGAGATGGTGGAACAGCTGGAACATGACATAACCATGTGGATCTTCTCAATTTTGGAGATGAAAAAAATCCACAACCTTTTCTCACCTGACATCAGGGGTGAGAATGGATCAGGCAAGAAAAATTCAAAAGAGGTAGTTTGTGATTGAGAACAGAAATTTGGAGTTGTCCCTATCCTCTGGGATGACCCTGGAATCGTAAGAGAATTTGGCGATGGAGTGAGGATATCAGCCACCTGGGTCCTGGGGGAAAGATTTAGTTGGTTAGCACCTCCAGTTAGCGCCTCCGGGGGCACTAACGGAGCGCTAGGAACTTAGCGCCCGAGCGCAGCGATTTTAGCGGCGCTTGCGAAATTGACCAGTCATTTTGCAGCGGCGTGGAACACTACTGTAATGATCAATAACATGTCATTCTATAGTGGACACTAAGTGGAGCCGTAGAGCTGTGTAGAGCTGTATATAGCTGTATGTATAAGACTACACTACCCAGCTGTATATATATTAAGACTACATTACCCATGAGGCTAGGCTACCCACAAGGCAACAGTCAAGATGGCAGCCTGCACACAGGAGCACACATGCTGCATCTCTACAGATACTGTACCTAGAGAACGTGTACTGAATAAATGACTAGCTAGAAGCTAGCTGTGTTCATAATAAGAATGTCTAGTTATTAATGAACATAAGAACTACCACCACAATCTCCTGCTCCCACAGATCATGACGTCAGTCGAGCGTGCAACACCTCGGTAGCGCCCCGGACCGGATATCGAGTCGCGCCTCCTGCCTTACCGCCTGCCGCTATGAACGACAGGTAGAGGGGAACGTTTTCAAGTCAGGAAGGGGCTGGGGGAGCGCTATTTAAAGGTGGCCTCTTCCTGCCTTTTCTTGTTGGTGAAATTTTTGGAATATGCAGGTTAAGAAGGAGAGAGACGTCTGGAGAGATTCAACGCTGTCCTAAGGAGTTTTGGATCCTGAGAACCACTTAGGAGGTTAATTTTATTTCACCTTCATATTGACGATATTTAGAAGCTTGTATGGGGGCTGCACTAACAGGGCGTCGTCCTCCAGCTTCACAATTGGAGGCAGCAGAGATGCAGAGAGAGAGTGGCAAACATGGCCAGAGGGAGTATGGCCAACAGGGCTCTGCACAGGAGACCTTACCCTCCCAAGGTATTCCGGGAGCAATTCTCGTACCTTCATTTGTCTGAGGAGCAGTGTTTCAGAAGGCTACGCTTCAGCAAGGAGGCGGTCACTGAACTCTGCCACCTCCTGCAACCAGATCTGCAGCCTTAGCTCAGAACCAGGACATCTCTGTTGGTGTGGCAGTGAGGCTGACGGTGGCTCTGAATTTCTATGCCAGTGGCTCCTTTCAGGCTTCTACTGGGGACATAGCGAATATCTCCCAGTTCTCTGTTCATTGTTGAATGTGGGAGGTGAAAAAGCTTTGTATAAAAGGAGCCGCCAGTACATCTCTTTCCCCATGACCCGGGACAAACAGCGGGAAAGCGCATGTAGCTTTGCGAGGATAGCGGGCTTCCCCATGGTTCAGGGCGCCATTGACTGCACACATGTGGCATTGCGGGCACCTCATGAAAATGTAGAGGTGTTCTGAAATTGCAAGGGTGTCCACTCTTTAAATGTCCAGTTGGTCTGTGACCAGAGACAGCTCATACTCGCAGTCAATGCCCGCTATCTTGGCTGCAGCCGCAATGCTTTTATCCTGCGCTAGACTGGTGTGGCAGGCCTCTTCCAAGCACCGTGCCAATCTAGTGGATGGCTCCTCAGGGACAAGGGTTATCCACTCTGCATCTGGCTGATGACACCGCTCCGTAACCCCAACAACCCTGACAAGCTGTGGTATAATGAGAGCCATAGTGCCATCAGGAACCTCATAGAGCAGAGGATCAGCGTGTTGAAACAATGGTTCCAGTGTCTGGACCGCTAAGGAGGAGCCCTGCAGTACTCTGCCGAGCGAGTCTCCCTCTTCATTGTTGTGTGCTGCATGCTGCATAACATTGCAATCATGAGGACCCAGCCATTGCCACCAGAGATTGGTGCACCTCCTGAGGAGGAGGAGAAAGAGGGAGAGGAGGAGGAGGAGGAGGATGAGCAGCACCAATGTGGGAGGGAGGTGCACAATGTTGCCAGTGCAAGGGCTGTCCGTGAACGGCTCATAAGACACCGATTCTAACCCTTTACAGAGAAGATGGTGTTGTGTATGTACCTTTAAGAGAGAACTGACTTTATACTGTAGTACCGGCAGTGACCACACTGGTATATAAAGCCATAGCAGGCTTCTGTACTTTCAGTTTAAGCTTACCCTCTGTTCAGTAAATACCTGTTATTATTGTTCTCCTGCAGTCCGTGTATTATTGATACGCGGACACTACACTGGCGACGAGCGGGTTCGAACTCACCTGCAGTGCTGCATCACCTCACGGGGATCTTTCCCTGAAAAGGAGCTTCTTGGAGGTCGAAGTCAGAGCAACGGGCGTCGACTGTGGGCAACCGCCCAGGGATCCATCGGAGTTCGGAGAATTGCAGGGGAGGCTGTGGAGAGCTGGGCTTGGCTCCCCAGTCAAGGTGTTCCAGCAAATCGTGCTGGTAGCAGGTAGTGCGCTGACCCTTCCGGACTGCGGCGGGCTCGAGCTCGATCGAGCGGCTCTGCAAAGGGGCCGTGCAGCGTCATCAGGAGGAAAAGAGAGAGAGTGAGGGTGGAGCGCACAGGGCGCGGTCAGTGCTCAAGAACCGGGCAGCGTAGAGAAAATAAAATGAGGGGAAGGAAAAGTGAGACGCGCCGAAGCCACGGGTCGCTGCCATTACCCTGCAGAATGCTAGGAGCAGCGTGGCAGCAAGGGCAAGAAGGAAAAGCGCGGGAGGCACCATTTTATTCCATTGGGGAAGAAGGAAAAGCGCGGGAGGCGCCATTTTAATCCATTGGGGAAGAAGAAAAAGTGCAGGAGGCGCCATTTTAAACCACCAAAGATGCCAAAGAGTGGCAGTATCACTGCTTTCGACAACGAGGTAGAAGACTGGACCACGTATGTGGAAAGAATTGACGTGTACTGCAAGGCAAATGAGGTGGCCGATGGAAAGAAGGCGTCGGTATTATTAAATTTGATGGGCGCGAGAACGTACGGCCTATTGCGGAATTTAATTACCCCAGCTAAACCAATGGAGAAAAGTTTTGAAGAGATTGTTAATATCTTACAGGAACACCTAAACCCTACACCGCTGCTGATAGCAGAAAGATTCAAGTTCCATAAAATAAACCAGCACAAAGATGAGAGTAATGCTGACTATCTTACGGAACTACGCAAGTTATCGAAGCACTGCCAGTTTGGAGCAGGACTGGCAGACACCTTAAGGGATAAGTGTGTCTGCGGGCTCCAGAGTGAAGGAACCCAGAAACGACTACTTTCGGAAAAGGACCTGATGCTAAAACAGGCTTTCAGCGTGGCAGTATCCTACGAAGCAGCAGCACGGGGAGCTGCGGAAATACAACAGAAACCACAAGAATACAGCGCTAACGAAATGGCGCATGGAGCAGAAAAGTGCTATCGCTGCAGCAGAACAACCCATGATCAGAAGGACTGCTGGTTTAAGGACAAAGTATGCAGGCAATGTGGAAAAATGGCACACATAGCAAGAGTCTGCAGGTCGGGAAAGAAAACCAACACTAAAAGGACTACTAAGGAAAAGTACAAGAAAGTAAAAAAACTGACAGATAGTAGTTCAGAAGGTCAGGAGAGTGATAATGACTCCGGGAGCAGGAGACTAAGTTGTCTAAAGTTACACAACGTGATCGCAAAGGAGGATCACCGAACCATTTGGGTCACCCTCATGATAGCAGGGTCCCAAGTAAAGATGGAATTGGACACAGGATCAGCCCTAACTGTCATGAATCGATGAGACTATGAGCGGCTATTCTCACACATACCCTTGAAGGACACGTCCATTGTATTGAAGACATTCACGGGGCAAAAAGTCTACCCTAGAGGAAAAATAAGGGTGCCAGTTAAATACAACGGCAAGGAAACACAGAAACTGTATCTATATATACTACAAGATGGAGGACCACCATTATTGGGACATGAATGGATCCGAAAAATACAATTCAATTGGCATTCCATTCAAGCGCTAACTGTGACTGACAAAAAGGATGACGACGTCACACCTGGACGACTGTCAAAAATTCTAACTGACGCGAAAGAGGTGTTCCAACAAGGACTTGGGACTCTAAAAGGAGTAACGGCAATGATAAAAATCGAAGATAACGCAAACCCAAAATGTTTTAAGGCCAGACCGATACCGTACGCGATCCGCCCAGCCATTGAAGCAGAACTGGAGAGTCTGGAGCGTTCGGGTGTGCTGTCCAAGGTGGACTGAAGCGAGTGGGCCACACCCATCGTTCCTGTAATGAAGAAATCATTGAGCAGCACGCCTGGGGAGCCGAAGAAGGTTCGCATCTGTGGGGACTTCAAGGAAACTGAACCCAGTCCTGCACACAGTACAATATCCACTTCCACGGATAGAAGATATTTTCGCCTCACTATCTGGAGGGAAACGCTTTACGAAGATTGATCTGGCCCAAGCGTATCTACAAATGGAGGTGGAAGAAGCATCTAGGAAATACCTCATGATAAACACTCACAAAGGTCTTTACCAGTACAACCGACTGGTATTCGGGGTAGCATCAGCCCCGGCTATTTGGCAGAGGGCGATGGAACAACTCCTGCAAGGGATCCCGGGGACCCAGTGTTATTTGGACGACATCCTGGTTACGGGCGAAAATGACAGTGAACACCTTGCCAACCTGGAGCAGGTGCTCACTAGATTACAAGAATATGGGCTACGAGCCAACCGCCCCAAATGCGAGTTCTTCAGGAGACAAATCTCGTATTGTGGTCACATGATTGATGAGGAAGGGTTGCATAAGTCCCCAGACAAGATTGAGGCAGTAGTCAAGGCTCCAGCACCGGAAAATGTGTTGCAACTGAGGTCGTTCCTCGGGTTGGTGAACTACTACCATAAGTTCTTGCCGAATTTATCTACAATTCTGCACCCACTGAACACCCTGCTGCAAACTGGAGTAACATGGAAATGGAGTGATGAGTGTAAGCGTGCCTTTCAGAAATGTAAATGCCTAATCACTTCAAAAGAAGTATTGGCCTACTACAATCCAACACTACCGATTCGGTTGGCATGTGATGCGTCTCCCTACGGCATTGGAGCGGTGCTGTCACACAAATTCCTTGATGGTTCAGAGAGTCCAATAGCCTTTGCATCGCGCTCGTTAACCTCAGCGGAGCGTAACTGCGCCCAGATTGACAGGGAGGCCCTCAGCCTGGTGTGGGGGGTGAAGTTCAATCACTATCTGCACAGGCAGAAATTCACCCAACTGACTGATCATCAGCCTCTGGTCTCCATTTTTAACCCAAAGAAGGGCGTTCCGGTGATGACGGCGCTACGGCTGCAAAGATGGTCACTTTTTCTAGGGGCACATCAGTACGACATAGAGTACAAGGGTACGAAACAGCATGGAAACGCTGATGGGCTGTCGCACCTACCGTTGCCTATGGTGGAGGAAGCACCTGCAGTGGACCCTGTTGAGATATTCCATTCGACCATAGTCGAATGTCTACCTGTTACAAATTCAAGTAAAGAGAAGGAAACCCGAAATGACCCGACACTCTCTCGGGTCTATGATTTGACGGTGAAGGGATGGCCAGCACATGGCGGCTCACTGTTGCCAGCATTCTCACCAAGGAGAGAACAGCTGTCAGTGTGTCGGGGGACCTTGATGTGTGGATCCCGAGTGGTAATTCCACCCAAGTTGAGAGATAGAGTGCTCAATGAGCTTCATGAGGGTCATCTGGGAGGGGTAAAAATGAAGAGCCAAGCCAGGGCGTTTGTGTGGTGGCCGGGAATCGATAAAGAAATCGAGGATATGACCAAGAGGTGCACAGGATGCCAGAAGGTCCAAAACGCTCCACCACAGGCCCCGCTACACCCATGGGAGTGGCCCTCATCTCCATGGCAACGGGTACACATTGATTTCGCTGGTCCATTTATGGACTCAATGTTTCTAATCGCCGTGGATGCCCATTCGAAATGGCCAGAGGTCATCAAAATGTCCTCCACCACCACGGAGAAAACTATTGCACTCCTACGGACCATCTTCGCCAGGAATGGCTTGCCAGAACAGATTTGCTCCGACAATGGGCCACAGTTTGTGTCCGAGGATTTCCGGAGGTTTCTGAGGAATAATGGGGTGAAACCTTACACATCTGCCCCATATCATCCAGCCACAAATGGATTGGCTGAGAGGTTTGTTCAGACCTTTAAAAAAGCAATAAATGTGATGTATAACGACGACATACCACTACAACACAAGGTGGATAATTTCTTGTTTGCTTACCGGAATGCGACACATGCAGTCACCAACCAAGCTCCAGCCACAATGTTCTTTAACCGAAGGTTAAGATGTCGCCTGGATTTGCTCAAACCAAACATAAGACGAGATATTGAGGATAAGCAATTCCAGCACATCAATGAGAAGCCAACCAGGAGCTTCAAGATAGGGCAACCAGTCTTGGCCCATGATACGCTTATCAATTACTCCATAAAAGGCGATGAATTAGGAAAGTAATGAAGAGGTTTTTATTAACTAAAGAACAGAGCATGCCTCTCGTGGCCAACTGGTTCCAAGAAGGAAGTGGGTTGCCGAAACACCCACCTTTATACCTGGTCATGTGGGCGGAGCCAGCTGAGGCATGCATTGGTACACAGCGCCAACCAGAGGTAACAATATGCAATAACGATAACAGTAGGATACAATAACAGTGGTTTACCACAGCCCACGACTACCGAACAGAAAAATGAGAAGCCAACCAGGAGCTTCAAGATAGGGCAACCAGTCTTGGCCCGCGACTACTGAACAGAAAAATGGCAGCCAGGAACGATATGCACACAGCAGGGACCACTAATGTACACAGTGGACATTGGAGAGAGCATCGTGAGACGCCATGCTGACCAGATTCTAGAGGCACAGGAACAAGCCAAACCCATACCACGAGCATGTGCACCTGGTAATGAACCCGAAGTACCGATTGCATCTACCTCAGAATCAGTGGTATTGGAAGCTGACGAACCAACCAATGACAATGAGCCAGAATTGACTCCGCCGCAAGAACAGGATACTCAAGGAAGGCGCTATCCAGTCAGGATCAGGAAGCCTCCTCAAAGACTGAACTTATAAATGATTATTTCAGTTGATGTATATAGTACAGAGAAAATTGTAATTGTAATTAGTTATTATTTAATTGTTAAATGAATGTTATGTACTGTTTATCTAAAAGGGGAGGAATTGTTGTGTATGTACCTTTAAGAGAGAACTGACTTTATACTGTAGTGCCGGCAGTGACCACACCGGTATATAAAGCCATAGCAGGCTTCTGTACTTTCAGTTTAAGCTTACCCTCTGTTCAGTAAATATCTGTTATTATTGTTCTCCTGCAGTCCGTGTATTATTGATACGCGGACACTACAGATGGCTTCTGGGATGAAGCAGCACATCATCGAGAGCATCCCGCTCCCCCTATTGCCAGACAAAGCTGCAATGAGTCAAATCACCAAAGATGTATAGTTAGAATACATTTTTTTATTTATATTACAAACACTGTCATTTATTCAGGACAAACAATTAGAAACCAACCCAACAAATCATGAACTAACAAAACTCGTTCTCACAACATGGAGATAAACGGCAAAACAGTAAACAAATATAATAATAAGAACCTTGAACTTTCCCACAAACATTCCCCCCATTTATTTACACATCCTACTGTTGGGCCTTCGAGGGTGACCTCCATCCCCTTCGCAGTTCCCACCTTCCCACCCTACTGCTCCTCCGTAATGGGGCCCCAGTGGCTGCAGCAAGGCTGGTGGAAGGCTGCTGAATGTCAGATCCAGAGACTGCAGAAAGCCTTGCAGGACACCCTCGACCAGCTCGGGGCCTGGAGGCCCCGGCTGCAGACTGCACCAACTCTGCATGGGCCGCAGCAGTCTGGGCTGGTTGTGTTGCAGGCTGTGGCAAGTGCAATGGGGAAGTGCCAGTGGTGGGAGCAGGAATGCTGTCATCCTGAGAGAAGACAGCACCTTCCTGCTCGACCGACACACTGCCACTCCCACGGGGCAGTACCTCAGCATCCAAAGTAATCTGCTCGAGCACAGCTTGCTGGCCTGCTGCAGTACTGTGAGATTCCCGAGGGACTGGGCGACCCAGCGAGGATGGTAGCAGTCAGTGCTTGTGTGACATCAATCTGAGACTGCATGAGAGCAGTCTGAGACTGGATGGCACTAGTCAATGACTCAATTGCAGCACTAAGCCGTTGTGTTGCGTCAGCCTGTGCTGCAATAGATCCTGCCACCTTACCCATTACACGCGGCATGGGCTCTGGGTCCCCACAGTCTCCCTGCAATTCAACCATCCTCTGCAACGAGGCAAGGATGGGTTCAAGGGTTTGCACACAGATTATGGCTGTGCTGGCGGCGAACTCCTCCACACTCCTAGCCAGTCCATTCATGCTTTTGTGCACTCTTGCCATTGCACCCATGAGCTCAGTGTGCATGCTCAAAGCCTGAGTATTCATGGCCGTGATGTCGAGGTCCTCATCTGAGTCCTGTGCAGAACTCGCGCACCTATTCACCCTCCGGGGAGATGGCCCCCGAGCTTCCCTAACCCCATGGCATTGCTGCAGCCCGCTGGATCCCGGAGCTTCGTCCTCATCAGAACCTAACCCCCTGCTCCCCACCAGGGAAGGCGTGGTCCCAGTGTTGGCATGGGCTCCCTCGGGAGACGCAGGTGGTGAGGCTCCGGCTTCCTCTTCCTCCTTGTCTGGTGTGTCGCTGCTACTGGCAGGCTGAGGGACAGGCTGGTCAGCTGGTGGTTCACTATCTGAAAGCAGGGAGGTACAAGAGTGGCTTTAGCGTGGGGACAGGGGGCAGGAAGGGTCAAGGACTGGAGCCAGTTAGTTGGATTGAAAGTGTAAAAGGCTGGTGTTGTGAGGGAAGTGGTATGAGAGCAGAAAGAAAGCTGATGAACATACCACTGCAGTCCCCAAGGGGGTTGACCTCTCCAGCGGCCACAGCACCTACGACCTGGCTGGCAACGATCTTGTGCACTCTGGCCTCCAAATCGGTCAGGGGGTGTAGATCAGTCGGTCCTCCTCCGTGCGTTGCTGCTCCCGTCTGTTATGAGAGATCTTGGCCTGCAAGAAAAAGGACGGCGTCTGAGTGAGTGTTTTTTTATTCATTTATGGGATGTGGGCGCCGCTGGCAAGACCAGCATTTATTGCCCATCCCTAATTGCCCTTGAGAAGGTGGTGGTGAGCTGCCTTCTTGAACCGCTGCAGTCCATGTGGTGAAGGTACTCCCACAGTGCTCTTTAGTAGGGAGTTCCAGGATTTTGACCCAGTGACAATGAAGGAACGGCGATATATTTCCAAGTCAGGATGGTGTGTAACTTGGAGGGGAACTTGCAGGTGATGGTGTTCCCATGCGCCTGCTACCCTTGTCCTTCTAGGTGGTAGGGGTTGCGGGTTTGGGAGGTGCTGCCGAAGAAGCCTTGGCGAGTTGCTGCAGTGCATCTTGCTATATTACCCACTGCACAACTGGGCACATGACATAGACATTGTGATTTGGATCACCCATCTTCTTCACCTTGGGGTATACCATGGCACATCCACTGGCTATTCATTTAATAGCATTCAACATTGAATTGCTGCAGTGCATCTTGTAGATTGTACACACTGCAGCCACGGTACGCCGGTGGTGGAGGGAGTGAATGTTTAAGGTGGTGGATGGGGTGCCAATCAAGCGGGCTGCTTCTTGAGTGTTGTTGGAGCTGCACTCATCCAGGCAAGTGGAGAGTATTCCATCACACTCCTGACTTGTGCCTTACGTGTGCAGCCATGTGTTTGCCTGATGTGCCTCCCATAGTTGAACAGCCCTTAATGTGTACAGCCATGTGTTTTCCTGATGTGCCTCCCATAGTTGAATAGCCCTTAATGTGTGCAGCCTTGTGTTTGCCTGATGTGCCTCCCATTGTTGAATAGCCCTTAATGTGTGCAAGGTGTGGAATGTGCATGTGTCTTCTATGAGATGGCCATAGGCCTTTAATGAGTGCTGGGCATTTGGGTTTTTAAACCTTTTGGGCACAGAGTGAAGTTGAGATGGAGGATGTAGAGGTATTGAAAAGCATCCACTCACCCCGACCACCCGAGTGAGGTCGTTGAACTTCTTCCTACACTGAGTGTGACTCCTCGCCACCAGGCTCCTTGAGGAGATGTGCTGAGCCACCTCCCTCCACACTCTTCTAAACTCCCGGGGTAATGGCCTCCTGCTACTCTCTGGGTACAGCACTGCCCATCGCCGTTCAACAGCGCCAACCAGAGCCACCAAGGCCTGGTTGCTGAAGCGACGAGCTCTCTCCCTGGGCCTATCCATCACTCCTCTCAGCAGAATGGTGGTAGGTCTTTCCCACACCAGAGTCAACGCTGCAATGAGCAGGGTGTGGCAGCCTAGCAAGATGGCCCCTCCCTCCCCTTTAAGAACTGGCCAGGGCCAGTGTGTCTGGGTTCCATGCTAATTGACATCACCTGAGCTCCAGTAGCATTTTGAGGTAGCGCCTCGCACCCCGGCGTTAGCACCTTAAGAGAGAGCTGTGTAGCACTTGATTTAGCGCTGAAATCACCTCCAGGGGCAATAGAGGCGAACTTTGCATTAGGAGGCGATAATTAGCGCCGGACGCTAAACTTTGCGCCCAGCCGATATTAGCACCCCAGAAGAGGCGATACCCAATTTCCCCCCCCCCTAGTCTTTTATGCTCACTCTAAGACTCTCCAACTCTCTCTCTCCTGCTTTTAAAATGTTCCCAATGCATCTCTTCAACTAAGCTCTCAGTCACCCCTCCTAATTGCTCCCTTCCTGGCTCCAAGTCCATTTTCCTCATACCTATCTGTGAAGTGTCTTGGAACGTTCCTTATTTTAAAGGTGCTATATAAATGCTTGATGCTGTCATTGAGATGGTCAAGCCAGATCTGGCCAGGCTGCTGCTACACTATGTATACTCAAGCCTGCAGCCCTCAGATTTCAGGTCGTGAAGAACCAAGAGAGAATGCTCACCCAACTAACCATCCCTAACTCTGGACACCGATGCCAATTGTAGCAGCCCTGGACTACACTAATCATACTGCTATTTGTAATGAAATCTATACTGTTTCTGTATTTATGTCCAAAATGTGATGACTATATTTGTGAAAAAACAAGGCAGTATTAATTAATTTTTATATATATTCTACCAGCTGTTTAAAAAAGCTGTTGAGGCTAGGCCCGAGCTCGACGGGCCGAATGGCCTACTTCCATGCTGTAACTATTCTATGATTCTATGATAGGCCAATTGAACATTTCAAAACTGAGGTTGATAGATTTTAAGTGTTACGGAACCACGGCAGGTAGATGGAGTTAAGATACAGATCAGCCATGAGCTAACTGAATGGCGGAACAGGCTTGAGGGACTGAATGGCCTACTCCTATTCCTATGTTAATATATATTTGCTGCTAGAAGTAAATTTCTTTTTTGCTACTCCTGTGTTTTTTTCCATTCTTGTGTTTTTTTCTTCCCTGGCAGTTCTTCATGCCAATGTATGTCTATTATAAAAATTCTGTGTTGCAGGTGATGGAAACCAAGGGATACCATTCAAGGTACAACAAAGCGCTTGTGGGGAACAGACCAACTACAATCATGCAGTGGGAGACAAACTCGCAAATAGAAATATTTTCCATAGCACTAACACAGGTAAGAGGAACACATCAGCAAAAATGCACAGGTGGTCAAGTTGATAATCTCACTTGACCATCCCAATGACAACAACAACCATTTATATAGCACCTATAAAATAAAGAACGTTCCAAGATACTTCTTCCCCGCCATGTCCCCACAACATGTATTGGTAAATATTTAACCCCGTATGTCAGAGGCTAGATACATGTCAGTGCTACACAACATGTGTTCTTCTACCTGTACAGGTACATTGCAAAATATTTTAAAATATTCTGAGGCAGTTTGTCACTCCAGTTGATGAAATGGATGCACTAACGATACTCCACCAATCCTCCTCCTCACCACATCCAGGTGTTCCCATTGAGATCATTGTGTTTTTTATCACCATTATATTCCTCTCACCTCCTCCTCTCCTGAAGGTGCTGACCCCTTTCATGGACATCAAAGTGTGGGAGACTACAGTCTCCCGCGTATAGAAATAGGCAACACAGCGAGCTACAAGAAATAGGTCTTTACTCCAGCTCTCACAATACAGTACTCTATTCGTAAAGCCTGCGAACCTGTGATGACTCACGGATTGGTCACCTGCTGGAACCTGATTGGTTTTCCTTCTCTCAGCAGCAGGCAAGTCTGAACATGCCTTATTCCTCTCAGCTTGCAACTGTCTTGCGGGGGGAGGGGAATACAGCAGTTAAAAGGGGATTATACAGGTTTATCTACATACACACAGTGTTTCCCCAATGTGGCAACGCTACATACGCCCCCCCAGAATCCTCGTTAACTGTAAAAGTCAGTCTCTGCGGAGGTTTGACCAAACGGCCGTAGCGGCTGTAGTAGCCATCTGGCGTGTGAGGAGGGCTGTCTGGGAGGTCGGCCGGTTGGTTCGTCGGCTGGGCTGGCGGCTGGTCTGCCGGTGGGCTGGCTGGACGGGCTGCCGGCGGAGGTGGGGCGGCGGCCGGGAAGTAAGGTTCTGGCGTGTCTTGGTCCTCTTGTGGGGCCGCCGCCAACGCGGGAGGTCTGCCCCGCCGTGGGGGAAGAGCCGGACGAAACGGGAAGCTGAGGTCCAGGTGCACCGGTTTGAGGCGGTCTACTGAAATAAGGTCCGGCTTCCCGCCGACGTCGATAAGAAAAGCTTTGTCCCCCATCTCCAATACTGAGAAGGGGCTGGTGTATGGTGCCTGCAGCGGGCCTCTGTGCGCGTCCCGGCGCACGAAGATGAACTCCGCATGTCGTAAGTCCCGAGGCACGTAGGACGGCTGCGGGCCGTGTTGCGAAGTGGGCACTGGACGGAATTGCTGGGCCGTGTCCTGGTGCAGGGAAAGCTGTCTGGTGGCCGACCACAGCTCCGTTGTCAGGGGGAGGAAGTCGCCTGGTACTCTGAGCGGTTGGCCATAGACCATCTCGGCCGCAGAGGCGCGGAGGTCCTCTTTGGGCGCGGTGCGCAATCCCAAGAGGACCCAGGGTAGTTTGTCGATCCAGCTGGTGTCGGCCAGGCTGGCGCAGAGGGAGGCTTTCAAGGAACGATGAAAGCGCTTGCAGAGCCCGTTGGCCTGCGGGTGGTAGGCTGTTGTCCTGTGCAACTTGGTGCCGAGGCCGGCGGTGATGGCATTCCACAAGTGGGAGGTGAACTGGGGGCCTCTGTCCGAGGATATGTCGGTCGGCACGCCGAACCGGGCCACCCATGTCGAGACGAATGCTCGCGCGACGTCGGTCGTGGTGGTGGAGGCGAGGGGAACCGCCTCGGGCCATCTGGTGGTGCGGTCGACGATCGTGAGCAGGTGTGTGAAACCGTGCGACGGCGGCAAGGGGCCTACCAGATCGACGTGGACGTGGTCGAAACGCCTCTCGGGCACCGGGAAACACTCCAATGGCGCCTTGGTGTGCTGCTGGACCTTAGCGCGCTGACACGCCACACATGTGTTGGTCCAGTCTCTCACATCCTTGTGGAGTCCAGGCCAGACGAACTTGGCGGACATGAGTTTCTGAGACGCACGCATCCCTGGATGTGAGAGGCCGTGGATGATGTCGAAAACTCGCTTGCGCCAGGCGGATGGGACGACCGGCCTAGGCGAGGGGACTGAGACGTCGCACAGGAGGGTTGTGCCGGCTGCGTGGAAGTGGATGTCGGCCAGAGTGAGGCTGGTGGTTGACGTCCTGAGGGCCTGGATCTCCGCGTCGGCGGCCTGGTCTCTCGCCATGCTGGCGTAGTCGACGCCCAGGTGCACAGCGTGGAGCGAGGGTCTTGAGAGGCAGTCGGCCGCCAAATTGTCCTTGCCGGCGACGTGGTGGATGTCCGTGGTGAACTCCGAGATGAAGTTGAGTTGGCGCTGTTGGCGCGCGGACCAATATAGCAGTTAAAAGGGGATTATACAGGTTTATCTACATACACACAGTGTTTCCCCAATGTGGCAACGCCACAAAAGCTTATTTCTGTTTGAGCCTTGACAGTGAGAGCTGGTGTGCTATTTAGCTGTAGAAGGACATCAAAGCCAAGCCGAATCCTGTTCTCTCCCGACATGTATCTCCGGCAAGGGTTCCTGGATAGTGATGAGGAACAGAACACTTGCTGATTTTCCTCCCTCTAGTCCAGGAGCACTGAGAACGATTGTGGCAGCCTTACCGCTGCCCTGGCTGAGAACAGCTAACTTAGAATGGACATTTTGCTATGTATAGCTTGGTTATACAGTTTATCAACTCAGCTATTGGGGAAATCCTGTTTACTCTTTAGCTGGTGTAACTGAATACAGCTTTCAATTAAATATATATGAGGCAATAAGATATAATCAAGGATAAATTGCCAAGTGTTAGCTAAATTGCTGCATTAAATTGGTAATATGAATATTCCATGGTATTATATCAGTATCATTATACTGCAATTCAAGTCGTTGTGCATGCTGGCAAGCACACAGTTTTAAAAGGGTTACTTGCAGCAACTTCCTCTGAAACACTGATCCTGGGGCATGTGAATATTATGCAAATAGACAGAGCTCTATAGAGAAGGATATCAAGTACTAAAAAGGTAAATACTTGCCTTCCACAAACTGGAGTCCTGGTATGAATCAGAAACATAGAGGTCTCAGTCGAGACAATTTTTATACGACTTTTGAATACAGCCCCATAAGGCTTTTGCTACTTGCCTGCTTGAGTTAATCAGTCAATCTATTTGTATAAAAATTGATCAAATGTAGATCCACTTTGTAAAATACCTATACTGTTTTCTGGAGTGGTGCATGTCAGGCAGTAAAGCCCAATTTCAAAGCCCATTTCCAGGATGCAGAAGCATCATGAAATGAAGGGCATTCATTAAAAAGGTTTGCAAATTATTTCTTAATTGAGAATTGCAGTACAGGTAAAAATAATCATAAAGGTTTTTTTTTACATGTGTGGCATACAGCTTTAAGCGGTAATTAAGGTACACATCAGATATGTAACAGCTCATTTCCATTGCAAATCATTAATGTAACAAAATACCAGTGAATTCTGCAGAAAATGGCTAAAGATGAGCCCTGGTGTATAATGGTCATTTCCTTTGGGAAAAGCTGTTTTCCCCTAACATTTGTTCATGTATGTAGAAAATTGGCTCAGTAAGTAAGTACTGAAATCCTGCAAATAAAATCAAATGATTGACAAAAATGTCATGTAAATGAAATCCGGATATTAATTTGTAGTGTATTTGAAATCCAAAATTGCAACCTTGGTAGACTGAAAAAGGGATGAAGGTTTATGTCGGCTTTGCTGTAGGTCTGCAGCCTCTGGAGAATCATTGTCAGGATTTATCTCCTGCTGTTGCCATTAATTACAGACTCACTCACTTACAGGCAGTATAATGGTGATGGTTGTCGGGTCAGTCACAGTTCAACTCTACTATAGGAGAAGGGATTTTAGCCGATTTTTGGTCCATCATGTTTCAGTAACAACATTTGGCAAATATAGATTTTTATCCCTTCTGTACAGGGGTGAAGGGAATTTCAGAAGTTACCACACTGGACTCATTTGAGATATTGGCTTTGAGCTACAATTTGAGTTTTTAAGTGTTATAAGTAAATATATTTTTCAATACTGCTATCCCAATGGGGATTGGGTGGGAAAGTGGAGTTGAGGTCGTAGATCAGCTTGAGGGGCCGTATGGCCTACTCCTGCTCCTAATTCTTATGTTCTTATGTTCCAACGAATTTATCCAGTGGGTAATGTAGTGCATGTACCTTTAAGAGAGAACTACTTTTACAGCTCCTGTATACTGTAGTACCGGCAGTGACCACACCTGTATATAAGCCTTGAGCAGGCATCTGTACTGTTAGTCTTTAGACTACCCTCCTCCAGTAAACACCTGTTGATTGTTAATCTACAGCCTCCGTCTAGTTATTGAAGAACACCATACCTTATGATTTACGGATTCAACAGGTAACACAGCCATATAGATGCTGTAGATCCCGAGGTGAAGCTATTGGCCTCAGCACTCCTGGGTTAGGTACTGATAAAGTTGGCCAGCGTTTCCACTCCTAATCACTATTCAGTGACCCCTTACTGGAACTATATGTGCATGGACATTGGGCGAGGACAGAGTCAGTTTGACTATGATGGCCTCCATGGTAAAATAGCTTAATGACACTCACTGTCAAGGCTGCCTGATGCCCATGGATCCATATTCAAGCAATGACTCAACACCTTTAAGAGAGAGGGGGAGCGTATGCTTCATGAAAATAAATGTTTCTACGTATCAGTATTCTCACAATATCTGATGTATTTTAAGATCAATTGAAGATGCTTTTGTGGAATTAAACATGAACCTTTCCAGGCATATAAATGTTACATTATGCTGTTCAAATTCAGCTTTTAATCATGATGTGGAAATTGTTTTTTTTTACTCGTTTATGGGATGTGGGCGTTGCTGGCAAGGCCAGCATTTATTGCCCATCCCTAGTTGCCCTTGAGAAGGTGGTGTTCTTGAACCGCTGCAGTCCATGTGGTGAAGGTACTCCCACAGTGCTATTAGGGAGGGAGTGCCAGGATTTTGACCCAGCGACGATGAAGGAATAGCGATATATTTCTAAGTCAGGATGGTGTGTGACTTGGACGGGAACTTGGAGGTGATGGTGTTTCCATGCACCTGCTGCCCTTGTCCTTCTGGGTGTAAGAGGTCGCGGGTTTGGGAGGTGCTGCCGAAGAAGCCTTGGCGAGTTGCTGCAGTGCATCTTGTAGATGGTACACACTGCAGCCACGGTACGCCAGTGGTGGAGGGAGTGAATGTTTAAGGTGGTGGATGGGGTGCCAATCAAGTGGGCTGCTTTGTCCTGTATGGTGTTGAACTTCTTTAGTGTTGTTGGAGCTGCACTCATCCAGGCAAGTGGAGAGTATTCCATCACACTTGTGCCTTTTAGATGTTGGAAAGGCTTTGGGGAGTCAGGAGGTGAGACACTCGCCGCAGAATACCTAGCCTCTGACCTGCTCTTGTTGCCACAGTATTTATGTGGCTGGTCCAGTTAAGTTTCTGGTCAATGGTGACCCCCAGGATGTTGATGGTGGGGGATTCGGCCATGGTAATGCCATTGAATGTCAAGCGGTGGTGGTTAGACTCTCACTTGTTGGAGACAGTCATTGCCTGGCACTTATGTGGAACGAATGTTACCTGCCACTTATCAACCCAAGCCTGAACATCGTCCAGGTCCTGTTGCATGCAGGCATGGACTGCTTCATTACCTGAGGAGTTGTGAATGGTGCTGAACACTGTGCAGTCATCAGCGAACATCCCCATTTCTGACAGGAGTAATGTTCTTGGCAGCTCTCAATAAGACCCTAGGCCCATTGAAAAATGTCATCATACATTTGTACATACCCATGATCCCCTGGATGACTTCAGGACTCTGGGGAATATTAAATCGAGCTGAACAGGCATTTATATTGAAAATCTTCCAGCTAAATCTTCTAGTAAAGTGACCGATTTATTCTTAGAGAAATATTCTTGCAGTAAGCATGATACTGTAGGAATTGACGAATTCCAACAAATAACAGAACTTGCAACAGAACAGTTAAACAGGTATTTACTCAACGGAAATGCCATGAGGACTGACTGGGCAGTCCCGTGATTTGCGTCGTGACGTATCGCGCTTGCCCGCGTTTTCCTGCGCTCTTAAAGGGGCCACGCCCCGTACATGCAAACTCTATATACAAAACACAGTAATGCCTAACACAATGGTACAGGTTTAGGCTGGTGTTAGAACATCGTTAAAGAGAATTATATACAGTTAGCCAGAGTCATTCAGTGGGTCTGCCACATGCGCCCCCCCAGAATTCACTTTAACGGACAAAGTCAAACGGTGAGGGGGTCTGACAAGCCTGTCAGAATGACTCCTGTACTCTCGAGGCGGAGGCTGCTGGGCAGCTGACGGTCTGGCGGGCGGTCGCACTTGGTCTGCCGTAACGATGACAGGTGGCCGACCCCGTCTCGGCGGTTGTGCTGTCTCGACAGGGCGGTCGAGGTCCAAATGTGCTGGCTTTAAGCGGTCGACCGAAATGTGGTCCAGTTTACCACCGACATCTACCGTGAAGGTTTTGTCCCCTGCTTCCAACACGCGGAAGGGACCGGTATATGGGGCCTTGAGCGGATCCCTATGTGCGTCATGGCGAATAAAAACGTATTCAGCCTTGTGAAGCTCCGTGGGAACGTGTGACCTCTGCGGCCCGTGGTGCGAAGTGGGCACCGGTGCGAAACATCTGGCCGCCTCTTGGTGACTAGCAAGCTGGGCAGACGTGGACCATTGCTCCGTCGATGTTGGTAGGAAGTCCCCTGGGACCCGCAGTGGCTGACCATACACCAGCTCTGCTGATGAAGAGTGAAGGTCTTCTTTGGGGGCCGTACGAACGCCCAACAGGACCCACGGTAGCTTGTCTGCCCATCCAGCATCCTGGAGACTGGCTCTCAGGGCGGCCTTCATTGACCGGTGGCAGCGTTCGCAGAGGCCATTCGCCTGTGGGTGGTAGGCTGTGGTGCGGTGTAATTTGACACCGAGTCCTTGGGCCACTGCATTCCAGAGTTCGGAGGAAAACTGCAGTCCCCTGTCTGATGAAATATCGGCGGGTACTCCGAAACGGGCGACCCAGGAGGAAATTAATGCCCTGGCCACGTCCGCCGAAGAAGTGGATGACAGGGGGACCGCCTCTGGCCATCTGGTGGTGCGGTCGAGCATGGTCAGGATGTGTGAAAAACCATGGGAGGGTGGGAGTGGTCCTACCAGGTCCACGTTGACGTGGTCAAAACGTCGCTCCGGAACTGTGAAGGCGGCCAACGGAGCTTTGATGTGGCGCTGTACCTTGGCTTTTTGGCAGACCACGCAGGTGTTGGCCCAGTCGCGGACATCTTTATGCATGCCATGCCATACAAATTTCGTGGACATCAGTTTCTGAGAGGCCTTCATTCCAGGGTGTGACAACCCATGTATGGCGTCGAACACTTTGCGGCGCCAGACAACTGGCACGACAGGGCGAGGATCCTGTACGGAGACGTCACACAACAGCGAGGTACCTGCCGAATGGAACTTGACGTCGGCCAACTGGAGGCCAGTGATGGCCGTTCGGTAAGCTTGGACTTCTGGGTCTGAGGCTTGGTCCGCTGCCATGAGGGTGTAGTCGATGCCCAAATGAACCGTATTGACGATCGCGCGGGAGAGGCAGTCTGCCACCAGTTTGTCCTTACCGGCCACGTGCCATATATCCGTGGTGAATTCGGATATGTAGGTCAGTTGACGCTGCTGTCGGGCTGACCACGATTCGACCATCTTGGACATTGCAAAGGTCAACGGCTTATGGTCCACAAAAGCGGTGAAAGGACGTCCTTCCAGAAGGAACTGAAAATGGCGGATGACCAGAAAAAGGGCGAGCAACTCCCGGTCGAATGTGCTGTATGCTCTCTCGTTCTGCTGTAGTTGACGGGTGAAGAATGCCAACGGCTGCCACGTCCTGTTCACCCACTGCTGTTACACGGCACCGACTGCATAGTCTGACGCGTCGGTGGTGAGGGCGATGGTGGCTCCTGGCAGCGGGTGCGCCAGCACAGTCGCGTTGGCTAAGGCGCTTTTGGTGTCGGCGAATGCTCGGGCCATGTCATCCGTCCAGTCTACCGGGTTCTTGCCAGTCTTGCCCTTGAGGGCCTCATACAGGAGCTGCATGAGTAGTGCCGCCTTAGGCACGAAGCGGTGGTAAAAGTTTACCATGCCTAGGAATTCCTGCAGGGCCTTTATGTTCTGCGGGCGTGGAAAGGATGTCACCGCCTCTACCTTCGAAGGTAAAGGAACCGCTCCCTCTGAGGTGATGCGATGCCCCAGGAAGTCAATATGGTGCAGGCCAAACTGACACTTGGCCGGGTTGATAATCAGGCCGTGTTGGCTGAGGCGTCGAAAAAGGGTGCGTAGGTGACAGGTATGTTCTTCCTTAGTAGGACTGGCAATTAGAATATCGTCCAGGTAGATGAAGAGGAACTTGAGGTCCCGCATCACGGAGTCAATCAGGCGTTGGAAAGCCTGGGCGGCGTTCTTTAACCCAAACGGCATCCGTAAAAACTCGAAGAGGCCGAATGGGGTGATGACTGCGGTCTTCTGGACGTCTTGTGGATGAACTGGGACCTGGTGGTAGCCCCGGACAAGGTCGACTTTTGAGAACACGGTGATCCCTGCCAAATGGGCAGAGAAATCCTGGATATGGGGGATTGGGTACCGATCAGGAGTGGTGGCGTCGTTTAGTCGTCGATAGTCGCCACATGGCCGCCATCCACCGCCAGGCTTTGGGACGATATGGAGGGGTGAAGACCAGGGACTATTCGACCGGCGAATACTCCCTAACTGTTCCATGGTTGCGAACTCCACCTTTGCGACCGCCAGCTTGCCAGGTTCCAGGCGCCAGGCCCGCACGTAGACTGGGGGGCTATTGGTGGTGATGTGGTGTTCCACACCATGTTTTGTGGCTGTGGAGGAGAATGTGGGTCTTGTCAGGTCGGGGAATTCGCTGAGCAGGCGAGCGAACTCATCAGGAGTCGGGAATGCACAGGAGATGGTGCGTGAAGTAATGTTACTGCGGTAACACGGAAGGGAATTAAAAGTTGCTGCGTTGATCAACCACCGGTTCCTAACGTCGACCAGGAGGCTGTTGGCGCACAGGAAATCCGCGCCGAGGAGGGGCTGGGAAACTTTGGCGGTAACAAACTCACAGTGAAAACGTTGCCCCCCGAGGCACAACTCAACTCGCCATCTGCCGAAGGTCCAAATTGTTCCGCCATTGGCCGCTTCATGGGCGGGGCCGTGATTCCCCGTCTGCACATCGAGGGCGGACGCGGGTAAAATGCTGCACTGCGCTCCGGTGTCGCACAGAAAACGACGACCGGAGAGAGTGTCAGTGAGGAACAGCAATTTTCCCGCATTGCCGATCGCCATCGCGGCCGCGGGGTGCCCGTTAGACCCGTTCCTCGGTGGTCGCAGTGTCAGTTGTTGTTTTTTTTAGTGAAAACTGCAGGGAGGGCGGCAACGCCTCGCCTTCGCGCCGAACTGTGCGTGGTAGAAACACAGCCCAGCAGGCTGACGAGCTGGGGCGGCATCTGCGGGGGATGGGTGCCTCGTGGCGGCGCAGTACTGCCAAGTTACAGCAAAAATTTTGTCAGCCTCCGCAGCGAGTGTTGCGCATGTAAAGTCCGCGCCTCAATAATACACGGACTTCGGGAGAATAGTTTAACAGGTACTTTACTGAACAAGAGGCAGCTTGAAACTGAAACTACAGAAGCCTGCTAGGGCCTTTTATACAGGGGTGGTCACTGCCGGTACTGCAGTCTAAGACCAGTTATTCCCTTAAAGGTACATACACAACAATTCCTCCCCTTTTAGATAAACAGTACATAACATTCATTCAACAACTAAATAATAACTAATTACAATTACACTTTTCTCAGTAATATATACATCAACGCCAGTCTGCGAGCTCAGAGAGTAGCAGAGAGGTAAAAAGTATTCAGGGTGTGACGTCACCAGGGAGCA
This sequence comes from Somniosus microcephalus, assembly GCF_052327205.1. NCBI lineage: Eukaryota > Metazoa > Chordata > Chondrichthyes > Squaliformes > Somniosidae > Somniosus > Somniosus microcephalus. The sequence goes on from NC_140995.1 coordinate 90,985,910, forward strand.
GGTAAGTGATTGGTTGGTGAGTATTTCTCTCTTTTCAATACAAGCTTGAATTCTGTGGTGTTAAATTTCTCGGGTCTCTGTGTTGTAGTGGGGACAGTTGGTAAATAAAGCGCCCTAGAGTATACCTGTAACTGGGGTATTGAATAAATTTTTTAATTAATTAAAGGAGTAAGTCATGGCAGGAGAGCTCAGCCCCGTGATTTGCTCCTCTTGCTCTATGTGTGAAGTCAGGGACGCTGCCAGTGTCCCTGGCGACCAGGTGTGCGGGAAATGCATCCAGCTGCAGCTACTTGTAGACCGCATTGCAGCGCTCGAGCTGCGGGTGGATGAGTTTTGGAGCATGCGCGATGCTGAGAGGGTCGTGGGTAGCATGTTTAGCGAGTTGTTCACGCCGCAGGGTAGGGCTGCACAGGCAGAAAGAACTTGGGTGACCATCAGGCGGAGCAACAGAGGCAGGCAGGAAGTGCAGGGGCCCCCTGCGGACATCCCCCTTTCAAACAGGTATACCAAGTTGGATACTGTTGAGGGGGATGACTCACCAGGGGAAGGCAGCAGCAACCAGCTTCCTGGCACCAGGGACGCTTCTGCTGCTCAGAAAGGGAGGAAAAAGAGTGGGAGAGCAATAGTGGTAGGGGATTCTATCGTAAGGGGAACAGATAGGCGTTTCAGTGGCCGCAAACGTGACTCCAGGATGGTTTGTTGCCTCCCTGGGGCCAGGGTCATGGATGTCACTGAGCGGCTACAGGGCATTCTTAAGGGGGAGGGGGAGCAGGCAGAGGTCGTGGTCCACATTGGGACCAACGACATAGGTAGGAAGGGGGATGAGGTCCTGCATCAAGAATTTAGGGAGCTAGGTAGCAGATTAAAAAACAGGACCTCAAAGGTTGTAATCTCTGGATTACTCCCAGTGCCACGTGCTAGTGAGTATAGGAATAGGAGGATAGAACAGATGAATGCGTGGCTAAAGAGTTGGTGCAGGAGGGAGGGTTTTAGTTTCCTGGATCACTGGGCCTGCTTCTGGGAAAGGTGGGACTTGTACAAGTCGGACGGGTTGCACCTGAACCAGAGCGGGACAAATATCCTTGCGGGGAGGTTTGCTAGCACTGTTGGGGGGGGTTTAAACTAACTTGGCAGGGGGATGGGATACAGAGGGGAGCTGAAATAGGGGGTGATGTGCTGCCAATTATAGAGAAAAAAACAAGTCAGCTTGGTAGACAGGGCAAATATACAAGGGCAAGGCTGGATGGCATCTATTTTAATGCAAGGAGTCTTGCAAATAAGGTGGATGAACTGAAGGTGTTGATAAACACATGGGAGTATGATATTGTTGCTATCACGGAGACATGGTTGAGGGAGGGGCAAGACTGGCAGCTCAATATTCCGGGGTACAGAATCTTCAGGCGTGACAGAAGGGGAGGTATAAGAGGATGGGGTGTCGCAATATTAATTAAGGAGACAATTACTGCAGTAAGGAGGGATGACATATCAGCAGTTTCCTCAAATGAGGCCATATGGGTGGAGCTTAAAAACAAAAAGGGGGCAAGCACTTTGCTGGGAGTGTACTATAGGCCTCCAAACAGATATGTAGGCAAATCTCAGAGAAATGTGCAAATAATAGGGTAATAATAATGGGGGATTTCAACTTCCCCAATATTAACTGGGATAGTCAGAGTGTGAAAGGCACTGAGGGTGTAGAATTCTTAAAGTGCATCCAGGAGAGCTTTTTGAGCCAGCATGTAGAAGGTCCTACAAGAGAGGGGACAGTACTGGACCTAATTCTAGGGAATGTGGCCGGCCAAGTGGAAGAAGTGCTAGTAGGTGAGCACTTTGGTGACAGTGACCATAATATGGTGAGATTTAAGGTGGTCATGGAAAAGGACAGGGGTGGGCCGGAAATAAAGGTTCTAAATTGGGGGAAGGCCGATTTTAATAGGATAAGGCAGGATCTGGCCAAAATGGACTGGGATCAGCTACTTGTAGGAAAATCCGCATCGGAGCAATGGGAGGCTTTCAGAAGGGAGATTGAGGTCATACAATGGCAACATGTTCCCGTAAAGGTCAAGGGTGGTTCCAAAAACCACAGGGAACCTTGGATGTCAGGGGATATACGAGAATGGATTAGAAAAAAAAGGAGGGCTTTTGGCAGATACAAAAGGCTAAAGACGGAGGAAGCCCTAGAGGAGTACAAAAAGTGCAGGGGGGTACTTAAAAAAGAAATTAGGAAATCAAGGAGGGGCCATGAAATAATACTGGTGAGCAAAATAAAGGAAAATCCTAAGATGTTTTATAAGTATATTAAGGGTAAGAGGATAACTAGGGAAAAAATAGGGCCCATTAGGGACAAAAGTGGCAATCTGTGTGTGGAGCCGGAAGATGTAGGAGGGGTTCTAAATGAATTTTTTGCATCTGTTTTCACTATGGAGAGGGACGATGTAGACATAGAAATAGGGCAGGGGGACTGTGATATGCTCGAACATATTAACATCGAGAGGGAGGAGGTATTGGCGGTTTTAGCAGGCCTAAAAATGGATAAATCCCCAGGCCCGGACGAAATGTATCCCAGGCTGCTGTGTGAGGCAAAGGAGGAGATTGCGGGGGCTCTAACACATATATTCAGAACCTCTCTGGCCACAGGGGATGTGCCAGAGGACTGGAGAACCGCTAATGTAGTACCATTATTCAAGAACGGGAGTAGGGAAAAACCGGGGAACTACAGGCCAGTGAGCCTAACATCAGTGGTAGGAAAATTATTGGAAAAAATTCTGAGGGACAAAATTAGTCTCCACTTGGAGAGGCAAGGATTAATCAGGGATAGTCAACATGGCTTTGTCAAGGGAAGATCATGTCTGACTAATTTGATTGAATTTTTTGAGGGGGTGACTAGGTGTGTGGATGAGGGTAACGCAGTGGATGTGGTATACATGGATTTCAGTAAGGCCTTCGATAAAGTCCCGCACAGGAGACTGGTCAAGAAGGTAAGAGCTCATGGAATCCAGGGTGCCTTGGCACATTGGATACAAAACTGGCTTAGTGGCAGAAGGCAGAGGGTGATGGTCGAAGGTTGTTTTTGTGACTGGAAGCCTGTGGCCAGTGGGGTACCACAGGGATCGGTGCTGGGTCCCTTGCTGTTTGTGGTCTACATTAATGACTTGGATATGAATGTAAAAGGTATGATCAGTAAGTTCGCGGATGATACAAAAATTGGTAGGGTGGTAAATAGCGAGGAGGGTAGTCTCAGTCTGCAGGACGATATAGATGGGTTGGTCAGATGGGCGGAACAGTGGCAAATGGAATTTAACCCGGAAAAGTGCGAGGTGATGCACTTTGGGGGGACTAACAAGGCAAGGGAATACACAATGAATGGTAAGACCCTAGGCAAGACGGAGGGTCAGAGGGATCTGGGTGTGCAAGTACACAGATCCCTGAAGGCGGCGGAACAGGTGAATAAGGTGGTAAAAAAGGCATATGGGATACTTGCCTTCATTAGCCGAGGCATAGAATATCAGAGCAAGGAGGTTATGATGGAGCTGTATGAAACACTGGTTAGGCCACAGCTGGAATACTGTGTGCAGTTCTGGTCGCCACACTACAGGAAGGATGTGATAGCTTTGGAGAGGGTGCAGAGGAGATTCACCAGGATGCTACCAGGGCTGGAGCGCTTCAGCTATGAAGAGAGACTGGGCAGATTGGGTTTGTTTTCCTTGGAGCAGAGGAGGCTGAGGGGGGACATGATTGAGGTGTACAAAATTATGAGGGGCATAGTTAGGATGGATACTAAGGAGCTTTTTCCCTTAGTAGAAGGGTCAATAACTAGGGGGCATAGATTCAAGGTAAAGGGCGGGAGGTTTAGAGGGGATTTGAGAAAGAACTTTTTCACCCAGAGGGTGGTTGGAGTCTGGAACTCACTGCCTGAAAGGGTTGTGGAGGCTGGAACCCTCACAACATTCAAGAAGCATTTGGATGAGCACTTGAAATGCCATAGCATACAAGGCTACGGACCAAATGCTGGAATATGGGATTAGATTAGACAGGGCTTGATGGCCGGCGCGGACACGATGGGCCGAAGGGCCTCTATCCGTGCTGTATAACTCTATGACTCTATGACTCTATGACTCGAAATAGTCATTTATAAGTTCAGTCTTTGAGGAGGCTTCCTGATCCGGACTGGATAGCGCCTTTCTCGAGTATCCTGTTCTGGCGGTGGAGCCAATTCTGGCTCATTGTCATTGGTTGGTTCGTCAGCTTCGAATACCCCTGCTTCTGAGGTAGACGCAATCTGTACTTCGGGCTCATTACCAGGCGCACATGCTTGTGGTACAGGTTTGGCTTGTTCCTGTGACTCTAGAATCTGGTCAGCATGGCGTCTCACGATGCTCTCTCCAACATCCACTGTGTACATTAGTGGTCCCTGCTGTGTGCATATCGTGCCTGGCTGCCATTTTTCTGTTCGGTAGTCGCGGGCCAAGACTGGTTGCCCTATCTTGAAGCTCCTGGTTGGCTTCTCATTTATGTGCTGGAACTGCTTATCCTCAACATCTCGTCTTATGTTTGGTTTGAGCAAATCCAAGCGACATCTTAGTCTCCGGTTGAAAGACAGTACGGCTGGAGTTTGGTTGGTTACTGCATGTGTCGCATTCCGGTAAGCAAACAGGAAGTTATCCACCTTGTGTTGCAGTGGTATGTCGTCATTATACATTGCCTTTATGGCCTTTTTAAAGGTCTGAACAAACCTCTCAGCCAATCCATTTGTGGCTGGATGATATGGGGCAGATGTGTAATGTTTCACCCCGTTATTCTTCAGGAACCTCCGGAAATCCTCAGACACAAACTGTGGGCCACTGTCGGAACAGATCTCTTCTGGCAACCCATTCCTGGCGAAGATGGTCCTTAGGACTGCAATAGTTTTCTCCGTGGTGGTGGAGGACATTTTAATGACCTCTGGCCATTTCGAATGGGCGTCCACAGCGATTAGAAACATTGAGTTCATAAATGGACCAGCGAAATCAATGTGTACCCGTTGCCATGGCGATTAGGGCCACTCCCATGGATGTAGCGGGGCCTGTGGTGGAGCGTTTTGGACCTTCTGGCATCCTGTGCATCTCTTGGTCATATCCTCGATTTCTTTATCGATTCCCGGCCACCACACAAACGACCTGGCAAGGCTCTTCATTTTTACCCCTCCCAGATGACCCTCGTGAAGCTCATTGAGTACTCTATCTCTCAACTTGGGTGGAATTACCACTCGGGATCCATACATCAAGGTTCCCCGGCACACTGACAGCTGTTCCCTCCTTGGCGAGAACGCTGGCAACAATGAGTCGCCATATGCTGGCCATCCCTTCACCGTCAAATCATAGACCCGAGAGAGTGTCGGGTCATTTCGGGATTCCTTCTCTATACTTGCGTTTGTAACAGGCAAACATTCGACTATGGTCGCATGGAATATCTCCACCGGGTCCACTGCAGCTGCTTCTTCTGCCGTAGGCAACGGTAGGCGCGACAGCCCATCAGCGTTTCCATGTTGTTTCGTACCTTTGTGCTCTATGTCATACTGATGTGCCCCTAGAAAAAGTGACCATCTTTGCAGCCGTTGCGCCGTCATCACTGGAACGCCCTTCTTTGGGTTAAAAATTGAGACCAGGGGTTGATGATCAGTCAGTAGGGTGAATTTCTGCCCGTGCAGATAGTGATTGAACTTCTTCACCCCCCACACCAGGCTGAGGGCCTCCCTGTCAATCTGGGCGTAGATACGCTCGGCTGAGGTTAACGAGCGCGATGCAAAGGCTATTGGCCTCTCTAAACCGTCACGGAATTTGTGTGACAGCACCGCTCCAATGCCGTAAGGTGACGCATCACATGCCAACCGAATCGGTAGTGTTGGGTTGTAGTGGTCCAATACTTCTTTTGAAGTGATTTGGCATTTACATTCCTGAAAGGCACGCTTACACTCATCACTCCATTTCCATGTTACACCAGTTTGAAGGCGGGCGTTCAGTGGGTGCAGAATTGTAGATAAATTCGGCAAGAACTTATGGTAGTAGTTCACCAACCCGAGGAACGACCTCAGTTGCGACACATTTTCTGGTGCTGGAGCCTTGACTACAGCCTCAATCTTGTCCGGCGACTTATGCAACCCTTCCTCATCAATCATGTGGCCACAATACGAGATTTGTCTCCTGAAGAACTCGCATTTGGGACGGTTGGCTCGTAGCCCATATTCCTGCAATCTCGTGAGCACCTGTTCCAGGTTGGCAAGGTGTTCATTGTCATTTTCGCCCATAACCAGGATGTCGTCCAAATAACACTGGGTCCCCGGGATCCCTTGCAGGACTTGTTCCATTGCCCTCTGCCACATAGCCGGGGCCAATGCTACCTCAAATACCAGTCGATTGTACTGGTAAAGGCCTTTGTGAGTGTTTATCGTGAGGTATTTCCTAGATGCTTCTTCCACCTCCATTTGTAGATACGCTTGAGCCAGGTCAATCTTTGTAAAACGTTTCCCTCCAGATAGTGAGGCGAAAATATCTTCTATCCGCGGAAGCGGATACTGTACTGTGTGCAGGACTGGGTTCACAGTCACCTTGAAGTCCCCACAGATGCGAACCTTCCTTCGCTCCCCAGGCGTGCTGCTCAATGCTTTCTTCATTACAGGAATGATGGGTGTGGCCCACTCGCTCCAGTCCACCTTAGACAGCACCCCCGAACGCTCCAGACTCTCCAGTTCAGCTTCCACAGCTGGGCGTATCGCGTATGGCACCGGTCTGGCCTTGAAAAATTTTGAGGTTGCGTTATCCTCAATCTTTATGGTTGCCTTTACTCCTTTTAGAGTCCCAAGTCCTTGTTGGAACACCTCTTCCGCGTCAGATAGAATTTGTGACAGACGTCCAGGTGTGACGTCATCATCTTTTTTGTCAGTCACAGTTAGTGCCAGAATGGAATGCCAATCCAATTGTAGTCTTCGGATCTATTCACGTCCCAATAATGGTGGTCCTCCATCTCATAGTATATACATGTATAGTTTCTGTGTTTCCTTGCCGGTATATTCAACTGGCACCCTTATTTTTCCTCTGGGGTAGACCTTTTGCCCCGTGTATGTCTTCAATACAATGGACGTGTCCTTTAAGGGTATGTGTGAGAATAGCCGCTCATAGTCTCGTCGATTCATGACAGTTAGGGCTGATCCTGTGTCCAATTCTATCTTCACTGGGGACCCTGCTATCATGAGGGTGACCCAAATGGTTCGGTGATCTTCTTTTGCGATCACGTTGTGTAACTTTAAACAACTTAGTCGCCTGCTCCCGGAGTCCTTATCACTCTCCTGATCTTCTGAACTACTATGTGTCAGTTTCTTTACTTTCCTGTACTGTTCCTTAGTAGTTCTTGTCATGTTGGTCTTCTTTCCCGACCTGCAGACTCTTGCTATATGTCCCATTTTCCCGCATTGCATGCATATTTTGTCTTTAAACCAGCAGTCCTTCTGCTCATGGGTTGTTCTGCCGCAGCGATAGCACTTTTCGGCTCCATACGCCATTTCGTTAGCGCTGTATTCTTGTGGTTTCTGTTGTATTTCCGCAGCTCCCCGTGCTGCTGCTTCATAGGATACTGCCACGCTGAAAGCCTGTTCTAGCGTCAGGTCCTTTTTTGAAAGCAGTCATTTCTGGGTTCCTTCACTCTGGAGCCCGCAGACAAACTTATCCCGTAAGGTGTCTGCCAGTCCTGCTCCGAACTGGCAGTGTTTCGATAACTTGCGTAGTTCCGTAAGATAGTCAGCATTGCTCTCATCTTTGTGCTGGTTTCTTTTATGGAACTTGAATCTTTCTGCTATCAGCAGTGGTGTAGGGCTTAGATGTTCCTGTAAGGTATGAACAATCCCCTCAAAACTTTTCTCCATTGGCTTAGCTGGGGTAATTAAATTCCGCAATAGGCCGTACGTACTCGCACCCATCAGATTTAATAATACCGACGCCCTCTTTCCACCAGCCACCTCATTTGCCTTGCAGTACACTTCAATTCTTTCCACATACGTGGTCCAGTCTTCTACCTCGTTGTCGAAAGCAGTGATACTGCCACTTTTCGGCATCTTCGGCGATTTAAAATGGCGCCTCCCGCGCTTTTGCTTCTTCCCCAATTGGATAAAATGGCACCTCACGCACTTTTGCTTCTTCCCCTTACTGCCACGCTGCTCCTAGCGTTCTACAGGGTAATGGCGGCGACCCGCAGCTTTGGCGCATCTCACTTTCCTTCCCCCCCGTTTAGTTTCTCTCCGCTGTCCTGTTCTCGAGCACTGACCGCGCCCTGTGCGCTCCACCCTCTCTCTCTTGTTTTCTTTTCCCGGCGACGCTGCGCTGCCCGATTTGTAGAGCCGCTCGATCGAGCTTGAGCCCGCCGCAGTCTGGAAGGGTCAGCGCGCTACCTGCTACCAGCACGATTTGCTGGAACCACAGTCTCTCCCGCAATTCTCCAAACACCGATGGATTCTTTGGGCGGTTGCCCTCGGTCAACGCCCGTTGCTCAGACTATGACCTTCCAGGACCTTCCTTTCAAGCGAGCTCCCCGTGAGATGATGCCACACTGCAGGTGAGTTCGAACTT